>NC_057920.1:58767729-59513979 GCF_018873765.1 Telopea speciosissima
GGGCCCTGCACAAGGTCCGATGGTTCTCATGGGCTTGGTCCGATCAATCAATGTTGGTTGCACCATGGTTTGCCCGGTCAACCCAAATGGTGTGTTAGAATTTCTCATTATTTTACCAAAATATTATTTGGAGCGCTTCTGTATCCATCTCGTTTCTCCGTTGCCCTAATTTACAATTATGGTTCGGGTCCGTAAGTTCCTTTTTCCTTTTCTTGGGGTCAATTTTGATTCAATAGATCGACTTAGAGTCGAATCTAATCCCATCTCGGTAGCTCTTGATAGATGAAAATGGAGGCGGAGGCGGAGGAGGAGAAGATGATTAAGAGACATTGTACAAGATTGATGGGCCATGATCGGCTGTTTCAAATAGAAGATGTTTTGATTAACGTTCTTTCGAGGTTACCCGTGAAGACCCTCTTGAGATTCAGGTGCGTATGTAAACAATGGTGTAATCTGATCTCTGATGATCCTTATTTCATTCAACTCCACTCCCTCCATTCCAATTCCAAACAACCTCTTTTCTTATTCTCATCAACTACAGACGATTCAAGGGAAAAGTGTCCTCACTCCATTTCCCTAAAATCCATGGACAGAGAAAAGAATCTAATAAGCAAATTTGAGGTCAAGTTTAGAAATATTTACGCCAAGCTGGTACCTACTCGTTTCGATCTGGTTTGCATTCTAGACTATATGATTGTTCATATTTGTAATCCCAGTACACATGAATTCATAACATTGCCAAAACATCATTTACCCCTTTGTTACTCTTCTGTGGGTTTCGGATATGTTCAATCAACTGACGAGTATAAAGTTGTTAGTTTGCTTAGCCCCGATTATCTCCTTGTAGAAGATGAATTTAGTTTTGACGCTGACTCATTCAGAGCAAAATGTCACGTCTTTACCTTGGTTTCTTGCGCTTCTTCTTCTTCTTGGGCTTGGAGAGAAGTACTGGATCCTCCATACCATATCAACTATTCAACTCCTCCAGCTTTTGTTAATGGAGCCATCCACTAGCTGGTCCTGTATAATTCTCTAATGGACCGTGAGGTCTTCGATGGGGATATGATTGATCCTAATTATACGATAATCGCATTTGATGTCGAGAGCGAAGAATTCAGATTAGTCTCACATCCCGAAGGTTGTCCTGATCTTAAGGCTTTACAATATCGTAAGGATTATGAATCTATAGAACTCCAATTGGCGGAGTTGAGAGGGTTACTATGCCTTTCATGTGCTAAAGATTCCAAAATGGACATATGGATGTTAAAAGACTACTACTATGAGAGTGGTAATGATCATATTGGTGGTACATGGGAGAAAGAATACAGTATTGATCTTAATGTCTTGCACCGTAGCTACCAAATGGGGGAAAACCCTTTTCACTATTATTTACCTAGAGACATAGAGGACACAAAGGTGCTAATTGAGACATATAAGAAAGGTTAGAGCTGTTACCATCTCCAAAGCAAAAGGTTCAAGGGATTTATGCATAGTAGACGAATGCCACATCTACAGTTCAGTTTCTACTTGGAGAGTTTGCGCTCACTAAAACAATATGTACAAGTACTTTATATACTTTTGCAGTGCTTGTTTCCCTTTTTTTTTTTTAAATAAAGATTTTAAGCTTAATATATGTATAATTAAGAAGTAATCTTTTTTTGCTGCGTTTGATTTTATTGGATTTGTTGAATTAGGCATTGCACTAGTCTCAAAATTTTCAATTCTTAATTATCCTATTCTTCCGTTTGTAGAATTGGATTTCATATGAGTAATATCTAACAAATGTTAAAAGTTCACCTTCTCTCTCGCTGCTTCAAAATCCTTGGCCCTGCTGAGTTTGTAGTGGAACCCTAGCCCCCTTCTCCCTACTTCTTCTCCGTCCCCATTCCCGGTCAAGTTCCACGGCAGCCAGCGAGTAGCTTCTCAAGGCACAACACCAGGGTGGTCGAGTTCAGACCTGCCCCCTTCTTCTTCTCCGGCTCTGAGAGCCGTATGATGGGCAACTATCTCCTGCGGTTCGGAGAGGACTAAGCTACTAGTTAGTACCCCCTTGGTTTCGGGGTGGACCCTTTCAGTCTATTTTATTATATACGCTTAATAAAAAGAATGTTTTTTGATACACCATCCGGGCTGGAACAAAAATCTCATTAGATGTGGAGCGCGGTAAAATAATTTTTCTCTCCAAGTGAAGAAAAGAAGAAACTCCATGAGCGAAGAAGAAACTCCTGAGCGCTAGCGCGCCACCCAGCTGCAGAGCTTTGAAAGTCTCAGTAATCATCTGCTGTACAGCCTCTGGAATAAGTGTCGTTGGCTGTGTTGCAGGAGCAGTGGTGTGGACCACAGGCGGGACTTCTACTGTCGGAGGAGGATTTTGAGATGTACGTGCTCTAAGTGCAGTTATCTCCGCATCCTTCTGAGCGAGGGTTGCCTCTAACTGAGCGAGGTATTCCTCGAGATTCGAACGGACCTCCCCAGAAGGTAATTTTAATGTGGCCGATTTACCCTCTTTTGCAATCAATTTCGCTACAGCACCCGCTGCTCTAGCTAATTGTCCACCCTTTCCGAGTGTGATTTCTATGTTATGTATGGTCGTGCCTAAGGGCATATCGGTTGAAGTAGATTCTTCTTTTTGATCAATCAAAATGGAACAGGAGTGGGCTAGAAGCTACTCGTTCGTATTGGGAACCACCATAGAAAGCGTCACAACACCCGAAACTGCCCACTCCTATGAGAATGATGACTAAACCCGCTAGAAGCTCGCTAAAACGTGAGATAACTGCTTCTAGTCCACTCAAAGAAAGGTACCTAAACCGGGCTAGTCTTTCATTGATTAACTAACCTCCTCTCCTTCCGGTGTAAGAGTAAGGGGCATAGATTCCAATGGCTGTTTTGCCACTCACTCTTACTACTAGTCGATAACAAGTAATAAACCTTGCTAGTCATCCTACGGCAAAAGTGAATAGCAGCTATGAGCTGTGCAGCTCCCGCGAAGCGAATGAAGGGAAGCTTAAAGCTTTCCAAACCGATTACTGCGGCGGCTTATGTAGTGGTCGGCCAACTAAAGCTCGCGTTGCTTCGCTTCCCTCCCCTTCTAGCATTCTACTGAATTGCATTTCCTCCTTAGTGACTCCCTGCATGAATGATAATCTCTGTGGAATTCCTACCAAGAATGAGATTTGGGAAGCTGTCTCAAAGCTTGACCCTTACAGTGCCCCTGGACTTGATGGTTTCAATGGCCATTTCTTTATCTCTTGCTGGTCTATTATCAAATTTGATGTGATAGAGGCTGTCCAAGATTTTTTCAAGGGAGCAGTTCTTCCTCAAGCCTATACTTTTACCACTCTTGTGCTTATTCCCAAAATTCCTAAACCCTCTTCATTTGGTGATATGAGACCTATCAGCTTGTGCAACTTTACGTATAAAATCATTTCCAAAATTCTCACTGACAAGCTTGCAACTATTCTGCTTATGCTTATCTCCCATGAACAGACTGGCTTTGTACACTGCTCTTTATTCTCGTAAACAAAAACTGGGAGAAGGTTCCAGCGGAAAGGTAAGAACTTGCTTTAGCTACAGTCACAGCATAGCGTGTTAGAGATGCCCTGGAAGCTTTCCAAGTTAAGACAACACCACGGGTAGTTTAACAAACGAGCAGGGGAGGTTACCCTTATGAACGAGAGTTGGTCTAATTCCGGTCTGGAGCTGAATCCAGAATTATTCATCCTAAGACAACGAAGGGTGTTTTGAGAATACGCCTTAAGGATCAATGGTTAACGATGGCCTCTGATGGGTGGTTTCGCTAGAATAGGCAATAATGAGATCACCATTTTAGTAAACGATGCAGAAAGAGGTAGTGATAGATTGATCCGCAAGAAGCTCAGCGAACTCTTGAAATAGCTGAAGCTAACTTGAGTAGAGCTGAAGGTTTTCAGATACGAGATATCCATCCTTGTCACTATGGACGTATTTGCCCAATTGACACGTCTGAAGGAATCAACGTTGGACTTATTGGATCCTTAGCGATTCATGTGAGGATTGGTCATTGGGGCTCTCTAGGGAAGTTTCATTTATGTCAAATTTACGCTGATAAGATCAATGCTCCTGCCACCAAGCTACATAATATGACAACTCCATGGCCCTTTTCGGTATGGGGTTCCGACTGCTGGCTTTTGGTTGTTTAACTAAGGAACGCTGCATCGCGGTTTACCTGTTTACCAAGTGGTTCTTTAGCTTTAGGGCAAAGAAGAAAATGGGTTGGCTTAACGTCGCTCTTTAACTAGATGCTTCCTCCGTCAGTCTGATGGGGACTTATGGAGGAGCATTCGAACGACTCCATTCTATCTCTCCCTTGTAATGAACAAAAAAGTGGGGCTGCGCCCCAGTTGTACACTCCCTTCATTCTACGAACCCTTGTTGATTCTGAATTTCGTTCGCGAAGGAACTGGACTCTTGACGAGCCAGCCGTTTTTTATGCTCCTAGAAATCTATAAAGATAGAATTGGGCCTCAACAAAAGAATCGATGTTTTACTACCAATCACAAGTTTCATCTTGGACGCAGTATTCATACTGGAAATTATGATCAAGGGTTACTCTTTCAATCGCCATCTATTTCAAAGATCCCTTTTGAAACTAAAATATTTTTCAAATACAAAGTTCAGTATCTTCCTCGATAGCTATAGCTGTTTTTCCAGTTTGTCAGTCCCCGATTATAAGTTCTCGTTGATCATGGCCTATAGGAACCAAGCTATCTACCGCTTTTAACCCTGTTTGCATAGGCTCGTGCACAGATTTACGTTCAATAATCCCAATGCTGTGTATGAATCACTTACATATTCTTCTGAATTATATGTACCCGCGGGATTAATTTGGAAAACTGGTAGGGATATGCAAGAACAAACAATTTTTATTGGAAACATTCCTCTAATGAATTCCCTGGGAATATTTGGCCTCAAAATGGATAGCAATGACCAATCAATATGTCCCAGCCTGTTGATTGGTCCACCCCACAACATTAGGCACCAGCCATTTCATAGCTATTTGTTCGTAGTAAGCCATCCAATTCATCTGGAACAGGCATTGACTCGCGAAAGTCCAGTTTCCCCCGTTTAAGGCAGGTCAGGGAGAATGAAATGCTCTCCTGCTTTCTTGCTTGCTTCCTATAAAGAGCCGGAAACCTTCTTCCTATACCTATAAATTCCATTGGACCCAGAAATGATACATTGGAAGAATCTTTTGGGTCTTCCAGTATCAATAGGTTGATTGTTTCGCTCCTATATCTTCCAAAAGGGAAAAAGATCTCTGAGAGTGTTCATGCTGGTACTGTTGACATTAGTCCTGTATCAATGCAGACTTTGTGTGGGTATACGCACCCTTTTGGTCTGATGGCAATGTTTGAGTTGTATCAGGTTTCCCGGTTCTCATCATTGGAAGCTTATATGACTAGTAGATAAAGAGTAGTGAAAGGCCCGAGAATAAAAATCTTATTTTCCTTTCTTGAAGCGGATTTAGTGGACAAACCTATGACAGGTGAGCCAGGCTTCGAGAAGGCTTTGAAAAACCAACCCGTGGTTGAAAAGCCATTGCTTCAGGTTCGGCGAAATTCAGCTTTGCTAGGGATTTCAAGCTCGCCACCTTTAACCTCAGTTGTTCTAACCTTAAGTAATAAGCTGACCTTCTTACTACGAGAAAGAAAGACGAAAATAGATGATTCTAGTCCTCAAAACTTAACTCTTTATCTCTTTCAAACTAGGAGGATTGGCGTTTGGCCAAGATGTGATCTATCTAATGCTTTGGGCAGTATCTCGAAAAAGAGAATACACCGGAGGAATATCCTATCGAAATGTTAAAAGAAAAATACGCGTTGCTAGACTGGATAGCCTGTCAGTTATGCTATAGAAGGCCCATCAAAACCAAGCAGCTCCTTATTTACGAACCGCCAAGTTGAGAATGATCTAGAGAAGCCGAGACTAGAGAAGATCTGGATTGGAATGGGCACGTGTGGTAAGTTAGGGAGATGGCAGCAGATAATATAAGAAAAAATTCCTGGTTTCTATAGTTTCTGTCGCAAGCAAGGCCATGATCTCTCGAACTGTCAAAGCTAGGCAGATAGATAGACTCTTTTCCTGCTGCTAAGGGAGAGCAAGAAAAAAAATCAAATGATTGTTTTTTAACCAGCGCCCCCTTTTGGGGCAGCTATCAAACAACTCTCATGAATATTTTACCTCTGGCTATTCAAAACATTTTCTATTTCCGAATCCCAATTCCAGGCGTAATTCATATTCCGTCCCACGAAGAAGTCACGAGACATCTACAAGAAGCCTTAGTATCTGCAAGAAGAAGGGCAGCCCAAAATTCACTACCAAGAGCTTCCTCAAGTATAGACTCCTCTGAAATCCCCAGAATGCCTATTATATAGTGGTGGGCCTTTCGAATGCCTCCTTCTTTACTTTTCTGAGAAGCTCTTTACGACTATAAAGGACAGGGGGCTGTTCACCTTTGGAAACTTAGCTACTTAAGTACTACTCAATACAAAAGTAAAGGCGAACGACATTCTGTTGTACAGCTACTTAGAAGTTGGCCCTCACTAGGCAGAACACATAAAGTTCCAATGAAAGAAAAGGAATCCAACATTAAACATATATTTATAATAGTAATAATAAAAATAAATAAAAGCAGCCTGGTGAAAAAAAAGAACTAAGACGAGAAGACGAAAAATGCGAAGTGCGAAAAAAAGATTGAACATGTGGGAGGATCCGAACGAATTCTTTTTTCTTTTAGACACAGCCGAGCCAAGGATGTGACTCTCAACATCGAGACCGTGTTGGCTGGTGCCGAGGAAGACAGGAATTGACTCGCTTTCCGGCTTGGAAAAAAAAGACGTGAAAGAGAAGTAGTGGAGGGGGTGTCTCATGAAATCCTATCCTCCCCTTCTGCTGGTGAATGATCTAAATTTACTATTCCGGTCATGGAATAGATTAAATAAATCAAAAAATGGATTTTTGTTCAAGAATGAAATCTTATTGGAACTGTCCATATCCGTTTCATCCTTCGGAACCATATCACACCCCGGATATTATGAAATAGGATGAATTGAGACGGTATTTTGTAAATACGTAATTATCTTGAATATATCAACTATTTCTTTATTTTCTGATCGTCTGAAAGGGACAAAAGAAACATCTTGTTCTTTCTTTAACAATTTCTAATCTCTAGTGGACCTCTTAGTAGGATTCGAACCTAGCGAATGCATCTATCGTCATTGATGCATAAATAAAGATACCAATTAGTAGTGATTGAATTCCTTCTAGGGTTCCACATGAGAAACCAGTACGAATATAACCTACATGTCCAATCAAACTATGAGCTAAAGGTCTTTTGACTTTCGTTTGGGTCGAGTACCGGGGGGCTGGGAGGACTTGCCATGCCCCCGCCAAAACCGAGGATTTTTATCTTGAGAGAGCTCGATTCCGCCAGCAAGCTGCATGCCGTATTGAGGAGCGCGGATTCTTTCCCCCGACTGTGGAATTTCGGCATGTGGGTGGTGAACATGGGATGCAATATTCGATGTCAGTGTGTTAAGCATTTAGCGATCCACGATTCGTTGGGCGCTTCGGGGCCCTGTCAGTCGGCTTTCCAATCAATTGACCCGCTTTCCTGAGTCAACAGGGGAACTACCCCTATTCTGACTTTGAATAGGCTTCTTTCTTTCTAGCCTGTTCGTTTGACAGACTCCAAATCTGTTCCATTCAAACGAGGTTCGAATCCGATAGCGAGTGGGGCCAACAAGACCAAGGCTTTCTACTCGCGGTGATTGATGATAGAAAGTGACTTTGTAACGTTGACTCCATCTTCGTGGAACGGGAGTGGCCCTAGAGGGAAGGGATGGACGAGCTCGCTCCAACCGAGCAGGAGTGGGGAACTTTTTGAACTATATTTAGATCTTCCTTCCGACTGACCAAAAGGGCTGATGAGAAAGAGATACATAATAGATGTTGTTATATATGAGGAAGCGAAGAGGCCAGCGAAGAAAAGCTGATCTACGACCACCCTTTTATATAGGATGGTCTACGATCAGCTCGATCACCGGGAGAGAGTGGTCTACGATCAGCTAGCTCATAGTTGCTTGGTTGATGGGCTTCCTTTCCACAGCTTCTCAGGAAGATCTCGATAAGAATGAATTGAATCGGATCGACTCGACTGATATGATCGATGGAATGGGTACAAGGTGGAGGTTATTGTGTTATGATTTAGTTAGGACTTAGTCTCCCTTTCGTTATCTTCCGCCCCCTCGTAAGAAGGGCCGGGTGGATTACCTTTGGGAGCTTCAACTCTTGCCAAACGATGCGGTGTGGCATGCTCAACAAAAGCATGAAAAAACAATCACACTTTCAGAATGACAATCTGAGATCCGAAATCTCAAACGAAAAAGCTCCGGAACCGGCAATCGCAAAAGGAACAGAGCCCCTGGGAGTTGGTTAGACATATGCGTACAAACCGGCAACCACTGGCATTTCATCACTCCTTGGCACTAGTTCAGGTAGATCCTTGGTCAAAGACTTTATAAATTATGTAGTATGAATATCCCTCTTTGGAAAATTCCCAGTCGATTCCATGATGTAGATCCCAGCAAGCCTTACATTATTGTACAAGTAAATCAGGTTAGGACCTTGGATTCTAAGGTTGTTAATGAAGAGAACCACATCCCTAACATTAATGATGGCAGTGATTCCTGGTACCTCTTATCTTTTCCTAGAAAGGGTCTCCCTCTTTGGCCTTTTGTATTCTATAACTCTGTGTTTGCTTTCTCACTCTTTCATTGTGCATTCATAATTAGGGACCTAATTCATATGAACCCAAGTCCATTTGAAGTTCATCTCTTAGTTGCATGGGTATTGCTTACCATCTTGGGAGAAATAATCTACCATAGGGGTTACAAAATAAAATATTGTTGAATTTGTGGTGCTTCGAATTTCTTAGGTGGAGGAGCTGATCCACAGACACGGGCAAGGTAGAGGTGAGGAGAAAGCTTAGAAAAACCCAGGTTCTGTTTCAAGACAAGGAGTGATGTGGATGTATTAGGTGATGGTTACAAATGGAGGATGAACGGCCAAAAAGTGATATTGCAGAAGAAAGCAACTAAAAAACTTGAGTGAAAACAGAGGAGCTTCTGGTGTATAAGAACTAGAATAATCTGAACTGTTTGATTGATTGATGAGATAAAGGAGTAGAATATATAAAGGCCGGGAATCCATTTGAAGTCTCCTTGGAATCCACCAAGTTAAACCTGGAAATCCACTTAGAGCAAGTACTGAATCCACAGTGCTTACAAGTAAACTGACGTATGCTTAATTCATAAATTTTTTTTTTTTTTGGGGGTCGGGGTGGGGGTTGGGTGGGAGCTGTATGCCTATACATATATTTATAGTTTTGGATTTGGATTGGACAGACTCATGGACTGACCTTGACCAATTTCTGGACTGAAAATGAAAATAGAAACCAAAACTTGTACTGATAAAACAGACCTGTTGATCAGCCTAATATAATTTTTTGTTCAGCTAGGACTCTAACAAAACTTTCAAAAATCAAAACTGGAAAAGGAGTAGAGGACTGATACAAATCCAGGCATGATTATGATATGGACTAACAATCAAAATCAAAACAACTACTAATTTCTAACCAACACAAGGACTGGTATTCCCTCCTAATTTCACAAGGAAATATTATCACGGTTCAGGTCCTCTTTCTCTTGGTCTTTGGTACTGCATCTTTCATTCTGAACATCTCGTGTGGAAAATAATAGGTTGTCGACATTACAAAGTACTCATAGTTGTTGTCTGTGCCCAGAAAGGTTACTCATAACAGAATGGATAATAGTTATAGTTGCTTGGCTGTTCAGTGTGGGCTTAGTTCATCTGTAGACATTTAAGTCTTGTGTATCCCATGTGTCTATTTTAAGCATCTTTTTAACCAAATGGTTGCACGTTTCTCTGTTCCACAGGTCATGTTGTACGAGTTTATGGAATCAATTGGTTTGAAGCACTGAAGTGTTTATGATCACTCATAGTTGGCAGAAAGGGAAGATTTGAAGGCAGAATTGGAAGATTTGAAAGCGAAGTTGGCTGAAATGGAAGTTTTGAAAGCAAAGTTGGCAGAAATGGAAGCTCTTCTAAGCCCAAAAGCTCTTGGGTAGTAGCTCACAAGGTTCAGTTCATTTATGGTAAGTAAGAAAATTATTAAATTTTGTTGGTTTGTTTGCTCAAGTACTATATATACTTATTTTTCTCACCTATTGATTTGAGCAGCTAATAATTGAGGCCATTGCATAAGCTGGACTATATTTTGGCAGTCAATTTGTACAGGTAAACTTTCATTCGCGTGAGTTGGGAAAGAAGAGATTTTTTAGGAGAAAGGGGCACCTCTGCCCCTAACCGGGGTAACACTATTGTTTCCATTGACATTTTGAAAATATGTTTAATGTGCTCTTTATTATCTTATTAATCTTGTCCATCTCTCTTTTTATCTCTTAAGCATAAAGCTTTATTGTGTGGTGTTTGATAATTGTGTTTATTCTAGCTGTGTTGTTCTTGCTTCTTTTTCTGCTTGCTCCTTTGTGATTTTTTTGACTTTGCTTTTTTGGTTTTGTTTGCTCTTTTTCTTTGGTTCCGATTGCTCTTAGTGTTTAGCTGTTCTCTTTGCTGTCTTTCTGTTTATCCATGCATATCCTGTCTTAGAATGTCAGGGGTCTTCACAGACCCTTATTAAAACAATGTTTTTCTTCTCATTGTAAAAAATTTAACCCCAATATCACAGACCCTTATTAAAACACTTAAGATATTCTCTATTTGATTATTTTTTAAAACTTGAAAATTCCAATACCCCCCCCCCCCCCCCTCCCCCCTCCCCCCTCCCTTTTCCTCATCTTTCCTTTCTTCTTTTTATTCTAACTTAAATTAGACTTTTAAGGCTGAGGAGATATCCCGGCTCCAAAAATCAAGGCATCTCCACATTATAGATGGGGATCGTAAGACTTATTTTACCATGCGATTACCAGACACAATGTTCGTAAATATAAGATTGAGTTTTTAATAGATGACTCTGGAAATCGCATTTCGGGTGCCAGAGATATAGCTAGATCTTTTGCCTATTTTCTGAATGATTTATTTACAACGTCTAACCCCCTAAACCCCTCTTTTGTGGAATGTCTTTTTAACCCCATTGTTTCTACTTTTATCTCTCGTATATTATGCCTCCTCCCCATGATTGATGAAATTGAAGAGGTTGTTTTCTCTATGGGTATACGGCTCCAAGTGTGGATGGCTTCCAAGCATGTGTTTGGGACCTTATTGGATCGGATGTTTGCTGATTTGTGGGTGAGGTTTTCAACTCCAAACTCCTGTTCTTTGGTGTTAACCACACTTTAATCTGTTTTATTCCCAAAAAAAGATAATGCCTCTAGTTTTCGACCTAGCTATAAGCCTGTGTAATGTGTCTTATAAAATCATTGCCAATTTTTTTGTTGATGGATTTAAAGGATTTCGCTCCTCTTTCATTTCTCCCTATCAAGATGCCTTCATCTCAGGCAGACAAATCACTAATAACATCATTTTAGCCCATGAAATCTTTCAATTTTTACACTATAAGAAAGGGAGAGTTGGCTTTGTGGCTCTCAAATTGGATATAGTCAAAGCATACGACAGGGTTAAATGGGGTTTTATGCATGCCATTTTTTAGTTTTTTGGGTTTTGGTGAGGATTGGTGTGATTTCATTAGCCACCTCATGTCTTCGGTTTCTCACTCAATCAAACTTGATTGCAATTCTTTTGAGTCTATAGAACCTTCTAGGGGTATTAGACAGAGTTGCTCCTAAGTCCCTATTTATTTATTATAGCTATGGAGGTTCTCTCTCGCCTCCTCATTGTTTACAAGGACCATAACATGGTCTAAGGTATTAAGATTGTCCACCATGCTCCTGAAACTTCTCATTTGCTTTTTGTGGATGATATTTTTAATTTTTTTTGTTGTGCTTCTATTAAAGATATTCTAACTATCAAATCTATTCTCGACTAATTTTTTGATTTTTTTAGTCAACATATTAATCTTAACAAAAGTGTCCCTTTAGCTGATCGAAGACGCCTGTCCTCAGTCCTTGGTATTAAGGAAATATCCTGTGATGCAATCTACTTAGGTATTAATATTTTTCATCCAACATCTAAATCAGCAGGATTGCAACAAATCATCGATCACATCCAGGACTGCCTTTCTTGTTGGAAAGCAAACACGCTATCTTATGCTGGATGTAAGATCTTAACACAATCTGTTCTATCTGCTATTCATGCTTACCTTATGTTCTGCTTTGCTTTCTCTGTCAAAATTTATAGAAGTATCGATTCATCTGCTTCCGCTTTTGGAATGGCGAAAATGAGGGATCTAAGAAACTTCACTTAATTTCCTGGAGCATTGTTTGTTCTCTAAAAAATGTAGGTGTCTTGGGCTTAAGAGATGCTTCTACTCAAAATAGAGCTCTTTTATTAAAGTTAGGATGGAGAGTGTTAAATGATCAGTCATTGTTTTGGGCCAAATCCTTGCATGCCAAATATTCCTATAACAGATCCATTTTTTACCGAAAAACCCTTTGCCAAAAAGGGTTCTTGAACTTGGAATAGTATTGCAAGCATTATCCCTCTCCTTAACGTATGATCTCCCAAAAAATTGGGTCTGGTCAAAACACCTTTTTTTGGAATGATCCTTAGCTTCCCCCTCCTATTCAACTCAACTATAACCTTTTGGCCAAGGTTATTGACTTTACTTCTTCCAACTGTTGGAACATGAATACCTTATCTCGGCTCTTCACCCCCCCCATCCTTTGTTTGTGAAATGAAAGATTCCCATTTCCCAATATTTGAATAGATGGTGGTGTAATCTTTCCAACTTTGATCATTTTCCCACCAAGTTAGCCGCCAACTTCATTTTTAAAGACAGATGTCCAAATGGTGGGAATCGGGATGTGAAGGATCCATGAATGGGGATCATGCTGCTTCAAGGAATGAATAAAGATGGTCTCTATCGTCTCCCTCAATCTCCATCACCAGTACCTTCATCCCAACTGTTGCCCACCGTTCACATTGGCGAAAGAGTTTCTAGATTGATTTGGCATGATCGACTCGGTCATCCTTCTTCAAAGTGTATGAATTTTTATACTTCATCAGTCATCCCTACCACTGATAACATCATCTTCTTCTTTGATCTGCATCTTTTGTCAAATGGGAAAGGCTCACAAACTTCCATTTGGCATGAGTAAATCAGTAGCATCATCTCCATTTGAATTAGTGCACTCAAATATTTAGGATCCAGCAGCTCCCACAACATCAGTGCAAGGATTTTAATATTATATTTCTTTTTTAGATGACTTCAGTAGATTTACATGGATATTTACTCTTGTATCCCATTTTGAAGTTTTTTCTGTTTTTATGCAATTTAATACTCATGTTCAAAATATTTTCAAGTGTACTTTGAAAGTATTTCAGTCAGATGGAGCACATGAGTACCAATCTTTTGACAAATATTTCAAAGATTATGGCATTATTCATCAACATTCTTGCCTCCATACATTTGAGAAAAATGGAAGGGCAGAACGCAAACATCGTCATATAGTAGAAAACAGATTAACACTTGTGGCAAAAGCTTCTATTCCTTTGCCATTTTGGCCTTTGGCATTTGACACAACAGTATATTCCAGTTCTTCAGAATAGGTCCCCATATTAGTTGTTGTTAAGAAAAGATCCTAATTATATGATGCTACGAACATATGGCAGTGCATGCTATCCTTAGCTAAGGCCATACAACAAGCATAAATTGCAATTTCGATCCACCCAATGTGTTTTTTATTGGGTACAGTAATAGTCACAAGGGGTACAAATGCTTTGATCCATCAATGGAGAGAACTTCCATATCACAACATGTCACATTTGATGAAGAGATTTTTCCATATGCCAACAAAACACCATCCGGTCCCACATTAACCACCCCACCCACCCACCCACCCACCATCCTCCTAGTGACAATATTCTTAATCCAAACCCCATTGCCATTCCCGTCATGACCGATCTCAAACACTCTCCATCTCACCCACAACATCTAATGAACCACCCACATCCCCTATTGAGTCTCCACAACTGAGTACTCATGACTCAACCCAACCGAGTATGCCATCACATACACCAGCCACTACCTCCAATACCCTAGTCCACCATCCGATGGTTACCCGACTTGGGTCTGGTGTGACTAAACCAATTAAAAAATTAAATCTATTAGCCACAAAATACCCCATTCCATCAGCCTACAGTACCATGTCCTCACCCACTAATGTACAATTACTTCCTATACAATGGCAAGCAAGGATCCTAAATGGAGAGAGGCCATGAGTGATGAATTCAATGCTCTTCTAAGAGATGGAACATGGCAGATCGTACCCAACCACTCTTCCATGAATTTGGTTGGAAACAAATGGGTTTATAGGATCAAACGAAATTCTGATGGATCAATTTCACGCTACAAATCCGTCTTGTAGCAAAGGGATTTCTTTAATATGAAACAATTGATTTCTTTAATACATTCAGCCCTGTTGTAAAGCCAAACATAAGTACACATTGGATCTTCTTCATAAGGCTAATATGGATGGCTCAAAATCGATGCCTACACCAAGCACTACGTCATCCCTATCTCGTGGTACTGGTTCAACCTTTCATGATCCAACTAAGTACAAAAGCATCGTTGGTGGTGTATAGTATTTGACTCTATCTAGACCAAATATTTCTTTCTCTGTCAACAGAGTGTATCAATTCATGCATTCACCAACTATGGATCACTGGGCTGTTGTCAAAAGAATCCTTAGATATTTAAAAGATACTATTGACTTTGGAATAAAAACTCGGCCTTCAAACTCAGTACACCTTTGTGCCTACACAAATGCTGATTGGCAGGCTTCCCATATGGAAGAAGATCCATAAGCGGATACTGCATATATCTTAGTCATAACTTAGTCTCATGGAGCTCTAAGAAGCAACTCACAGTAGCCAAATCATCTATAGAATCAGAATACAAGGGAGTAGCCAATGCATCTCTTGAACTAATATGGCTGCGTCAATTACTTTTCGATCTTGGAATCAACATCAAACCACCGATGCTCTACTGTGATAACATTGGGGCTACATATCTAGCCTCCAATCCATTGTTTCATGCACGCACAATACACATAGAAATAGGCTATGTGTTTATACTTTGTGAGTACTTTGTGAGGGAACAAGTGGCATCCAACCGTCTATCTATATGTTTTGTGCCAAGTAGTGATCAGATTGTTGATAATCTGACTAAAGGATTATCGGAATCACGATACCAAACTCTCAGGGACAAGCTCCCAGTTTGCAAGAGACTGTTTCGCTTGAGGGGGCGTGTAACGGATAATTCAAAAGTTCAAATTTCACTTTGCATTGATAGAGTCAACAATCGTTGGGGCAGTTCCAAAAGGATAGGTATACTCCTACAAGTTAGGAAGAGTTTTTGATAAACTATAACTCTATCTGTTGTAACCATCACCTTGTACAATTTGAATTATCTTTATAAATACATCTCAACCTTATCACAAGAGACAATAAGGGAAGATCACAAACCAAACTCAATCTGTTACTGTATTGTAATTAATGTTGGTAACTGCAAAGTTTTCTGTCACACTTTGCACCAACTGTCCAACGGTTGAATTCAGAACTTCAATAGGGTCGTCTTCTGATATGACCCCATTGACACCTGGAGCTCACGAGAATTCTATGGAGGAAGAAGTGGAAGCATGCATGGGGGAAGTGGGTGAAACTCCACGTCAGGAGAGTGATGTTCCACGTCGCACAGTAAGGGTTAGGAGACGACCCACTCATTTAGTTGATTTTGTGTAATGAGATGTCATGCGAATGTAATGGGAAGGGATGTACTCAGAGCTTTCTGTTAGGAGTCAGGTATAGGTGTCATGAAGGGATATGATGGTAAATTGTTAGAGAAGAGGAGTCACAGTATACGAATGGGTTATAAATAATTGTATTGTTGCTTTTGAAGGATAAGAAAGAAAGATAGTTCTCCCCTTTCTCCGTCTCTCTCTTCTCTCTTCTCTCTTTTCCCCTGTTTCCTCTTCTGCTTCGCCTTTTTCTCTTCTCCCTTGCTCAATTCTGTCCTCTCTGCCGTAGACGTAACATTTTGGTCCGACTGCCGGATATGGTCAAGGCACTCGCTGAGACAACTTGACGAGTCGATTAGACAACTCGGGCGACGTCGACCGAACAAGGTGAAGCGGTTGAATGCGCCGCGAAAGCGATTAATGTCGGCGACAGGCTCTTACCGATCGGTGGTTCGGTGTGGCGATGGATGGCGAGGCTTGAGCAGTCTTGCGAGTTGCGCCACCAACTCCGGATCAACGACTGGTAACGACGGTGTTCGGCTAGGGATTTTGGGACCTCCCCGATCGTTCCACCACCTCCCAATCCGATCCAAACCCGAACAATTCGTTTGGAGTTTCCTCGGTTTGATGGTGTGGATCCAGTGGGGTGGATCTTTAAGGCTGAGAGATTCTTTGACTTTCATGCCACCCCCATCGAGCAACGCTTGTTAGTTTCATCGTTTCACATGGATGGCGCTGCTCTTCAATGGTTCCAATGGATGCACCGCAACGGAGAGTTCACCACATGGGAGGCTTTTACCAGAGCATTGGAAACCCGCTTTGGACCGTCTGAATTCGACGACCCCCAAGCATCGTTGGCTAAATTGATGCAGAGCTCCACTGTAGCTGATTACCAGTCCAGATTTGAAGCACTGGCTAACCGCATCGATGATCTCCCTGCTGCCTTCCTTGTGAGTTGTTTTATTTCAGGGCTTCGTCCAGAGATCAAAAACGAAGTGTTAGCCTTCAAACCGACGTCCATGGCACATACCGTTAGTTTGGCTAGGCTCCAGGAAGCCAAATTGGCGGAGCTGCGTCGGCTCAACCCCAAAATTTTCTACTCTCCGGCCAAGTCGACAGCATCAGCTACGGTGAATCAGCCACAAACAACCATTCCTCAGGCTCTCCCAGCCACGAAACCGACAGCAACAATTCCCATTAAGCGGTTGACACCGGCAGAGATGCAACAGTGCAGAGAACGTGGCCTCTGCTACAACTGTGAGGAGCGATTTACGCCAGGCCATCGTTGCAAGGCTCGCCAGCTATTCCTTCTGGAATACGACGATGAAGAATCAAGGGAGACTGAACTTGAAAGGGAAATGGTGCCACCCGAGGCTACTGCGCCCCCTCCAGACGGTGCACTGCTAACAACTGAGCTCTCTTACCATTCTATGACCGGTATAATCTCTCCAACTACCCTTAGATTCACTGGTTATATCACTGGGCACCCCATACAAGTTTTGATTGACGGGGGAAGCACTCACAATTTTATTCAAAGTAGAGTGGCTCAGCATGTTGGTTTAATTGTAGCAGAAGCTCCTAATATTACAGTTATGGTAGGGAGTGGGAGTCGTTTGGTCTGTGAAGGATTGATCAGGCAGATCCCATTAAAATTACAGAATTATACTGTGTCTGTCGATGCATATGTACTACCCCTTTTTGGGGCAGATTTGATTCTAGGGGTGCAATGGCTAGCTCAGTTGGGTCCTATAGTGTTTGATTATGGCCAATTGACACTGGAATTTCAGGTGGAAGGGGCCACGGTCAGGTTGGAAGGAGAGCCTCGACAGGTGCCAGCCCAATTACAATACCACACCCTTTGCCGGCTGATTGAAACTCAAGCTTATACAGCCTTGTTCAAATTGGAAATCCAACCACCCCCTTTGTCTCTGCCCACCTGTGAACAAGCCGAGTTACAAGCTCTGTTAGAAGCCTACTCCATAATTTTTGATGAGCCCAAGGAGTTACCACCTACACGGGAACATGACCATGCCATTCATTTAATCCCAGGGGCTCAGCCTGTGAATGTCAGACCCTACAGGTATCCCCATTTTCAGAAAGGGGAAATAGAGAATCAGGTGGCTGCAATGCTGTCCACTGGCGTCATACGCCCAAGTACCAGCCCTTTCTCATCACCGGTCTTGTTGGTTAAAAAGAAAGATGGCACGTGGCGATTTTGTGTGGATTACCGAGCCTTGAACGCCATCACCATTAAGGACCGATTTCCCATTCCCACCATAGATGAGTTGTTTGATGAGCTACACGGGGCATGCTATTTTTCTAAGGTGGACTTGCGTTCGGGGTATCACCAGATACGTGTTCGGTGCGAGGACATTACCAAGACCGCATTTCGTACACATGAGGGGCATTATGAGTTTGTGGTGATGCCCTTTGGGCTTACCAATGCTCCCTCCACCTTCCAAGCTATGATGAACTCTGTTTTTCACCCATTTTTAAGGAAGTTTGTGTTGGTATTTTTTGATGATTTACTAATTTACAGTCCTACTTGGCAGGCACATATGCAGCATCTCCAATTGGTGCTGCAAACACTTCAGCAAAATGCTTTATATGCAAAGAGATCTAAGTGTGCATTTGGGCAGTTGAGTATCATTTATTTGGGCCATGTGGTTTCGGCCCAAGGGTTGGCAGTGGACCCTAACAAAATTAATGCCATCACTTCTTGGCCCATACCTCGCAGCATCCGAGATCTCCGTGGATTCCTGGGCTTTACGGGGTACTATCGAAAATTTATACGTGGCTATGCCCACCTTGCTGCCCCCCTAACTGAGTTACTCAAGAAGGGAGCTTATCAGTGGTCTGAAGCAGCTCAAAAAGCCTTCTCCATGTTGCAAACGGCTATGACACAAGCGCCAGTTTTGGCCTTACCTGATTTTTTGCTGCCCTTTACCATTGAAACCGATGCCTCTGGAATGGGAATAGGAGCGGTATTGTCTCAAGAAGGGCATCCAGTGGCCTATTTCAGTAAGAAGCTGACCCCTCAGATGCAGGCCTCATCTACTTACGTCCGTGAGATGTTCGCCATTACCCAAGCTGTAGCGCGTTGGCGACAGTACCTGCTGGGGCGTAAATTCCTAATCAAACCAGATCAGAAGAGTCTTCGCGAGCTCACCACCCAAGTCATACAAACTCCGGAGCAGCAGCGGTGGCTCTCCAAATTATTGGGCTATGTATTTGAGATCGTTTATAAGCCTGGTCTAGAGAACAGAGCAGCAGACTCATTATCACGCATTCCTGAGGAGAATGGTACTTTAATGGCATTTTCACTCCCTGCCTTCGATTTCATTCAAGAACTTCAGCAGGCAGTAGCCTTATCCCCTGAACTTCAGCTGATACGGGAAGGCTTAGAGGCCACTCCAGCACTATTTACTGGGTATGTTTTTCGTAACAACCTGCTATATTTTCACCACCGCTTAGTGGTTTCCTCTGGCTGTGGCCTCCGCGAGAAGTTTTTGTATGAGTACCACTCTTCACCACAAGGGGGACACGCAGGGTACTTGCGCACTTACAAACGTATAGCCCATAATTTGTATTGGAAGGGTATGAAGAAAGATGTTCAACGCTTTGTGGCTGAGTGTGCTATTTGTCAACAAATGAAATCCTTTAATTGCTCGTCGGCTGGTCTGCTACAGCCGTTGCCTATTCCTGAGCTGGTGTGGGAGGATGTATCCATGGATTTTGTTACGGGGTTGCCACCATCGATGGGGAAAACGGCCATTATGGTCGTGGTTGATCGGTTAACGAAGTATGGCCACTTCTGCCCCCTACCACCCAATTTTACAAGTCACAAGGTGGCGGAGATATTCACAGCAGAAATAATTAAGCTTCATGGTCTTCCCCGTTCTATAGTAAGTGATCGTGATCCCCTGTTTATCAGCTCATTTTGGCGTGATTTGTTTAAGCTCCAAGGCACAACGTTATCCATGAGCACCTCGTACCACCCCCAAACTGACGGCCAGACCGAAGTTCTCAATAGGTGCCTTGAGATGTACTTGCGCAGCTTCGTCGCCGATGAGCCAAAACAATGGGTGAAGCACCTTCCTTGGGCCGAGTTTTGGTATAACACTGCTCACCACACTGCTACGGGTACTACCCCTTTTCATGCTCTTTACGGTCGACCCCCGCCCACCTTGCTCCGCTATATACCAGGAACGACACCGGGAACATGGCTGTGGATCGGGAGCTGCAGACGAGAGATCACATCCTTCGGGGACTCAAAACCAGTCTTCTCCGTGCTCAACACAGAATGAAAACTCAGGCTGACAAGAGGCGAACTGACCTTGAGTATTCTGTAGGGGATTGGGTGTTTGTTCGTTTGCGTCCTTATCGCCAGCGCTCTGTGGCTCACCGCATCAGCCCCAAGCTCTCCCGCCTCTTCTTTGGTCCTTTCCAGGTTCTGAAACGCATTGGCAAGGTAGCCTACAAGTTGGACCTCCCTTCGTCTGCCCAGATACACCCTGTATTTCACGTTTCAGTTCTCAAGCCATGTGTGGGTGATCCTGCAATTCAGTCCCAGGCCTGGCCCCCTTTATTAGATGAGACTACAATCAGTCCTACACCGGTGGCAATATTACAAGTTCGACAGGTTAAACGTGGCCATGCTACTATCAAGCAAGTGCTGGTGCAGTGGAAGGACCTCCCTCTCGAGGATGCTTCGTGGGAAGACCTCTCAGCTATGGTGGACACGTACCCCAACCTCAACCTTGAGGACAAGGTTGTTTGCCCAACAGAAGGTGATGATATGACCCCATTGACACCTGGAGCTCACGAGAATTCTATGGAGGAAGAAGTGGAAGCATGCATGGGGGAAGTGGGTGAAACTCCACGTTAGGAGAGTGATGTTCCACGTCGCACAGTAAGGGTTAGGAGACGACCCACTCATTTAGTTGATTTTGTGTAATGAGATGTCATGCGAATGTAATGGGAAGGGATGTACTCAGAGCTTTCTGTTAGGAGTCAGGTATAGGTGTCATGAAGGGATATGATGGTAAATTGTTAAAGAAGAGGAGTCACAGTATACGAATGGGTTATAAATAATTGTATTGTTGCTTTTGAAGGATAAGAAAGAAAGATAGTTCTCCCCCTTCTCCGTCTCTCTCTTCTCTCTTCTCTCTTTTCCCCTGTTTCCTCTTCTGCTTCGCCTTTTTCTCTTCTCCCTTGCTCAATTCTCTGTCCTCTGCTTCGTAGACGTAACATCTTCTCCGGCAATGGCTATCACAATGAAAACATGGGGGGCTTAGCTAGAGGAAGAAGACCCAAAAAGATAGGAAGCACTGACCGGAGGAAAAGCTAAAAAGTTGCCACAACTCTCCATGATAGAGAGAGCTTCCATCGAGATCCAACAAAATGCAATGCAAGGGCACTGAGAAACAGAAGAGCATCACTGACTTGCAGGACTAAGAGGAAGCTCAGTTGTAGCAGAGATTGGATGCCAAAACCATAACAAAGAGGGCATAAAGCTTGTAGCCTTTACCGGATACAAAAGAAAAACTCTTGACCAAAAAATATTGATGATGGAGCAAAGTGAGCCAAACCACAAGCACTACTACCACAAAATGTTGATTTAACCATGACCTGACCATCTAATGAGGAAATTTTTGGAAAATGATATCGTAAATTCAGAATAGTGTACAATTTTCATGCCTCTTGGACTTGAAATTGCATGTCCAAGAGGAGGGGACACGGTGTTTTCTCCCCTCCCACGCCAAATCAATGGGAGCACAAGAGGGGACACCATATGGTTCATATATAGGGAGCGATGAATACTTTAGTCTAAATATTTTAGATCTTCATAGAATTTTAAGAAAAATAATTAAAACGGAGATAAAGAAGGCCGCCAGGTCACATGGCCCCTTGCACTAGAACGGGGGCAATGGAAGCACATGTACAAGCATCCAACAGAAGTGGGTTGATGGGACAAGTGGTCATTTCACCTTCCATGTGTTTGGGCGTAGGAGCCACACAATCTTCAACGATCTCCCATCCTAAAAAAAGTTTGGTTAGCTTTTTTATCTTCGATTTTTGAAAGGCAAACATTTATTACCAAAGTTAATAAATTTCCAGCCTTTTGTCATATTTCAATTCTTGACCAAATTTTGATTTTTTTTTCAAATTTATAGACCAAATAAAAACTAGAATTTAATTTTGTGCTTAGATTATTCTTTAGTGTAAATTTTTGGAATGTGTTCTAGTTGCTATCTCAAGGAAAGGAAAATAAATCCTTTCCTTGGAATTCAATTTTGTATGATAGACCATCCCCAATTGTCAGCGTTTTGTTTTTTTTTTTTTTTTTTTCTCTTTTATTTACCGAAATTGCATGCCTCTGACTTTTGAGGCTTCATGTTATACCTCAAAAAAAAAAAAAATTAATAATAATAAATACTTCATCTATGCTAAAAATGGAGAAACAATAGGAAAACAACAACATGGGCAAAGATCCTAATGTCCAAGTTCAGTTTCTTTTTCTTTTTTTTGACAAAAGAAAATCTTTTATTAAGAAGAATTTTCTAGATGAGCAAACCCACAAGGAGGGAAAGAAGTTGCTACAAGGAAAGAGGGCAGCTGAATCCACTAGATGCTAGAAAGCATCATCTTAACAGCATAAGAGGTTAAAAAGTGAGCCTCAGAGTTAAGACATCTACGCTACAAAAAAAGAAAAAGATATAGACTAAAATTGAAAAGAAATAGAGACAATATCCTCAATTATAATTCTTCCCACCCACTCCAAAGGAATAGCATAATTGTTCAAAATTTCCAGAAGAAAAAAATATTCAGAATTAATAACCAGTCAAGGAAGCTTTAAATTTGACACAAGTAGAGAAGCCCATCTCGGATTGCTTCAATTTTCATGGTTAAGACAGAGAAACCAGTACAAAGTTTAAATTTGCAATCAAGAAACTCTCCAGAATTTTCCCTTATGACAACACCTCTTTTATAAGGGTGTCAAAACCAGACTGAAATTGTTTACTGAAATCAAAGTGAGCCGTTTAAACTGAAACCATGGAATTGTTTAATAAATAGTTCGATTTTGGTTTCAAATTGAGAACGTTTAATTAAATAGTTTGAACTGAATTAAACCATTTAAGTAAATCGTTTAAAACGATTAATATATACATAGTAAGTTAAGTCATTCATGGTTAGAATAAACAATAAACAATTACAACCTTACAATCATTCAAAACATATAAACAATTACAACTTTACAATACATATAATAATAAACAATTCAATTCAATGTTCAGTTTACATCCATTTCAATGTTAATTTAAATTGAAACCATTTAATAAATCATTCAAATTTCGCTTTTGAAACCATTTATTTGGTTTTGAATTTTATCGGTAAGCATGCTAAACCGAACCAAACCGTGTTAACTCCCTTACTCTTCTTCCACCTCTGAGTTGGGTTTTGTGACAACAAAACCAAATTGGACCGATGTGAAACCGATAAGATATCGAACCAAACTTAAAAAATCGAACCAAAACCTAAATAACTCTAATAAATGGATAGATGCCTTTATATAATAATAACACATTATTTTCTATACTTATTAATATATTGGTAAACCGAAATCAAACTGATAGTAAACCGTTAAGAGAAACTAATAAAAAGCCGAGACCAACCGAACCCAAACCAATGCACCCTTAATGGATCATGTTTCGGACTCATTCTCACACCGAAACCGGTCCTAACCATCCGATTTACACCCCTATATCTTGGTTGCCCCATTCATCATGTTTCTCACACCTATGTGATTAAAAAATATATATATATATCGTCCTATCGTCGCCCGTCCTTCATTTTCTTTCATGTTTCTTGTTTTCTATGTTTGTTTTTTTTTTTTTTTCCACTCATACAAGATAAACAAACTATTTCTTCCACTAATATGCAGGATTTTGTTAAACTATTTTAACATTACCTATCATTTTCAATATGTACTTAAACATTTATATAATATAGTCCTAAACCATTTTACTTATTTTATGTTTCAAATATGATGCAACAATTGTTATTGATATTGGATTGAAAGGTACCGATTTTGATTTGATTTTTTCATTTCTTATTCGGTTTACATTCATCAATTATGTAATACAAATCATCAAAACCCAACCAAAAAAAAAAAATCTATAAAATCATAATCGAATCATTTTTCTAACGAACAATTTTATTCTATCATTAAACAATCGGTTCAAGTTCCATTTTAACACCCTTATTTGCAGGAATATTTAAATTTTGGGAAATTTACACATACCACCCCTGAGGTTTGACGAAAGGATATTTTCACCCCCCAATTTTGGAAAATTCTGCATACTCCCATGAGGTTTGCAAATGGTAACAAATAAGCCCATTCCGTCAGTTCATGACTAACACTGTTAAAAATTAGACTTGAACTGACGGAATTGCCCTTCTAGAAGAAACCAAAAACAAAAAAAAAAAACCTGAACTCATCTTCTCCAAACTCTGATTTGTAGAAATCAAGAAGATAAAATGCGATTTCTAATTCTACTTCTGCTCTACCTGCTCAACAACCCATTTGTTGCCGGGAAACAATCTCATAACCCGGAATACCGAGTTCTGCTCTCCCTGAAATCCGCCATTACAGACGACCCAGGAGCTTCACTCCAGAAATGGAATGTCTCCACACAAGCACGCACCAATTGATGAACATAACAGCAACCTCCATGATTATGAAGTCAAACCATGTTCGGACTACAGGAATTTGATGCCTGGGCATGATCAAAAGGACAAAACCTGCAGGCCAAGCTTTAGTTCTTCTGGATCACTTTATTTTGCTTCCTTACCCAGAATTCACAAACATTACTTAAAAACAACAACAATAACAATAAGACCCACTGAGCCACAACATCTAATTTAATCATTCTTCCCTGTAATCCCATTAGTTCTCCCATTAAGCAAAGACTGAAACTATTAAGTAATTACAAGTTACAACCCATTATGGGCATCTACCTGTTCTGCTAAATTTTCAACGAAGAACACACAGAAGGAGACTAGAGACACCCAAAACCCAACCCTGATTGAAGATATAATCAAAAATCAAATTAGAAGAAAGATAAACAAAACAAAACAAAAGGCAACTAAGAACAGAGGAGCAGGGAGTGAATCCGAGTGACTCTGTCAAAACTCCCGATGATCCGCCACATCCACGGTTGTGGTGCACGACAATAACTTGCGAAATACTTTGAAAAGTGCAGCACAGGACATCTCCTTCACCTTCCTCATCACCACACACTTCTTCTCACTTCCTCCCTTCCTTTTCTTCTTCTTCTTCTTCTTATTCTTTTGAGTCACTCTGTCTTTCACACCCCCAAAGCAATCTGAAGAGCTTGAAATCAATGGATCTCTCCAACAATATGTTCTCCGGTGAGATTCCGGAATCTTTTGCGGAGCTGAAGAATCTAACGCTGTTGAATTTGTTCAGGAACAAGTTGCACGGCGCGATTCCAGATTTCATTGGTGATTTGCCCGAGTTGGAAGTGTTGCAGCTTTGGGAGAATAATTTTACTGGAAGTATTCCTCAGGGACTTGGAAGGAATGGCAAGCTTCAGCTCCTCGATTTGTCGTCGAACAAGCTGACGGGGATTCTCCCTCCGGATCTCTGTTCTGGAAATCGGCTTGAGACGCTGATCTTATTGGGGAACTTTCAGTTCGGTAACATTCCTGAATCAAGTTTAGGGTTAGGGTTTGAGGGTGGAGCAGAGAGTGATGGTGAAGATGGTGATGATTCGGTTCAGGCAAAGTGGTTGAAGAGGAGTGATTGAGTGGCAAACGTTTTAACGAATCAATGGGGGCGCTGGGATGGTTGCAACTCATCTTCCCCAATCGATTTTGGAGGAGATGAGTTGCAGGTTTTGTTTTTTTTTTTTTGGTTTCTTCTTAGAAGGGCAACTCCGTCAGTTCAAGTTTAATTTTTAACAGTGTTAGTCATGAACTAACGGAATGGGCTTATATGTTATCATTTGCAAACCTCATGGGGGTACGTAGAATTTTCCAAAACTGGGGGGTGAAAATATCCTTTCGTCAAACCTCAGGGATGGTATGTGTAAATTTCCCTTAAATTTCTCATGAAAGCCCAAAAAGAATGGGAACCGAGGATGAACCACATTCTGGAAGTTGTAGAGCAAGATAATGCGTGCCACACATGAGTCGTTGGATTGGGATATTAGACAAAAGCTAACCCACAAAAAGCGTCACATACTTTGTTTTGCTTCCCACTACTCACTACTGGATCAACTGAAAAGCTCTGTTTCCATCTTGCTTTTCCCCTGCCCTAATCTGCATTTCCGGTAAGGGTTCGCAAGGTTCTTCTTCGTTCCTTTTTCCTTAGTGCGGTATCGTCAATTCTTCACAGGTGACTAGGTGAGTCTTCTCTCAGTTATGATTTAGTAGTTCTACTTTGATTCGAGTCGTAACGAATCGACTGGTAAGAAATATGGAGGCGGTGGAGGAGAAGATAGTTAAGAGACATTGTCCAAGACCGATGAGCCGTCATCGGCTGTTTCAGTCAGAAGATGTTTTGATTAACGTCCTTTCGAATCTACCCGTGAAGACCCTCTTGAGATTCAGGTGCGTATGTAAACGATGGCGTTATCTTATCTCTGATGATCCTTACTTCATTCGACTCCACTCTCAAAAATCCAAATCCAAACAACCTCTTTTCTTATTCTCACCAACTCCACCCGATCTAAGGAAAAAGGGTCCTCGCTCCATGTTCGTAAAATCCACTGACAGAAAAGGGAATCAAATAAGCAGTTTTGAGGTCAAGTTTAAGACTCATAACCCCAAGGAGGTACCTACTCGTTTCGATCTGGTTTGCATTAATGACGGTAAGTCTGTTCATGTTTGTAATCCCAGTACACATGAATTCATAACATTGCCAAAATCTCCTTGTACCCATTTATTCCACTTCTGTGGGTTTAGGATATGTTCAGTCCACTGACAAGTATAAAGTAGTTCGTTTGATTAGCCCTGATTATGAGCTTGTAGAAGATGGAGTCAGTGTCGATGTTGATTCATTCAAGACGAAATGTCAAGTCTTTACCTTGGGAACAGAAAGAAAGGGCTCTAGTTCTTGCTCTTCTTCTTCTTCTTGGGCTTGGAGAGAGGTGGTGGATTCTCCATACCATGTTGGCTGTTCAAGTCCTCCAGCATTTGTTAATGGAGCCATCCACTGGTTGGTTTACTATGATTATGATATCGACGATGATGTCTACGATGGGGATATGATTGACCCTGATAATACGATTGTTGCTTTTGACCTCGAGAGCGAAAAATTCAGATTAGTCCCACATCCTGAAGGTTGTCCTGATATTAGTTCTTTACAACATTTTGAGCAACCCCAATTGGTGGAGTTGAGAGGGTTGCTATGCCTTTCATGTGTTCAAGGTTCCAAAATGGACATATGGATATTAAAAGACTACAACTACGAGAGTGGTAATGATCATATCCGTGGTACTTGGGTGAAAGAATACAGTATTGATCTTAATGTCTTGCACCCTAGCTACCAAATGTGGGATAGCCCTTTTCACTACTTTGCACCTATAGACATAGAGGACACAAAGGTGCTAATTGAGTCACATATGAGAGGTGTAGGCTATTACCATCTCCAAAGCAAAAAGTTCAAGGGATTTATGCATAGTAGCAGACAAATGCCATATCTAAAGTTCAGTTTCTATGTGGAGAGTTTGCGCCCACTAAAACGAACAATTAGCACAGGTACGTGCTATGCTTTTATAGTTTTTTTTTCCCCCTTTAATTATGAAGGTTTTACACCAGATTTATATATAATTAAGAAATAAACTTTTTTACTGCATCTGATTTGATTGGATTTGTTGAATTACGCATTGCAATATTAGTCTCAAATTTCTCAATTCTTAATTATCCTGCTACATCCTTTGTAGAATTGGATTTCTTATGAGTAATATCTAAAAAATGTTAAATTCACCTTGTCCCAATCTATTGAAGGGAAGCTACAACTCTATTGTGCAGGGAACTCATTGAAGCAGCTGAAGCAAAGTCAAAAGTGACTGTAATTAACCCGTTAACAATTGTTGGATGGCTTGACTTGCCCTCTTGAGCAAAGTTTTTTGTGTTGACCTTTCATGTTCTCCGATGAGAAGGATGATTAGTTTGTCATCTTCATTCCTTGTGAATCTAGGTGGGCTGTAGTAGTCTATGGATGTTCCAAGAATGAGTACCCAACGTTCTCACAGGTCCATAGTCTCATACTCTATAAATGTTCTGGTGATTTCTGTTTTTCATGTATAATATATTTATGGGACTCGTTTTTCTTTTCATAGGGAGGTTGGATAAAGGTTTCATGTCTTATCTATCCTTTTTACTAGAGAAATGTTTCAGATTTCTTAGTTAGCAGTGATTTCCTAAGAATGCAAGCATGTGCTATCAACCCTTTCATTAGTCAATTTAATATGCATTAAGAGGCCTTTAAATCAATTCATAGGGTGTTTGTTTTGTGCTCAGTTCCAATCTAGATTTTGATGGCACATGCCCATACGTTCTTTTCAAACTGTTAGCCTTTTTGTTTAATAGATCATCTAATCAATCCAGTTGCATGGGAAGCTTCCCGTTGTTGTTCTTGTATGCCTGTTTTGACTTTTAACATATATAATATTTTTTTAAATAGAAAAGGCTCTTTGGATATTTAAATCATGTTTCAATTAGTATTATTATGCTGATCAAGAAAGTTGTTATATTTACACCAAAAATACAAGAAGTGGGTGCAAATTTTTTGGCAGAGGAGGAAAGGGTGGTGATTGATCTGTCAGCAAAATTTGGGAACAAATGGGTGAGGATCGCAATATATTTGCCTGGAAGAACAGATAATGATGTGAAGAACTTTCGGAGTACCAGGCAGAAGAGGCTGAGAAGGATTCGACAAACATCACCTTTACCCCAAAAATAACAGAGGAAGATAGAGAAAACTCCTCTTCCATCTGAAGCCCATATTTTGGAGGTATGATTGAAGAATCCATAATTTTCTCAGCCCACTCATGTTTTGATTATTTCTTCATCTGGGTCTTTCTTATTATCTAAGATAGTCATATAATGCAGACGAATATTCTAAGAATGATAATGATAGTTATACAATTATTGCTTTTACTGCAAAGATGAACTAAACTTTTACATTGTTGTCCAGAGAATGGATACATATATTTACCCATAAAAGGACTTGTGCTACTGGTTCTTTATTTGACATTAATAAAAATTTTGATTGTGATCCTGATCTATATCTATTTTCTCTGCGATTTCTTCTAGCCACGACATATTGGTTCTCTTCCCAGTTTCAATATGTATTATTAACCAATTTGAAGCCTTGATGTATGGTTTTACTAATGATTTTAATGATGCGTTCTTCATCACTAGAAACATAATGTTGCATCTTGCTGGAAATAATTCTTTGCATTTAAGAAACCTATAGTTAACCATGGTGAGGTTCCTCTCCTGTCATTTGAAATTAATAGTGAAGCAAAAAAGAGGGAGGGAACTACAGGAGCCTGGCTATTCCCATAACTCACACTGTACCCACTGTACACCCCCCCTCCCTCCCTCCCTCCCTCCCTCCCTCCCTTTTGTTTCACTTGTACTTTGAAGTGACTGGAGAGGATCCAAGGCCTTGGTCAACTGGGTTCAGCTTTGTGGAATTAAGTTGGGTAAGATAAACTAAGATTATAAAAAATTAACCTGGCTACGCTAGAGTGAGAGTAGTTTTTACTAATTTTTTAATTGGGATAAATTTGACTTCTCATTTTTATACCCCAAAATCATTCAAATGTTAGTGAGGTGTAACTATTTTTAGATACCACCCTTGGCTTGGTGGTAAAGTCTTCGACTTCTAATAGTGGAGATATAAGATCAAATTCTTGTCTTAAGGGTGTCAATATGTATTTCAGTTATTGGTTCGGCTGTTAATTGATTTTAGCCTCTTGTGATCAGGACCAGAATCAGAACCAACCAATTAAGTAACCGGTCCTATATTTGTAAGCCTGGATCAATTAATAATGGGCTGGTCAGTTCCCGTTCTTAAATGTTCCTTAATTTGTCGTAAGGTTGGATGAATATAACAAATAAAAAAGGGAAATTGCATGTGTCTGTCTCTCTTTCTCCTCAAAATAAGGGGGTTAGAGTTGTCCTTTCATATGGGGACGGAAGTGATAGACTCATTACTCATGGGAGTGCTAGTGTAAGCTACACTCTAGGAGAAAGCTCTTTTTCCCTAAAATCTTTTAATTTCTCTATCTTAAAAATCTTTAAGAGACCAATTTTCTATTGATCTAGTTTTCAACAATTATCATAGCCCTAGATAAAGGACACAACTACCCCAATAAGATTGAATTTTAAATATTAAAATAAAGTAATTTCAAAATTTTATTTTACCCTTGCCTTACCCCCTAAGCTAATACCTGATTCCTCTCTCTTTCTTCTTGTGTTGTTTCTTTTTACATTGACGATCAACAATGATGAGTCTTTCGGATAATATTAACGGTTTTTTAGATCAATATTGCATGTAAACAAACCCTTATTTGACGGTAAGGTGATGCTTGTTAATTGAGAAAAATTTTGAAAAATGATACCGTGACCTCAGAATGGCGTTCAATTTTCATGAACTTCCAATGTAGCATCTCTTGGAATTTATTGCACAAAAAAAATGCAATATCTAGAGTGTAAACTGAACCGGGGTTACCGTGTATAACCCGGTTCAGGCACCACCCGTGGAAGGGCAGCCGTGCAAGGCGCAACCCACAAGGGAAGTCAGCTACTTTGAGTGACTTGACCCTTTGTGTCTTATTCCTAGTGGGATACTGAGATGGGGAGGGGGGCTCTCTATATATACATATCATTACAAACCCTAAATTGGCATAATTCTCTCTCATTGTCAGTCTTGCTCTCAAAGTTATTATTATGTTTTCTGTGGGGTTCCATCAATTCCTAGGGCTTTGTGGTGTGGATTTCTATGTAGAGAAATCTAACAAGATAACTAAAATTGAAGAAGAAATCAAAGTTCTTTCACATCTCTGTTTCAAGTAACACGTTAACGGTGCCCATGTGATTCAATTTATTTAACAAGAAAAAAAATTATGCCAAGAATTACTTCATCTATGGATAAAATGGAAAAACAACAGGAAAATGATCACATGGGCAAGGATCCTAATGTCTAAGCCTTAGTCTACCTCCTCCCCTTTTTGGACAAAAGAAAACCTTTTAAAAAAGAAGAATTATCTGGATGAGCAAAACCCGGAGGGAAAAGTAATTACAAGGAAAGAGGGTGGTGAATCTACCATACCCTAGAAAACATTATCTTAACAAAAGTGGTTAAAAGGTGAGCTTCATAGTTAAGAGATCTAGAAACACAAAAAAAAAAGATAGTAAATAAAATTGAGAAAAAATAGAGAAATTATCTTCAATTATATTCAAAGAAGCTGCAGAATTGTTCAAACTTGCAACAAGAGAAGAAAAAAACAACCAGAATAGATGACCAGCTGAAGAAGCTTTAAACTTGACCCAAGTAAAAGCTCAACTCGGATTGCTTCTGCTTCCATGGTTAAGGCAGAGAAACTGGTACTAAAACTTTACATTTGCCAGCAATAAACACTCCAGAACTGTCCCACATGACAACACCTCTTCCACTACCTTTAGAACTTGAAGAAAACCAAGCCCCATCAGTAAAAACAAATGACACAATCAGAATTGGGCTTGGGGAATGAAGATAATAGATGGGGTGGAATTTTCATTTCTAGCTTTAAATCCAAAGAAGGGTTGTGCGGCAGTCCTCCACTGTCCACAGTATGCTTATGAGCTTCAAGAGTGTGAAGAAGATTAAGATCTACATATTTAAAAAGTGAATCCATTGAAAATGATATTCTTGTTGATCAGGGTAACTCTTCAAATTGTCTTGGACAAAAGTAATGAAGTCCTTAAATTTTAGCCCCTTCGGCCTAAAGTAATGCACAACTGGTTATAGCATGTCCACAAGTAAATACAACATGAACAACAGATTCGGGCTCTTACAAACAAAGAGTGCAAATGGAACTTTGATGATTAAGATTTTTATTGAACAAAAAAATGATTTTTTTTTTAAAATTTTTGATAATAACAAAATGTGTTTCACAAGACAATATGAACTACATCATCTACAAAAAAAGGGAAAATATAGGGGCACCCAGTCAACTATGGCCCGTTTTCATAGTTGAGGGGGTGTCCCTGTATTTTTTCCGAAAAACAAAAAACCGAAGCTTCGGAAATTCCTTTGAAAGCCCAAAAAGAATCCGGAACAGAGGAGCACCATAATTTGGAAGTTGTAGAGCAAGATAGTGCGTGGCAGATATGAGTTGTTGGATTGGGATATTGGTCAAATATAAACTAGAATCTTACGGTCCAACGCTAACCCACAACTCAAGTGTTGCATACTTTGTTCTGATATTACATTTCTAAAACTCACTCTCGACCTAAAAGGGCTTTTGCGATTAAGTTCTGTTTACATCTTTGCTTCTCCTCTGCCCCATTCTCCAATCCGTTATGGGCTCGTAAGTTCCTTCTTCATTCGTTTTTCTTGGAAGGCATCGTCAATTCTTCACACAGGTGAGTCTTCTCTCGATTATGATTTAGTATATCTACTTTGGGTTGCTCTTGATAGATGAAATATGGAGGTGGCGGTGGAGGAGAAGATGATTAAGAGACATTGTCCAAATCTAATAGGCCATGATCGGCTGTTTCAGTTAGAAGATGTTTTGATTAACGTTCTTTCATGGCTACCCGTGAAAACCCTCTTGAGATTCAGGTGCGTATGTAAACGATGGTGTTATCTGATCTCTAATGATCCTTATTTTATTCAACTTCACTCTCAGCAATCCAAATCCAAACAACCTCTTCTCTTATTCTCATCAACTCCAGCCAATTCAAAGAACTCTATTTTCCTAAAATCCACAGACAGAGAAAAGAATCCAATAAGCAGATTTGAGGTCAAGTTTGAGAATAGATTTCCCATTCTGTTGCCTACTCGTTTCGATCTGGTTTGCTTTTATGACAATGAGAAAGTTCATATTTATAATCCCAGTACACATGAATTCATAACATTGCCAAAATCTCCTTGTCGCCTGTACTGCACTTTTGTGGGTTTAGGATATGTTTAGTCAACTGACGAGTATAAAGTAGTTCGTTTGATTAGCCCTGATTATGAGCTTGTAGAATTTGGAGAATTTGGAGACATTTTGATGTTGATTCATTCAAGACGAAATGTCAAGTCTTTACCTTGGGAATGGAAAGAAGGGGCTCTAGCTCTAGCTCTTCTTCTTCTTGGGCTTGGAGAGAGGTGGTGGATTCTCCATTTCATGTTGGGTTTTCAAGTCCTCCAGCTTTTGTTAATGGAGCCATCCACTGGCTGGTTTTCTATGATCATGATCTCGACAATAAGGTCTACGATGGGAATATGATTGACCCTGATAATACAATTATCGCATTTGATGTTGAGAGCAAAAAATTCAGATTAGTCTCACATCCTGAAGGTTGCCCTGATCTTAAGTCTTTAGAAGATTATGAACAAATCCAATTGGTGGAGTTGAGAGGGTTGCTATGCCTTTCTTGTGCTAAAGATTCCACAATGGACATATGGATGTTAAAAGACTACAACTACGAGAGTGGTAATGATCATATAAGTGGTTCTTGGGTGAAAGAATACAGTATTGATCTTAATGTCTTGCACCCTAGCTACCAATTGTGGAGTAGCCCTTTTCGCTATTTTGCACCTAGAGACATAGAGGATACAAAGGTTCTACTTGAGTCACATATGAGAGGTATAGGCTATTACCATCTGGAAAGCAAAAGGTTCAAGAGATTTATGCAATGTAGCAGACAAATGCCATATCTACAGTTCAGTTTCTATGTGGAGAGTTTGCGCTCACTAAAACGAACAATTAGCACAGGTACATGCTATGCTTTTATAGTTTTTTTTTTCCCTTTAATTATGAAGGTTTTACACTGGATTTATATATATTTATGAAATAAACTTTTTTTGGTGCATCTGATTTGATTGGATTTATTGAATTATGCATTTCAATATTAGTCTCAAATTTCTCAATTCTGAATTATGCTGTTAGTTCTGTTACTCCCTTTGTAGAATTGGATTTCTTACAAGTAATATCTAACAAATGTTAAAAGTCACCTTGTCCCAATCTATTGAAGGTAAGCTACAACTCTATTGTGCAGGGAAAACATTGAAGCAGTTGAAGCAAAAGAAAAAGCGACTGTAATTAACCCGTAAACAATTGTTGGATGGCTTGACTTGTCCTCTCGAGCAAAGTTTTCTGTGTTGACCTTTCACGTTCTCCAGTGAGAAGTATGATTAGTTTATCATCTTCATTCCTTGTGAACCTAGGTGGGCTGTAGTAGTCGGTGGATGTTCCAAGAATGCTTACCCAACTTTCTCATAGGTCCGTAGTCTCATATTCTATAAATATTATAGTGATTTCTGTTTTTCGTGGATAATTTATTTATGGGATTTGTTTTTTCCATAGGGAGGACTTGCATTGGATAAATGTTTCATGTCTTATCTATCCTTTTTACTAAAGAAAGGTTTCAGATTTCTTTGTGCTCAGTTTCAACTTTGCTGATTTTGATGGCACATGCCCATATGTTCTTTTCAAACTGTTGGCCTTTTTATTTAGGGATCATCTAATCAATCCAGGTGCATTGGAATTTTCCCATTATTGTTCTTGCATGCCCGTTTTGATATAGATAATTTTTTTTTAAAATAGAAAAGGCTCTTTGTATATTTAAATCATTTTTCAATTAGTATTATTATGCTGATTAAGAAAGTTGTTATATTTACACCAAAAATACAAGCAGTGGGTGCAAATTTTTGGCAAAGGAGGAAAGGGTGGTGATTGATCTGTCGGCAAAATTTGGGAACAAATGGGTGAGGATTGCAATATATTTGCCTGGAAGAACAGATAATGATGTGAAGAACTTTCGGAGTACCAGGCAGAAGAGGCTGAGAAGGATTCGACAAACATCACTTTTACCCCAAAAATAACAGAGGAAGATAGAGAAAACTTCTCTTCCATCTGAAGCACATATTTTGGAGGTATGATTGAAGAATCCATAATTTTCTCAGCCCAACTCATGTTTGGATTAGAGCAAGGCAAGCTGTCATCTATGTAACCGAATAGATCATGAGCATGTAGTAGAGGAATGAACTAGGATTTCCATAATAGGTAGTTGGTTCGATCAAGCTTGATGGGCGAAAACTGAATGATATTGGTAGGAGAGATTATAGTTGGATTGGTGGAGGAGGTTGTGGTGGAGGAGGAATCTGAGTTAGCCATAGATGATAAGGACGATGGTTAGTAGCTTTGATTACCAAGATAGGATAGAGAAATGAGATTGAAATTCTCCGTGTTTACTTGTGATCACGGACTCTGTATTTATATCATATGTGAAGTTTTACAATAGTATTTGAAATTCAAAATACAAGAGTTAGAGTTTGAGTTCTCCTATACTACTGCTATACAGTTTACAAGAGAACAAATAGGGGAAGTAGATAAGAGAGAAAGATAAGAGTGAGACTGTTTTAACAACCTCTCACACTATCCCGTTATCAGGTTTGAGATTTGAATTTGAATTCAAATGTGGATCTCTGTCCGTAATAGGATTAGTTCTTCATGTGGGTCTATCTTATTATCTTAGATAGTCATATAATGCAGACGAATATTGTAAGAATGATAGTTATACAATTATTGCTTTTAGTGCAAAGATGAACTAAACTTTTACATTGTTGTCCAGAGAATGGATACATATATTTACACATAATGGAGTTCTGCTACTGGTTCTTTATTTGACATTAATAAAAATTTTGATTGTGATCCTGATCTATATCTATTTTCTCCTCGATTTCTTCTAGCCACGACAGATGGGTTCTCTTCCCAGTTTCAATATGTATTATTAACCAATTTGAAGCCTTGATGTATGGTTTTACTAGTGATTTTAATGATGCGTTCTTCGTCGTTAGAAACATAATGTTGTATCTTGTTGGAAATAATTCTTTGCATTTATAGTTAACCATGGTGAGGTTTCTCTCCAGTCATTTGAAATTACTAGTGAAGCAAAAAAAGAGGGAGGGAACTACAGGAGCCTGGCTATTCCCATAACTCACACTATACACCTGCCCCTCCCCCTCCCTTTTGTTTCACTAGTAGTTTCAAGTGACTAGAGAGTATCCATGGCCTTGGCGGGCTGGGTTCAAGTTTGTGGAATTAAGTTGGGTAAGATAAACTAAGATTATAAAAAACTAACTTGGCTATGCTAGAGTGTGAGTGGTTTTTACCAATTTTTTAATAGGGATAAATTTGACTTCCCATTTTTATAGCTCAAAATCATTCAAATGTAACTATTTTTAGATGTCACCTTTAGCTTTTCTTGTCTAAGGGGTATTTCAGTTATTGGTCCACCTTATAATTGGTTCTAGCCTCTTGTGACCAGGATAAGAACTAGAACCAACCAATTAAGTAACCGATTCTATATGTAAACCTGGTTCAATCGGTAATGGGCTGGTCGGTTCCAGCTCTTAAATGTTCCTCTGGTTAAATGATCCTTAATTTCTCCAAAGCCTGGATGATTTAAACAAGTTAGTTTTGAGAACATATGACTCTCCCCAGACCCAGCTAAACGCAGGAGTTTTGTGCATTGGATACGATTTTTTTTATTTTTTTATTTCTGAGAACGTATATTGCACCCATACTCATCTATGATAAATGACCAATTATAATACGGGTACGCTTGGGCCAAGAGATGAATGGGTAGTGAAAACCCAAACCCCTATAATTGATTCCTAATTCTAACTAGTTATTATTTAGTTTGATTCGGTCTGGTTCCGATTCCAAAATAGTCATCAACCTTAATACCTACTAACCAAATTGCCTAATTAGTTCTGCTCTAAACTTGACAATCTTATCGGGGCCTTACTAGGAGGGGTGTGGATTGTGGTTGATCTGGTGTGCGAGGTTTCCTTGTAATACCCAAATTTTTAAAAGGGAAATGTTTTCTGTCCGGGAGCGTAGGGTATGTTCCTGTCCCCCTTTAGTTATATACCAAAGTGGGTTTTTCGTGATTGTTTCCTGCCAGCGTAGTCTACATTCCCTGACAAGTAACATTCTCCCTTTTTAAAAAAAGGGCGAGTGGTAGCAGCGCTTTAGCGCTGCCATTTTAAATTAGTGGTCGCAGCGCAACAACATTTAATGTCAGCCATTGATCTACTTTAAGGCTAATGCTAACCCTCCAAATATTTTGTTGGTAAATCTCTAATGTAACCTGCTACTCATCCCGCAGGTTCCTCTCAGGGTTCGTAAGTTTGTCTTCTGCGCCGGTGTCTCTTGGGGAGGTTTTCAGCGGTGAGAATGCCAAGTGTTCAATCGGAAATTTTGGGGTTTAATCCCTAAATGGTTGGATTTCGACTTAAAAATCTACAGAAATTGAAAGTAGAAGTGATACTAAGAACTCAAACTCCATCAGAAATTTCGGGGTTTAATTCCAAAAGAATCCAATGGGTTTTTTGTCCAAAATTCCGAGGTTTAATAGAAGGCGGATGGGAGACGAAATCGTCTCCATCGCCCATGTTGATGAAGATGAGAAGAACTTAGCATTATCCCCTTGTGTGTTCTTTTGTTCCCACCTCTGCGGAACCGCCTCTGCACACCATCTCCCCTTCGCCTGTCTTCCTTTCCCAACCGAGTTCTCCCCTGCCCTCGTGCTAACCCCCTGCCTTCCCCCATACACATCCCCTGTTTTGCTTCGCCCAACACAACGCCCCTGTGTACTTTTGAGGTGAATGTGAATAGTGATGCTAAAACATTTCCCTTTTATTAGTACCAGTTCCTCTTATTATTAACATCGATGCAACTTTGATCATGATGGTGGCCCTTCTAGAGAGAAAGAGAGATGATTTCAAGGAGATATGGATCGACCATGGGCGTTATATATCTACAGCATAGTACCAGAAATAAAAGAAATGTCTCTGCTATGAGCTTGATGCTTCCGCTGATACTCAATAAGAAGTCAAGTCATCGATGCTTACACATCAATCCATTGTACTTTCAATTAACTTCTTCTAAGAGAACTATCCAATAATCCAAATCACAATAGAAGAAACTCCACCGTTCTTTTCGAGTTAATTAAAATTAAATAGAACCAATCACCCCCTCCTCCCACAGAAAAATAAAGAGAGGAAATCAGGCATTTTCCCTTCCTGTTATAAACACAGTTGTTATAAATCAACAATGGTTAGGGTAGAAGGAACATCGTCATCGAAGTTCCAGAGCTCCAAGGGAGTGCCACCAATTACATTTTCTTGAGCATCATTTGCATTTGCTGCCACGGATTGCTCATCTCCTTCGTGACTTCGTCCAGTTAAGCAGGAAACTCAACCAAGAGAGAGAAAATCTGTCGCTGCCGGCGTCGGTGTTGTTTCCTCCAACTTAGGTTTCTCCATGTAATCGGCTTTCATTGTAACAGCAAGTAAAAAGTTAAAAGGCTTGTAAAATAATGAATGGTTAGGATTAGCCTTGAAGTAGATCAATGGTTGGCATTATATGTTGCGCTGCTAGCACTATTTTACAATGGCAGTGCTCGAGCGCTACGCCCTTTTAGCCTTAAAAAAATAAATGATTTGTTCGATGAAAATCGAAATAACCCATCTGCTTGGCTAGTGGGGTTGCAGAGGAGGAGAAGCTAGGGACGTTGATTTGGTGGGTCTCATTAAGTTTATTTTAAAGGTAAAATGAAAAAAAAAAAAAAATGGAGGTAAATATGGATTAATAGCACTTTCATTAAGGGTATGATGGGCACTTGGTTCATTTTTTGGTGATGACATTATCATTTAATTGTTATAATCTACGGTAGGGGTACGTTTGTAAGATTATTTCAAAATATAGTGGAGGTAGATGTAATTTTTGAAATCCTAAAGATGATAGACTTAATTGTTCGAAACTTTAGGTGTGGTAGACATAAATTTCCCTTATATTAAGAGAAACTGCAGAATTATTCAAACTCGCCACAAGAGGGGGAAAAAACAACCAGAATTGATGAACAGCTGAAGAAGCTTTAAACTTGACCTAAGTGAAAGCCCAACTCGGATTGTTTCTGCTTCCACGATTAAGGCAGAGAAACTAGTACAAACTTTACATTTGCCAGCAATAAACTCTCCAAAACTGTCTCATATGACAACACCTCTTCCACCTTTAGAACTTGAAGAAAACCAAGCCCCATCAGTAGATATAAATGCACAATCAGAATTGGGCATGGGGAATGAAGATCATAGAGGGGGTGGAATTTTCATTATTTCTGGCTCTGAATTCCAAAGAAGAGTTGTGCGGCAGTCCTCAACAGTATACTGATGAGCTTCAAGAGGGTGAAGAAGGTTGTGCTTGGTGCGTTGGTCAAGTGCTCACTTGCTGAACGCTTGGTCATAGGTTCAAGTCTTGGAACCCTGTTAAACGCGGGAGCCTAGTGCATTAGGTACGATCTTTATGTTTAAAGCGTGAACCCATTGAAAATTAAATTCTTGTTGATCAGGGTTGCTCTTAAAATTGTCTTGGACAAAAATAATGCAGTCTTTAAAGTTTAGCCTCCTTCAGCCTAAAAATATTGAATCAGAGACAAAAACAGCACACCTGTTTGTTGCAGCATGTCCACAAGTAAATACAACATGGACAAATAGATTTAGTTTGTTTTAATTGTGTAGTTGTTCCTGGTAAGTATGATGTTTGTGGGAGTGGTCGATTAAATTAAACACCGCCGCGGACAGTTAATCAATCATTTCCATCATCAAGAAATGGATATAATATAAGGGAGAATGTTCTCTTGCTTGCATTCAATCACATGGGGCTGCCACTCAGGGGGCAGGATGGTTATTATGCCCACCCTCATGTGCCTGGGCACAACATGCGCTAAGACACAGAGAACAGCACCCCATAATATAAACACACATGGGGTTGTTTGCAATTTTAAGGTGGAGATGGTGGATTAATAATTAAGTAAAGCAAAGCAGGGAGCGGTTAGTGGTCCGACTAGGAGAATGAAGAATTCCCACCGCTTGTACTAATTAATTAAAGGACCAATACCAATGAGAGATAGAACGAACGAACATGGAAATCACTACTTAGGATAGTATTAAAATCCTCTGCACTATTGGTGGGGCGGCGGGACAGGAATTTTTATTCTATGTTATTACAGCACGGTGTTGTACTGCATCGTGTGGTAATTACATATGTATCATGTGGGACCCACTATGCGATATGGCCTCTACAGCACCGTGCTGTAACAGCAAAGGATAACGAACATTCATGCTCCGCACGTACTAGCTCAATCTCTTAATTAGTTATCTAATTAGGGACTTTCGTGATAAGTTCTGTTTCCATCTTTGCTTCTCCTCTGCCTCAATCTTCAATTCCGTTACGGGCTTGTGAGTTCCTTCTTCATTCCTTTTTCTTGGAGGGTATCGTAAATTCTTCTTTACAGGTGAGTCTTAAATCAATTCTGATTTAGTATATCTAGTCTGAATCGAGTGAATCGAATCGATTTGATTAACATTTGCTTTGGTAGTTCTTGATAGATGAAATATGGAGGCGGTGGAGGAGCAAAAGATGATTAAGAGACATTCTCCAAATCTGATAAGCCATGATTGGCTGTTTCAGTCAGAAGAAGTTTTGATTAACATCCTTTCGAAGCTACCCGTGAAGACCCTCTTGAGATTCAAGTGCGTATGTAAACGATGGCGTTATCTGATCTCTGAAGATCCTTATTTCGTTCAACTTCACTCTCACCAGTCCAAATCCAAACCACCTCTTTTCTTATTCTCATCATCTCCATCTGATTCAAGGGAATCCAAATTCTTAAATTCCACAGACACAGAAAAGAATCCAATAAGCAAATTTGAGGTCAAGTTTGAGACTGGTTACGCCACTCTATTACTTACTCGTTTCGATCTGGTTTGCTTTTTTGACAATGTCAATGTTCATATTTGTAATCCCAGTACACATGAAATCATAACATTGCCAAAATCTCATGTTCCTAGTACAGACATTGTTGTGGGTTTCGGATATGTTCAGTCAACTGACGAGTATAAAGTAGTTCGTTTGATTGGCCCTGAATATCCCAATATAGAAGAAGACGGAATCATTATCGACGCGTCTTCATTGAAGACGAAATGTCAAATCTTTACCTTGGGAATGAAAAGAAAGTCTTCTTCTTCTTCTTCTTCTTCTTCTTATTCTTGGGCTTGGAGAGACGTGGTGGATTCTCCATACCATGTCAGGGGTAATAGTAGTTCAGCTTTTGTTAACGGAGCCATCCACTGGCTGGTCTTGTATGAAGTTTATTTTGACATTGAGTACCACGGTGGGGATATGATTGACCCTGATAATACAATAATTGCGTTTGATGTCGAAAGCGAAGAATTCAGATTAGTCCCACATCCTGAAGGCTGTCCTGATCTTAGGGATTTTGAATATTGTGAACACCAATTGGCGGTGTTGAGAGGCTTGCTATGTCTTTCATGTTCAATAGATTCCACAATGGACATATGGATGTTCAAAGACTACTACGGCTTGGAGAGTGGTACATGGGTGAAAGAATACAGTATTGATCTTAACATCTTGCACCCTAGCTACCGAACTGAGATAAGCTATTCTGGCTACTATGCACCAAGAGATATTGTAGAAGACACAAAGGTACTAATTGAGACATATTGGAAAGGTTTAGGTTATTACCATCTCCAAACCACAAGTTTCAAGGGATTTATGCATAGTGAACAAATGCAAATGCCATATCAACAGTTCAGTTTCTATGTGGAGAGTTTGCGCTCATTAAAACAGACAATTAGCACAGGTATGTTCTATGCTTTTTATAATTGTTTTTCTTTTTTAAATTATGAAGATTTTACACCAGATTTATATATAGTTAAGAAATAAACTCTTTTTCTGCATCTGATTTGATTGGATTTATTGAATTAGGCATTTCAATAGTTTCAAGTTTCTCAATTCTTAATTATCCTGTTACTTCATTTATAGAATTTGATTTCTTATAAGTAATATCCAACAAATGTTAAAAGTCATCTTGTTGCTATCTATTGAAGGGAATTTACAACTCTATTATGCAGGGGGAAACATTGAAGCAGCTGAAGCAAAAGCAAAAGTGAAAAGCCACTCTCTGGCTATAATTAACCCGTAAGCAAATTGTTGGGTGACTGGACTTGTATATGGGATTTGTTTGTTTCATAGGGAGGACATGCATTTGATGAAGGTGTCATGTCTTATCTATCATTTTTACCAGAGAAAGGTTTCAGATTTCTTTGTTAGCAATGATTTCAGAAGCATGAAAGCAGGTGCTATCAGCCCTTTGACTAGCTGAATGTGCATTAAAAGGCCTTTAAATTAATTCATAGGGGGTTTGTTTTGTGCTCAGTTCTGATCTATCTGATTTTGATGGCACATGCCCATACATTCTTTTCAAACTGTTAGCCTTTTTGTTTAGTGGATCATCTAATCATTCCAGGTGCATGGGAAGCTTCTTGTTATTGCTCTTGCATGCTGGTTTTGATGTAAATACTGTTTTCAAAAATCGCAAAAGTTCTTTGTATATTTAAATCATGTTTTAATTAGTATTATTAAGCTGATCAAGAAAGTTATATTGTTATATTTACACCAACAATACAAGAAGTGAGTGCAAATTTTCGGCAATGGGAATGGCCGAAAGGGTGGTGATTGATCTGCAGGCAAAATTTGGGAACAAATGGGCAAGAATTGCAACATATTTGGCTGGAAGAACAGATAATGATGTGAAGAACTTTTGGAGCACCAAGCAGAAGAAGCTTAGAAGGTTTCGAAAGACATCACCTTTACCACACAAATCATAGAGGAAATTAGAAAAAACTCCTCTTCCATCTGAAGCACATATTTTGGAGGTATGATTGAAGATCCACCTCCTCCCATTTTTGGAGAAAAGAAAACCTTTTATTAAGAAGAATTATACGGATGAGCAAAACCCAGAGGGAAAAAATTGTTACAAGGAAAGAGGGAGGTGAAACCACCATACCATAGAGGACATTATCTTAACAACATAAGAGCCTAAAAGGTGATCTTCACAGTTAAGAGATCAGAGGGATCCAGATCCTCTACTGTCGAGCTGTCCGGCAGGACCATGCTGTCCAGACATGATACTGCGTGCAATGTCCGCCTTACCCCTGCCCAAATGCCTTGCCCGAGTGGAGGTAAGGCGGTCATTACGCATAGGAGAGGATCTGGATCCTCAGAGAAATTGGTACAAACTTTACATTTGAAAGCAATAAACTCTCCAGAACTGTCTCATATGACAACACCTCTTCCACCTTTAGAACTTGAAGAAAATCAAGCCCCATCAATGGAAATAATGGCACAATCAGAATTGGGCATGGGGAATGAAGATGATTGAGGGGGTGGAATTTTCATTTCTGGCTCTGGATTTCCAAGAAGGGTTGTGCGGGAGCAGTCCTCCATAGTATGCTTATGAGCTTCAAAGCGTGAAGAAGATTAGGATCCACATGTTTAAAAAGTGAAACCATTGAAAATGAAATTCTTGTTGATTAGGGTAACTCTTAAAATTGTCTTGGACAAAAGTGATGCAGTCCTTAAAGTTTAGCCCCTGCAACCAAAAAATATTGAATCAGAGACAAAAAGCGCAGCACAACTGTTTGTAGGATGTCCACAAGTAGATACAACATGGACAACAGATTCGGGCTCCTCCAAATAAAGAGTGCAAATGGAACTTTGATGATCTTAAGATTTTTATTGAACAAAAGGTGATTCATAGCAACACAATATGAACTACATCACCAAAAACAAAAAACAAAAAAGAAAGGAGGCAGAATGAATCCGGAACAAAGGAGCACCTCCTTGGATCAAGATCGGTCTCCAGAGAACCTAGCGTCCAGGGTGCTGTCAGGGGGCATCCAGCAGCTGAGCTGCACACATCTCATCGCACGCTTAGGGATGTGTGTGACACAGCCCAATGTCTGGCAGCACCCTGAGCGTGTCTCCAAGGAGCCCAGCTAAATTCCACTTCATTTGGTAGTAATAAAGCAAGATAGGGCGTGCCACATATCAGTTGTTGGATTGGGATATTTTTGGTCAAATATAAACTTGAATCATACGGTCCAACGCTAACCCACAACTCAAGCGTTACATTTCCAAAACTCTTGACCTAAAAGGGCTTTCGTGAATGTTCTGTTTCCATCTTGCTTCTCCTCTGCCCCAATCTCCAATTCCGGTTTGTGCTCGTAAGTTCCTTCTTCATTCCTTTTTCTTGGAGGACATCGTCAATTATTCACAGGTGAGCCTTCTCTCAATTATGATTTAGTATATCTACTTTGGCTAGCTCTTAATAGATGAAATATGGAGGCGGTGGAGGAGAACAAGATTAAGAGACATTGTCCAAATCTAATAGGCCATGATCGGCTGTTTCAGATAGAATATGTTTTGATTAATGTTCTTTCGTGGCTACCCGTGAAGACCCTCTTGAGATTCAAGGGCGTATGTAAACAGTGGCGTAATCTGATCTCTGATGATCCTTATTTCATTCATCTCCACTCTCAGCAATCCAAATCCAAACAACCTCTTCTCTTATTCTCATCAATTCCAGCCGATTCAAGGGGCTCCAATTTCTTAAAATCCATGGACAGAGAAAAGAATCCAATAAGCAGATTTGAGGTCAAGTTTGAGAATAGTTTCACCAATCTGTTACCTACTCGTTTCGATCTAGTTTGCATTAAGGACGATCAGATTGTACATATTTGTAATCCAAGTACACATGAATACATAACATTACCAAAATCTCATGTTCACCATGATTACAGTGTTGTGGGTTTCGGCTATGTTCAATCAACTGACGAGTATAAAGTAGTTCGTTTGATTAGCCCTGATTATAGCATTATAGAAGAGGGATCCATTGTCGAGGTGTCTTCATTCAAGACGAAATGTCAAGTCTTTACCTTGGGAATGGAAAGAAGGGGCTCTAGTTCTTGCTCTTCTTCTACTTCTTCTTCTTGGGCTTGGAGAGACGTGGTGGATTCTCCATTTGATGTCAGCAATTCAAGTCCTCCAGCTTTTGTTAACGGAGCCATCCACTGGCTGGTCATGTATGATATTCTATTGGACACTGATTACTACAATGGGGATTTGATTGACTCTAATAATACAATAATCGCGTTTGATGTCGAGAGCGAAGAATTCAGAGTAGTCCCACATCCTGAAGGTTGTCCTGATCTTAGGTCTTTCGATTCTTCTGTACACCAATTGGTGGAGTTGAGAGGCTTGCTATGTCTGTCATGTGCAATAGATTCCAAAATGGACATATGGATGTTAAAAGACTACTGCTATGAGAGTGGTAATGATCATATCGTTGGTACATGGATGAAAGAATACAGTATTGATCTTAACGTCTTGCACCGTAGCTACCGATTAGGGGACAACCCTTTTCGCTATTATGCACCTAGAGACATAGAGGACACAGAGGTGCTAATTGAGACACATATGAAAGGTTTAGGTTATTACCATCTCCAAAGCAAAAGGTTCAAGGGATTTATACATAGTAGTAGACAAATGCCACGTCTACGGTTCAGTTTCTATGTGGAGAGTTTGCGCTCACTAAAACAAACAATTAGCACAGGTATGTTCTATGCTTTAATAGTTGTTTTTTAAAAAAAATAATTAATTATGAAGGTTTTACACCAGGTTTATATATAATTAAGAAATAAACTTTTTTGCTGCGTCTGATTTGATTGGATTTATTGAATTAGGCATTGCAGTAGTCTCAAATTTCTCAATTCTTAATTATTCTGTTACTTCATCTGTAGAATTGGATTTCTTATGAGTAATACCCAACAAATTTTAAAAGTCACCTTGTTGCTATCTATTGAAGGTAATTTACAACTCTATTATGCAGGGAAAACATGAAGCACAAGCAGAAGCAAAAGCAAAAGCGGAAAGCTACTCTCTGACTATAATTAACCCATAGGCAAATTGTTGGGTGACTTTACTTGTCCTCTTAAGCAAATTTTTCTGTGTCTACCTTTCATGTTCTCCGATGAGAATATGATTATTGTGTCACTTTCATTCCTTGTGAATCATGGTGGGCTGTAACAGCCAATGGATGTTCCAAGAATGCTACCGAATTTTCTCACATATCCATATTCTCATACTCTATAAATGTTATAGTGGCTTTTGTTTTTAATGGATAATTTATTTATGGGATTTGTTTGTTTCATAGGGAGGACTTGCATTTGATGAAGGTGTCATGTCTTATCTATCATTTTTACCAGAGAAAGGTTTCAGATTTCTTTGTTAGCAATGATTTCAGAAGCATGCAAGCAGGTGCTATCAACCCTTTCACTAGCTGAATATGCATTAAAAGGCCTTTAAATCAATTCATAGGGGGTTTGTTTTGTGCTCAATTCCGATCTATCTGATTTTGATGGCACATGCCCATACATTCCTTTCAAACTGTTAGCTATTTTGTTTAGTGGCTCATCTAATCAACCCAGGTGCATGGGAAGCTTCTTGTTATTGCTCTTGAATGCTTGTTTTGATGTAAATATTGTTTTCAACAATTGCAGAGGTTCTTTGTATGTTTAAATCATGTTTCAATTAGTATTATTAAGCTGATCAAGAAAGTTATATTTGTTATATTGACTCCAAAAATACAAAAAGTGGGTGCAAATTTTCAGCAGTTGGAATGGCCGAAAGGGTGGTGATCTGCAGAAAAAATTTGGGAAAAAATGGGGAAAAATTGCAACATATTTGCCTGGAAGAACAGATAATGATGTGAAGAACTTTTGGAGTACCAAGCAGAAGAGGCTTAGAAGGATTCGACAGACATCACCTTTACCATACAAATCACAGAGGAAATTAGAAAAAACTGCTCTTCCATCTGAAGCACATATTTTGGAGGTATGATTGAAGAATCCATAATTTCTCCTCCCACTCATGTTTGGATTATTTTTTCATGTGGGTTTATCTTATTATCTAAGATAGTCATATTATGCAAACAAATATGCTAAGAATGATAGTGATACAATTATTGCTTTTGGTGCACAGATGAACTAAATTTTTACATTCTCCTCCAGAATATGGATGCATAGATTTACACATAATAGGACTTGTGCTACTGGTTCTTTATTTGACATTAATAAAATAAATTTATTATGATCCTGATTGATATCTATTGTCTCCACGATTGCTTCTAGCCACGACAGATGGATTCTCTTCCTACTTTCAATATGTATTATTAGCCAATTTGAAGCTTTGATGTATGGTTTTACTGATGATTTTAATGATGTGTTCTTCGTCACTAAAAACGTAATGTTGCATCTTGTTGGAAATAATTCTTTGCATTTAAGAAACCTTAAGTTAACCATGGTGAGGTTACTCTCCTGTCATTTAAAATTTCTAGTGAAGCAAAAAAGAGGGAAGGAGCTACAGGAGCCTGGCTAGTCCCATAACCCACACTGTACACACCCCCTCCCTTTTGTTTCACTAGTATTTTCAAGTGACTGGAGAGTACCCATGGCCTTGGCTGGCTGGGTTCAGCTTTGTGGAATTATGTTGGATAAGATTATACAAAACTAACTTAGCTAGGCTAGAGTTTGAGTGGTTTTTACAAATTTTTTTATAGGGATAAATTCGACTCTCATTTTTATAGCCCAAATTCATTCAAATGTTAGTGAACTGTAACTAAAAAATTCCACCCTTGGCTTGCTTGTGAAGTCTTCAACTTCTAACAGTGGAGAACAGAGATCAATTCTTGTCTTAAGGGTGTCAATATATCTGATTTCAGTTATCAGTCCGCTTTTTAATTGGTTCTAGCCTCTTGTGACTAGTACTAGAACCGACTAATTAAGTAACCGGTCTTATATATGTAAACCTGGATCAATTAGTAATGGGATGGTCGGTTCAGTTCTTATATGTTCCTGGTTAAATTTACTTATTTGTTTAATTTTATTTTAGAGCAAATTACATGCACCCCTTTGGTGTTTGAAACAATAACAAACTACCCCCTGTTGTTTAACATGTTGAGTGCACCCCCTGACGATTGGGAGGCTTACAAATAATCCCTTACAGTTAAGTTTAAACTGTTAGTTGTTAAACTTATGAAAATGGCTACATTACCCTTCTATTTTTGCAATGGACCATTATACCCTTATAGAACATAACCATATCCCAAACCCATCTCCCCTTATCCCTTTCTTCTCCGGTGAACTGGCTGCTGCTATAAATTCGTCTGTGGTGCTACTGCTACTATAGATCATTGTCGGTGTTGAAGTTGCTGCTCTCCCTTCTGTTCTCCTGTAAGTATACAACCATTATCAATCTATAATTTCTAATTATATATTCCTTTTTCTCTTGATTACTTACGTTTATAATCGGTTATAGATTAGAGAAAATGAGAGAGAGAATGAAGATGACGATGAAGAACATCACAACATCAGAAGAACCCCAAATCCAACATCCCGTGACGGTTTAAGCATCGGGTCAAATCACCACTACCCAATGCCTCTCCATGCTTCCGCCACCGCCACCACCACCACCAAACCAAATCCTCCACTACTCGAAAACAGCCAGAATCTACCAACGACGACAATCGTGGTGTTTCTAGCTACAAGTGCCGTCCCACCTCACGCGAGAAGATCTCCATTGTCCCCCTCGACATCAATGGCCACTCCAACGCTAGCCCTAAGGGCATCTTCAAGTCCTTATTGTTATCCCTCACAAAGAAAAGCCCTAAAACATCATCATCGTCTGCCCCGTCATCCACCTCCGCCAGGGAAGAACAGTGGAAGCTCGCCGTCGCTGAGCTCTCTCACAAGCTCATCTAGACCACACGAAATAGAGATGAAGCTCTTCTCGAAGCTTCTCAAGCATTCCATGGCAGAGTTGGAGAAAAAGCTCAACAAATTTATGGATACATTCTACAGTCAAACGATGTGCAGAAAAAGCCAAAAAATGAGTTCAGCGGAAGAGAGAGAGAGAGAGAAGAATGGGACTAAGGGTAAAATGGTACTTAAAATAAGTAACTAAACTAGAAAAATGGAATCTAATGTTTGGCAAAACTGATTCTGATTTTCACTCCCAAGAACGAACCGGGTACCAAAGCTGGTCTGGAGATTGGTTTGGAGAAACATGGTTACCCATGTTTCTCACTCCCAAGATCAATTTTAGGGTAACTTGGTACGTGAAATCCCGATAAATTCTTAAAATCTTTAGGCTTCTCCACGATAAAAAAACGAAGGCTGCTGGACATCTCGACGGCAAGACGCAAGACTCAAGAGCCCCTCAAGTATTCTTCTTCTTCTTCTTCTTCTTCTTCTTCTTCTTCGCTTCTTCTTCTTCGCCTCTGCTTCTTCTTTCTGCAAATTCGTTTTTCCCTTCATTCTTGTTTTAAAATTTGTATTTGTATGCCTCTTTTTTTTTCTTTAAATTTGTATTTGTATGCTTCATCTTATGTAGTTTTAGAAAATCTGCAGTTTCCATTAGAGGATGTTCTGTGAGAGAGAGAGAGATGGAAGCTATACACTATTTCTTTTGTTGGATACGGTAACCGTCTCTCGTGTTCATAGGGGAAAAAAATCAGAATCTTTTATGTGGTAGCGATTGCGTATTCTCAGCTGGATTTGATTAGTGCTCGTTTTTGGAGAGGTAAATTTCCTGGTTACAAAAGATTTCTCTAATTCCCTGGTCACGTGTGTGTAAACCAAAAAGCTGCAGTGGTTTGGTTTTACATGAGCTTTGTGCACAATAAATCTGTTCTTGGAAGACTTGGCTTGAGTTGTGCGTCTAATATGGAAAACTAAAGTGCATCCAAAATTTAGGATTTTTAAGCTTGTTGAATGGTGGAATTACTACTAGGGGGAATCTTACTCGGTTTCTTTGTGTTGGGGATACTCATGTATTTTATTCAAAAGAAAAAGAGACTGGTTGACATTTATTTTTATCATGTCCTTTCTCTAAAGGTTACAGGCAAAAGGGGTATTAGGATTAAGATAAAAAATGATTTTTATGTAAATAATGGCAATAGTTTTAAATTTCTGTCCCAGACCATGTTTTACCAAACACCATTTGGTTCATAAATGATTTCGAGAACAGGTTTACCAAACGCCTAACAGTAGGACAAAAATGATCTTTCAAAGAAGAAACAGAAAAAGATCATTTTATCGAAGAACATCGTTCTCAGAACGGAATCGTTACCAAACGCGCCCTAACATGGTGAGCCATCATGGGGTGATACGTAAAATGTGAAACAACGGGAGGTGGTGTTATTGTTTCAAACATCAGGGGTGCATGTAATTTGCTCTTTATTTTATTTTATTTTTTTAAGCCTCTTTTTACCTTTTTACTTCCTTCTATTGCTATTATTTTTATTATTGTCATGACCTCTTCGGATCCATGTAGTCGACCCCATTTAATTGGGATAAGGTTATGATTGTTGTTAAATGGTCCTTAATTTATCCAAAGGCTAGATGATTTAAACATAGTTATTTTTAGTCCATATATTGAACCCATACTCTATCTCTTATAATTTTTGACAAAGATCTATAAAATATAATGCCCATGGACTGGATGACCAATTATTATGGGTACGCTTGAGCCAAGAGAGAGAATGGTGAGTGAAAACCCTAAACCCCCATAATTGATTCCTAATCAATTCTAACTAGTTATTTGGTTTGGTTCGGTTGGTTTCGATTCCAAAATACACATCACATTAATAGCTACTACCAAACTGACTAACTAGTTCCACTCCAAAATTGACAATCTTATCAGCTTCACTTGGAGGGGTTTGGATTGTTTCTGATATGGTGTGCGAGGTTTCCTTGTAATACCCAAAATTTTAAAACCTTTTAGTTATACCAAAGTGGGTTTTGAGCAATTTGAATCCTCTATTGCCAAGCTGCCCGGCAGAACCGTACTGCCAAGACAACAAGGCGGTAAATGATCGCATTACCCCACTCAGGCAAGGCGTTCGGGTAGGGGTAAGGCGGTCATTCCCCGCCTTGCTGTATCTTGGTAGTAGGGTCTTGTCGGGCAGCTCAGCAGTAGAGGATCAGGGTTCGGGTTTTGAGTGGGTGTTTCCTACCATCGTAGTATACACTTCCAGACAAGAAACACTATCCCTTTCAAATTTCGTATGTTTTTTATGCTAATATGCCATTTGAACATGCAACAGAGTATTTCTTAAACACAACTTTGACTCAACAATACATGGAGGAAATTAAAACCTATCTATTAGCGAATTCTATGTTCCATGGACTGAAAAACAAAAAAGGCCAATATTTTCTCTAGTATCCCTTTAATTATTCAATTTGTTTTTGAGTTTTTATTAATATTAATAAATTTCTATTGACCAAGATTACAAAAAGTCATATTTTAAATTTTTTTGGGGGTAAATATATAAGAGTTTATCATAAGATAAATCTATAAAAATCTCTTAATTACCCCATCCTTAATGTCCTTAAAAGACAAATTTTCTATTGACTCACTTTTCACCAGTTTCGGATTATCAGAGCCAATAAAATGATACAACTATCCCCCCCCCCCCCCCCAATAAGTTTGAATTTTGAATATTAAATTAAATTAATTTCAAATTTTATTTTACCCCCGCATTACCTAAGTTAAAACTCAATTCCCTTCTCTTTCTGAATCATTATCCCCTCCAATTCGTTGCCCCCTTCAATTCCTCCAATTTCTCACATAGGAGCGGAAATAACCACCTCTACCTCCTGCCCAAAATGGGATCCACTCCACTCTATTAAAGGAATTGAAGAAATTGGAGGTGCCCGTGAATTGGAGGTGATAATTATTGGCTCTTTCTTGATACCTTCTTTTTATCTACATAGACCGTCAACAGTGATGAGTCTTTCGAATGGTACCAATGGGCTTTTTAGATATTTGTACCATGCAAACAAACCATCATTTGACAGTAAGGTGGTGCATGTTGATGGACAAAATTTTTAGAAAATAATATTGCGAATTCATAATGGTATACAAATTTCATGAATTTCCAACATAACACCTCTTGGAATCTATGAATCACATCCGACGTAGCCTTTTAATTTGGGTAAATTACACATCACCCCTAGTTTTCAAACGAAACTCAAATCACCCACTAGTTTTTAAAAATACTCAAATCACCCCCTGTATTAGACCCCAAAATGATAGATTAGTCCCTACCATTAGTTTTATACTGTTAAGTGATGATGTCAGTCAGTTAAATAAATTTAAATCCTTAAACTACCCTTGACATCCAAACATAGATTTTGAAGGGTAATATTATAAATTTAATTCTAATGTTTTAGTACAAGGGTAAAATAGTCATTTCACATCAATGACTAACAACAGACTATCACCGTTACTGTAGAGGGGGAAGGATGAAAAGTATTTTCAAAAACCAGAAGGTGATTTGAGTTTCGTTTGAAAACCAGGAGGTGACGTATAATTTACCTTTTTTATTTTTCTTTCTTTTACCAACCGAAATTGCATGCCTCGACTCCTGAGGCTTCATGCTATATCCAGATGGGAAACATCTATGGCGCAGTGGTGACATCCACCCAGTGGTGAGTAGTGCAAATCTAGGGGGTTGAGAGTTCTACTCCTACCCCCATCCACTTAGTATAGTAGTAAGTATTTTCTAGCCTAATAATAAGTGGCCTCTTGCCCTCCTTTTGGGATCTTTATGGCAAGTGCCATCGTGCGACTGGGCCCATTGTGCACACATGGGCGGTGCCCCAGTCGCATGATGCGCACTTGACCTCCCCCAGTACTGAGGGCGATAATTTTCCCTCCTTTTGGCCCTTTAGTGGGTCCACTATCTGATCCCTTAGTGGGTCCCTTATTTGGCCCCATAGTGGGTTTTTGCAAAAAAAAATAAAAAAATGAAAACATTTTACTAAGAAGAATTATCCTGATGAGTAAACCCACCAAGAGGGAGAAAGTTATAAAGAAAGAGGGCAGGTGAATCCACCGGACCCTAGAAAACATCATCTAAACAACATAAGTAGGGGTGTAAATGAATAATCGAAATTCGTTTTCGTATCCGTTTAGCACTATCTGAATCCGTCCAAAAGCTACACGGATGCGGATACGAATAGGGTATAGCTATCCGAAAAGCTATATTTACATGTAAACAGATAAAATATTCGATCCATATCCGTGTCTGTATCCGTTTAGCACTATCCGAATCCGTCCAAAAGCTAATCAGATGCGGATGCAGATATAGCATTGTCCAAGCCGAATCCGATCCGTTTACATCCCTAAACATAAGAGGCTAAAAGGTGAGCCTCATAGTTAAGAGAAGTCCACTTCTTTTCGTTCGCAAGCATCTACGCGAGCTAGTAAAGAGGAGTACTTTGAGGAGAAGGGGCACATCTCTTCCCCAAACCAGGTAACATCATTTTGTTTCTACTTCCATTTTGTTGATTTGTTTAATGTTCTATTCACTATTCTATTAAGCATATCAATCTCTATATATCTTTTCTCATAATTATAAAAGCCTTGTTCCATGATGTTTTGTAATTGTGAACTCCCAATCTTTTCCTTTTACTTTTCCTCTTTATCTTTAAACGTATCTATTTCTGTCTATTCTTAGTTTTGTTTGATCTATGCTTATTCTTTTTTTTTTTGCTTATAATTTTCTCATTTGTTATCATACATATCGTTTCTTGGAATGTTAGGGGTTTTCACAGACCCCATTTAAAACGTTGCCTTTGTTAGTTCATAGATATACAGTGATAAATCCTATCACTATCATGCCCATATGAAACCTTAAAATACAATAGTGATGGAAATAGAAGGAGAGGAATTGTACCTTTCACCTTTGTATGTTGTCGAAGAATAATAATAGAATACCCAATAAAAATCTCCTCCTTTAATTTGCAGCCTTAGACCAATAAACGTGAAGGGATCTTCTGCAGTCTCCCGTTCTTACTGTTAACACCCTTCTCTTGTGGGAGAAATAGGAAAGTGAAGTAACGTGACTACAGGGACCCTCCTGATTAGTATTTATAAAAATATTGTCCCAAAACCCTAACCCACTTTCACAATGGGCTAGGGCTGACCCATCCCAATTAAAATCGGGTGACATGCTTGAACCAGCTCCAGTAGTAGGATCCCCCTCAATTGATCGGTCCAAATAGTTAATTAAGCCCACAATTAATTAGAAATTTCTTACAATCTCCTACTTGGGCTAGATTAATTACTGAGACCATATCAATAAATGTGGCCATGGAATCCCTCTACCTTTATATGTCACAATGTTGATTTACTCAACAACATACCATGTTGAATAATAGCAGAAGATATACCTCAATATACGGTATACAACTTTCTATCATCACGAACATGGCATACTTGTCAAATAAACCGCTTTGAGATGTGTAACTATGAAGCTGAAACTTCATTTAGGTCCTATATCTGATTATAAAATCAAAGTGCCTTGAACAACCTTGTAGGCACATACTTTGATATTAACCAATACTTGGGCAAACCGTCATAACCTTGGGTTAATATCGAACTTTGGCAAACCGCCTGTAACTTTGATAAATCGCCTATAACTTTGGCAAGCCGCCTATAACTGATATATCAGATTAATGAATCAAAACAAGTCACACATGTGCAAATGAGCAAGATAACACATATATAAAATAAATAACAATGCTCATATAGACATCTAAAAGATAAAAATAAGGACAAACCAATACAGGACTCCTACTAGATAACCATGTCAAAAGACTCAACAACACCCATACAAGAAATATGTTTCCTGAACACTCCCACTGGCAACGCCTTCGTCAAAGAATCTGCCAACATGTTGTCAATCACAATGTGCTCCACAATAATCTGTCTCTCATTGACTTTTTCTCTCACCATGAGATATTTTATCTCAATGTGCTTGGAACCTGCAGACTTCTTGTTGTTCTTGGAGAAGCAAACTGCTGAGGTGTTGTCACAATACAATACCATGGGTCTAGCTATGGAATCTACGACCCTCAACTCTGAGATGAAGCCCCTGAGCCAGATAACTTGCCTTGTAGCTTCGAAAAGAGCAATGAACTCTGCTTGCATAGTAGAGGATGCCAAGATGGACTGCTTGGCACTCTTCCAAGAGATGGCACCACCCACCATCTTGAAGATGTAACCAGAAGTAGATTTCAAGTCATCAGTGCATCCTCCATAGTCAGCATCAGAAAACCCCACAACCTCTAGAGTGGGTCACCCCTGCTGTAGACTAGCAAATGATCCTTGGTCTTCTGCAAGTACCTCATGATCTTCTTTGCTACCGTCCAATGTGCTAAATCAGGACCAGACTGGAATCGTCCTAAAACACTGACTGCAAAGGCTATATCCGGGTGAGTACAAACCTGTGCATACATCAGACTCCCTACTACAGAAGCGTAGGGTTTGTCAGCCATGCAACTCCTCTCAATGTCATTTCTAGGGCACTGTTGCTTGTTCAGCCTGTCTCCCTTGCTGATTGGCACATCACCAGCTGAACAAGTAGACATATTAAACCTTTTGAGAACCCTCTCAATATAAGCCTTTTAAGACAGCCCTAAAAATCCCCTCTTCCTGTCACGCTTGATCTCAACACCAAGGACAAAATTGGCCTCACCCATGTCCTTCATTTCAAAACTTGCCGATAGAAAACTCTTCGTCTCAAGTAACAACGTCATGTCACTACATGCCAGTAAGATATCATCAACATACAACACCAGAATGATGAACTTACTCCCACTGACATTCAGGAAGATACAATGATCTACAGGGTTTTCAGAAAACCCAAAAGAGACTACCACTTCATGAAATTTGAGGTACCACTGTCTTGAGGCTTGTTTCAAACCATATAGAGACTTCTTCAGCTTGCAAACTTTCCTCTCATTCCCTGCAATCCCAAAACCTTCTGGCTGAACCATGTAAACATCCTCTGCAAGATCTCCATTCAGGAATACCGTTTTAACATCCATCTGGTGTAACTCTAGGTCATAATGAGCTACAAGTGCCATGATAATTCTGAAAGAATCTTTTGTTGACACTGGGGAAAAGGTCTCATGGAAGTCTACACCTTCCTTCTGTATGAATCCTTTTGCTACCAACCTGGCCTTGTGACGCTCAACTCTACCACGAGAATCAGTCTTAGTTTTGTACACCCATTTGGAGCCTATAGGTGCACAACCTTCTGGAAGATCAACTAATTCCCAAACCTTATTGTTATCCATAGACAATAACTCATCCTGCATAGCCTCTAACCACTTCTGAGAATTTGCACTACTGACAGCTTGCTTATAACTGGTCGGATACTCTTCTTGTCCAATGTCAAAATCACCCTCTGTCAGGTACAACATGTAATCGGATCTGATAGCAGATCTACGAGGTCTAATAGACCTTCTCAAAACCTCCTCTGGCTGAATGGGATCAATGGGATCAGCTGCTACCACTGGTTCAACAGGTGCCATTGGCTCAACCATCACTTCTCCAGCAGGTTCAGGTGCAGCCTGATCAATAATAATAGGAAGTTGGAGACTAGTACTAGGTACAACATCAAAAGCAACAGTGTCCTCTTCATAAAAAACAAGATTCCTTGGCATAGGAAATCCACCACCATCCTAAATGAACTTGGCATGACTAGTTTCCACAATCCTGTTAATCGAATTATGCCAGTAGAATCTGTAACCTTTGGACCTCTCAGGATATCCCATAAAGAAGCAGCTGACTGTCCTAGAGTCCAATACCCTTTCATGTGGATTAAATAACCTCGCTTTAGCTCTACAATCCCAAACATGCAAGTGATTGAGACTAGGCTTTCTTCCAGTCCAAAGTTCAAAGGCGTCTTTGGAACTGATTTATTAGGCACTCTGTTTAGAATATGTACAGCTGTCTTGATTGCTTCCCCCCAAAGGGACTCTGGAAGACTAGTGTTACTAAGCATGCTTCTCATCATGTCTTTCAGTGTACAGTTCCTTCTTTCTGCCACTCCATTCTGCTGCGGTGTGCCTGGCATAGAATACTGGGCAATAATGTCTTGCTCCTATAAGTACTTGGCAAAGGGACCAAGTAGTTGGGTAGAATCTCCATGCCTGCCATAATACTCTCATCTTCTGTCAGACCTCACTGTCTTAATTCTCTTTGAATGAAAATTTTTCACTTCAGCTTTGTAGATCATGAAGGCATCCAAAGAATTTGACTTTTTAGAAATGAGATAGATGTACCCATAACATGAGAAATCATTAATAAAGGTAATGAAGTATCGCTGACCACCCAGTGAAGGAATAGGAAATGGGCCACTAATATCTGTATGTATTAGCTCTAGTAAACCATTACTACGAGCTGCCTTCATCCTCCTTGTTTAGTCATCTTCCCCTTCATACAATCCACACAATCATGTAGATCAGGGAACTCTAAAGGTCTAAGAATCTTATCTCTGACTAGTCTCTCCATCCTCTGCACAGATATATGACCCAGACGCCTATGCCACAACATGGAAGATCGCTCATCTAACATGGAGCGCTTAGAACCAATATTTAGAACTACTGGAGAATCACAGTTTAATTTGTAAAGCCCATCAACAAGACTACCATTGCCAATCACAACAGAGTTATGTAATAAATTGAAGCCATCTTTATTAAAATTGAAAAAATATCCCATTCTTGAAAGTTTTGAAACAGAAATCAAATTTCTCTTTATGGAGGGAGCATACACAATGCCTTCTAAATCCAAAAATAAACCACCAAATAATAAAATTATAACTAATCCAATGGCTTCAACAGCAACCTCTACTCCATTTTTGACGAACACCGCCACTTCATCCTTGCTTGGTGTCCTCCTTCTGATGAACCCCTGCAAGAAATGAGTGACATGAATAGAGGATCAAGAATCAATCCACTATGAATCCATAGGGGCATTAACATTAAAGGATTCAAAGCAAACAAGGGACAAGTGAGTACCAGAATCCTTCTTCTTTGCCCACCAGGACTGCCTAGCCCTGCAGTCGTTCTTCATATGCCCCTTCTTATGACACCAAAAACACTCCAAACCGCCCATATCTTTCTTGCCTGCTTGAGACTGATCCCGCTGAGGTGCTCTGTCCCTGTTAGACCTGTCATATGGCCTAAACCTGCTTTTGTTGCTAAACCTCTTCTTGTTCCTATAAGGTCCAACACCGCCCTTAGAAGTGGTGACATTTGCACTCTCAATTTTCTTCTTACTTTTCTTGTTCTGCTCTTCTTGTGTGCAAATAGAGATCAATTCTTTCATGGTCCATTTTACCCTTAAGGCCGCATAGGTGGTCTTCAAAGTCTCATACTGCTATGGGAGAGATTTTAGTGTAAAAGAGATTAGAAAATCATCATCCAGGTTGGTATCTAGATCTTTCAACTTTTGTGCCATGGAAGATATCTCCAGAATATGCTCCCTGACAGTTCCATTACCATCAAACTTGGCTGAGAGGATTTGATTCATCAATTCCTCTTTCTCAGCACTTTGGAAAACCTCAAAAACTTCTTTGATGGTAGCCAAATATTCAGTTGTAGTGTCCATCTTTTCCACACTAGCCTTCATATTCTCAGGGATTGATCTTTTCATCAAGGTGGCACACTTTCTGTTAGCAGTTTTCCATTTTTCTAATTTCTGTTTCTCCTCAGTCGTGCTAGTGGTTGTAACTATGGGCTTAGGTTCTCTAAGAGCTAAGTCTAACTCCATCAGACACAGTGCTACATCCAGGTCTTCTTTCCATTTCTTATAATTATCTCCAGATAAGATAGGAACAGTAGAAAATAGACTACCCTGAATAGACATCCTGGAGACAGTACAGGCCAGATAAATATACACACTAAATCTTTGGAGCATAACTAAGGTATGTTATAAACATACCAAAAGAATCAAATCAACTAGTATGAGAGACAATATCAAAACTAGCAATATCATCCAAATGAGAGTCACAACCGCCCTACATATTTTCCCTTTGGGGCATAAGATGTACTAGTCCTCTCATAATACCACATTTACCGTGAAAGAAATGTTAATTCAGGAATTCCATCACCTTTGGGCATATAGAACCCTTAAATTATCATTCCTTCCCAAGAGTTTATGTGCATATATGTTTTTCTTTAAACTTGGGTAGCATCACCTTTGGGCATATACTACCAACTTTGCTGCCATGACAGAATTGCAGAGAAACTCGATGTGCCACTTTGGTGGTCAACATCTTATTTTTCTACAATTCCCATAAAGAAAAAACATGCAGCCAAAAAGTGGAAGAATGTGCATTTACATCTTTCTAACAACATAATTAGTGTAAATGTATAATGTTGTCATGCACAAATAGAAATTTTGACAAGTTTAGGCAAGCATAATGCCAAAATTCAAAAACTTTAATTCAAATATATCCCCACAAAGGGAGGAACACAAACCTCAAAAATCATGTCCTTAAAGTTACTGTTTTGACCAATAGCGGACACCATGACGTAGGCCTCAAAAAAATGAAGTCACAGAGTCCGAAAACAGCTAAAACGGAGTTGGCATGAGCTCACACGAGCCGGTCAAAGTTGAAGAGTGATTGCACTCTCTTTGGTCAAACTGTGGTTCAATTCTGGTTCAAACCAAATTGAACCGGAGAAACTAAATCAATCCGGTTCAAAGCTAAACCGGCTCAGGTCAACCCACCAGGTCAAATATCGATTTGGTGGGTAAAAAAGGGTCACTGTTCGGGTTTCGGGTCTGGTTGACCGGATCTTTGCCCACTTTGGTTATGGGTCGAATATTGGGTCGGGTCAAAATTGCTTAGATTAGGAATATTCAAAACGTTACTTTTTTAAAAAAAAATTTACTTTTGTCTTTTCTGCTTTACCTTTTCAAATCTTAAAAACGGTTTTCAAACTTTTGAATATATATATATATTTTTTTAATTGGAAAGGTAACAACCTCAATCCAAACCCCATTCCGAACCTAATGGACTTATTGGTCTAATACAAAATAGATAAAAACGTCCCAACTCCCAATCCTTATCTTCAACCTTTGTTCAAAAGGCATAAACATTACGTGCCCAGAATTCAGCCGATAAACTTGGCTTTACTCGAATTTTCTGGTTACCGCCACAGTTAGTGTAGCAGCTCAAGCAAGTATCCCCGGATTCCGGCGACCACCTCCGGTTATTCAATAGTCTTGCAAACATCTCCAACTGGTTGAGAACACGGAGAACAAGTTGCTGTTTTTTTTTTAAAAAAAAATTTGAATAGAAATCGTTAGAACCCGTCATAATGGGTTCTAAGATCTGCAGGCCTTTGCAGCGGCGACAACCAGGATATAACCAAAGTTGATTTTCCTAGCCAAAACCACCGTACCCGATCCCGATTTGTTCTTCCAATTTTTCAGAAAACCCTTCTATTACTTGCCAAAAGAAATCAAAATGACTTAACATTTTAATTATTAAAACAGACGACAAATCTGGTTTGTGTTGGCTTCCATTCTTTCTTTATTTTCAATCAAATAAACAAATCCCAATTGGGTAGCGAAAACGTATGTTGATATAAAATTTCATAGTTGATTCTAAAACATATGGGATGGCTCTGATACCACTTGTTAGTTCATAGATATACAGTGATAAATCCTATCACTATCATGCCCATATGAAACCTTAAAATACAACAGTGATGGAAATAGAAGGGGAGGAATTGTACCTTTCACCTTTGTATGTTGTCGAAGAATAATAATAGAATACCCAATAGAAATCTCTTCCTTTAATCTGCAGCCTTGGACCAATAAACTTGAAGGGATCTTCTGCAATCTCCCGTTCTTACTGTGAACACCCTTCTCTTGTGGGAGAAATAGGGAAGTGAAGTAACGTGACTACAGGGACCCTCCTTATTAGTATTTATAAAAATACTGTCCAAAAATCCTAACCCACTTCCACAATGGGCTAGGATTGGCCCATCCCAATTAAAATCGGATGACATGCTTGAACCAGCTCCAGTAGTAGGATCCCCATCAATTGACAGATCCAAATAATTAATTAAGCCCACAATTAATTGGAAATTTCTTACAGCCTTTCCTCGATTTCATTGTAAAAAATATGATCCTGATATTATCTTTCTTTGTGAACAAAATGTCATGACCATAGTTATTTGAAGCTTCCGAAATGCTTAGAATCCTTTAAATCAGTGGCTACGGTGAACAACAAAGGGACTAAGGGATTGAAAGGTGGTTTAATATGTTTGTCTTCCCTTCCCAAACCAGGCCCAAGAAGTGATTGTTGGAACCTCTTAGCCACTCACATTGATACTTAATCGATCCCATTTGTGGTTATAGGAGACTTTAATGAGATCCTATCAATGATTGATAAATTGGGGGGAATCTCTTTCCATCATTCATCCGCTTCGAACCTCCTTTAAAACATTCTATCATCCTATCAACTTGAGGATATTTTTATCCCTAGTTCTCGCTTTACATGGTCCAACAGACAGACTACCCCATGTTAATCAATGAGAGTTTAGATAGGGTGTTTATCTCTCCCTCCTGGTTCGATTGTTTTCCTTTTGCCTCTCTTCTCAAATTACCGTCCATAGGATCTGACCGCAACCCCATTCTCTTATGTACCACCAATTCTAAATCATCGTTTAAGAAACTTTTTCATTTCCAAGATGTCTAGATTTTTTTTTATTTTTATGAAAAGATAAAAAAATATATATTAAAAGAAGGGGGATACAAGATGGTTAATGTTTGTAGAGTTAGACCTAAGCAATATGGATAATCCAAAAAATATATAGATATCCCTGGTCATATGAACAAAATTACAATTCTGTACAAGTTCCAAAATATTGAAGAGGAGATGGATTAAGAGCCACGGCCAAGGTTGATTCTTTGATTGAGGAACAAAAAGTAAGATTTCCTCACTCGAACTCCAGATTTCTCGCAGTTGGAGCTACGATACAGTTGCCTTCTGAATACCCTTCCATATTGCCGTGAGTTCTGGTTCCAACGCATGATGTGCTTCCATCCTCCCTGTTTCTGCCAAAATGATTCCTAGATTTGTCATCCTGATTTTCACAATTTCTATTTGGAAACATTGAACCAATATGGAGAGGAAAGTCTTATGGCTAAACTTACGAGTCTCAGCAGAATGTAAAAGGTATGGAGTCATCCAGTTTTTTGGTCATATTGAATATTTAAGGTATTCTCTTCTTGATTTCTTTTTAAAGCTTGAAAATTCCAATATGTCTTTCCTCATAATTTTTCTCTTCTTTTTACTCTAACCTTATTAGGACTTATGAGGTTGAGTAGATCTTCTGGCTCCAAAAATCAAGGCCCTTCCACATTAGGGATGGTGATAGATATAATAAACTCTACTATGCGATTACCAAACACATTATCCGGAAATGTAAACTTGAATTTTTAATTTATAATAATGGAAACGGTATTGTAGGTATCAAGAGTATTGTCAGGCCCCTTGCTTCCTTTCTTGCTAACTTATTTACAACTTCCAACCCCCTTGACTCCTCTTTTGTGGAATGTCTTTTTTATCCCATTTTATCCGACATTGACTTTTAAACTTTATACCTAAAATCCTCCACATTATGCTTATGAGTTTCTAAGGGTGTGCAGAAGATTAGGATTGACATGTCTAAACACTTTACGGTTGCTGGCCTTCCATGCTTACCAGAAAGAGAACCCATTGAAAATGAATATCTTGTTGATCAAGGTAACTCTTAAAATTGTTTTGGAAAGAAGTAATGCATTCCTTAAAGTTTAGCCTCTTTAGGGCAAAAGTATTAAATCAGAAACAAGAAACAGCCCAACTGGTTGTAGCACGTCCACAAATAAATACAAAATGGGGAATAGATTCGGATTCCTTGACATTTCCTCCAAACAAAGAGTGCAAATGAGACTTTGATGATTAAGATTTCTCTCTCAAACAAGAAATGATTCATGGCCAGACAATATCAACTACATCACCAAATAAAAAACCGAAGCTTTGGAGGAATATTTAAATTCCTCATGAAAGTGCGAAAAGAATCCGTAATGCTGAATATTGCATTTCTAATATTCTTGACCTAAAAAAAGACGTAAAACGTAAAAAAAATTTTGCTGCTACACTAGTCGTAGAAATTTTTTTGCTACCAACCAAGGAAATAGAATAATTCACATCTCCTTTTGGGTACATAAATACGAATAATTATCACCTCCAATTCGTTGTTCATTCCAATTCCTTTGATAGGGGGAGTGGACCCCACCTTGGGCAGTGTGTTCGGGCAGGGGGTAGGATGGTCATTTCTGCCCCCTATGTAAGGAATTGGAGCAGATTTGGTCTGCTGCATTGCAACAGGGTTTGTAGCACACCATCTAACAACCTGCAGTGCTCGGGCATGCAACCTAACACATAAGCGGGGTGTTGGGCTGCGTGCCCAAGCACTGTGGGCCATTGAATGTGCACTACACTCTCTGTTGCGCTACAAAGAGGCCTAACGCAATTGAGCGGGCTGCGAATTGGAGAGGATAATGTTCCACAAAAATCACCGTAGGGTTTTGTATTTTCTAAAATACCTTTTTAGGGTTTAAAACCAATATCCTTGGCTGCCAACAGGGTGTAGCAGCAGAATTTCGTCCCGTAAAGTAGGGTTATAAGTTACTAAGTTCTGTTTCCCTTCTCCCCTGTCCCAATCTCCATATCCGATAAGGGCTCGTAAGTTCCTTCTTCGTTCCAGTTTTTGGGGAATCGTCAATTCTTCACAGGTGAGGCTTCTCTCAGTTATGATTTAGTTGATAATCGAATCGAACCAACTGGTAAGACATATAAAGTGTTTGGGTAGCTCTTGATAGATGAAATATGGAGGCGGTGGAGGAGAAGATGATTAAGAGACATTCTCCAAATCTGATAGGCCATGATCGGCTGTTTCAGTTAGAAGATGTTTTGATTAACGTTCTCTCGTGGCTACCAGTGAAGACCCTCTTTAGATTTAGGTGCGTATGTAAACGATGGCGTTATCTGATCTCTAATGATCCTTATTTCTTGCGACTTCACTCTCAGCATTCCAAATCCAAACAACCTCTTCTCTTATTCTCATCAACTCCAGCTGATTCAAGGGACTCCATTTCCCTAAAATCCATAGACAGAGAAAAGAATCCCATAAGCAGATTTGAGGTCAAGTTTGAGAATAGTTATAACATTCTGTTACCTACTCGTTTCGATCTGGTTTGCATTTATGACGATGCGAATGTTCATATTTGTAATCCCAGTACACATGAATTCATAACATTGCCAAAACCTCCTCCCGCCTGTTACCCTTCTGTGGGTTTCGGATATGTTCAGTCAACTGGCCAGTACAAAGTAGTTCGTTTGTCTGTCCCTGATTATGGCCTTGTCGATGAAGATGATGAAATACTCAGTGATGATGAGGCTGCTTTATTCAGGACGAAATGTCAAGTGTTTACCTTGGGAGTGGAAAGAAGGGGCTCTAGTTCTTGCTCTTGTTGTTCTTGTGTTTGGAGAGACGTGGAAGATTCTCCATATGATGTCCGCTTTGTAACTCGTCCAGCTTTTGTTAAAGGAGCCATCCACTGGCTGGTCGATTATCATCCTATGATTGACGCTCAGGTCTACCATGGGCATATGATCGACCCTAATTATACGATCATCGCGTTTGATGTTGAGTGCGAAGAATTCAGATTAGTCCCACATCCTGAAGGTGGTTGTCCTGATCCTAGGTCTTTACAATCTACTGCATTTCAATTGGTGGAGTTGAGAGGGTTGCTATGCCTTTCACATTTTAAAGGTTCCAAAATGGATATATGGATGTTCAAAGACTACTACTACGAGAGTGGTAATGATCGTCGTATCAGTGGTACCTGGGTGAAAGAATACAGTATTGATCTGAACGTCTTGTACCGTCGCTACCGAATGGGGAAATGCTTTAGTCACTATTATACACCTAGAGACATAGAGGACACAAAGGTACTAATTGAGACACATTTGAAAGGATTAGGCTATTACGATCTCCAAAGCACAAGTTTCAAGGGATTAATGCATAGTAGAGAAATGCCAAAGCTACAGTTTAGTTTCTACGTGGAGAGTTTGCGCCCATTGAAACAATTAGCACAGGTAAGTACTATGCTTTTGTCTTTTAATTAAGAAAGAAACTTTTTGGCTGCATTTGAATTGAAGACTTGTTGAATTAGGCATCACAATAGTCTCAAAGTTATCAATTCTTAATTATCCTGTTCCTGCATTTGTAGAATTGCATTTCTTATGAATAATATCTAACAAATGTTAAAAGTCACCTTGTCGCTACCTATGGAAGGGGAATTACTATTCTGTTTTGCATGGAAAACATTGAAGCAGCTGAAGCAAAAACAAAAGCAAAAGCAAAAGCAAATGCAAAAGCAAATGCAAAAGCAGAAAGCCACTCATTGTGGCTGTAATTAACCCATAAGCAAATTGTTGGGGGGCTTGGCTTGTCCTCTTTAGCAAAGTTTTTTAGTGTGTACCTTTCCTGTTCTCCGATCAATGAGAAGGATAATTAGTGAATCATCTTCATTCCTTGTGAATCTAGGTGGGCTGTATTAGTTGATGTTCCAAGAATGCGTACCCAACTTCCTCACTGGTCCATAGTCTCATACTCTATAAATATTTAGTGGCTTTCTGCTTTTCATGGATAATTTATTTATGGAATTTTTTTCCACTTTACCATTTTAGTAGGGAGGACTTGCATTAGATAAAGGTTACATGTCTCATCCATCTTTTTACTGGAGAGTGATTTCATAGGAATGCAAGCAGGTGCTATCAACCCTTTCGTTAGTCAAATATGCAATAAGAAGCCTTTAAATAAATTCAGAGGGAACTGCAGGGGTCTAGCTAGTCCCATAACCCATACAGTACAGCTCCTGTTTTGTTTCACCAGTACTTTCAAGTTATTGGAGAGGATCCATGGCCTTGGCCAGGCTGGGTTCTGCTTTGTGGAATTAATTTGGATAAGATTGAACTAAGATTATACAAAATTAACTTGGCTACGCTAGAGGGTGACTGATTTTTACCTTTTTCTTTTAATAGTGATAAAATTTGACTTGCCATTTTAATAGCCCAAGTTTATTCAAATGTTAGTGAGTTTTAACTGTTTTAGTTGCCACCCTTGGCTGTAAAGTCTTCAATTTTTAATAGTGGAGATCTAAGATAAAATCTGGTTTTTGGGACCCCTGTTAGAGTTGTTAGAATATCTTGTATAAGGGTAGTTCTATCATTGTCTAGTTATTAGACATGACTAAGTTGTATTTTTCCTTTCTTGTTTTATTTCCCTTTACCTCCCTAGGAAGGCCTGTGTAATTTGGAAGAGTTAATTAATGAAGCTAATATGTGTGTTGAGAATCCCTCAACACACATAATCGATTCTCCCATTCTCTTCTCTTCTCTTCTCTTCTCTTCTCTTCTCTTCTCTTCTCTCCTTCCTCCTCTTCTAGCTGTAAATCTCTTTTCTCTTACTAGTGATGCAGGTTCATCATAGAAATTGGTTTATTTCTTTAGAAATAGGCCTAGGGTTGGGTTACATGTTGGGCCTTTGTTCCCAAGGGTTTTCTATGTATTAGACCACTTTAATGAGCCTAAACTAGGGGTACATAGGTTGCATATGGGATTAGCCCAATACTTAGTTTATTTTTATGTTTTTTTAATTGAACCGATTCAAATTGGTTGCATCCAATTGGTTCAATTTAAGTGATCATGTGACTTGGTTAAGTGGTCATGTGACAACTTAAGCGGTCATGTGAGTAAGTTGGGCTGGATTAGGACTCTGTAAGTCCAGCCATGTTTTGAGTCTATTTCTTTTAGTATTTTAGTTTCCTAGTTAGTTTAAGTTGTCTAATAGGTTAAGGATTGGGTCTGGCCTTTCCTTTTTAGTGTCTAAGTCTATTTTTGAGTCTTCAATATAAGTTTGTAAGGGAGGCCAGCATTGAATACTAATTTGATTAATAAAAATTAGCTTTATGCTTGCTGCCATTGCTGCTGCTCTTTGTGAGTATATATCCTTGTGGTTCTCAAGGTGGATATGGTGGGTGGACTCCTGCGACTCCTTGCGTCTGTCCAGTACCGAGAGGTTCTTCTTCTTCTTCAATCGAGCTTCTTCAAGCTGCTGCTGCTGCCTTTGAAGGAGATCAAACCAGTAAGTAATCTTAGTTTCCTACATATATCCTTTCCCTCTTCATCCTATAACCTAATCCACATCCCCCTCCATCCATCAAACCCTAATTTCCATTATACCTACAACTCCTACCTTAACTAGGACTCCTTCATAATTTCAGGTCTGTCCATCAATTTCAAACCAAACTTCTAGCCTATATCCCCCATACCTCTCCCCACACTCGATCCAAAATCCAGCTCATTACTCCCACTCTATCCCCTCCATTAAACCCAAAACCTGCAACTCATGCAGAATTTTAAAACCTTTCCAAACCCTATTATTTATATGCCATAAAAGCACCCTAGACCTACATATTAAAGCCATATAAGACCCATTCCCAAATTCCCATCCTAAACCCTAGAATTAACCTAAATCATAGTGCTGTCCATTCGAACCAGCATCCCCTTTTGCTATTGATCCTGTTGTCTGGCTCCTAATAGGTCTCCTACTTATCTAGGACTACATTAATTGGTATCAGAGCTATGGCGGAGGGAAGCTCCAACCAAGCCTCGAAAGATCCACCTCCATTCGTTTTTAAGACCCGAGTTCGTCTACCCAATAGGAGCACAACCATATTAATTGTTGATGAGAGACGACGTAACAACGTTATTTCACAATCCGTGGTGGATATGTTGTCCTAGTCAGGAGAGATTTGCATCATGCCTACAGGTCAAGTCTTTGTTGAATTTGAGTGTTCCTCATACTCTGACGGTGCTTGGTGTAAGCCGGTACCATCTCCAAGGAGCGTTATTGCAGTAAGTTGTAATTGGTTGGACGAGCGACAAGGTTGGATTGAACCTGAAAACAACTCGTGTATCCTACCGGATCGACACCGTCTATACCATTTGGTTACTCTAAAAGGGTTACAACCAAAGGTGACCACATTGACTGTACAGCCGCAGGGATTGCCGAACATGTCAACTCAATTGCAAGTGGCATCGACTATGTTTGAAGTTTCACCAATGGAGGATGTACCAACAGAAGATTCTGCTAAGGCAGTTTGTGTTGAAGAGATTCAAGAACCGATAGCTAAAGAAATTCAAGTAGACCAAGCTGCACTAGTAGTTGAGATCATAATTGAGAAGCTCGGCCATCAAATTGATGTGGAGGTCCAAAACACAATTGTAGAAGATTCTACTGAAGAGGTATACATTGAAGAGAACAAAGTAGACAAAGCTGAAAGAGTAGAAGATGAAAAGTTGATTGAGAGCATTCCAAAGGAAAACAATGACCTTCAAGATGCTGTTCTTGAAGAGGTGGAGCTTGTGTCTCATGCATTAGATGAGAAGGTTGCTAACACTGAAGGCTTTATGGATGAGACATTGACAGTTCCTAATGATTCAAAGAAAGAACACAGAGAGTTTGTTATGCCACCATGGTTCTTCGAAAAGCAAGCTGCACGCATTGAAGACTTTATCCCCAATGTTCCTGCCTCATTTGGAATTTTGTTTGGGGGTGGTCAAAGCTGCTGATCACATGTTGATTCCCCCCCCCCCCCCACACACTGCAAAATTCGAGGACGAAAATTTTCAAGTTGGGAAGAGTTGATGCAAGTTCATCATAGAAATTGGCTTATTTCTTTAGAAATAGGCCTAGGGTTGGGTTATATACGTGTTGGGCCTTTGTTCCCAAGGGTTTTCTATGTATTAGGCCACTTTAATGAGCCTGAACTAGAGGTACATAGGCTGCATACGGGATTAGCCCAATACGTAGTTTATTTTTATGTATTTTTAATTGAACCGGTTCAAATTGGTTGCATCTAATTGGTTCAATTTAAGTGATCATGTGACAACTTAAATGGTCATGTGGTGTAAGTTGGGCTAGATTAGGACTCTATAAGTCCAACCATGTTTTGAGTCTATTTCTTTTAGTATTTTAGTTTCCTAGTTAGTTTAAGTTGCCTAATAGGTTAAGGATTGGGTTAGGCCTTTCCTTTTTAGTGTCTAAGTCTATTTTGGAGTCTTCTATATAAGTTTGTAAGGGAGGCCAGCATTGAATACGAATTTGATTAATAAAAATTAGCTTTATGCTTGTTGCCATTGCTGCTGCTCTTTGTGAGTATATATCCTTGTGGATCTCAAGGTGGATAGGGTGGGTGGACTCCTGTGACTCCTTGCGTTTGTTCAGTACCGGGAGGTTCTTCTTCTTCAATCGAGCTTCTTCAAGCTGCTGTTGTTGCCTTTGAAGGAGATCAAACTGGTAAGTAATTTTAGTTTCCTACATATATCCTTCCCCTCTTCATCCTCTAACCTAATCTACACCCCTCTCCATCCATCAAACCCTAATTTCCATTAAACCTGCAACTCCTACCTTAACTAGGACTCCTTCATAATTTCAGATCTGTCCATCAATTTCAAACCAAACTTCTAGCCTATATCCCCCACACCTCTCCCCACACTCGATCCAAAATCCAGCTTATAACTCCCACTCTATCCCCTCCATTAAACCCAAAACCTGCAACTCAATTTTGTCTAGAATTGCAGAATTTTAAAACCTTTCCAAACCCTATTATTTATATGCCATAAAAGCACCCTAGACCTGCATATTAAAGCCATATAAGACCCATTCCCAAATTCCCATCCTAAACCCTAGAATTAACCTAAATCCTAGTGCTGTCCATTCGAACCAGCAGCCCCTTTTGCTATTGATCCTGTTGTCTGGCTCCTAGTAGGTCTCCTACCTATCTAGGACTACATTAACTAGATTCGATCAATCTTCAAGTTCTAACTACCCCCTATTCCTTAGCCCCCTTCTTCCTCTTCTTAGGTCTTACCTCTTACGTTCATAAAATCGTAACCTAACTCTGAATCTCGATCTGCCAGTGGCCCCTTCATCTTCTCCGTCTCCGACAGCCTTGTAGTGGCCCCAGTAGAGGAAAAATCAATTCTAGACTCTGTCCTGGTTCTCCACTTCTCTAGTAATTCGTAAGCTAACTTTGAATCTCGATCTGCCGGTTGGCTCTTCATCTTCTCTGTCTCTGACAGCCCTGCAGCGGCCTCACTTGTGGAGGAATAAACTCTAGATTCTGCCCTGGTTCTCCATTTCTCTGGTACAGACCTCTCTACTCAGCAACATATCCGTCAGGCTCTAGAATGGATCTGATTAGACCCTCTCTGCATATCCAGCCACAGGCATTTCAAGTGTCATCTTCTCTCTTTCTCTCTCTCTGAATATTTGTTTCGTGCTGATATTATTTCTGCAACATTCAATGCTCACTGTGGAAGTAGTATTTTGGCTTTTACACTGCAAGAAAGTCATGGTTTTTGTGGTAGAGTTTTTAGATTGACCTTAATATTTTGACTCCAATTGGAATCGTATCTATTATGCTGTTAGTATTGCTTACTTCTGGTTGTTTCATGGATGTTTTATAAGTATGGGTTGATGTTCACAGTTGGAAAGTCATGGTTTTTATGGTAGAATCGTGGAAAGTTTCTGATTTGTAATTCTGGAAGTGATCTGTAGGTGTTTATACGTTGTTTATATTTGGGACTCGAGATGCCTTAGTCGTTGCCCTTTTATACTTTGGCATGGTATTCATTAAATTTCAAATGTGTGTTCTCAGTGAAAAATTAGTAACTAGTGTGATTCTTCTCTGATGCAAAAAAGCTGAGTATTTGACTATCAACTGTTTAGTTTCTCTACTTTATTATCTTATTAATTTCACAAGATTTTACTCGTAAAGTACATAGATATATAGAGCTATTCCTCTTCTTTACACTAAATAAATACTTATATAAATTGTATTGTTCAAGATTGGAAAAAATATGACTTGTGCCTAATGTGACACATGCCCTCTTTATTTATAATATGGAGGTGAATATTCTAGAATGAATACAAGATCAAATTACCCTATAAGACAAAATAAGACAATTCTACCCTTGTACCCATTTACAACACTCCCCCTAAAGTTGGTGCATAGATATCACACATGCCCAACTTGGAAACAATAGAATGAAAAATCCTACCACTATGTCCCTTAGTAAATACATCAGCCAATTGATCATGAGAAGGGACAAAAGGAACACAAATAAGACTAGACTCCAACTTTTCCCAACCCAGAATTTTTAGATGAAAAGCTTACCCCTTTGAAGAACTACCCCCTTTTGCTTTGATTCCTTCAAACCTCAGCTCACACCCTTTTCTCTGTAATAGTAGAATCAATTTTTTACTAGGTTTACCATACAACATTTGTTGGAACAGAATTACTCCGAAAATCCAGAAACAGAAAAAATCGATTCTGACTCGGAACCAATTTTTTGAAACAGAATGGTTGCCATACAGATCCTTAGAAACTAGTTACAAGAAATAATAAATTCTTCTAGGGAGCTGAGAAGTCTTCTAGGTAGCTGAGAAGTCACAAGACTTTTGTTGACTTGTGGGCCGGAACTTGGCAGTGCAAGGGTCCACGAAATTGCTGTAAGAGCCAGAGTTAGTTCAGTCCAGGGTGGACAGAACTGGGCTGGGCTTGAACCTGGGCTGTTGAACCAGCCGGATGCTCTACATCATGCAGCCTCGCTTCATCCAAGAGAGGTGAGGCCTACCAATAATTGCATGCCCATCCTGCAAAACAGAGGACAGTACTATGCGCTAGTACAATCCACAAAACACAATTTATGTGGTTCGGTAGTGTGCCTACATCCATCGGGTAATCCCCAACCTTGGGCTTCGTATTTTACCCAATACACTACACCAAATATAATTCGACTGCTCCAATAGTCTAGGATCCCCTAATCTTGCTTTTGACAGTGCCCCAACACTGTTTAGGGCAACAATTCCTTTACTTATGTCTTTCAGACTAAAAAACCATATATAAGTAAAGGCTTAGTAGTCGTCTAGTTCTTAATGTAGAATAGCTAGAACACGAAAGCCCCAGGCAGGATCTTCTTGAACAAACCTTCATGCTGATTTGGTCTTCAAAAAACTGGCAACAATTGATGCTTGTAGCAGATATTCCTTAATCGATTGCAGAACTTGTAGTCGATCACACAATGAAATCGATTGAAATAGAAGCGAAGAAGAAAATAGGAAATAGAGAAGAAGGATAGGATTGGATCGAGTATCCCACTCTCCTCCCAGGTCTCTCATCCATCGCAGGTACAGCATCTTACCCTTCCCCACTGCATCTCACAGCATAGCATGGTTTACAACCAAAACTCTCTTTTTTTCTCAAACTTGTCTTGGCTGGTTATCAGCCTAGTCCAAAATAAATCCAACTGATTACATCCTTGGTTCTTCTAGAAATATCTCAAAACAAAAGTCCCAATTAAAATAAAACTACTATTCCTAATCTAGAAAATAACTAAAATAATAAACTTCTAAAACACCACGCAAGGCAGCAACCTTCTTGAATTCTAAGTACTCCATGCAATCTGTCATGGCCCCACCAAATCTTGGCAGATACCTCCTCTTTAGTCTTTACAGCTATAAAGAAAATAATCCTACATTATCTCCAACTTTAATTAGATCACGTAATTGAACCCACAACTATTTCAGCTGTTGAAACAATGATCTTGACTATCTCAGCCTCTCTCAGGACAATGCATTACAAAACAGCAACATAACTTCATTCATTCAATTTTGTGGATTGTGGAGGCCTCTAAGGGCATTGCATGATATAGATTCAAGGGTTGAGCCCAAAATACAAAGTGTTTTGATGTAGATCACAGGTTTATATGTAGCCGCAAGAAAAAGCCCCAAAACCAGCCCAGTGTAGTTGTGGGATGCAACTGCTATGAGAGGCAGCTTAGTCTGATGATGTGGTAGGTTTTTGTCGGTTTCTTTGGAGCATCACATAAGGCAGCCCCAGCCCAAAGAGAAGCATGAAGAAGAAAGGGACCAAGACAGAAATAATTTTTTTAAAAAAAAGGTATTGTTCACATGAACAGTACCCGAGTTACTGTTCACGTGATACTGTTCACGTGAACAGTGATTGGGGGGCTGATATGGACAGCTGGTGTGAAGGTTAGATGCTGGATGTTGGTGAAATATTCTATTAGAAGCTGCTAGTAATTTAGTTTCTATTTTGGCATAGATCTAGTTTCTATTTTAGTTGCTTAGCTGAGTTAGAGTTTCTATTTTAGTTACCTTCTAAATTTTGTTTCTTAGCAAAGTTCAATTACTTGTAACTCAAGTCTCAGCTCTTCTAGAGACTTTCTATTTTTATTGTTTCTATTTTGGGCTCAACCCTTGAGTCTATATAATGTAATGCCCTTAGAGGCCTCCACACAATTGAATGAGAAGTTATGTTGCTATTTTGCAATGCATTGCCCTGAGAGAGGCTGAGAAGAGTGAGATGCCCAGGCTTAGATAGCCAAGATCATTGTTTCAACAGCTGATATAGCTGTGGGTGAGAGACCCAAGGCTGAGATAGCCTACCTCCCTCCTGCTATCTACCCATGTTCTTCTACCTTTTATTTTCTATTATTTTCCAATCAATCTGTGTGTGCTTGATCTACTGTAAGTCTGAGTACGTTCGATCGATCCTATCTAGAGTGGCTACCAAGTAGCTTACAGCAAAAATTGAAACTTTCCATGTGCCTGGGCCAATGCACCTTGAGTGCTTACATGGCCCAGCCTTCCATGACAATAGACACTTGTGAACTCCTAGCCAGCAAGACATGCCACCTCACATGCCACATCATCATGTGATTATGTGGTCCTCATGTTCACATCCAAGTATCCCCATGTATGCAACGATGCATCCTTCATGCAATCCATGTACCACATCAACCGCACCATGCCATGTATATCCGACATGCCATACACATTAACCATCATCCATGCATGTCTAGAAATCATAGCAAGTATTTGTGGCAAAAGTGCGTTTATATTTTATTCATATTCACAGAACTCAAAAGTATGCTATTTCTATATATGTTTGTGCACAGTATTACTGCCACAATGTTGGTCAGTTTAGCTTCAACAGAAAACTTGTCAATTTTCATAAGAAAGAAAACCTATATTAATTGGTCAGGTTAGCTTCAACTTGATTGTGATATGATATGGGAACCATGTCTACAATAGGGTTTCTCAGTTGGAAATCAAACTCACCAGCTCCTCGTGCTTTGTTGTTTCTGACCCACCAGAGATTAAATTGAAATCTGTGTCACCATTGGTTTTTTCTTCGATAGGAGGAGGGAGATCAAGATTGAATAGATCTCGAATAGGAAGCTATTGCTGAATTACAATGGCCTGATTATCTTTGTATTCAGAACCTACAGCCAAGTGGGATCTCTTGTGGCCACCTGAATCTGTCTTTGTAGATAGTCCCCACTAGGACAGGCTGATAATCCAGAATTCTTCACCAGCTGAACCTTCAAATTTCAGGCACTGATGTGGCAATCTGAACCGTCCGTTCAAAGTAGGGACCAACTGGACCGGTTAATGGGGGGGAGGGGAAAGGAAGAAAGAGAATCCAGGAGGAAATCAGAATTGCAGGGGGAAAAGAGGAGAAACCGTGACAAGAAGAAACAGTAGAAGAAGAAAAGAAGAGGGAAAATCAGAATTGCAGGGGGGAAAAGAGAAGAAGCAGTAGAAGAAGAAGAAGAAGAGGGAAAATCAGAATTGCAGGGGGGAAAAGAGAAGAAGCAGTAGAAGAAGAAGAAGAAGAGGGGGGGGGGGGAAGGAGGGTGCACACACACACACACAGCCAGAAACTCAATTCATTCTTTGGTTATTCAATTCTGTTTTCATTCCTCTCAAAATACATTCTTTTAAAAACTCAAAATCAAAGAAAGAAGAAGAAAATAACTCCCTAACAACTACTTCTACAGCAATAACTGCCCCCTAATAACTATTTCTACAGCAATAACTGCCAAATAACTCTAAAAATAAAAGATAAAACAAAAATAAACTAAATGCAGGGCTGGTAGGGCTTGGGCTTGGGCCTGAGATGGTATCTCTTGGAGTATCCAATTGGGCCTGGGCTAGGGCTAGTAGGAGCAACCCCCAAATATCCTGCATCAACTCTCCCTTGCTTTAAAAAAACTCGACCTCGAGTTTGGATAAACCCAGGAAACCAGTCCATGTGATGCACATCCATGCCGTTCAAAAGCTCCGAGAAGAGGAGATGAAATCTTGAAACAGCACGTCCTCTCGATATTGTTGAGTGGAATGTCGAAGTCGTACGTCATTACTGTTGCAGCATCTCCGGTGTTGTTCTTCATTCCAACTTGGGATAAGATGGAATAATATGGAGCGATTGGTTGTTGCAATCGTGTGGTTAAAGGGGGTCAATGGATGTTATGGTAAAGAAGATAAGGTAGTGTATATGAGTATTTTGGAGTTCTAGCTTGGGGTTTCCAGAACAGGGAAGGGAACAAGATAAGAGAACTTAGATAGGAGAAGAAAGATAAGAGAGGAAGAGAGACTGAAAAGGAGAAGAATCTGAGAAAGAGAGATTCACTCAGGTTTGGGCTCTTATACCAGATAATGGGGGGAGGGGAAAGGAAGAAAGAGAATTAAGGAGGAAATCAGAATTGCAGGGGGAAAAGAGGAGAAACCTTGACAAGAAGAAACAGTAGAAGAAGAAAAGAAGAGGGAAAATCAGAATTGCAGGGGGGAAAAGGGAAGAAGAAGAAGAAGAAGAAGAAGAAGAAGAAGAGGGGGGGATCAGAGTTGCAGGGAGACAAGAGAAGAAGAAGGGGGGGGGGGGGAAAGGAGGGTGCACACGCACACAGTCAGAAACTCAATTCATTCTTTGGTTATTCAATTCTGTTCTCATTCCTCTCAAAATACATTCTTTTAAAAACTCAAAATCAAAGAAAGAAGAAGAAAATAACTCCCTAACAACTACTTCTACAGCAATAACTGCCCCCTAATAACTATTTCTACAGCAATAACTGCCAAATAACTCTAAAAATAAAAGATAAAACAAACATAAACTAAATGCAGGGCTGGTAGGGCTTGGGCTTGGGCCTGAGATGGTATCTCTTGGAGTATCCAATTGGGCCTGGGCTAGGGCTAGGGCTAGTAGGAGCAGCCCCCAAATATCCTGCATCACTGGTGCAATGCTAAGTAGTATATTGACCTCAGCTCTTTCCTATATGCCAATATTTTAATGTAATTTGCATTGTCAATACATTTGTCTCCAACTAGGTTTGCAGCACACACGGCCAAATTTTGGTTAGGGTTGTTTCGTTGTCTTCTCTACCTACCTAATGTGGATTATTTATATGCTTATGGACTGTACCATATAACTTCAAAATCTCAAATAGCCTCTCTATGCCTTGATCAATCGGTCTTTTGAATCTTCTTCGTTCACAATCTCATGTTGAGAAATTTAAGGTCAGCTGTTTTAACTCAGAGAATCATTCCACATTTTAAACATCCAAGAAAGAAGATTCAAAAATCTAAATGAGAAGAGCTAGCTGGCTTATTAATACTTTCAAAGAAAATTCAAGTTTCCAATTAAGGATGGATGGACATGTCATATTTTTACAAGTAGTTAGGTAAGAGAATTCAATTGTTCAAGAAAACTAGGAAGAGTTTGAGCTGGGTTAATAAAAGTTTCATGGTTTTAGTCATTGGGATAAGATGTGGAAGGTCATTTAGACTTTAGGGAAGTTGACAAAGGAAAGGAAATCCGATGTTACAAGTAGTAACAATTTTTGTGTTGAACTGAAACCTCTAAAACTGGGTCAGATTTCTTTGTTCCTCATGACACATGATAAACGCCTTTTTAGTTCACATGAAAGCTCATCTGTATGTGTGACTGCACTGTGATGCCACAGAATGTTTGTATTTTCAGTTGTAATCGTCCTTATTATACTCGTTTATTACTGCATATGTATTTTTTCTGTTATCCCCATGGTTTTGCAGGTTGACTTGAAGTTAGCCACCTATCAGTGTTTGTATCCATTTATGATATTTTAAATATCTTTTTAACCAAATGGCTGCACGCTTCTCTATTCTACTGGTCATGTTGTATGAGTTTATGGAATCAATTGGTTTGAAGCACTGAAGTGTTTATGATCACTCATAGTTGGCAGAAATGAAACATTTGGAAGCAAAGTGGGCTGATTTGAAAGCAAAGTGGGCTGATTTGAAAGAAAAGCGGGCTGAAATGGAAGATTTTAAAGCAATTTTGGCTAAGATGGAAGACTTGGACGCCCAAGTAACTCTTCTAGCCCAAAAGGTCTTGGGTAGTAGCTCACAAGGTTCAGTTCATTTATTTAAATTAGAAAATTGTTAAATTTTGTTGGTTTGTTTACTTAAGTACTGTATATACTTATTTTGCTCACCTATTCATTTGAGCAGCTGATAATTGAGGCCATTGCATAAGCTGGCCTATATTTTGGTAGTCTATTTGTACAGGTAAATTTTCAGTACTTAGACTTCCCAATTAAGATGTTCAATTGTGTGATTATGGACTCACTGATTATTTATTGACTTTCGATTTTATTTCTTTCAAGATTTTTTTGGAGGTCACCTGCTGAAATGTTGGAAGTAGATTGAGAAGCAAAGTTGGAAGATTCTCAGGAAATATTTTGTTATTGATTTGTTTTCGTAAGGGATAATCTATAGTTATATGTAGTATTCAGAAGCTGATGTTTTTTTAAAAGATATGGTATTTGTTTCTGCATTAGTGAAATTGATGTTTTGTGGATATTAGGCATATTAATGAAATGGATCCTGGTGTTATTTCATACTTCGGGTATTTGTACAAGTTAACTTTTAATGAAATTGATGTTTAGTGGATGTTGGGCATTAGTACTGAAATGGATTTTAGTGGATGTAATTTCTTAGTATTGAAATGTATGTCAGTGGTGGTTGGGCATTAGTATTGAAATGGATGGATTTATTATATTTCTCTTTAATTAAACAGGTTATAGGATGAGTGAAACATGTTACAAGATTACATAAAGAAACAGATTTAAAAAAAATAATAATACATATAGCGTCGTTTATGACTAAACGGCGCTAAATGTGGGCCTCCAAGGTCTATATCATCGTTTATGGTAAGACATTTTTGCTGGTGTTTCTTAACAATGCCGCTAAATTAGTACTTTGAAGTTATATGTCAGCGTTTATATAAACTTTTTTATAATATACTTTTGCTGGCGCTAACCGTAAAACACCATTAAAAAGGTTTTATTTAGAGGCGTTTATGTCTTCACTGCTTCACTTTGGACCTTGTCTCTCACTCCCTGCACCCTCATGCCCTCTTGGATCAAATTAATGTTTGGGTTACAGATATGTCAATGAGCAAAGAACAATCTTCTTTTCTTTCGTAAACATCCACGCGAGTTGGAAAAGAAGAGATTTTTGAGGGGAAAAGGGGCACCTTTGTCTCTAACCAGGTAACACTCTCTTGTTTTTGTTTACATTTTGAAGATCTGTTTAATGTGCTCTTTATTGTCCTTTTAAGCATTTTTATCTCTCTTAATCATAAAGCTTTATTGTGCAGTGTTTGATAATTGTGTTTTAACTAGCTATGTTGTTCTTGCTTCTTTTTCTGCTTCCTCTTTTAGTGATTTTTCTGACGTCCTTTGATTTTTAGGCTTTGTTTGCTCTCTTTTCTCTTGTTTTGATTGCTCTTTGTGTTTAGCTGTTCTCTTTGTTTTCTTTTTGTTTATCCATGCATATCCTCTCTTTGAATGTCAGGGGTCTTCACAGATCTTTATTAAAATGATGTCATTCTTTCCATTGTAAAAAATTTAACCCCAATATCATTTTTCTCTATGAAACTAAATGTCGTGATCATTGTGCCTTGAAGCTTCCCAAAGGCCTGGAATCCTTTAAAACTCCTGTTGTGGTGAAAAGTGAAGGGACTAAAGGTCTAAAAGGTAGCATATAGGTCTTAACATCTCAATCAATCTCCACTTTGCATGTTGATAGTTTCCCACACTTTACTGCACCTTATTTGGATGATGTTACAGCGGGAATTTGTTACTTATGCCCCTTCCCATCAATCCCTTAGACATGAGTGTTGGAAAGCCTAGGTTGATTATGTTGATCTTATATGTATTCTTTTTGTGATCATTGGAGATTTCAATGAGATCATTTCAGATGCAGATAAATGAGGGGGAAATTCTTTCCACCCAACACCATTCTTGAACCTCCTTAAAAACATCCTTTCACCCTACAACCTCAAGGAAATTAGCATTCCTGGTTCCAGTTTTACATGGTCCAACAGACAAGCCCCGCCAAACCTTATCAAGGAAAGCCTGGATAGAATGTTCACATCTCTATCTGGTTCAACGTCTTTCCTTTTGCTTCCCTCACCAAATTACCCTCTATAGGATCATACCATAATCCCATGCTCCTTCGCAACATTAACTCCAATCCTTCTTTTAGGAAACTGTCCCACTTCTAAATTGCTTGGACTTTTCACCCTGATTTCCACAATTCCTGTATTGAGTCTTGGAGTCATTATGCTGAGGACAATTTTATGGTCAAACTGCAAGCCTTGGAAAGTTGTTACATGTATGGAATTGTTCAGTATTTGGCCATAGAACACTTAAGATATTCTCTTTTTGATTATTTTTTAAAAAGGTAATCTTCCATAGCATTATGGTGAGTGAAGTGGATTGCTTCAGTATGATTTTTTTACCCATGTTTTTCATTTATATTGTTCAATATGTTGAGGGCAAATTAGATATTTGGCAAAAAAGACTTGTACCGTTCTTGGCACCCTATGTTGTGTCGACGGGTTGCAGTGTTCGCCATGGCTGCCGACACCACTCACCCCCACCTCCCCTCTCTGGTGCTCTCCTTCCCGTATCCCTCTGTCTCCCTCTCCTTCTCTGCCGCCACTCTCACTCCCGTGTCCGCTGCCCCCTGCTCCCTTCTGCCCCTCCGCACCCTCATTTACCTCCCCTGCAACTCCACCTCCCCCCCCCCCCCTTCCCCGACCCTTGCGTCCACTCGAGCCGCCTGCTCTCAGACCAAACAATTCATCTTCTACTCTCGTTTCACTGTTTTCAATGGGTTTGTGGTGCTCAAGTTTGCAGTGTGCTTTCACTTTCCCATTTCCCAATCCAACTTGCAATCTAGATTTTAATCGATCCATTCAATGATCCATCTGTTTCAGATGAATTAAACTAAAACATTCAAGCTTAAAACCCCCAGGATTGGGATTTGGTATTTCGGTTTACAGAGACCTTAACCTGTATTCCATCCAATCTTTTTTTTTTAATGAGAATACCAAACTTCTTAGTGGATACGCAATGACTGGGAAATTGGGGAACACATTCAAATTCCTAGAGAAGATGAGGCGGAAAGGATGTGACCCAAGTGCAATTTCGTACGCGATTTCAATACAGACACTCTGTTCCAGAGAAAAAATGGAGAAAGCCAAGCAGGTCTTCGTTGAGATGCAAAAAGGCAGATGCGTCGTAGACGGGGTTGGGGGCGGGGTTCATCTCTGTATTTCTTCTTCCATGATCGGTGGGAAGAGGGGTAGTGCATAGAAGAGGAGGAAGAGGAGGAGGAGAGGGAGAGGGAGAGAGAGAGACAGAGAGATGCAAAGAAGGTGGGTCGCAACTCGCAAACTCGCGGTGATGGGGAAGAAAGAGAAGTGGGAGACTAGGAATAATTATCACCCTCAATTCACGGGCACCTCCAATTCCTCTAATAGGGGGGGGGGGGGGGAGGGGACCCCACCTTGGGCAGTGTTTTCGGGCAGGGGTTAGGTTGGTCATTCCCGCCCCTGTGAGGATTTGGAGGAATTGGAGGGGGCAGTGAATTGGAGGGGACAACGATTCGAGATTGTAGGGTCTGATATGGTGTTCTTGATTTTTTAAATTTCTAATCTGCCCTTGATATATTGAATAACAATGATGGAAAGGATGGGCAAAAACGGTATAGTGAAACAATCCATTTCACTCTTCATAGTGACAAATAGAAGGATCCTTTTTAAAACTTGAAAATCCCAATACCCCCGTTTCTCATCTTTCCGTTCTTCCTTTTATTCTAACTTAAATTGGACTTTTGAGGCTGAGGAGATATTCTTGCTCCAAAAATCAAGGCATCTCCCCATTAGAGATGGTGATCCTAACTAAATTTTTAAGTTTTCATAAAATTTCATGTATAACAAAATCTTATATATATAGGCTAAAAGTTTCATGCACGATCGTGCATAAGAGGAATCTTTTACATTGGTTTTTAGTAACCGTCAGATTAAAGTGTTTTAATCTGAACCGTCCAAGGATAAAGTAATTGTAGATAACTCCTATATGGTTACGGTTACCTTTCAATACATTTTCAAATACTTGTAAAAGACTTTTGTATTTATCAATAATGATTAAAAAATATAGTAATTAAAAAAATAAAAATCAGACACAATGTTCGTAAGCGTAAGATTGAGTTTTTAATTGATAACTCTGGAAATCACATTCGGGAGCCAGGGATATAATTGAATCTTTTGCCTCTTTTTTGGATGATTTATTTACAACATCTAATCTCCCGGACCCTTCTTTTGTGGAATGCCTTTTTAACTCCAGTTTTTTGCTTCTGACTTCATATATTATGCCTCCCCCCCTTTCGATTGATGAAATTAAAGGGGTTGTTTTCTCTATGGGTCCCTACAAGGCTCCAAGTGTGGATGGGTTCCAAGCATGTTTTGTGATCTTATTGGATCGGATGTTTGTCGATTTGTGGGAGTTTTTCAACTTCGAACTCCTGCCGTTTTATGTTAACCACACTTTAATTTGTCTTATTCCAAAAAAAAAAAAAGATAATGCCTCTAGGGTAGGATAATTTTGACCTATAAGCCTGTGTAATATGTCTTACAAAATCATTACCAAAAGTTTAGCTAATAGGCTTAAAGGATTTCTATCCTCTTTCAATTCTCCCTACCAAGCTGCAAGCTGCCTTCATCACAAGCATACTAATCATTGATAACATCATTTTAGCCCATGGAATCTTCATTTTTTACATCATAAAAAAGGGAGAGCTGGCTTTGTAGCTCTCAAATTGGATACGGCGAATGCATATGACAGACTTGAATGGGGTTTTATTTCTTGTCTCAGAGTTTTTTTGGGCTTTGGTGAGGATTAATGTGATTTCATTAGCCACCTCATGTCTTCGATTTCTTAACTCAATCAAACTTGATGGCAGTTCTTTTGAGAATATAGAACGTTCTAGGGGTATTAGACAGGGTTGCCCCTTAAGTCCCTATTTATTTATTATAGCTATAGAGGTTCTCTCTTGCCTCCTCATTGCTTACAGAGACCTTAGCATGTTCAAAGGTATTAAGATTTCTCGCCATGCTCTTGAAATTTCTCATTTACCTTTTGCGGATGATACTTTTATTTTTTGTTGTGCTTCTATTGCAGATATTCTGACTATCAAATCTATTTTTGATTTATTTTCTGATTTTTCAAATCAACATATCAATCTTAACAAAATTAATGTCTTCTTTAGTTGCAATGTCCCTTTAGTTGACCGAAGACACATGTCCTCAGTCCTTGGTATTGAGGAAATGTCCCGTTATGCAATCTAATTACACACTAATCTTATTCATCCAAGATATAAATCTACAGGATTGCAACAAATCATCAGTCCCATCTAGGACCGCCTTTCTTTTTGGAAAGCAAACATGCTCTCTCATGTCGGATGTAAGATCTTAATCCAATCTGTTCTAGTTGGTATTCATACTTATCTTATGTCCTACTTTGCTTTCCCTTTTAAAATTTGTCAAAATATTGATTCTATCTGCTTGTGCTTTTTGAATAACGATAAGGAGATATTTAAGAAACTTCACTTAATTTATTGGAACACTATTTGTTCTCCAAAAATGTGGGTGGCTTGGGCTTAAGAGATGTTGCTACTTAAGCTCTTTTATTAAAGTTAGGATGGAGACTGTTAAATGATGAGTCATTGCTTTGGGCCGAATCCTTGTGTACCAAATATTCCTATAATAGATCCATTTTTTACTGAAAAACCATTGCCAAAAGGGGTTCTTGGTCTTGGAATAGTATTGCAAGCATTATCCCTCTCCTTAAACGCATGGTCTACAGAAAAATTGGGTCAGGTCAAATCACCTTTTTTTTGTTTGGAATGGTCCTTGGCTTCCCCCTCCTATTATGAATTCTTTGCCACAATTTTAACTCAACCATGACCCTTTGGCCAAGGTTAGTGACTTTACTTCTTCCAAATCTTGGAACATGAATACCTTATCTCGGCTCTCCTCCCCGTCCTCTGTTTGTGAAATAATAAAGATTCTCATTTTTCAATCTTTGGATAGATGGTGGTGTAATTTTTATAATTCTGTTCATTTTAGCATCAAGTTAGTAGCTAACTTCATTTTTAGAGACAAATGCCCTACACAACCTCACCCTAATAGTCTGTTTCTTTCCAATTCGTCTTTTAAATGGTGAAGATTCTATTGGAAGCTAAGCATCACCCCAAATTCAAGTTACACTTATGGAGAATGATTCACAAAAGGTCTCCCTGTTCGGGCCATTCTAGAAAAATGGATTGATATGGATACTTGCTGCCCAATCTGTAAAAGTAATCAAGAAACAATTTGGCGTATCATATTCTTGTGACTTCTCCGGAAGAATATGGGGTGCTGGTCCCTTGGGGTTGAGAATTGATCTCTTATCTTATTCTTCTATTGAACATTTTTTTTTAATTAATCTATTTAATTCCGTCCTCTTCTAATCTATCTTGTAAATGGATTTTCAGTGTGATCTCCATCACATCCTATTTTATATGGAAGCACAAGAATCAAGTTGTTATTTCAAATATTTCTCCTAATCCGAAGCTGATCTTAAACGATATCAACATATGGATTATTGACTTGAGACTATCCCCATTCAATAATGAGAATTGACCCTCTTTAGCTACTCATAGTACGTGGTATATTTAATCTCTCTTGTTTAGATCTTGAGGTTCTTTCATTAACACATCATATTTTGATTTGTGTAGGACAATCTTACAGCTCTTTAAACACCTCTGGATGGGCTTATGGCCTTTTTGTTTCAACGGAAGAAACTTACTGTTTTCATTTTGATTTTAGAGCAGTCGCTTTGCCTTGGAGCAGATGAAGCCTTCCTTCTTTCGTATCAGTCCGCTTTGGCTCCTAATCTTGAGCTCGCTGTTCTTGGCTTCTTCTTGGAGTCCTTGCCTTTCGAGACTTTAGGCCCTTGCCCTTGGCCTGGTCTTGACTCCCCCTGGCTAAGTACTTTCAATGACGTAGGCTAGCTGCCTGTGTCGCTCCCCCCCCCCCCCCCTTCTATCTAGTAAGTAAAGGGACATTTTGGTGCTGGTTGGAGGCTCTTGTTTTTTTTTTTTTTTTTTTTTTTTGATAGAGTTGGATAATATTTTGACAAACAATTCCATTGAGGCTGAAGCTAGATTCCTTCTTAAGGGTTTAAAAGTGCTTTTTAACTTGGGATGAACAAATATTCATATTTGGAATGCTTCATAGACTTTGCAAGAAATGATTTTGGAGCCCTCTACACATGCCTGGCCTTGGGAGTAGACTCTACTCATATTATTTTGCAGGAAATGATTTTGAATGCTTTATTTTTTTATTAGCACTTTTTGTTCTTGCTTATTGATCTTGAGATTGACACCACATTGTCGTGACCTATCTATAAATGATTTCTTTTTCATTAGCACCCCATTGATGTTATGTTTGTAGTTCAATGAGATTTGGATTTCATTTGAATCTGTTTCATTAGATTCTCCCTCTCACCACTTTACTTATCTCAGTAATTTGCACCCCCCCCCCAATCTCATACCTGTACTCTCCTACAAATTGACTATATCTTCTCCTTATTTTTCAATGGTTCATCGTATATTTTTAACCTTAGGGCTTTCTTATGTTGCTTAATGGAAGAACTGGGACAAAAATGGAAGAACAGGGGACTGTGTAGGGGCAGCAAGGAGTGTGTGAGTGTGTGAGTGTGTGTAGGGGTAGTAAGGGGTGGGGATGAGTGTGTGTAGGGGCAGCAAGGGGTGGGTGTAAATTTATGAGTGTGTGTAGGGGCTGGGATTCGATGGCAACTGAAGATAGTGATTCTCCACTCCTTGCTGTCCATACAAACACTCACACTGACCCCCATCCCTTGCTGCCCATGCACACAGTCACACACCCGAGCACATTATACAGAGATGTTCATTTATGATCATAAAGAAAACCTTGGTCTCCTTAAGATGTAGTTGTAGAAGTAAATTGAATGCAATGAATAACAAGAATTTGGTTACTTGTAAACTTCAAACTCTACTTGTTGGGTCTTTAGCTCAAATTGGTAGAGCACTAGGAACATGAGCATGTCTCAAGCATGTTCTAAGAGGATGGTGGTTCGAATCCATCAAGATCCTTTTTGGATAGTCATACATGATCATGGTGGATGTTTTCATCTTAATTTTAAGTAAATTTAGTCAAATAATGATATTTCTATAATAATTAATTAATTTGGTAAAATGTGTTTCAGAACAGGTTTTACCAAATGGAATTGTATTGTTTTTTTGTTCTAAAAACGTTTCTGAAACAAGTTTACCAAACACCATTTTAGAGCCCAGAAACAGAAAAAAAAATGATAAAAGTAAAAAACATCTATTCTGGAACAAAAGCGTTACCAAACACAACCTAAGTTATTTATGTTTTACCTTTTATTTTTTCTATGTACAAACTCAGCCCTATGATTATAGGGATGGTTGAAATCATTTTGATATTTTTAAGGATTGTAAGACCTATAAATAGTGGTCAATTAAATAGATAAAAAAAGTTTAATTTTGATGAATGAAAATTCCAAGTTGCCTCTTAGCATCTTATGAGAACCTTGAAGTGTTCTAAAGAAACCTTGAAGAGTTTCTCCTTCCTAAAAGAGTAGGATCTTCCCTTTTTGCAGCCTAAAAAAACTAGCACCTTCAACCTTGAAGACTTGAAGATTTTCCCTTCAAAGACCACCTTGAAGAGTAGGTCTGTTGAAATCATTTTCAAACCCTTCCCAAATTCGAACTTGTGCAGGAATAGTCCCTTGATTGTCCATTTTGACCCTTTTATGTGTGAAATTGGAGAAAATCTTATTCACAAAAGTTGTAGCCCCATCTCTCATCTTCAAAACTCAATTTGAATCACTTCAAATCAAGTTATATAATAGAAGTTATTCCTATTTTACAACAACAGTGTGAATCTACCTAGAATTGAGATTTCGTTTTAATAGTTATCATTCTCTCATGATCTGAGTTTATCTAACCTAACCAGAGGTTACATTAAAAGATCACTAGTTTTTTGTAAGCACAAAGTTTTAAGTTGTTAATTCAAATACCAATTAATTCTTCATAAAGTAAATTGCATGGCAATACATGGAAGAATATATTATTGGATTTGAGTCTTCTCCACCCATTTGGTCCCATGGTTCTCATGATCATAGGCCAATGTCTTTACAAAGATCAACATGAGTTCCATGGTCTTCCATAGTGGGTCAAGGTTTTCCTGGTCAACCCCAATAGTGAGTTAGGATTTCTCATTATATCACCAAAGTTTTATTAGATCGGAGTTCCAAAATTTATTATTTAATTTTTAGAAGTGCAAAACAAAATCTTATTGAATCTTACGGTCCAAAATTAACCCATAAGCGATGCATACTTTGTTTGGCTTCCCATTCCCACTAGTACTGGGTGACTGAAAAAGCTCCGTATATTAATAACCCTCTTGAGTCTTGAGTCTTGAGTCTTGAGTCTTGACCTTAAAAGGGTCTAAGTAGGTTTCTAAATTCGGTATCACCTCTCGTTCAGTTTCTCTTGCCCTAATTTTCAATTCCGATACGGTCTCGTAAGTTCCTTTTTCTTGGAGGGCACGATCAATTGTGAATATGGAGGCGGTAGAGGAGAAGATGATGATGGGCTAAGTCCAAGATCATGATCGGAGGCTGTTTGAGTTAGAAGATGTTTTGATTAATGTGCTATCGAAGCTACCCGTGAAGACCCTCTTGAGATTCAGGTGCGTATGTAAACGATGGCGTTATCTCATCTCTGATGAGGATCCTTATTTCTTTCAACTCCACTACTCTCAAGTCTCACCAATCCAAATCCAAACAATCTCTTCTCTTATTCCGCTCATTCATTCATCAATCCTATCCAAGGTTTAGGTCTCACTACCATCTACAATCCATGGACAGCGAAGGGAATCGGATAAGCAGACTTGAGTTCATCAAGTTTAAGCATGCTATCCCCACTGTGTTACTTACTCGCTCGTTTCGATATGGTTTGCATTAATGACGGTAATAAGATTGTTCATGTTTGTAATCCTACCACACATGAAGTCGTAACATTGCCCGACACCATTCGTAACGCTTTTGTGGGTTTCGGATACGTTCAGTCAACTGACTAGTATAAACTATAGGGATGTAAACGGATCGGATTCGGATCGGATACGGATAGGATGTGATCGGAGCCGGATATTCCCTGGCTGAATACGGATACCTCTAAACGGATTCGGATGCAGATCGGATTCGGATTTTCGACCATCCGTTTACATATCTGCCTTGTGTAACCCGGACCTTCCTCCCCCTAGCGGATACAATTCTCTCTCAATCCATATCTCTTAGATCATGATTCTCTTTTCATCATATTCTAGAACTTGTTTAATCTTCAAAAACCCTAAAAATCATTATTTACTTAATTTTTTATTATTAAGTATTCGAATTTTTTTTCGAACGGATTTTAATCGGAGTATTTGGATTATTTTTCGGATATCTCTAAACGAATACGGATGCGAATTCGGATTCGGATTTCGATTATCCATTTACATCCCTAATATAAAGTAGTTCATTTGATTGCCCATAATTACGCCGGCTCTATACGAAACCCATTCAAGACGAAATGTCAAGTCTTTACCTTGGGAATGAAAAGAAAGGGCTCTATTATTTCTCATTTTTTTTCTTAGGCTTGGAGAGACGTGATGGATACTCCATACGAGGTCGGCGGTAGTTGTCGTCCAGCTTTTGTTAACGGATCCATTCATTGGCTGTTCGGCTATTCTGATAAGTTTGACCCTAAAATAATATGATCATCGCATTTGATGTGGAGAGAGAGAGAGAGAGAAGTATTCAGATTAGTCCCATATATATCTTAAACCTTTTCCTGATCTTAGGTATTTAAAATACGTTGATCTCCAATTGGTGGAATTGAGAGGGTTGCTATGCTTTTCGTATGCTATACGTAAACGTTTCAAAATGGACATATGGATATTCAAAGACTACTACTACGAGAGTGGTAATGATCGTATCAATGGTACTTGGGTGAAAGAATACAGTATTGATCTGACTATCTTACCCCCTAGCTACAGAAGGGAAGGCGATTCTGACAATTATGCACCTAGAGACATCGTAGAGGAGGATACAAAGGTGCTAATTGAGACACATAAGAAGGGTTTAGGGTATTACCATCTCCAAAACAAAAGTTTCAAGGGATTTATGCATAGTAGTGAAATGCCATTTCAACAGTTCAGTTTCTACATGGAGAGTTTGCGTTCACCAAAACAAACAATTAGCCCGTAAGCAAATTGTTGGCTGCCATGACCCTTGTCCTCCTCTTGAATTTATTAGCACTGTGTGGCAAACATACTCTGAGGTAGATAGGTAATTTGCTTTTGACATGGTGTACTCTTTTTCCTTTTCTTTTTTCTTTTTGTGTTTTTTGTACTCTCTTATTTCCTATTAGCAATTGTTTATCTAAAAGTAAAGCAAAACAATTATATTTGTTCCCTGTTTTGGTTTTCAACTTCTATGCCCTCAAGAAAAGCCTTCCAGGTACTAAGCTAATTGTATGTCTTCTCGGGTTTGGATCCTTCTTTTGTTCATTTTTTCGCTTCTAGTCATCACCAGTAAGTGTAGAGCTGCTACGATATGTTGTCACTAGTAGGCAAGCTTTTTATCTTCTATTATTGGAAGTTCCTATCACCCATCTCAGCAATACCCTACATTAATTGGAATGTTTCTATTATGGAAAGTATGGGTTCGGCTACGGAGATACACTTTCCTAATTGGAACAAGATTATAATTATGGAAACCTTGGTTCATATAGTTTCTTATTTTAAGTGGTTCTTATTATTTAAACATAGAATCTTCTACAAAATTATTTCCTATTGAATTATTTTTTTGGCTAAAAGGTCAAGTGTATTAATGAAGAAAAAGAATAAAATTAGGATACAAAACGGACAAAAGCCAGACACACCATGAGCAGCTATAGGAGGAAACTGGCCAGCAAGCCTGATATGGTTCATTAACTGTATTCCCAGGCAATTAGTTATAACTTGGAGATGTTTGGTGGATGGGCTCCCAACCAAAGACCAAATCCAGAGACGTAAGATGATGGTTTTGCCAAACTGTATTTTTTGTCGGGCGATAGTGGAGAATAGGGACCACATATTTTTTGAGTGCTCCTTTACTAAAAAAAAATTGGGGAGTTATTTTGAGCCTCTGTCCTCCGTCAAGAAGGCCTAGAAATGATATTCTTGTGGAAGCGGAGTGGATTGCCAAGTTTTACAAAGGAGATTCAATTGGGAGTATTGCTAAGTTGGCTTTTTGTGTGATGATTGCTCACATTTGGAAATAGAGAAACTTCCATCTTCTTAGATATAAAATAAAGACGATGTCTTGCCTCATTAGAGATATTAAAACGGACGTCGTGGATAGGTGTAGAGTGGATACCCCCAAAGGAACAAAATCTGCAAAGAATATCTTCTTAGCTCAAAAATGGGGAGTGCTGCCTATGTGGGTAGAGAGTAGTATTGTGCCAGTGATATAATTGGTGTGGGGGTCTTTTGACCTTGTAATTTTCTTTGGTGTTTTTTGTGGTTCTAAGGAGTTGATTCAGTGGGTTTAGGTCGTGATCCTTAGTCCAGGAGGTTAGCCTCTAAGGCTTGAAGGACTGCCCTTGTCTTATATATATTTATATTTGTTTTCCTCCTTTGCTATAACATGATTTGCTTATCAAGAAAAAAAAAAAAAACCTTAGATTCTATGGATGGGACATCTCATTATGCCACTTGTTTAGACAGATGGTATGCCACTTGCTTGGTCAAATGGAGTTAAAATCTTGTGGATAGATAGGCCGTAATGTACCTTGCTTACATGTCAAGTTCTAAAAAAATTGAGTTGCCAGGTAGCAAAATAAAGCATTGGAAAATTCAAAACTATAGGACAAAAAAATACCAATTAATTTATCACAAAGTCAGATGCATGGTAATATATGGAAGAGTATTGGATTTGAGTATTCTTTACCTGTTCAGGCTTGTACAAGGTCCCAATAGTCGATTAGAATTTCTCATTCTATTACCAAAGTTTTATTAGATTAGAGTTCTGAATTTTGACACATGACCAAATTAGATCAATTACTACCGTGAAAAGGAATGCTAACGGTGTTGTGCCTAGCATGAAAAGATATTTGCTAGATCTAGGGCAACATTGGTCTTTTTACACCTGGGCGTGTCGTAGCAGGCGGTACATGTCCAAGCATAACACTAGTTAGTATTCTTTCTCCCATTACTAAATATAATAGTAGAACTTGTTTACATGTCAAGTTCTAGAAAAATTGAGTTGCCAAGTAGCAAAATAAAGCATTTGAAAATTCAAAACTATAGAAAAAAAAATACCAATTAATTTTTCACAAAGTAAGATGCATGGCAATATATGGAAGAGTATTGGATTTGAGTATTCTTTACCTGTTCAGGCTTGTACAAGGTCCCAATAGTCGATTAGAATTTCTCATTCTATTACCAAAGTTTTATTAGATTAGAGTTCTGAATTTTGACACATGACCAAATTAGATCAATTACTACCGTGAAAAGGAATGCTAACGGTGTTGTGCCTAGCATGAAAAGACAGGCGCTGCTAGATCTAGGGCAACATTGGTCTTTTTACACTGGGCTGTGTCTGGGCACAGGTACATGTCCAAGCATAACACTAGTTAGTATTCTTTCTCCCATTACTAAATATAATAGTAGTACTTTTAAGGGACAATTTCTTAGTAGATTTCAAATTTGTTTTACATCAACTATTTTCCATTTTGAAAAGATTTACTTAATTCCCAAAATTGGTTAATATAAGAAACTACTAGAAAAGGGACGCACAACTTTCTCTATCTGTTTTTTTTTTTTTTTAAATTTATTGTTTCTCTCACCTTCGTAGGTGGTCCTCTTCTAGCTTCAGTCTCTTGGCAGCTTGACTTTCAACACCAGAGGGATTATCCATGTTTTTACCACTGTTTTGAACGGATGGCTTTCCAGACCTACAAATAACACGTAACAAAATGAGCAAATAAATGAAAAAACATAAATGATGAAATTGCAAAGAGACAAACAGAAACTAAGCATAATAATTGATTGAATTTAATTCCCAACACCAAATGTAGAAGATTTCAAAATAGTAAATTAATTAAAAAAACCTCAAAAGAAGAATGGGTCTATACAATCCTTCAATCAACTACCTAAACACAGAAATCCCCAAAAATTGTAATATATAAAAACTGTCCTTTGTAATTTAAACATATAATGGATTTCAGTTAATTATTGGGATTGGATTGGGCTGAGTCAAAGTACAATTTCTCCAAGGAAGGAATGACCTGACCAGCTCACTTGACACCCGTTTCCACCCAAACTTCTCCAGCATCGGTTGACATTAAATGAGTCAACTTGGGATTGGTAGAGTCCCATTGGATCTTGGAAATTCTACAGATGTTAAATGTCAAGGATATCACGGGTGAGAATTTGTGTTGACAAGAGGAAGAGAGTTGTTAGTTATAAGTAGCTCACTATAGGCTCCAAATACTGAAACGTCACCCACCAAATCTATGAGGTTTTCAACATAGAATTTTTTGATATTCTAGATTGAAAGAACTTAATAGGAAAAAAAGAGGCTCTTAGGCTGTGTGGCGCTTGCATCTAAACACATAAAGGACAAATGACTGACCCACTTGTTAAGGTTTAGGGTTTAAGCATAAGATTGCTTAAAGCATTACATCCTGAGTATCTAGTTTGGAATACCCAGACTGCTGCCTCCAGCTAGTATATATAGGGAAACTAGGGTTTAGGTCAGATGAACTAATTACTAGATTGCCCCTCACAGCTTGGGCATTAATACAAGTAGGATTATATTAGAACATATGAAGGGATATCACATAAATACCCTTACAATCTCCTCCTATGTTCTACATATATCCATTACACATGTATAGGAACCATTGTTCAATCAGTAATTGAATCAATATAAATTGAATAAATTGACTATCAATAATCCAATAAATCAAATAAGAAATAAGTAAACTTCAAGAAATAAAACTAGGGTTTTAGATCAAAACTAAACCCAACAATAAATCCGAAGTTCCACATGCAAGTGGCTAAATCAAAAAAAATAATCAAAAGAAAAAGTCCTTGCAATCCATGTGACTTTACTCATCAAGTAAGTCATCCTCATCGAGATCCAGATTCAACCGTTCTCCTCCATCTTCGTCGTTCTCTGTAATTTGTCAAATATGAATTTCATAAGATATTATGAATTCAATCATTTGCACAATAGTATCTAGTTCAACAATAAAAACTTAGTACATTTCATATATGGCTGAAGGTAAATCAAAAATCATAAGCATCATCATCAAGTTTCTTTACAAGAACTCGATCCTATATAGTCTCTATCATAAGAACCATACAATGTTTTCATTTGGAATACTGTGTTCGTTATATCAGTCATAGATTTATGTTGTATCATCAATTTTGGAATGGTACACCATACTATGAAAGACATGTCATCAAATTTGGAATGACATAAAGACTAGCACAATATCATTGAAACATATCAGACATTTTCCATATTCCTTTGTGGAATAACAAAGTAAGGAAACTTCACATGAAAATTTGCTACACCATCAAATTTGGAATGGTTTCACAAACCCTCATACTTAGTAACCTTACTAAGTTATCTGAAACATGTAAATTGTCCCGAATGCTTACCAAGGCTAGATGAGATTCGAATAATTCAAAATAATATTGGGTTAGGTTAAGACCTGACTAAATGGTCTTTAACCCCATCTCCCCCGTAGTTTTGAATGTTCGATCTTTGTTCAATCCCTTTGTAAGGGCATCTGTCGTATTATCCTTCGATCTCATATTAATCAAAGTGATAATCCCTTATTTGTTCTATAATTCAGCATAGCCTGTTTCAGCCTGATGTGTCTCCTCTTACCATTAAAGAGTGAGTTATTCACAATCGTCTTTGTTGCTTTACTATCATAGAATATAGATATAGAGTTTAACTTAAAACTCTTCAATGGAATATCCATGATCAGATCCTTTATCCACTCTGCTTCATCTCCCACAGAAGCTAGAGCATAAAGTTTCGATTCTATAGATGACAGAGCAATACTAGTCTGTCTCTTAGATTTTCATGCTACAGCTGCTCTTCCTTGTGTAAATACATAACCACCGGTGGATCTGCTGTCTCCCAAATCTGAGCACCAAGATGCATCAGAATATCCTTCCAAAGTTGGAGGACGTCCAGTATAACATAGAGCATAACCTTGAGTACCCTTAAGGTATCTCATCAGCCTCGATAGAGCATCCCAATGCTCTTTTCCAGGATTATTAGTGAAACGACTCAGCATGCCTACCGTAAAGGCTATGTCTGGCTTAGTGCAACTCATTGCATACATGAGACTACCAATCAGTTTAGAATAATCTAACTGATTCCCGGTGTCACCTGTGTTAGGTTTCAACCATTTGTTATAGTCATAGGGTGTCTCAATCGGTTTACAATCACTGCATCCCCAACTAGAAAGTTGGGGAGTTTTAATCACTGTGGCCCCACATTGTCTATTGCTACACGGAGAGGGAACGTAGAAATTAACTATAAAGACATCAAAGTCTCTGTCATGCCTCGCCTGATTAGCCTTCGATATATCATGTACCTCATCAAAGAGGTGACTTCACCGGATTAATGGCCAAGATGTCTTAGTTGGTGGGGGCCACTTTAAAACTATACTCCGAAACAATTAGATATCTGTGACCCCTGGAATTGTTCTACTTGCACCTAAGCTGTTTGGGAAAATGTCCGAGAGAGAAGGTCACTCACATGTCACAATTCTTGGGTGACCATGAAGCACCCATGACCCAACGCAGGTGATACAGTCTCCTAGACAAAGATTCCAATCTTACGGTATAAGATATAGTATTTGGCTTGTTGGGGTTTCATAGTCTATTGACTTGCTGGGGAGCCCTGGCCAGTCAACAACACTTGTTTTTTGGTAAACAGTCAGCAACACCATTGTCATGTAAGTCTCATAAAGACTGAAGAATCCACATTTTAAGAAGGATCAAATACGCATTAATCATCAACTTCTTTTAAACCTCTTTTTTGTCTTTCTAAGTTGTGGTAAAATTTTTTGGGGGAAGTTTTCATACACGGCCGTGTAATTATGCACAGTCGTGTCCACTCTCACAAAGAGTTGGAAAAGTCATAAAGCCCCACCCATTAACTATTGCCTAGAAACTCCCATCCTCTCATATACACGGCTTACACAGTCGTGTATGAAAATTTTTTTGATGGAAAAATGTTCTGTAGGGGCAAAGGATGCACCCAGACACATGGGGGTGGGCAAAATAACCGTCCCGTCCCCTTCAATGATTGAAATAGCTGTCCCATCTTGAGTCAGGTGTCTGGGTGCAGCCTGCACCCCGATGCGCTCCCCAGCAGAGAACAACCCTTTTTTTGTATTTTTATGGAGTAGTTGTGTTAAGTTGTTGTTAAATGAATGTGTAGATGATTTTAAACAGGGGTAATATAGAAAGTTAATTTTTGAATCTTAGGAGATAATAAATAAAGGCAAGAGTTCTTTGTGAGGGAATGTGGTCTCTTGGTCTTCTTTGGTGTGGGATAAGTTTCTTTATCCAAGGCATTCAATTTTTGCTAGGAGACTTATTCATGGGAAATTATTGACAAATGACAAGGTGTGCTCTAGAGGAATTTCATTTCCTTCATGCTATGTTCTATGTTTGAAGGCAGCTGAATCCATGCACCATATTTCCATAGATTGCATCTTTGTTAGAGCTGTCTGGGATCTGTTCTTGACTTTTTTTGGTGTTTCGTGGCAGGGATTTTCTTCGTTTGAAAATCTTTCCTCTTGGTGGAAACGGAAGTTACGCATTTTTTCTTTTAAAGAGGCTTGGTTAGCTGGGGTTGTTCTAATCCCTTAATTTGCATGGGTGGAACGCAATGCAAGGCGATTTGATGGTAGAAAGCGGTCCAATTTTCAACTTTGGGATTTTGTAAAGTAAGAAATCCAACTCTTATCCCCTAAAATTTAAGGGTTGTGTTTCTTGTCTGGAAAGACTTCTCTCAAGTAGACGCCTTGGCATCTCAGTGCAACCACGTATTCATAGAGATATGATGGAAATTTTTTGGTATCCACCTTCTCCAGGATGGGTAAAGTTAAATGTGGATGGGTGTTCTCCGAGAAATTCAGGAAGGGCTGGTGCAGGAAGCATATTTAGAGATGATTATGCAAACGTCTTATTCTCATTCAGAAATTCCTAGGGATCAAATTGAACTTTGAAGCTGAGTTTGAGTCAGCTGCCTTTGGTTTGGGAATGGCTAAGGACCTCGGCTATCGCAAGGTGTGGGTGGAGTGTGATTCAATTTCAGTTGCCTTATTGCTATCATTGAAGGCAATGCCTTGGTTCATGCATCAAGCCTGGGTCTCTCTTTAGTCTTTCCTCTCCTCTATTGAGTGGAAAGTGTCCCACTGTTTTAGAAAGGCGAATCGTCTCACAGATTTCCTAGCAAAATCAACTGCTAGATTGACAGTTTCATCTTCTCGTGTTCCTTTTCCTCCCTTTATGCAAGCTGAGGTCTTGCACGATGCTCACCACCGTCCTAGATTCTGTCCTATGTAATGCGGTTTTGGATGTTTTATTCCTGTGTTGTTTTCCTTTCTCCTCCATTGATGGCCATGCCGAAGGTGGGAGAGTTTGGTTAGCTTTTTTGTTGATGTGTCGGGCTTTTGTCCGTTTTGTATCCTAATTTTATTCTTTTTCTTCATTAATACACTTGACCTTTTAGCAAAAAAAAAAATTCAATAGGAAATAATTTTGTAGAAGGTTCTATGCTTCAATAATAAGAACCACTTAAAATAAGAAACCATATGAACCAAGGTGTCCATAATTATAATCTTATTCCAATTAGGAAAGTATATCTCTGTAGCAAAACCCGTACTTTCTAAAATTGAAACATTCCAATTAATGTAAGGTATCGCTGAGATGGCCGATAGGAACTTCCAATAATAGAAGATACAAAGCTTGCCTACTGGTGATAACTTATGGTGGCAGCTCTACACTTATTGCTGATGACCAGAAGCAAGAAAAATGGACAAAGGAAAGATCCAAACCCGAGAAAAATACAATTAGCTTAGTACCTGGAAGGCTTTTCTTGAGGGCATACAAGTTGAAAACCAAAACAGGGAACAAATATAATTGTTTTGCTTTTCTTTTAGATAAACAATTGCTAATAGGAAATAAGAGAGTAAAAAAAATAAAAAAAATAGTACACAAAATTTGCTTACGGGCTAATTGTTTGTTTTGGCGAACGCAAACTCTCCAAGTAGAAACTGAATTGTTGAAATGGCATTTCACTACTATGCATAAGTCCCTCGAAACTTTTGTTTTGGAGATGGTAATACCCTAAACCCTTCATATGTGTCTCAATTAGCACCTTTGTATCCTCTACAATGTCTCTAGGTACATAATAGTCAAAAATGCTTTTCTTTCTGTAGCTACAGGGCAAGACATTCAAATCAATACTATATTCTTTCACCCATGTACCACTTATACGATCATTACCACTCTCATAGTGGTAGTCTTTGAACATCCATATGTCCATTTTGGAAAGTTTATGATTAGCACATGAAAGGCATAGCAACCCTTTCAACTCCACCAATTGGAGATCACCCCATTTTAGAGACCTAGGATCAGGACAACCTTTAGGATGTGGGACTAATCTGAATACTTCTCTCTCAACATCAAATGCGATGATTGTATTATTAGGGTCCATCATATGACCACAGTTGACCAGCCAGTGGATGGCTCCGTTAACAAAAGCTGGGCGACTTGAATAGCTGACAGGGTATGGAGAATCCATCACGTCTCTCCAAGCCCAAGAAGAAGAAGAAGAAGAAGAAGAAGAAGTAGTAGAGACCTTTCTTTTCATTCCCAAGGTGAAGACTTGACATTTGGTCCTGAATGAAGTAGCCTCATCAACACGGAATCGATTTCGTCCAATGCCGTAATCAGGGGGAACCAAACGAACTACTTTATACTCGTAAGTTGAGTGAACGTATCCGAAACTCACAAAAGCCTTACGAAGGGGTTCCGGCAATGTTAGGACTTCATGTGTGGCAGGATTACAAATATGAACAGCCTTATTACCGTCATTAATGCAAACCATATCGAAACGAGTAGGTAACACTGTGGGGATAACCTGCTTAAACTTGAACTCAAATCTGCTTATCCGATTCCCTTTCGTGTCCATGGATTGTAGGTAAGGATCCCAAACCGTTGGATCGGGTACAGTTAAGGAGTGGAAGAGAAGAGATTGTTCGGATTTGGATTTGGATTGGTGAGAGTAGTGGAGTTGAGAGAGATAAGGATCATCAGAGATGAGATAACGCCATCGTTTACATACGCACCTGAATCTCAACAGCATTTTCACGGGTAGCTTCGATAGCACATTAATCAAAATATCTTCTAACTCAAACAGCCTCACATGTACATCATGATCTTGGACTTGGCCCATCATCATCTTCTCCTCTACCGCCTCCATATTCACAATTGACATATTACCCTCCAAGAAAAAGGAATTCAGGAAATCGTACCGGAAGTGGAAAATTAGGGCAGAGGAATTGGAAGAGGAGAGGTGATACAGAATTTAGAAACTTGCATAAACCCCTTTTAAGGTAAAGACTCGAGACTCAAGAGGGTTATTAATATACGGAGCTTTTTCAGTCACCCAGTACTAGTGGGAATGAGAAGCCAAGTATGCATCGTTTATGGGTTAGGGGTAAAGTTGGACCGTAAGATTCAATAAGATCTTGTTTTGCACTTGTACAAATTAAGGGGAAATATCATCCTCATCCCCTCTAAGTTTCTATAATATCAATCTAACCCCCAAGTTTTGAAAAATGATAATGCCTTCACGTACCTTTTGAAAGATTCTATCAACCGTAACCTAATTGTTAAAAAACGCCATTAAGTGACGATGTGGGCACCCAATCACATATCCAACTGCACACCCGAGTATCGGATCAGGATCGTTTCCAAGGAGCCCAACGCCCAGGGTGCTGGCAGGGGGTATCCAACGGTTGAGTTGTGCCGCACACATCTCGATGCATGTCTAGGGATGTGTGCGGCACATCCCAATGACTGACAGCTCCCTGGGCGTGCTGGACTCCCTGGAGACGAGCTAATTTCCCGAGTACCACTGCAACCACCATCACACCCCCCTCTACAAGCCATCGTAATCCACCCCATCACTTAGCCATCTGGACCCAGATCCCTTGGCGCAACCCATTGCAAGTCTCCACCGCAAGCTGATGACTCCCGCAAACCTTCTGCTTCCCCTATGCCACAGACTCTAAAACCATCTCATCCCATTCTGTTTCTTCCATGGGAGCTCCCTTGCTCCTCGTGCTCACCCCCTGCCCTCACTGTGTGCATCCTGTTTTGCTCCGCCCAACACAGGCTACACAGCTAGCCCTCCTGCACAACACCTGTGCTCACCCCCTATCGCCCTTGACCTCCAACTTGCACACCCACCACTCACTTGACCTATGACACAAGCCACTCCCTTTCCCTACCCCTCCCTCCCCTGTTCATCCTACTGCCCCACCTCCTTTTTCACTTCTCTGTGAAGAAGACGAAGATGAAAAAGAAGAGGAAGGATTCAATGAAAAAAATTTAAAAATGAGGTTTTGAAGCGGGCAGCAGTGGGCGGCGATATTTTCGAACACAATATAGCCAGAGAGAATCGGTGCAGTTCTGAAGTCGTAAAACACATCAAAGCTCCAGTTCATCTCGTAAGATCTCCCACTTTCTCTCGAATTGCGATCGGTTATTCTTGCACAAATCAAGGCGGTTCCCGATATTTTTGTTTTCGTCTTTCTGTTGAGGCTTCAATTCTATTTCAGAAGCTTCAGGATCAGTTTGCGGATGTTTTGGAAAGATTCATAGCTTTCCTTTCTCTCAGACATCTTTGAACGAAATTTTCGGTATAGATCTGATTATTTCAACTCGATCTCGAGTAGTCTGTTCTCCTCATCGCCTGAAATAAAAAAAAATCTCTCTTTAAACTCCTGCGGCGATGTTTGGTCACTTAGAGATGCAGAGTGGTGGGAGCGGGTAGGGTTATTGGAGGAAGAAGAAAGAGGTGATATTAGAGATAAGGGTAATATCGTCTTTTGAACTATTGTATTAACCCCATTAGTCACATAGGCCACCGTTGATAGAATCTTTAAAAAGTAAAGGAGGGCATTATCATTTTTTCAAAATTTGGAGATTGGATTGATATTATAGAAACTTAGAGGAGAACGGATGATATTTCCCCACAAACTAAATAATAAATTTTGGGGTTATCAGGTCACCCAGTAGGCCAGCACAAAGGGAGGCGGGCATCTAATTCTAGATTTGGCTCGGCGGTGCAGCACCACCTAAGATTTAGACATATGGCATGTAATTAATCCAACGGTAAAAAATGCATGGACAGTAATCCACTTTCATCTCTCACCCTCTCGCTTTGCCAAACCCGACCTGAACATTTGACACCATTTTCAAATTTTAATCCCATAGATTAAACCCTCTCATTTTTCGGTTTCTCTCGGCTCTTCCCTCTCCATCTTCCCTAGAGGAATGAAGCTCAAACCCTAGGGATGGGGTCTGGTAGGTTACAACTTAGGCAAGTGAGCTCTATTACAAATTTTTAAAATTTTATATTCAACAAAACAGCTGTGTTAAATTTATTTCACGTTGTTTCCCTCGCAAACAAATGACTCAAAAGGTATAAAAAAAAAAAAAACCATCCTTCACTTCCTTCCCTACTTCACTTTGTTTCTCTTGCAACCAAATTCACATTTGAGACATGTATGCTCATTCTGAATTGAGAATGAGAGGACCAGCCAGTGGATGGCTTCATTAACAAAAGCTGGAGGACTATCACGGCTGACATGATATGGAGAATCCACCACGTCTCTCCAAGCCCAAGAAGAAGAAGAAAAAGAGGAACAAGAACTCAACACAGATCTTCTACGGCGCGCTGCCCTATCCTGGCTTTGCTGCGCAGACACAGGGCTAGAGCCCTTTCTTTTCACTCCCAAGGTAAAGACTTGACATTTGGTTGTGAATGAAGCAGGATCAACAATGTTTCCATATGCTACAAGGTCATAATTAGGGGGAATCAAACGAACTACTTTATACTCGTCAGTTGACCAAACATATCCGAAACCCGCAAAAGCGGTAGTAAGGGGGGAAGGAAGTTTTGGCAATGTTATGATTTCATGTGTACTTGGATTACAAACATGAACAATCTTATTACCGTCATTAAAGCAGACCAGATCGAAATGAGTGGGCAACACCTTGGGGATATCCGAATGCTTAAACTTGATTTCAAATCTGCTTATTGGATTCCCTTCCCGGTCCATGGATTGTAGGGAAATGGGCGGGGGATCCTGGATCCCTTCCCCTTGGAGGATCGGTTGGAGTTAATGAGTGGAAGAGAAGAAATTGTTTGGATTTGGATTGGTGAGAGTAGTAGTGGAGTTGAGAGAAATAAGGATCATGAGAGATCAGATAATGCCACCGTTTGCATACGCACCTGAATCTCAAGAGGGTCTTCACGGTTAACTTCGATAGCACATTAATCAAAACATCTTCTAACTGAAACACCCTCCGATCATGGCCCATCATCATCTATTAATTAAGAGCTGTAAAATATTGAATTGGATTACTCATTCACGAACGTTGTGTGATGAGTTCCACTGAATTTATAATCTGTATTGTTTACAAGAGATAAAAGTAAAGTGGTTACATGTGATAATACAGGATGGGATGGTTACAAATGATAGGGTAAAGATGGGGTTACATGTGATAACACTTAATTTGTTACAAGAGATAGAGTTTGTTTAGTAACTGGAAAGCTCTACGTGACCCGATCAGTTTTGGCTTTGCTGGATGAGTCATCTAACTTACGTGTGCTATAACAGTTGACGTGCCCTCCAAGAAAAAGGAACTTATGAGACCGTACCGAAATTGGAAATTAGGGCAGAGGAATTGGAAGATGAGGAGAGACGATATAGATTTTAGAAACTTGCGTAAACCTTTTTAAGGCAAACGCAGGAAAAGAAAGTTGCATGCCCTAATCGCTACGAGCTCTGCAACCTCCCTCGTCGCCGCATGAATCCCTCCGTCCCTGTTGTGTTATCTCTCCGCCCTTGTCGCGTGTAAGTTCTCCGTCCCAATGATGTGGCTTCTCCTTGTGAGGTTTAGTCTTAGTCCGCCACCATGATCCTGGGTGTCGCCGATGACGATGACAACGATCCTCCACATCACCCTCACCACCACCTCTCTTACCCCCACCCCCCTCACCGCCACCTCCATCGCCCTCACCAACGCCCCACTGCCCACTGCCCACTACCCCCATCCTCCATGCCATCACCCTCACTGTTCCCATCCTCAATGTACCCCTGCCCACTGTCCCCATCCTCCACGCCACCACCTTCAATGCTTCCATCCTCCTTGCCATCCTCCTTGCCACCGCCCTCTATCCGCCACGCCACCGCCCTCACTCTCCCACCCCCTCGACATCGCCCTCACCACCACCTCCCTCACTCTCACGCGCCTCCATTCTTCTCTTTTTCCTTTTCCTTTTTTTTTGCTGTGGCTATGCAGTTTTTGCAGGTTCCGGCGTTTGTGGCGCCTTGGATTTGGTAGGAATCGAAGCCCTTCCCCCTTTCGATTGGTGGTCACCGTCGCTGGAGATGGTGAAGCTACTCGGAACATGCACCCTAGAATCGATGCAACGACCATCAAGAATTTCATTGGACCACGTGCATATTGTGACTTTCCCTGTATCTCAAGGCGTGTTTGGCATGCGGCTTAAAAAATGATGTCTTCTTTTTGTTTATTGCTGATGTATTCCTTTTTTATGGCACGTTCGTGCATGCGTTTCATTATGTATGTTGTATCCACAGCGAGTTTCCTTGGGATGTGGTTCTTATCCATTCCCTCCCCCGACCGGTCCCGACTATGACATGTATGTCAAGACCATATGTCTCTCACTGGTTTCTGAACCTTGTTAGTTTTGAAACCTTGTGTATCACATGTCAGCTATCTGCATTATGTTTCTTGTTTTCTTTCTTTTGGCGTTAGGCACATATGAATGAATAGCCCTGCTTTCTACCAAAAAAAAGAAGATTTATATAATCTCAAAGTTTGTTAGTACTCATGAATTATGTCACGCAAGAATACCAAAAAAACAGTACTTCTAAAATTAACCCAACCTCATTTAACTGCCGTGAAATCCGATGAAAGTGTACCTTAAAAGAAGAGAAAATTATGTTTATCATCCCTGTAGTTTGAATCTATTATGTCTACCACCCTTATAAATTAATTAATTGTATCTGTACCCTTAAGTGCTAACTCTATTAGTTTTAAATTGAAAAGACGGTTTGCCCTATCATATTTCCTATTAATTTGAAAAGTCAGTTTTTCCCTTCCCTATACTCAAGTACCCCTTAGAATGTCGACAACTGGCTTGTTCGACTCCGACGGTCAAAATTGATTCCTAAAACCATGGTTCAAACCCAACCCTCTTCTCTCTCCTCTCACACTCCTCTCCGGCGGTAACCTCTCCTCTCTTCTTCCCTCTTTCCTCTCTGTCTCCCCTGCTAAAAATCTCACAGGAACCATCCCTTCCACCATGCATAAAAAATCTCAAGCACCTCACCACGATCCGCCTAGTCTGGATCTTTTTATAAGATCCAAATACAATGATGAATGGAAATTTAAAGCCTCAGTTGAGAGTTAATGGTCAGATGAAAGGCAGTAACCTCTTCTTTTCATCCAACAATGTGTGTACTGAATGCAAAAGCTTCAGTCACTACTCGCTTGTCTATGCTGACTTCCACTTCATTATCTCTCTCCTTCTCTGTCGTTTCTCTTTCTAAATTCCCGTCCTTCGCAGTCCCCAAAAGTAACATCCACTCTCCATATTCTTCTTTAATTTACATTTCACACTTTGCTTCCAAGTTTTCAGACCGACCCCTCAATTCAAAACCCTCAAATTCCAGCAGACCCACCTGCCCATCTCCCTCTTATTGCTTTTTTGGATCTGTAATCTGTCGATACCCAATAAAGAAATACCAGAGAACAAAATAGTTTGCACGGCCCTTTTACAGAGTGTCAAGGAGAGGAACTCATCACCATCATCTTCACATACACTAACTGACCCATAATACCTCACCATCCCATCAGGTGCAAAGAAGAGAAAGCAAGATACGAAAAAGAAAAAAAGTCCGCCAACAACCATTCCTCTTTTTACGGGTTCTCCTATTTAGTTTTTTGGGTTTCTTTCTCTTAATGTTTTATTGGATTGATGTCACTTCATTCGTTAATTCAATTAGTGTTAGGAATTCATGATCTGAAAACCCAAGAAGAGAAAGACAGTGACGGTGGTGAAATCAGTTCCCCTAAATCACAACCAGAATATCGCTCATTAATGGAGAACGAAGAACAAGGGGAGGTGGACAGGCAGGGTTGGGATTCTCGTACTTTGCATCGGTTGTTGTCGCCAATTCTAAATCCAGGGAAGTTTCCCAAAATGGTGCCGGCAACGGCGAAGCAGAAAATAAGCAAAAAGAGGCGATTGTTATTATCCTTCTTCTGCTCCGGCAGAGAGAGAGAGAAAGAGAGGAGAGAGCAGAGGAGAGGTTACCGTTGGAGAGGAGTGTGAGAGGAGAGAGAAGAGAGTTCGGTTTTAAGGGTAGTATGGGTATTTAGATTAAAATTGGGCGATGACATCATCACTTAACTGTTCTAATCTAACGGTAAGAGTATGGTTGTAAGGTTTTACCAAAATAAAGGAGAAGTTTTTGAAATAGATTAAAGTACAAAGGTGGTAGACGTAATAGATTCAAACTATAGGAGTGGTAAACGTAGTTTTTCCCAAAAAAAAAAAAGAGGATGGTTCACCCACCATCCTAGGGTTCACAAACCCATCCCAAGGTTAGGCTATGGCATAGGGGAAGCAGAAGCTTTGCGGGAGTTATCGGTGGTGGAGACTTGCAATGGGTTGTGCCAAGGGATCTAGGCCCAGATGGCTAAGTGATGGGGTGGGTTATGATGGCTTGTAGAGGGTGGTGTGATGGGAAGTTTTATTGTATATGGTTCCCTGACCGGAACGGTTCCCTAGTGCCTCTCACAAGAGGAGGGTGGACCCCACCCGGGCAGAGTATTCGATCAAGTGCCCCTGGAGGGTCCCACCCCCCTCTTGTGAGAGGCACTAGGGAACCGCACCGATCAGGGAACCATAGACGATAACAATTCGTATGATGGTGAATTGCAGTGGTACTCGGGTGTGCAGTTGGATGTGCGATTGGGTGCCCACATCATTCACTTAATGGCGTTTTTTCACAGTTAGGGTACATTTGATAGAATCTTTAAAAAGTAGGGGAGGGCATTATAATTTTTCAAAACTTGGGATTAGATTGATATTATGAAAACTTAGAGGAGAGGGGGGTGAGATTTCCCCTTAATTTGTAGAAGTGCAAAACAAAATCTTATTGAATCTTACGGTCCAACTTTACCCAAAACAAACAAAAAAAAAAAAAAAAAAATCTTACGGTCCAAAGCTAACCCATAAACGATGCATAGTTTGTTTGGCTTCCTATTCCCACTAGTACTGGGTGACTGAAAAAGCTCCGTATATTAATAACCTCCTGAGTCTTGAGTCTTGACCTTAAAAGGGGTCTATGCAAGTTTCTAAATTCTCTATCACCTCTCCTCTTCCAGTTTCTCTGCCCTAATTTTTACTTCCGGTACGGTCTCCTAAGTTCCTTTTTCTTGAGGGTATGTCAATTGTGCGTATGGAGGCGGTGGAGGAGAAGATGATGATGGGCCAAGTCCAAGATCATGATGGGAGGCTGTTTGAGTTAGAAGAAGTTTTGATTAATGTGCTATCGAAGCTACCCGTGAAAATCCTCTTGAGATTCAGGCGCGTATGTAAACAATGGCGTTATCTCATCTCTAATGATCCTTATCTCTCTCAACTCCACTACTCTCACCAATCCAAATCCAAATCCGAACAATCTCTTCTCTTCTACTCCTTAACTCCACCTGATCCAAATGGAAGGGATCAGTACTATTGCCTACAATCCATGGACAGCGAAGGGAATCGGAAAAGCAGAATTGAGTTCAAGTTTAAGCATGCTATCCCCACTGTGTTACCTACTCGTTTCGATATGGTTTGCATTAATGAGGGTAATAAGATTGTTCATGTTTGTAATCCTACCACACATGAACTCCTAACATTGCCCGACCCCCTTCGTAAGGCTTTTGTGGGTTTTGGATACGTTCAGTCAACTTACGAGTATAAAGTAGTTCGTTTGATTCCTCCTGATTACGGCCCTGTACGAAATCGATTCAATGTTGATGCCGCTTCATTCAAGATGAAATGTCAAGTTTTTACCTTGAGAATGAAAAGAAAGTCTTCTTCTTCTTCTTCTTCTTCTTGGACTTGGAGAGACGTGGTGGATTCTCCATACCCTGTCAGTGATAATAGTCGTCCAGCTTTTGTTAACGGAGCCATTCATTGGCTGGTCAACTGTGGGCATATGATTGACCCTAATAAAACAATCATCGCATTTGATGTCGAGAGAGAAGTATTCAGATTAGTCCCACATCCTAAAGGTTGTCCTGATCCTAGGTCTTTAAAATGGGCTGATCTCCAATTGGTGGAGCTGAAAGGGTTGCTATGCCTTTCATGTGCTAAACGTGAACTTTCCAAAATGGAGATATGGATGTTCAAAGACTACTACTACGAGAGTGGTAATGATCATATAAGTGGTACATGGGTGAAAGAGTACAGTATTAATCTGAACGTCTTGCCCCTTTGCTACAGAAGGAATGGCGATTTTGACTATTATGCACCTAGAGACATTGTAGAGGATACAAAAGTGCTAATTGAGACACATATGAAGAGTTTAGGGTATTACCATCTCCAAAACAAAAGTTTCAAGGGATTTCCGCATAGTAGAAAAATGCCATATCTGCAATTCAGTTTCTACATGGAGAGTTTGCGCTCCCTAAAACAAACAATTAACCCGTAATTAAACAAATTGTTGGGTGCGGATTTCTGCAGCATTGTGTGGCTAAAATTGTTTTTTCTAGGTGGGTTTTCTTTTTCTTTTTTCTTTTTTTTTTGTGTACTTTATTATTTCCTTTAGCAATTGTTTCAGGAAAAAGACAAGCAAAACAATTATATTTATTCCTTGTTTTGATTTTTGACTTCTATGCCCTCAAGAAAAGCCTTCCAAGTACTAAGGTAAGTGTATGTCTTCTCGGGTTTGGATCCTTCCTTTGTACATTTTCTTGCTTCTGGTCCATCACCAGTTAGTGTAGAGCTGCTACCATATGTTGTCGCAGTAATCAACATGTTCCCAACGGAAGGGACCATAGGGCCTGAATAATTATTTATGCATGCATGCATTGTCATTTTCATTTTGAAATGCGGATGCATCTCTCAAATGAGAATTTGGTTGCAAGGGAAACAAAGTGAAGTAGGGAAGGAAGTGAAGGGAGGTTTTTTCTTTGGGACATTTTCACGTACCTTCCTTAATGTTTCACGTAATTATAAAACATCTGTCAGTTTTGGAAAATTTCATGTGCCCTATATTTTTCTAAAATGTTAACACATGACCCCATTTTGTTGGTGTAAGACTAACAACGTTAAAATCAATGAGTAAAGTAACAAAAATACCATTGCGTGAAAAAAGAGAAAAAACCGACAACTCATTTTCCCCAAATCGTTAGTTAGTAAGTTCTGGAACGGCAACTGAACGGGAACGGATACGTTCGGCAATTAAACGGACTAGACGACAATAATACTTTTTAAAAATCTGGCATAATAAAGCGCATATGGCAATAAAACGATATGTGTTTAATACGGCCACTATATAAGCAAAAATACAAGCATATATTCATTATGTAATAGATATCCACCACTTAATAAACAAAATAGTAGCATATAGACAATGATTTTATCAAAAAGAAACCTCACAACTAAACTAAACACAATATATTATCCTTTATTACATCTCATAAGATTATCATTAACAAATCAAAATATCAATAAAAATATTTCATCAGACCTAAAAAAAAAAAAAAACAAAACAAAAGACAATGTGTTCTAGAACTCATCTCTAACATGAGCTCACATCAATGAACCCATCTCTAAGATGAACTAACATCACAAATAGAAGTTCATGTACCTTAGTAGCAGGTTAAAAAATTTATATAGTCATCTGTAGATCTCAAATGACTTGCAGTCAAGCTTGTGCTTAATGGTCTACTACTTCACATGGCATTAGAATTATAGTCAATGATCTATTGCATCAAATAGTTGTATTGTCAACTCATGTTACGCGAATCATATTTATTTATGAAAATCTTGTTCCTTGAATTAAACCACACAAAGGTGAAGCAAAAAAAAAAAAAAAAAAAAAAAAAGCAAAAAGAGAAAAAGAAGAGGAATGACTTACAAAGACGAAGAAGAGAGCCTCAGATTGAGTGTTCCCACCAAGCCACCACTGCAATCACCGCTGCAACCGTTGGTGAACGGAGACGGAGAAGAAGGATAGGAACAGAGCTTGTCCGCCTCTGCAATCACCGATTTACCCAGCTGCAATTAACCGACCACTTGGATTGAAATGGGAACAGATAATAGGAAGGGGGCAGGGGGTATTCAGCCTCAAAGGAAGTCTCGCCGGTCACTTGAACTGAAATGAGAACGGAGAAGAAAAAGATGAATGGAATGGGGGCAATCGATGGCTAGGGTTCGAAGAGAAGAAGACCAAAATCGTATTGTGCGAGAGTTTTATTTTGCGTTTTTTCTTCTTTAAGTTTTGAATTTTTTTTTTAAATAACAAAACTAAACTTAAGTTAAAAGTAATAAACACGTTTAATTCATGTTTAATACGTGTATAATATGGGTGCACTTAATACGGAAATATATGATAAAATACATTTTTTTTTAATTGAACGTTCAAATACACGTTTAATACATGTATAATACGTAAACTTACTCACTGAGGCAGGAGCAGGGGATGGAACATGTTGATGGAAGAACTTGTTCCCGGTTATCTGAGGAGGATCATAATGTACGCAACGTCACCCCTGCTTTTACAGAGAGGTTGTTTCTAGAGTCGAATCCGTGATCACTTGATCACAATGGAGCACCGTTGCACCAAGGCCCACCCTCAATTAATTTTGAGAAATGCAAAACAAAATTTTATCATCTTGTGAGAGTTATAAAGCCGAAAGTGGGTGACACCCCTAAGGGTGAGGGCAGGGGCAGGGTCTACGCCGTGTTGATGGAAGAACTGGTTACCAGTTGTTTGGGGAGGGTTAATGTATGCAGCCTTACCCCTGTTTTTACAAAGTGACTATTTCCATACTCGAACTCATGATCACTTGATTACTAGCACCGTTGCACCAAGGCCCACCCTCATTTAATTTTGAGAAATGCAAAACAAAATTTGATCAACTTATGAGAGTTGTAGAGCCAGACAGTGGGTGTCACACATGAGACGTTGGATTGAGATATTGAATAAGTGTGACCTAGAATCTTTTTTTCCAAATCTAACCCAGTGGCGTTGCATTATTTGTTTGGCTTCCTAGTTCCCATGACTGGATTTCTAAAAAAAGCTTCGTATATTACTATAACTCTTTGACCTTAATAGGGTTTAAGGTAAATCGAGGAATTCATCGAGAAAGTGCGTGATGGGAGATCTCGCTGTGGAAGAGGGAATTCATTGGCTCGACACCAAAAGTGCGTGGTGGGGATATGGCTTTGAGGCTATAGGGATGCCTTCCAATCGATTTTCGGGCGGGTTTGTTAAGACAGATTTGGATTTCGAGCCACAATTAACAGCTATTATGCCCTAATTTCCAATTGCAGTAGCTAGGGGCTCTCCTAAGTTCCTTCTTCTTTGTTCCTTTTTCTTGGGGGACACGTTCATTCTTCACTGGTGAGTTTTTTCTCAATTATGGAGGAGAAGATGGTTAAGAGACATTGTCCAAGACAGATGATGATGGGTCATGATCGCCTGTTTCTGCTAGAAGATATTTTGATTAACGTGCTTTCGAAGTTACCCGTGAAGACCCTCTTGAGATTCAGGTGCGTATGTAAACGATGGAATTATTTGATCTCTAATGATTCTTATTTCTTTCAACTCCACTCTCACCAATCCAAATCCCAACAAAATTTTTTCTTCTACTCAATGGAAAGGGATCTCCGATCCGTTTTCCTAGAATCCATAGACAGAGAAGGGAATCAAATAGGCAGAAGACTTAAGGTCAAGTTTGAACAACTTTACCCCATTGTGTTGCCTACTCGTTTCGATCTGGTTTGCATTGAAGACGATGAGATTGTTCATATTTATAATCCCAGTACACATGAATTCATAACATTGCCAAAACCTCCTATTTCAAGTGGTAGACCTTCTGTGGGTTTCGGTTATGTTCAGTCAACTGACGAGTATAAAGTAGTTCGTTTGATCGGCCCTCATTATCCTCTTGGACCACGAAATGGATTCAGTGATGATGAGGTTGCTTCAATCACAACAAAATGTCAAGTCTTTACCTTGGGAATGGAAAGAAGAGGCTCTACTGTTACTACTACTACTACTAATACTTCTTCTTCTTGGGCTTGGAAAGTGGTGGATTCTCCATACGATCCTAGCAATGCTAATCCTCCAGCTTTTGTCAATGGAGCCATACACTGGCTGGTCAATTATGATTCTGGGGTTGATACAGACGTCTACAATGGGCATATGATTGACCCTAATTATACAATCATCGCGTTTGATGTCGAAAGCGAAGAATTCAGATTAGTCCCACATCCTGAAGGTGGTCCTGATCTCAAGTCTTTAGAATTACAATATCTTGAACTCCAATTGTTAGAGTTGAGAGGGTTGCTATGCTTTGCATATACTAAACGTTCCAAAATGGACATATGGATGTTAAAAGACTACAACTACTGGGTGAAAGAATACAGTATTGATTTGAACCACGTACCCCGTCACTATAAAAGGAAGGGCGATTTTTTTAATTATGTACCTAGAGACATTGAGGATACAAAGGTGCTAATTGAGACACGAGAGATAGGTTTAGGGTATTACCATCTCCAAAGTAAAAGTTTCAAGGGATTTAAACGAATGCCGGATCTACAGTTCAGTTTCTACGTGGAGAGTTTGCGCTCACTAAAACAAACAATTAGCACAGGTACGTACTATGCTTTTATAGTTGTTCTCTTTCTTCTTCTGTTTTTTTTTTCTTTTGCTGCATCTGATTTAATTGGATTTATTGAATTGGGCATTGTAGTAATAGCCTCAAATTTCTCACTACTTATTTATCCTGTTCCTCTGTTTTAGAATTGGTTCTTATGAGTAATATCTAACAAATTGTTAAAAGTCACCTACCTTGTGGATTAGCTATTAAAAGCAAGTTACTACTCTCTATTATGCAGGGAAAACATTGAAGCAGCTGAAGCACAAGCGGAAAGCCACTCTCTCTAGCTGCAATTAACCCGTAAGAAAATGGATGGTGCCTTGACTTGTCCTCTTAACCAAAGTTTTCATTGTCGACCTTTCATGTTCTCCAATTGATGCGAAAGATGATTAGTGAGTCATCTTCATTCCTTATGAATCTAGATGGACTGCAACAGTTGATGCTCAACCGATTTAGTTAATTAGCTTAGGTACCTGTCTTGAATTCTTGTACCCGTTTTGGTGTTTATGGCATTTTAGTTTAGCCCATGGAGGACCTATTGGAAAAGATGAAAATTTCTACAATCTGTTTGCTTAGCAGAGGAGAACTCAAGTCAAGGTGGAGATTTGTTATGTGTGTCTCAAATTCTTGTACCACGTTTAATCTCTTTGTCATGTTGCTCTGTTTTTGTTTCTAATCATGTTTATTGGTGTTTGTTTTATATATATATATATTCTAGATGGGTGAATTTCTGAGATAGATTGTTAACTTGCTTGGCATGGTGTACTATCTTATTTCCTCTTACCAATTGTTTATTTAAGGGGAAGAAAAAAAACAAATATATTTGTTCCCTGCAGGTGCTAAACTACCTGTGTGTCTTCACTAGTACCCTCGCTGTCTTTTGTCCACTTTTGCTTCTGAGAATCTGGTCAACACTAGTAAGTGAAGAGCTGTTACTAGATGTTGTGATAGTTATTCCCAACCAAGGATTTGTAAATGATCCACAGTTACCATAAGGTATGCAATCTCATTCTCAAATCCAGAAAGCACATCTCTCAAATGAGAACGAAAATTTTATTGGCTCCATTTAGTTGCAAGAGTAGGGAAGAAAGTGAAGAGAAAAATTTTCCCTAGTTGAGTTATTTGGTTGTGAGAGAAACGAAGTGAAATTAATTTTAATGGAGAACGCAACCGGGTAAGCTTTCAATCCTATAATTGGTTCATCGCACCCAAATGACTAATATACCCCTTCCAGGGTCTAAACTTACCATTTTACCCATAGGGCATCCCTAACTTCACACCCTCCTCCTTCTTCTTCTGCAACCCCACTGGCCCCACCACCTGCTGCAACCTAACCCCACTTCTTCTTCTCCTCTGCAACCCCACTGGCCCCACCACCTGCTGCAACCTAACCCCACTCGCCGCTACCCCCTTCTGCAACCCAACCCCACCACGTCCCACCTTCCCGTCTCCCCCCTCCCTCTTTCCTTACACGGACAACCCAATTCGACAGGAATACCAGATTCAGCTATTGAAAAAAGAGGAGCAAACATTCCTCTCTATGCAACACATTAAAGATGGAGAACAGGTTCAGCATCTTGAAGAAATATCAAAGTAAAATCAGGGATACCACCCTTGGCTGAAATCGTGAATTGTAAGAATTAATACTGAAACATTATTTTTTTAAGTAACAGAGAACCATTCTGAATCTTCTTCCATCCAGGATTGCATTCACACTCAAGCTGAGAAAGAAGTTACTAGAAGATTTGCAAGTTCCTTCCTCACAACTGATCAAATTGCATCCAACATCTATTCACAACTCAGAATCCATTAAGAAGATCCACCCAATGACCAAGAAGTATACTAAATACAAAAACCAATTCAGATATGGATTTTGGGGCGGAAAGGAATTCAAAAATGGAGCAGAGAAATTACTTGATCCATGGCCTTCCCTTACACAACAGGTCAAAGACAAGCCACCAATAAATAAAGCCAGGAACCGATCCCAATTCCAGCCCATCCATTATGACCGATTCAAACACTGAAACCCTATTTTTAGATCTAAGGGTCAATTCTAGAGTTATTGGGATCAATTCCAATCACAATCAGAATTAACAGGGATAGATCTAAGGGGTTTGCATCGAAGAGTCTCCATTCTTGTGGGAGTTTGAGATTGAAAAACTAGTGAGGGTCAGGGACCCGTTTCGAGGTTTTCCATTGGAAGAAAGGAAGGGAATGGTTTAGGGTTTTAGGTAGGGAAAAGTCGTGCACTAGCATAACAGATTAATTATCAGTGCAAGGGTGTCCTGGGTTTTCAAAACCCAAAATGGATTTGTTGAATGTGTAAAGAAAAATTATAGATACATTTTCAATTAAGATTCATGTGGCAGCAGGCCAAAGACACTCGGAGAGGGAGATAGAGCAAGAGAGTTCCTGGAAGACATTAAAGTTGCAAGGGATGAGAACTGTTTTTGACTTTTGATGGATCTTTTTAAAAGGCTTTGCCATTTCCAAAACCCAGAACCAGAAACTTCATATATATAAAGGAGCCGCGCAGCTTAGGATACAACACCAAAAGGAGAGCATTAAAACTCTCCAAGGTTGAAGCTTCGGAGGGTTCAATACAAAGGCAGAAGGGGAAAAAGAGAAAGATCTGAAGAAGAGACAAACAGAGTAAAATTTTTTTTTTGGGTTGGGGTAGGAACAGAGGGAGGGGGGAGACGAGAGGGTGGGACATGGTGGGGTTGGGTTGCAGCAGATGGTGGGGCCAGTGGGGTTGCAGAGGAGGAAGAAGAATAAGGAGGAGGAGGAGGAGGAGAAGGGATGGTGATCGGGTTGGTCCCATTAAGTTTATTTTATGTGTAAAATTGGAAAAAAAAAATTTAGTGTGTCAAACAAATGGGGGTAAATATGGAAAAACACCTTCATTAAGGGATTAGGGATGTCCTATGGGAAAAATGGTAAGCTCACACCCAGGGGTGTATTAGTCATTTGAGGAAAAACTTAACTAACAACGTAACACCTAACTAACGGAGTGGGAACTCGGGGGGTGCGGCTGTATGATTTAAAAACACAAGAGGTCACTCTATATTTAATACAAACCTCAAGGGGTGGCAATGTAATTTTTTCCTAATAGAAATAAAATCCTAAGCAAACTAAAGAGAGGAATAAATCCTAATAAGTAGGAATTAAATTTGTTAACTCAACTCCAATAAAATAGGAAGCACAAATAAAGTAGGAAATCCAATTGAAAAGATAAACAAGTCCATACGGTTTAGTCATATCCTTCTTAATTAATAAAGTAATTGATGAAGAGTGTCCAGCCCTTGCTCTACTACTTAATATGGAACCCATTAAGCCTAGTAAGCCTAGTAAAAGGGTAATGAATCATCTGGGTTGGTTCTGAACTGAATTTAACTTAAACCGTTGATTGAATTGGGTTTCCACTTGGTCTGTTTCCAATTTCGGGCTTGCATCAGTTTTGGAGATGTTGATCTTGTTCATACGTTTGTTTGCACAATCAATTGTGTGAAAGTGGTGTCCTATTGCTATAATAATTCGATCGTACTGAGTGATCTAACTATCGAATCAATTTCATTTTTATGATTATAAGTGTCTTGGGGCTTATTTCCAATATTGGATATTTAGTTGAAAGATCTGGATTGGTAAGCTGGCATAGGATATTTTACTCTATATTTGTTTAGTTTTTATTGGTGGTTCGAGTCTGGAAACAGCCTCTCTATGAAACAAAGGTAAAACAGCGTATATTATGACCCTCCTGAGACCCCGCATTGGCGGGAGCCTCATGCACTTGTACACCACACCCTTGTTGTATTGTTACTTAGAGGCTTAGAGCCCTCCACCATAGTTAATCTTTGCACCGATGATATCTGTGTTTATTGGCAAAAGATTGTTTTTAATTAAGAAAGAATTGAAGAAAAAGTGTAATTGGGAGAGCACATGAGAGAGACTAGCCCTTGGATCCTCTCCAATACACTTGACAGATGGAAAAACCTCACAGGCAGATCCCAGCCACCCCGGTATGGAAAGGATCCAAATCCCTTCTTCTGTTTTTATTTTTAATTTTTTTATACTTTGCCACCTCATCACCTATATTAACTAACTCCCCAAAGCTGGCCGAAAATCCTTCTTTTAAATAGAGAAAGGCAAAACTAGACCAACATATATTCTGGAGAGATTCATTGTTGAACCAGCCCCATATGTATATTACTAAAACTCAAACTCTTACCTTAAAAGGGCTTACTTGCCTTACCCTATAAGTTACTAAATTCTTTATGAGCTTCGCTTCTCCCCCTTTTGCCCCAATTGCAAAATTCCGGTGAGTCTGTCAATTCTTCACGGGTACGTACTGTGTCAATTCTTGATTGATTGATTGATTGATGAATATGGAAGGGAGAAGATGATTAAGAGATATAGTCCAACAACAACAACACTAACACTTTTGATTGATTGATTGATTGATTGATTGATTGATGAATATGGACGGGGAGAAGATGATTAAGAGATATAGTCCAACAACAACAACACTAACACTGTTTGAAATTGAAGATGTTTTGATTAATGTTCTTTCGTGGCTACCCGTGAAGACCCTCTTGAGATTCAGGTGCGTATGTAAATGATGGCTTTATCTCATCTCTGAAGATCCTTATTTCATTCAATTCCATTCTCACAAATCCAAATCAAAACAACCTCTTCTCTTCTTCTCTTCATCTCCAGCCGATTCAAGTGAAAGTGGTCCGTACTCCGTTTTCCTAAAATCTACAGACAGAGAAGGCGGGAATCCAATAAGCAGATTTGAGGTCAAGTTTGAAGGATCTATCCCCGCCGTGTTACCTACTCGTTTCGATCTGGTTTGCATTCAAGACGATGATATTTATCATATTTGTTATCCAAGTACACATGAATTCATAACATTGCCAAAACCTACTTCTTTACCCAATGATGATTCTTTTATTAGTTTCGGATATGTTGAGTCAACTGACGAGTATAAAGTAGTTCGTTTTGTTGCCCCTGACTTTGGCCTCTTACAAGATGAATTAGACATTCCCTTTGAGGCTGCTTCATTCAAGACTAAATGTCAAGTCTTTACCTTGGGCTCTTCTTCTTCTTCTTCTTCTTGGGCTTGGAGAGACGTGGTGGATTCTCCATACCATGTTGGCTATTCAAGTCCTCCAGCTTTTGTTAACGGAGCCATCCACTGGCTGGTCCACTATGATCCTATGATTGATGCTGAGCTCTACAATGGGGATATGATTGATCCTAATCATACAATCATCGCATTCGATGTTGAGACCGAAGAATTCAGATTAGTTCCACATCCTGAAGGTTGTCCTGATCTTAGACCTTTAGGATCTACGGAACTCCAATTGGTTGAGTTGAGAGGGTCTCTGTATCTTTCATATGCTAAAGCTTCCAAAATGGACATATGGATGTTCAAAGACTACTACTACTGCTTCGAGAATGGTAATGATCATCATATCGTTGGTGGTACTTGGGTGAAAGAATACAGTATTGATCTTAACATCTTGCACCCTACCTACCAAATGGGGAAAAGCGATTGTCACTACTACGCACCAAGAGATATTGTAGAAGACACAAAGTTAATAATTGAGACACATTGGACAGGTTTAGGTTATTACCATCTCCAAACCACAAGTTTCAAGGGATTTATGCATAGTGAACAAATGGAAATGCCATATCTACAGTTCAGTTTCTATGTGGAGAGTTTACGCTCACTAAAACAAACAATCCACACAGGTACGTACTATGCTTTTATAGTTGTTCTCAAATTTCTCACTACTTATTTATCCTGTTCCTCTATTTTAGAATTGATTCTTATGAGTAATATCTAACAAATTATTAAAAGTGACCTTGTGGGATAGCTATTGAAAGGAAGTTACTACTCTCTATTATGCAGGGAAAACATTGAAACAACTAAAGCAAAAGCGGAAAACATTGATCTACTTTATTAGATTTTTATTTTTTTTTCTTCAATTTCTGATTTTAGTTTCATGGGTTCCTTCGACACTCTGTTTGCTTCTTGTGCTGGTTATGTGAATATTGATATGAGTGTATAGAGGTGTCATTTAAACAGTCCCTTTTTTTTAAGAAGTGTAAGATTTGTATGTTAAGGTTTCTTTCCCTGAATTCCCATTGGTTTCAAGTTTCAACGAATACCCTTGGTTGCTCCAATGGTCAAAACCTTTGTGTGGTACCTTGGAAACCAAGATCAAGTATTGGTATGGTGAAAACCCTCTTCTCTCAAAAATATATATATATATATACCAAAAATGAAAAGAAAGAGGAATTTTTTTATTGGCAACAGCAAAATTTGATTGAATCTGCCCATACAGGGCTTCAAAATTCATCAAATGTATTATATCCCAGTAAATCAATGTCATGCCAACTTACAATAATACATGATTCAAATATCATTAAACTTGTTGCTTAGTTTGTTTCCTTCTAATTTTTTCATATAAAGCACAACAATAACCTGAGGAAGAATATTATTAGAAGCAGGTGTTCCTTTCAGTCATCACTCTTTTGTTAATGGATGTTGTTTTCCAATTTTTTCTATTCCATTTCAGTAAAATTTTCCCCCCTTTCTATTTGAATGTGATGGTTAATTAAGATTTTTGTAGGAATTTTCTGGAATTATTACAAACTTGTGTGATCTCATTTGCTACTTGTGGATGCCAGCCAGCCCCTTTCCCCCTTCCACGGTTCTGATTGTGTGTGTGTGTGGTTGTTGAGGTCTTTGTGGCCTCAGCCACTGTTTTACTAGGAAAAGAAAAAAAAAATTAAGAAAAAGAAGAGGAAGACAAAGAAAAGATATAAGTTGAATCATATCACATTCTCTTCATTTCCTTTGTACTAGAAACCATAGTCCACTATAGGATGAAACAACATTTGTTAGCTATAAGACCTTGATTTCATGGAGAGTGACTTGTAGCAGAGACTAACAAAAAGCTATCTAGAAGGTTGATTGTGAGTGAATTGGTAGGTGTGTTGTTTCAAAAAGCCCTTCCTCTGGAGCTTATTAGGGGTGATTGCTAATACAATTGCTATTTTATTGCTGAGAGATTCCTTAGATATGGAAACAAAAGAAAAGAGTTGTATGACAACAATCCACTCTCTCTTTCTCTTCCGTTGATGATCTCAGTTAGGGAAGAAGCCTTTTCAAGTATAGAGAACTATAATATTCTTGTTGCTTTACCTTTATCCATTAGATGTTGCTATAGTCAATAGATTTGTGGCTCTTAATGTGAAAGCCATCACTTTGTGTTGGGTTATTGGCCACACCTTGGTTCTGAGTTCTGACTTTCCTTGTGTATATGTTGAGGTAATCAATAAAGAAACCCACAAAAAAAATTTAAATAAAAAAATCCTACCCAAAGTGGTTCATTGACAAAGCAGGTTATGAAGAAATTTTCCAATTTCCATGCACGCGAGGCCAGCTGAATAAGATGAGACTTTGTGATGTAATTTGATTATGACAGCCAACTTTTGGTAGGGGATAAGCATTAAGCAAAGTGGATTTGGTGAGTGGTGAAGGGCAGAACAGGGTAGTCTTTGAATCATTGTAAAGCTTTGCATATTTTTTTACTTTCTTGCATTAATAATGTTATAATTATGAGGATTAGCTCCTTTATGGAAAACTAATGATTGTTCAGGAATCTTTCATACTTAAAGAGACGATTTTGATTGATCAGGAATCTTTCATACCTAAAGAGACCAAGCAAGGATTTAATAGATATCTTATCTTCACCTTGTAATGTAAATAGAATTATTTCTAGCCATTTAACTGGACTTGTCATGTTCAGATATTTTATTGAGCAACAGGGATGGAGGGAAACAACTATAGTTGGTTATGGTTTCTGGTAAGCAGCTTGTTCAGGGTAATTCAGTCATCAGTTTAGAGGAATATATTATCTGCCCAACATTTTATTTCAATGGATGATGACATAGCTAGTTGTCTGTCATTTTATCCCTGTGCAGGATGAGATGGTTAATTCTTCGGAAAATTGGCTGGCCAAACTTGGGGCAAGGAGGGATTCTGTATATCTGGGCGTTGAGTTTTTGGCTAATTTTTCTGTAGCTATTTGTCTTGCAACACTGATGTTCCTTCTTTGAGGCAACTCTGTAAATCTTGATATCCCCCTGGAGAGAAAATTTATGTACCTAGAAGGCTTGAAAGTTGAAATGCCGTGCTGTGATTAGGTTACCAGATGTACAACTCAAGGCTAATGAGGTGCGGCTTTATTGATTTCTCATGGAACCTGTCTAGGCTGAGACCTTAAGACTCATTAGCCCTGGGGCAGAGGTTGGACATTTTAGTCACATTGGTTCCAGGAATTTATTATAGATTTGTGACATAGCATGTCTACCAAGCAAATTGGCAAGCAAGTTCAGTACAATTGCAAACTGATGTAAAATGTGTAGTTTTGATCAGGTTCAGAAACGTTTCATTTGTTTGAGTTGAAATACATTTTCTGGAATATCAAATATTAGACTTAGTGTTTATTTTTGTGTTCCTTTTATTTAATATCAAGGACCATTTAGGAGAATGGAAGATTGAGAAAAGGATACCCGTATGATGGAGGCAGTGCCCCCCAGAAGTGGCAATTGTTTGCGCTTCCAACCATTTTTTGATAAAATAACATTCCAAACATTTTAGGAAAAGTTGTTTCTAGTTTTTCTTATTGAATTTAAGATTGTATTTATGTTTTTTAGCCTTGCAGTTTCCTCTTGTTTCAATTCAATTGCTGTAAAATATTCCATTTTGTAAAAAGTGGATCTGGAATGAACCTATTGTATTCTATTGAAGAAAGTAATTTTATTTTTTTATTATTTTATTTATTTATTTATTTTATTTTTTTCGTGTGGGGGGAAGAGAAAGGACAAGATGTGAGAGTCTCAATTGGAATTGTTCCATTCTCCTTCAACTGTGGCAATGCTAAGGTTTTAGAGCGTTACCTTTAGATAAATAGGATTATAAGTTTGGTAATTTACTTCAGTTATGTTCTGAATTTTCTTTTTCCACAAAGACTAGAGGAGCATCTGAGCTTGTGCCCATCTGTTCCTATACCCTTATACCTATAAAAAAAGTTTTCCAACTGAACTGCCAAGAAAATTATTACCCCTTGCTTTCACATTTGGTCCGGATCAATCCCTTAAACTGGATTAAAACTGAATGCATTTTTTGATTCAGAGTACAAATAAGGCTTAAGTGAAGGAATCATATCATGAAGTCTAGATCCATTCCTGTCTTATTCAACTCTTACTTTCTATATCACATGATGAGGTGTCACAAGAGGTAACCCTGATCCTTCGATGGGCATCAGCCAAGTGGTTTTACATAAAAAAAATCATCTTCTATACAAACAAGATTATGTGAGCAACATACAAAGAGTACGACAAAAATGTTATATATATGTACTTAAATTGAAGATGGATATGGATTTTAGATTATATGTATGTACTTCCCTGCTTGGTTGTGACCTATTGCTATGCGTTGCTTTGTTGAAGTAACATATCACCACTTAGTGCTAATTTTTAAATTAGTATGGATACATGAAAAATTGAGAAAGACTTTTTTTTTTATCAGAATTTTAATCTAAATTTTTTTTATTATCTTATTTTTTATAAAGTCATATTAAATGTATGCATATGTTCTATAAAAAAACAAGGTTAAAATAATTTTTTCAAACAATATTCAAGTAGAATCTCTGGGTAACCAAACAATTTTTTATATGGATTCAGGAAAAATCCAATTGACAAACTCAGGGTAACCAAACAGTTTTACAGTTGGATTCAGAAGGATTCCATCTGACAGACTCAAGATAACGTAACAGTTTTATAGAAGGATTTCATCTAACAGGCTTAGGGTAACCAAACAATTTTTTTTCTCGAATACAACTCCACATGAACCAGATTCGTAAAAAGCTGATCCAAAATCAGAATCCGACTCATCAGACACTTTCAACCAAACACACCTTTAAGATCTCAAATCACAATAATGGGTCGAGTGGGTAATTTTCTTGGTTTCCCTCTACTCTCTTCTTACCCCCTTCACCCTTATTTGGTTTAGATACATGCAACTATATCTATATCTTTATCTATCGACACATATCATTTCAATTGATACATGAAAGGTATTGCCAACTGAATGGTTCCTTGCCATTGATTTGAAACCTCAAGTTTCATTTGATCTATTAGAAAGTTCAGTTCTTTGTATGCAATCTCATGTATTTACGATCGTAGAGTATTATCTCCACTGTGCGTCAAATTGATCATCCACATCCTCTGCCTTCACCCTTGCTCATTCATGTAGATCCCTCCTCTGTCTTTCCTGATCCATATGTACATGTAGATGTGGCTCATCAAACAAGCCTAAACCCTGAGGTTGCGGCATTGCCCTAGACAATGGCTACGGCTGGCATTGAAAGGGAGAATCGTTATCGTCTACGGTTCCCTGACCGGTGCGGTTCCCTAGTTCGTCTCACAAGAGGGGGATAGGACTCACCCGGGGCACTTGACCGAACACTCTACCCGAGTGGGGTCCACCCTCCTCTTGTGAGAGGCACTAGGGAACCGCATCGGTCAGGGAATCGTATACGATAAAAATTCTTGAAAGGGAGATCAAATCAGCGATTAGAAATTGGTAGAGATCGATCATGGGCTGCCATGTTAAAAATGAGAATGAGAGGCAGACCCACTAGCGGCTTATACGTAAGTTGGATCAAAGCTGTTGGAGATTTGGAGAACTCGTCTTGACTGTAGTGAGTTTGTGACCATAGTTAGCAAAAACGGAACAAAAAAAAAAAAAACCGAGAAACAAATGGCACAGTTTTAAAAGGCACAACACTTTGAATGATACGTTAAAAACACAGAGAAGGGAAAAATAGGGAAATGGATGAAATGAGTTTTAACTGTAGATTTTTTTTTTTTTTTTTTTTAAAAAAGCCTAGCTTACTCATATAAATTAATGAGTTTTTACCAGAATACATATATCTAATGTTCAAAACAATGATAACATCCAACATTAATTCATATATATTTCACAATCCATTATAAATTTCATGAAAAATAATAATAGTTAAGGAAAAAACATGAAATGAAAAGGATTGTAGTTTTTGCATAGGGACTATTTCAACATAAGTAATTGATTCAATATGATTATATATTAATTAGAACAAGTCTCACATGAAAGTAGGAATCTTATGCTCTTTTATCGGTATATATTCTATATAGCTGAACTGCACATAGAATACACATGGCATTTTTTAATTTCAAACAAACATGAACACATTTAATATACATGTAAAACATTGAAGATAAAAATATGTGTTCTTTTTCCGTTCATTTGAGATAGGCTTGTAAACGGATACGGATCGGATCTGATTCGAATATTCCCTAATTGAATATGGATACCTCTAAATAAATTCGGATGTGGATCGAATTCGGATTTTCAACCATCCGTTTACATCTCTGCCTTGTTTAACCTGGACCTTCCTCTTCCTAGCGGATATAATTTACTTTCAATCCATATCTCTTAGATCATGATTCTCTTTTCCTCATATTCTAGAACCTATCGATTCTTCAAAAACCCTCAAGATCATTATTTATTTAAATTTATATTATTAAATATTCGGATTTTTTTCAAGACGGATTTTTATCGAAGTATTCAAATTTTTTCCTGATATCTCTAAACGAATATGGATATCCCTAAACAGATACGAATGAGGATCAAATTGGAATTTTTGATTATCCATTTACATCCCTAATTTGAGATGCATACCGCAATAAATGTTTAAAACGTGAAAAAAAAAACAAAAATAGGGTTTTAAATGGATTTTAAACACGTTTTTGTATGAATAGTGATTATGATTAGAGCGATGTGGAATATTGCGGATCATCCAATGTCTTGTCTCCTGGCATTCCACCCCGTGCTCCATCACAAAAGAGTGGGGAGTTCAATAGTGGAATAGGAATAATTATGGGATAAAGTTAGAAATTTCCCCCAGGGATGATTTTTCAAATCCATGCTACCGGCATTTTTTACCTGTATTAGTAAGTAATTAGTTTAACTATTACAGTTACCACTCTGTAAAACATAAAAAGTACTACAAGTACCACTGATTCCATGATACCGGTACCATGTGAGACCAATCGTCTCTTTGAATCCATCCGAATGAATGATGGGCTCCACCAACACACATATTCCAATCCAACTCGATAGCCATATTCTCACACGTGAAGCGCGATATCCTAGAATCATTTTCACTTCACTTTCGAAATCTGCGCGGTGTACATTATAATACGAAAGACTACAAATGTTGGTGGTGGGTACACATCAAAATTCCCCCCCCCCCACCTTCACGGTCTCGCAGTCTCTCTCTCTCTCTCTCTCTCTCTCTCTCTCTCATTTTACCTTTTTCACCTCCTGTGTCCTGGCCTTCTTCATGTGACTGCTGACTGTGTCGTACTGTGCTTGCAGTGCGACAGCTGCTTGTCGCATTATCCCTTTCTCTCTCTCTCCCCACTACCCACACTGAGCTACTGAGCTCACTCTCCTGAGTTCCTGACCATGGATTGAAGATTTGAAGACCATAGATGGTTTCTGCTACTTACCAGAGAGAGAGAGAGAGAGCAAAACGAATGCAGCAAAAGAGGGTAATAGAAGCAGAACCTAAATGATGTCTTCATCTCCCGTTTCCTTCACTTCTATTATTTTAATCTCACTGCTAACCATCTTAGTAGCTTCTACGGTGGTGGTATCGATTCCGATTGTGAAGAAATTTGAACTTCCATCTGATGCTCAAGCTCTTCTAGCCTTCAAATCGAAGGCTGATTTGGAAGAAAAGCTTCCCTTCTTGTTTAGTAAGCGCGTGGGTCACTGCCAATGGCCTGGCGTCAAATGTGCTCAAGGCAGAGTTGTTCGTCTCGTCCTCGAAGGTTTCGGGCTTTCTGGTTCCTTCGCCCCCAACACATTGAATCGTCTTGATCAGCTCAGAGTTCTCAGCCTTCAGAACAACTCCCTTTCAGGTTCCATCCCCGATCTCTCCGACCTCGCTAACCTGAAGACCCTTTTCCTCGACCACAACTCCTTCTCGGGTTTCTTCCCTCCTTCAATCCTCTCTCTCCACCGTCTACGAACCCTCGATCTCTCCTCCAACAACCTTACTGGAGCTCTTCCCCTCGGCTTGACCACTCTCGACCGGTTGTACTATCTCCGCCTCGATAACAACCGGTTCTACGGTTCCGTCCCTCCACTGAACCAGTCATCTCTCCAAATCTTCAATGTCTCCTCCAACAACCTCACTGGTGCCGTCCCCGTCACTATCACACTCTCGCGCTTCCACAACTCTTTTTCAGCTAATCCTGAGCTCTGCGGCCAGATCGTGCACCAAGAATGCCGGCCGCATCTGCCCTTTTTTGGGCCCCCGGTGCTTGGGCCGCCGCCAACGGCAGTTGGGCAGAACGAGCAGGTTCAAGGGCTGGTACTGCCTCCGACATCACGAGGGGAGCACAAGCGCACGACCGTAATCGTTGGGTTCTCGATTGCGATCCTGGTTCTCGTTGGATCTCTGATTTGCTTCTTAGCGGCGGTAAAGAAGCGATCGAAGCAGAAGGTGTCGACACCGACAATAGCGTTGGATGCCGCTGCTACGGCTGATGCAGCTGCAGTAATGCGGGTGGAAGAACAGAACGAACTGGAGGCGAAGGTGAAGAAGATGCGCGAGATGCAAGTTGCTAAGAGCGGGTGCTTGATGTTCTGTGCAGGGGAGCCGCATGCCTATACTCTGGAGCAGCTGATGAGGGCTTCGGCAGAGATGCTTGGTAGAGGAACGATTGGGACGACTTACAAGGCTGTGCTTGATAACCAACTGATTGTGAGTGTCAAGCGATTGGACGCTGCGAAGACAGCAATTACGAGCTCAGAGACGTTCGAACAGCACATGGAATCGGTCGGCGGGCTTCGCCACCCTAATCTGGTCCCTCTCAAAGCTTATTTCCAGGCCAAAGAAGAGAGACTTCTCATCTATGAATACCAACCCAACGGCAGCCTCTTCTCCCTCATCCACGGTAAGCTTCCCTGCTCTGCTATATGCCTAGGTGACTCGCTTCCGCCGAATCGAGCGATTTCACTCGGTGGCGATGCTTCCCGTCTCATTATCTGGGTTTACTTCTTAATTTGGGGAAAATTTGCTTTCTTTATTTGGGTTTCCGCATGCGAGCAGGTTCGAGATCAACGAGGGCGAAGCCGCTGCACTGGACTTCGTGCTTGAAGATAGCAGAGGATGTTGCACAGGGACTGGCATACATACACCAAGCATCCAGACTGGTCCACGGCAACCTCAAGTCCTCCAACGTCCTTCTCGGCCCTGAATTCGAGGCCTGTCTCACCGATTACTGCCTCGCCGTGCTTGGAGACGACGACGTCGACCTCACCGGGTACAGAGCACCTGAGACCCGCAAGTCAACACGAGGGGCCACACCGAAATCCGATGTTTACGCCTTCGGCGTTCTCTTGCTGGAGCTTCTTACAGGGAAACCCCCGTCTCAGCATCCCTTGCTGATGCCGACGGAGCTTCATATATGGGTAAGTTCGACGAGGGAAGAAGACGGTGGGGAAGAGAACCGGCTGGCTATGCTCACCGAATTGGCTGCCACTTGTGGCCAGACTTCGCCAGAACAGAGGCCCACTATGTGGCAAGTATTGAAGATGATTCAGGAAATTAAGGAGACAGTGACGATGGAAGACAACAACCAACTTCAACTGGGCTTTTCTTAATTAACATTGATGGATGATTCACTACTCCAAATGGTGAGAGTTAGAAACAGAGACTAGAGAGCGAAACCAATTTAATGGTGACCTGTCGATCGATTTTCATCCACGAATCTGAAGCTCAAGTGCCGAACAACTTTGTTTCCAACAGAAAAAAAGATTGATGAACTGTGAACGGCGAGAAATTGGAGCTGACGTGGTTTGCTCTAAACTCAACAGGTGACAGTCGGAAAAGTTGGGTTGATTCAATCATTCGACTGTGAACTGTATCGTGATCAAGGTTCTAAAATTCGGGTTTCCACTAGGTTTCGACCAGTTAAAAATCAAGTTCCTGTTTCGATCATATCTGGGTTGAAACCTAGGACTTTCTCCAGGCTAACTCAAACCTTGGTTTCAAGACCAATAAGTTGTTTTTGTGTATTGATTCTTATGTTGGTGCCTATCTTTAATATTTTAAACTCAATCCATGCATTAGTTTCACATAGAGAACAGTAAAAATAATACTAGTGGTTTTGATCCAAGTTTGATACTGTATAGTGTTCTTGGACATGGTATTGAATAAGGTTTGATCGGAACATAACTTCTTCAATATAAATCAGATTTAAACAATCTTGAATTTGTGTGAAAGTTTTCCAACAAAGTTTTTTAACAAATCTAAGATTATTTAAATATGATTTACATTGAAAGAGTTATATACCGGTCAAAGTTAATTTGGTGTATGCGAATGCTATCAAAATCGTTTTAAATGAAAATATTTATTTTGGACATCAAAACAAATAAATATTTTATCAAACTTTTGGATTTTAGTAATGTTTTATTACATTAAGATTTATGAAATTTTTATATTTGAGAAAAATCCTAGCATTTGAAAGTTGAAAATTGTTTTTACCGTTGAAATTAGAAAATTGTTCTTACCGTTGAAAATCTAATTTTTGTTCTTGAATTAGGGAGTTGATTTTTTTTTTTTTCTTTTTGAAATTTGATTTTTTAAAACTATTTTTATTGGATTCAAATAGGGGATATTTGCTATTTATGAATAATATCTTAAGTAATTGAAATACAAATACAAAAACATTTACTTAAACGATATTAGGCATAAATAAATGTCTGTCCTAATTTTTAGCATAAATACCTGTCAGTCCTAGTTTTGGGTCAAGTTTTTCCAAGTTTCGATGGGTATAAGTGTTGAGACTATTTAAATATGATCGAAACTATGAATTTTATAAATTCATCTTTCAATTCGTTTTGAAAACCTACGAAACTGAGTTAACTCAGTGGTTTGGATAGGTTTCGATCGAGTTCTTCTTCCATGATCATGATGATGTTTTTAGTTTTGTTACGGAAATCAAAAGAGCATCTATGGAATTTTACTGAAATAATTCAAGAATCACGGATGCCGAACCAACCAAATCAGTATCCTTAATTCGATAAATTCGATAATTAAAGAAGCAAATGGTTTTAGTTCTATTCCTCAACATGTACGTATACCTACACGTACATGTGAAGAGGGGTATTTATAAAAATAAAATAAACTTGTGATTGATTCCTCGCATTGGAGGGAAGAGAAAATGAATAAAAAGGAGAGCCTTAGATTTGTCGATTTTTTATTCTTCTAATTTGCCAATGTTTTTAGGCTCAAAATTTGACATGTGAAGATAAAACTTTGAGGTTTAACATCCACATGATTTTAGACTTTTAGTTGCATCCTACATTCCTACCTACAATGTGGTCTATTGTCTCCGCATGGGCGCATGAGGCCATGAATGTTTCTCATAATTTATTATGTACTTGATAAAAATCGAAATAGTACTTAATTAAATTAATAGAATGAATATCTAATGGGATAAAGTTCTCTACACTGGGCACGTAGGGTATGCTTTTCGGAGTGCAGCTCAGGTTCTCGTTCATTCTTGTACAGCCTGAGCCCCACAGATCGAATCCAAGGGAGGTGTGTCTCACAATCTAATTCCATCTGTGCAGCTCAAACTTGTACAAAAACCCACCTCCCTTGGATTCCATCTATGCAGCTACTGTACTAGAATGGTTCTCCTACGAGAACCTAAGCCAGACTCCTTGGAGTGAAGCTCAAGTTCTTATACGAGAACCATTCTCGTACGCCTTGAGCCATACAGATGGAATCCAAGGGAGGTGGGTCCAATAGACTGATCCCCTCTATGCGGCTCAGACCCGTACGAGAATGGTTCTCATACAAGAACCTGAGAGTTTCAACTTAAAAAAACAAACAATTGGCAGTCTAACCGAATCGGGTCCAGCCGATTTTGATTCAATTCTATTCTAGATCAGCTGAAATCGGTTAAGAATCAATCATAATCCAGCTGATCTGAATCAACTAATGCGGCCTCTGCCATTTCCAATCGAATCAGCCAGAATCAAGATCTGCCTCTGCCATTTCCAATCTGAATCAACTAATTCGGCTGATTTGTTTCCAATTTTTGAATTACATGAGAACCATTTTCAGGAGATACTGGCTTGGATGGATGAATGGCTCTCAACCCTGAATCACCCCAGACCAATCAATTCCCATTGGCACTTTAACCAGAACCATCGTTTCAAAAATCGGAATCAGATTAGGTAAACTGGCTGATTTGGATCGAATTGGCCATGACCAATCCCAATTCCAACTGATTTGATATGGCCGATTCTTGGTCCAAAACCGTAAAATCACTGAGTTATTAGATCTAAGGGCTGATTTCTAGGGTTTTTTAGAATCAATTCCCGCAGAATCTGATCCAATCTCCGATTCCGCGTTTTGAATCCTTAACCAAAACCCAAATTTTGTCTTGGGCTCATCTTTATTTCAGATATTCAAAATGCTTATGGTTTTTTTTTTTTTTTAAGCCTGAATATTAATTGGGATTCGAGAAAGCCCCTAAATTTTTTTAAGATATAAAACCAACAAGAACAAAGGGGGACATAATACGCGTCACCCCAACCTATGGGGAAGTAATCACTCTCAACTTGAAATCAAATCATCTCACCCTTTCCCATCACAAACTAAAAAAAAAAAAAAATACAGACGAAAAAGTAGAAAACTAGTTTTGTCCTCCCAAATAATACGGCAAAGATCTTAAGGAATGTCCTTATTTGCAAAGAAGGTAGAGGAATTCTAAGAGATACAAGCAGAATTGCCAAGTAATCAGTTGTGTGATTGCTTTCTCGAAACGAAACGAAAAGGTTTGCTCTAAGGAAGGCAATCAAATAGAGAATCTCTTAGAACCAATATCAACAAGTCTATAAAGGGCAAAATTGCTTATGGTTCATGTTGGAATTTTATATAAATTAAGGGGCATGAGATCTTTGCTTGATCGCCTGGTCTCTATACCAATATCTAGGCCAATGGGAGAGCATACATGGCTAGACCAATGGTGGATAGACGAAATGATCGGCCTGCCCTCCTGAATGACCCAAACCCCGTCCCATGTGTCTAGGCGCAGCCTATGCCTAGATGCACTCTCGAACAGGGAACGTGCGTCCATATCGTATATACCAACAACAACTCAGCTTCATTCCAACTAAATAATTTTTCCCTTCAAATAGATCTATTTGAGAAAGGGCCTTGGTGCAATGGTAAAGTTGCTTCATTTTGACCAAGTGGTGCATGGGTAAGGCTGCATACATCATGACCCTGCCCAAACCCCGCAGTGGTGGGAGCATCGTGCACTGGGTACGTCTGTTTTTGTTTATAAATTAGATCTATTCGAGGTCATACTTGAAACAAGGCCTAAGTTATGTATGTCTTTCTTCATCACTTCTCTTAAGGTCTTTTGAGGTTTGCCTCTGGCTCTTTTAGTTTTTTCAATCTGAATCAAATCATTCATTCGTATTAAAACATCCAAAGGCTTCCATTGAACATTGTCATACCAGTATACCACCTTAAACTACTTTTTCGTAGTTTATCATGCATCAAAGCTACGTCCAAGCAAGCTCTAAAGTAATCATTCCTTACTTTATATTTTTTAGCTTTGTCACTCATCCATCTCAACATCTTCATCTCCATTACACTGAGTTTATTTATATGATGCTTCTTAACTACCCAACATTCCGCACCATACATCATACCCAATCACTATCCTATAAATAAAAAAAATCTAAAAAATGTTTAATTTATTGAACAACAAATAGTTTACTTTGTATGTAACATATATTTTATAAATAATATCTATAAACTGAAAAATATTTTAAAAAAATCATAAAACTGGCCTTTTCTTTAAGTTTCTCTCTTTAGAGGATAAGGAAAGGAAAATTTCATTAACCACTTGCAATATTTGTTGGAAGTTACAAGATAGATCTGAGATGCTCATTTATATAGTTTTTCCTATCTAAATTGTATGTTCTTGCCCCAATTTGTACACATACATGAACATACACGGAAATCATACCAAATAAACAAGAGGGTTAAAATTAGATTATGAAATTTGGCACATGTCTAATCTTAGACCATGTTCTCTCTAACGGGTAAAATCGACATACCATTTGTCCATATGGAAAAATAGATGTTTTGCAATGTTTGGAAAAGTGTACCCCTTGTGCCAATAATATCTTGCCACAAGGTTGGAAAAAGAACATTAGGCAGTCACGTGGATCCTAAAGCCCAGACACAAGAGTATGCGAAATTACCGTCACAACCCCCATGAAATAAATATCCCATCCATGTTGATGCCCTCTATGTATGCTCTCATTGGCCCCCACGTTGGTGCCGGAACTACAGGACCAAACAACTATCTCTTGCGCCAAAAATTATGTGTATAAAATAAGGGAGAGTGTTTCCTGTATGGGAGTGTAGTCTATGCCAACAGGAAACATCCAGTGAGTGCCCCCTGGAAAAGAATCATTTTAGGGAAGTGGAGGAGAGAGAGATAGAGGAGAGCTCTTGTAGAGGTTACGACACTGGATGGAAATCATTTCCCCGTAAAACAATTAATTGAAAAAGGTTCTTTGAGCCGTTGGGATAGGATATGTTGGCACATCGGTGCTTATCTCTCTTCTTATCACATGAAATAACCTTGCTCTTTATTTCATGTAAAATATTCTTTTACACTCTTACCAAAAGCTTGCATTGATAACCCTATCTCAATAATTGGCGCCTCACTATGGCTATGTTTGGATGTCAAGAAAATAAAAAATTCATTTTTGTTTTGGATTTGCAGAAAGAGACCCACATTATGTTTTCCCCCCCTTTTCTTGACATCTAAAAATAGCCTATATCTATGTCTCTCCTCCCATAGTAGGGATAGATATGTAATTTCATTAGAAGAGAGGAGAGAGATAGATACAAGAGACGCTAACGTACACTGCATAGCCTGACAACATTCTTTCTATCTTAATTAATTAGGTGAAAAAGAAGGATGTCTAATTGGGTGGTTCTTGTTCCATATACAATAGTGTGTAAAATATGTCTTACCTTGTGTAATTAAAAATCCCATATTGACAGATGCCCCGTGTAGGGATTGAGGTATCAGTGTCGATCTCCGTCGATATTGATCTAGATCGACCTATATCGGTCAAAAAGCAAAAAATACCAGTTTTAGGGATTGGTCCTCGTATCGAACTGGATTAGTCAAAAAAATAAGAAATCTTAATTTTTTTTTTTTAAAAATTCAGAAAAAAAAAAAAAAAAAAAAAGTACCTAGCTATAGGGACAGATTGGCCGATACCCATCCAACAGCCGATCCATACTGTGCCGATCTACCTCAATCCATGGCCCCCTTGCAATTCCCTACCCGGTCCAGTTACCGTAGTGCCCCTAACAAGGGGGGCGCAATGATCATTCCAACCCTGCCCGGGTGAGGTCCACCCCGTTCTTATTATAGGCATTAAGGGATTGGACCGGACATGGAATTGCTGGAGATATTTTTCCGTCTACGTGCGCTCTCTTTGGCCCCGCACTGATGCACCTGCTACTCAACCAGGTAGAGATCACTTGCCCAGATGTTTCTAGCAAATTCAGTTCTTCCCTCCCCTTTAACTCTGAATTTTTATCCGCTGTTGTGCACGGCAGCACTGTTGTGCCAAGTGGGGTCCGCTGTGCACACATGGTCGCTGCTGCGCCGCACGATGGCACAGCAGCGGATAAAAATTCAGAGTTGAAGGGGAGGGAAGAACTGAATTTGCTAGAAACATCTCGGCAGAACGGAAAGCCGAGGATCCACAAAAAATTTAAAAAGAATAAAGAAAAAAAGGTTCGAGCCTTCGAGGTGGTGATGGAAAGCGAAAATAGGGAAACTATCGTTGGTACGTCTGCCGGTCCCATGGAAGAGAGCTTAGGTAAGGAGATGGACTCTGAGACAACGGCAACGCAAACTACTGCGTTGCCTGAGCCCTTGAACCGTGCAGAGGAACTCAGGGGCTTACTCACATTGGCTCGCCAGCTCATAAATCAGGGGAAGCCATCTCTGGCACTTCAAGCGGTAATTAAGAAAGACCAAAACCCTCTTTCTTCCTTTCATTCCTGATCTGATTCTTCATTTTATCTGTGATTCTGTTCTTTGCTTGATGTCTGTGTTTTCTTTCCATAATTCATTCTTTCTGCTATATAAATTACGTTTTTTTTTACAACGGTTTCTTCTTCTTGTCTCTGTTTTTCTTATCTCTTCTTTTCTGAGGGTATGATCATTATGGTTGAGTTGCAGCTGACGATTTGTTCCTGCTTAGTAAACTTATATTGCGATGAGATTGCACGCAAAGAACGGGTTATGGTGCATAGTTTGTTTTCGATTTTATGCAGTATAAATTAATTCCCAAATTGGGTTTTGCTCTTTCCATGGCATATTTGAAAAGCAATTAAACTTAGCAGTGTTTGGAGCACAGTTACCTAATTCTATAGGGTTGGATGTGACTTGCTAATTGGTTCAAGTGATGTTGCAACTTGGTTCTTTTTGGATTACAAAATAGTTTTTTTCTATTTTATCTATTGACAGTAAAACAATGGAAATAGATGATGAAACCTCTTAAAATGGGGGAAACTACAAACTTTCTTTGCAAGGCTGCACGGCAGATCACTGTGCTATCAGTGCAAGCTGGAGATATGGTTTAATCCTTGGCCAATGAATTTAATTTTGATGAGTTTTGGTTGCAATGAACTTAAATGATTAACATGTGAGTATTTCAACTGATATTACTGAAATGTTTCTTTCAACACCTGAGAAAATCAGGGTAGAAATCAAAAGTTTCCTTCTTTCTTAATTCTTATACCAAAAGGTGAACCTAAGATGTCTATAGTTGTTGAACTGGGTTATTATGAGAGTTGTGAATTGGATGAAACTTGAATCCAGTTTTGATGAAGATGAAATAGACTTAAGTAATATAGAAATGGAGTATTTTCACAGAAGTCAGCAAAATGTTTCTTTTAAAAAACCTGATCAAATCAGGGGAAAAATCAAAAGTTTCATCTGTAGCAACCCTCAAACCAAATTTTATCCAACAGACAAAGTTCGGTATACTATAACAATATCCCAATCAAGCTAGATTGTTAATTTACTGTAATGCGAGAAGCATTCAAATAAATTATTAACCTGATTGATCCTAAGGGTATCAAAACTAGTTTATTCATGTAATGTAGTCTTCCACCACTCTTCTTGGGGGAAGATTGTATTTATTTACCAACAATGCTCTTTGAAATTACTTAAACCAAAATACCATTACTAAACAGCCTGATATGGTCTTCCATCATTCTCCTTAGCATACTGGAAAATTATAGGTCTTGATGTATTTCATTTAGAGTTCAAGTTATCGAAGTTGGCAATGGAACAGACCTTGGATTAGAATTGGCCAGAATCAGTCTGAACCCTAGAAATTTGAATTGGGAAGAAGAAAAAATTTCCCAATATCTGTGATCTTTTGTAGATTTTTATTTAATAAACTTGGGGATTTTGATACAAGAGGTAAGTTTCATTGATTTTCTGTTATTTTACTGCCTAAAGGGAAATAATGGCCAAAAGTGGACACAAATATCAAACAAGTCGATAAAAAAAAAAAAATTTGTGGAACCGGGCAATTCGACCAATCCGATTCCATTTCCTTGAACTGTGAATGTATTTCATCAGAGTTCTTGATTTATGCTGAAGCTGCACTTGATCCAAATATCCAATGTAATACTGATTCTCCATTTTAAACCCATATATTCTGGGTAAGTTGCTTTCAAGCCTGTTTATCTGTAGCTTATTGGCTGGGGCTGGCTCAGATTCTGCAGATGTAGATCCTTACTAGACTGCTTTTATGGTGGGGTTCAGTGTCTCAAGAGGCTTTGAGATTTTATGGAGTTCTTTTGTTGTTTGTTTTTTCACATCTCTGACAATTGGTGTTGGTTTTTCCTTTTTCACTTTTGTGTAACAAGTTAAGTCTCTATAAGTTTTTGTGTATGATTTACATATCTGATATATGTTGATTCACTTAACTACCAAAAGAGAGAAGTAAACAAAGCTTTTCAACTTTGATTAATGGCTGTTGATTATGATAGGTAAATAATCAACAAATGATCGCAACTTCACTTTTTTAAATCTCAACCATGATGAAAATTATACTTCAGGCACACATTTCCTTTGTTTGAAGCTGTAAAGGACTCTTTTCTCCAATTCTATCCATCCTAGCCTGGATGGATTAATTCGTTTTTGGTTCGATATCTCTTAAGGACTTTCAACCTTATATGTTCAGATACTTTCAACCTAATGCTCAGATATGGATATGTACACTTAAGCAAGCATTTGACTTTCTCTTTTCTAGAATTCAGGACATGGATACAGATGAGGTATGAATTTTTATCACCTGCGGTTCCCCTGCCCGGTACGGCTCCCTAGTGCCTCTAATAAAAGGGGGGTGGACCCCACCCGGGCAGTGTGTTCGGTAAGGGGTTGGAATGGTCATTTCAGCTCCCCCCCTCCATGAGAGGAACCGCACAACTGTACCGGTCAGCGAACCTCAGGGGATAAAGGTCCGATGAGGTATCCTATTTAATGCGCTGATAAAAGCATTTTGCTCCTAGTTTATAAGTAGAATTTTCTTTTTTGACGAATACATTTTACCAAAATCTACGAGGAGTACTTTCATACAGTAAGATCTATTTGAATATATCATTTGTGTATTTTTTTCTTTGGAAACACATTAGAAATTTGTTAGTAGTTAAAACATAATCACATGTAATGGTTGGGACTTGGTAATGAGAACCCTACACCCTAGAAGTATACATTCAGCATGTGGAATTGAAATTAGCTTCTAGTCTTACAGGCATGGGTATACTAAGCATGCTAAGGTATCCACCTATCACGGCCTTCAGCATAAGACTTTGTAGACTAGACTTTATATACTTTGTTTGTTTGGTTGAATTTGGGTTTTCATTTCCATAATTTGCAACCTTAATTGAGCTCTGTTGGGGGTTATGATTCTTCACTGCCCTACTATGGTAGCCCTACCGTTGTGTGGTACAGTGGATGTTCTATGCAGTGTCTTGTGGTTTTGTTTTCCTTATTATTACTTATGCCATTTAACAGATTTTCTTTTTCTTTGTTTCCTATTCTATTCTAATGTTTCATAGTTAATGGATAAAGAAGGGGAAATGCCCTTTATTGAAGACAAGCTTGCCTTCACAGCCCACCTATTTACTTCTTCTGGAGGGTTGATATCTCTAATCCAAATGTTGGATGGTAGGTTTCCTTTTAGATTGGCCCCTTTCTTAATCATGTGGCCCACCATTTATTGAACTCTTGCCATTTATCATTTCATCTGTTAAGCCAAACTGTCCAATGCTGACTTTCTAATTATTTTGAAAGCTTTTTATTGCTGAATGGTGAAAGTCTTTGGTCTGAAACTTACCAAATCAGTAGATGGTGTCACAGGCAGCGTATCCACAGAATTTGAACACCAACTGGTGATGCAGTTAGACGTTGGATTAGTTAGGGATAATTATGTAATTTGATTTTTTTAATTGTATTTATATTGTTAGATTCGTAATAGCAAGTAGGAGTTAAGAGTCTTAGTTGCATTCAAATTTGTTTTCAGTTTTAGGATAGGATTTCTTTTGCTTTAATCTATATAATAGCATGTAATTAAAGATTCTGAGTTAGATTTGGATTTTGGAAATTGAATGAAAATTTCGTTGGTGTGCTGCCAAGAGCTGCGAGTACGCAAGTTCTGCAATTTCCTATTCTCTGTTCTTCATCTTCCTTCCAGATTAATCCCTCCTTACTCTATCTTCCATTCTTCTTAATCTCTGTTGTCTATTTTCTGATTTCCCTGTTTATTTGATTCATTTGTTTATTGTTGTTGGGCTAATCCCTATCGCCATTATTGTTGGACCTGCAACAATACAATTGCAGAACCTTCAAATGAATCCCTTTGAGCCTGAGCTTTTGGGCATAGATTGCCTTTCCTTGGGTGACTGGCATCCCAGAATTTCATCCTTCAAGGACCCCTCTGCTGAGAGAGATTGATCTGACTGTATCTGGATTTGAAGTTAATGTCGTCGCCTTACCTGGTTTCAGAATTATTTTATCGATTCTTAGCTTGCTGAATCAAGTGTTTGCTAGTTGGATCTTAGAGGTCAGTAACTTAGTATGATAAATCTGAAATTTCACAATGTTTGATTGGGTATTCTGGTTGCTGGAACAATTTGAATAGAACCTGTTCTCCATCTTCTTTTTCCTATCGAGAGGAAGAAGAAAGCTCCTTTCATTAATTACACCTAAGGGCCTGACCTCAATAAATTACACTCAAGCCCCTGTTCTTTAATTTTGTTTCCATTTTATTCTGTCTTAAATTCCAGATTTTCCCCTCTTCTTTAAAACAAAATTACTTGCATGTCCTAAACCATCTTTCCTTTCCAAAAGAGCCTTGAATTGAATAATGAATTTACAGAATTGCCACTGGCTTTATTTACTTCTCCTTAAAGGACTTGAATCTCAGATTATTTACAGTTTGCCACTAATTTGCTTGAGTGAGTTGATATTAGTTGAGGTGGGCCCATAAACAGTTTTGTGACCCAAGTTCCGCATCAACTGGGCTGCAACATTGGCAGATTGTAGGGCCGTGTAGACAAGCTTACTTTCACAGGCCATGAAGGGATTTCTACATGATAGGAAATTTTACATTCTTCGAAAGTACGAAAACTACTGGGGTCCTTAACAAACCAATTTGTAAGTTACTTCTGTTCCAAGTGAATTAGTAACTATGCCTTTGTTTCTTTCTTATTTCATGCCCCATTCAAATTTAAAATTTGACGTTTTGCCTTACCCTTTTTTTTTATTTTAAAATTATTATGATGCATAACTACCGTGAATTAGGTTTGCTCTGTTTTGAGTGTCGTGATTTTAGGCTGAAAAGTTTTGAGTTCAGGGAGGAATGTTCTTGGCTGGAGGAGACCAATTGGATCTCTTTGGGAAGTCTGTCACACCTTTGGGAGTCTAATTTCTTTTCAGGACTCATCCAAATAATTTTTAGGCCAGTGGACATGTGTTCACTGCTGATATAGGGATCTCAATGGCCAATTAGATTTCGAAAGTGCTTTTATGATAGAAATGAGTTGACTTCGCTTCTTGTCAAGCCTCATTGTATATGATGTGTTTTGTACTTATGGTGGGTCTTACCCACTTCACTCTCTGTTAGCTGGTAACGTTTTTGTTTTTATGCTAGCATTCTAAGTCTTCTGAAGATTCTTTGAAGTTATTGCTTTCTGTTGTAGTTTTTGCAGTCCTTATATTTATGGTATTTGTAGTTGACTCAGTTTATATGGATGTGTGGAAACGTACAGGCGAATTGAAGTAAGATGACCATGGGAATAGCATACAAGTTTGTTTCCAGTGTAATGATAATGTTGAAGTTTTTGGTTCCTGAAAATTAGAACTTGTCTCTATGAAGAGTGTCCAATACTTCATACTTTGCTGTGCATCTATTACAAAAGTTGAATTGTGTGGTCATCTGATACTTGAGGAACACCACCATTTCTTTAATCTAAAATGAAACTGTTAGAATTTTCTCTTAACCCCCAAAATGATTTAGTTCAAGAGTGAGTCATAATACTAGTAGATGCAGTTTTTTTATTTTGCTGTATTAACTGTTGATACCATGACTTGATTTATGTTATATATGGAAGTGTCAGATTGTAGTGTTTCTATTTTATGCAGTACATGATGCAGTACAGAAATAGTTAATACTTCCCACTTGGGCCTAGTAAAACACTATACGGTTGTCCTTTTCCTATTTTTACCAAGTATATTTTTGTATTGAGAGGGTGGGCCTTGGTGCAACAGTAAGGTTGCTCCATTGTGACCAAGTGGTCACGGGTTCGAATCTGGAAACAGCCTCTCTGTGAAAGCAGGGGTAAGTCTTCTTACATTGTGACGGCCTTGGTGCAACAGTAAGGTTGCTCCATTGTGACCAGGTGGTCACGGGTTCGAATCTGGAAACAGCCTCTCTGTGAAAGCAGGGGTAAGTCTTCTTACATTGTGACCCTCCCCAGACCCCGCTGTGGCGGGAGCCTCGTGCACTGGGTACGCCCTTTATATTTTTTGTATAGACCTGATTGCCATGCAGTAGATGAAACAAGGAAGAACACCATATGGAGTTTTTAATGGAAATATAAAAGTTCTAATGCTTATGTTTTGAGTATAATGTATTGTTCATATTTTGTTTAATAAATATATTCTAATGGAGGTTTGACTAAGACCTCTCCCCCCTCCCCCCCTCTTTTTTCTAAAACATAGATTTTTTTTTTTTTTTGGGGTTGAATCAAAGACAAAAGATTATAATTACATAGTTGTCTGTATCAACGAGTTTAATTTTTCTTTTATCCCTGTACTTTGTTCCAAACAAGATGTGAAATAATACACACAAGCTGAGGATGAAAATCCTTTTGGTTGGATCAAGAGAAGTGCTAGTGGTGTGGGACAGACTTCTAGAAGTGTGAAGGTCAAACAAAAACTTGTCACATGAATGTGGTGTGGATGTGGATTCTGATACGGACATGAGGTATCTGTTCTCCATTCTCCAGAGAGGAAGATCTGTGGGAATATAATATCTTGGATCACTCTCTAAATTTAACTAGTTCTGAAGATTAAGGCTCCTCTGTTTCCTTGTTTTTTTATTTTTTATTTTTTTCGTGACTGATTCCTCCATAGAAACTTATATCCTATGTGTTGTTTCACTTGGCTGATACTTACTGTCTACTTTCGGAACAGGTGATAATGGCTATGAGAACTGATGGTGGAGAAGATGCTGTGTTCCACACCCTGCACCGTGCTCGTGAACTATACCGAAACAAAGTGCAGGCAAATGCTGCTGCTGATGAGCTGGCTTCTTTGTTTGCGGAATGTGCAATTGCTGAAGCGCAGCCACTGAAACTTAAAATATCACCTTTCGATTCTGGGGGCTCATCTATGACACCTGATCTTCATGGAAGTTCAATCCTTGCCAAAACTGGAAGGGAACAGATTATGTTGGATGCCTGCTCAGATGGAAGCAGTTTCATATGCTTACAGTGTGGGGGCCTTGTGAGTCAACAACGAAGGGAGGAGCATTTTGCATACTGGTGTTGCAAAATTTAACATTAGAAGGTATTTAAATGGATTCTTTCTATCTTTTCTCATTCTTCTGAATCATAACCCAAAACTTAGAAACAACATAAGACTAGCATGGAATGAAAATATCTCAGGAAGTTAAAAGGAATGAAAGGGGAAGATGAGTGTCCAAGTTTTTGAGAGTGAGTTGTAATGTTGAAGTAAAGTTCTATAACATGTAGAACAATGAACATACTCTGTGCCCCTATTGCATTGGATGTTATTTATGCTAGTTGCATTTCTGGGTGGAATCCAGGTTCTGTTATTGTTAGAGATACATCCACTATCTATGGAACAAATACCTGTAACATTATAAAACGTGAGATGAGTGGTTCAACTTTTAGGACTCATGTTAGGTTCTATTGGGATCCCAAAACTGGACTGTATTTGATTACATTTTTTCATCCATTTTTTTATTATTTTCTAGATATATTTATATGTTACTTGTGAGTTTTGTTTTTTCTTTTCATTTTAAGCCACTAATCCCACCCCCCCAAAAAAAAAAAAAAACTTTTCGTTGTTCGGTGTCTGATCAATAGATTGCAGGCTCCAAGGAGGTCATAAGTACGACTCTCTTGTCCTCACCTTGTGCCTTATGATAAGGAATCCCTTTCCATCATTTTGAGCCATGTGAAAAGTTGTGCTGGTTAAATCAATTGTTGGATGGGTAGGATAATGATATAGTCAGCCACATGCAAACCTTGGTTCTAAAATCAATTATATGTCTCACCATGTATTGTAAGTAGACTCTTGATTTTTGTAGTTTCAGTTTTCACATTGGAACATGCATTGGTGTAGAAACTTTATGGTTTGTGGATAAATAGTGATGTGAACATGTCCACAATGCCACCTAAATTTTCAATGGAATATTTTGTGCCATGTAAATAAGCTAACATTAATGGGTGATGAAGGAAACTTAAGCCCCCCTTCCTCTTCCTGCCCCACGTCTCATGATAGTGGGAAAGGCATAGGAGATGTAAACGGATCGGATTTGGCTTGGATACGGATCAGATGTGATTGGATCCGAATATTCCTTGGCCGAATACGGATACTTCTAAACGGATTTGGATGGATTCAGATGCCGATCGGATTCGGATTTTCAACTATCCGTTTACATCTCTGTCATGTGTAATCTGGACCTTCTTCCCCCTAGCGGATACAATTTACTCTCAATCCATCTCTCTTAGATCATGATTCTCTTTTCCTCATAGTCTAGAACCTGTTGAATCTTTAAAAAATCTTAAAGATCATTATTTACTTAATTTTTTATTATTAAGAATTTGGATTTTTTTTTTTAGATATCTCTAAACGATTATGGATGTCTCTAAACGGATACAGAAGTGGATCGGATACGGATTTTCGATTATCCATTTACATCCCTAGATAGGCATCAATATGAGGGGAGGGATAATTTCAATATTCATCTAGTAGAGGGTAAGATAATAATGACCCTAGATTGGTGGGTGAACGGAGAACGAAAAGTAATTTGTAATCTCTTTCTTTGGACCGCACATTTACTCACATTCCAAAGATGAAGTTTCACATCTTAGTTTGGGGCATGACGGTAAGATAATTCAGGGGTATATCGGTAAAACAATCATTTCATCATCCCACTGGCTGCTTTAATAGAGAAAGGGGCCGTGGTCGTCTTCCCTACCCCAAAAAGCATTGGTTACTTGTTGCTCTATAATTTGTGATCAGGTTGAAGTAAATCTTGTCTCAATGTTTGAGGAATTTGCTTTGATTGGTGTAAAAGCATGATTAGAAAATCGTTTGACGTGGCATGGTCATATTCAACCTATGTCTCTGGATGTTCTAGTACAGAAGAGTGATTTGATTCATATTGAAATATCTGAAAGAGCCAAGGGCAAGCTTCACATAACCCTTGGAGAGATGGTGAGGAAAGACATGCATATCTTATGCCTTGACCCATGTGACTTCGAATAGAACTGATTTGAGAGCATGTAGCCAACCACATTTAATTGGTATAAAATTGTTGTTATTGTGAAAGCATGATTGCATAATGTTTTATGGGATTTGTCTAAGAGAACATTCTAAGGAGAAAAGTTTACGGAAACTTTTACATAAAAAGGCTCGGTTCCTACATGTCCACTTTAAGTGCCAACAACTATGACATGGTAGATCACATGATGACCTAAATTTTGTGGATAGATAAAACACAATGTCTCTTGTTCATATGTCAAATTTGAGTCTTGTACGACTTTGTCACATGACAAAAGAGAGCTTCAATAATCCAAGGCTAGAATGAATGCATGATGTGATCATAGACATGCATGGGTATTCATACGGGTGCAGGTCAATACATGTGAGGGAATTTAATTAAATTAAGTTCTGAAATTTGACAAGTGACTAATCTAGACCATATACTGTCAACATGTTAACATTTTAAGTGGGTGTGTGGAAAAAGCTCCTACCACGCGCAAGTAGGAACTTTTCTTTTTCTTTCCCTAGTTTCTACCGCTAAAATTAAGAGCTTGGCTGCCATCCCAAGTGTTTGTAAAATTGTCTAAACAGGTATTTGTAAACTACCATTCCATAAGATACTCAATTTAACTGTTAATCAATACTAAATCATTAAAACAAGCCCAATTTGGACAAGGCTTATTCTCTCCTCTCCTCCTCAAGCCTCCGCTATTTTTGGTAGGATTTCGATTTCAGTTTTAGATTGGTCAGGAAATCGAAATTGTTTGGTTATTGCTTTCCAACTTGGACTTCTTTTCAAATTTGCCAACTGACTTGCATTTCTGAGTAAACATATGCTTCTTCTTCGTCAAGTTGATCTCAGCCTGCAATCTCTACCATTTATCCAGGAACAAGCTCTCCACCACGGGCTTCGATCTCTTCTTACTGCGTTTATTTCCATTGAAGACATCCTCTTCAAAGACAACGCAGTCGCCAATGAGGAGCCCATCGTCTTGTTGGGTGCAGGTGAACGATACCTGATGCGATACCGTGCATTAAAACCATGATGGGATGAGAGGGGCACCCTTCACCTGCCATTTCATGTCATTTGAGTGGAATCTAACCAGTAGATGTGAAATTACATATTACCCCTAAGCTAAGGGATTACAATAATAGTCCAAGGGTAAAAGAAAGTGGACCTGGCTCCTGTCCAGCCGTGGCGGGAGCTGGACGGTCCAACCCCACTAAATGACAGTAAAATCAGGGGTGGGGTGGTCATTGAACCGTGAATTGGAGGTGATAATTATTCGGTGGTCATTTCATAGGTGGGGCCCAAGTGGGACTCACCTCTGATTTTGCTATCGTTTAGCTGGGCTGAACGGTCTAGCTCCCACCACGGTTAGACAAAATCCTTTTCCAAAGAAAATTTGGTGGAGATCGCCAAACAGGAAACTATTGCTTGGTATGGAATCTCCCAAGCTAAATGAATCACCAGCTGTTTGTCAGGCGTTTCGTATCACAAGGGGTCAGGATCAAGGTTTTCAAACTCAGAATTGAGAATGGAATCGGTTAGAGAGGTTTTTGATCTAAATCGGGAATCTAAACTATTTTATGGTGAAAATTGAATCGATTTAGGAATCGGGAATCGGTCCAATTCAAGATGGATTACAAAGAAAATGACTGGGATGAAGGCCCAACAAGTAAAGGGGCTTAGGTAATGGAACAGATAGTGCTAGCACCGATAGGGCTTGCTCCACCTCTATCGAATTGATTGGATCCTCCCGATTCTCCTCATCATTTTCATCATGATATTTGATTCCGATTTAGGAAGCAACAATTAAGATCGATGAAAATTGGGATCGATGTCAGCCGATTCCGATCTGATTCCCGATTTTTAAGACCATGGTGAGGATCCTAAGGGAGAGAGAATGTGGGGGAAGGCTCTTGCCAAGTAGGCTACTTGGAAAACATTTTCCCAAGAAAGTTAAGGTACAAATTCATTTTAATAAGAGAAAATAGAGATAAACTTTTGATATCTAGTAGTGTTGCAGTCAATTTTTTTCTGTTCATTTTTCAGTTTTCCTACAAGAGCAGTGTGAGAAGAAATATGCATGTTACACCAATGAAAGATTGGAAAATGATATCATCCATATGGGATCCAAATGGGTCTACATGGTCAGAATAGGAGAGTACGTGTCGGTGTGGACCTTACCATTCATTATGTGAGAAGGGTACAAAAGAATATGTACGAATGCAGCATAGTAACCTTTTTTCCCTTTTATGATTAGCATGGCTTTAGTACGCGGTATCGATTGGGTATCGGTCACCTACAAAACTGATACGATACAAATACGATTTTGGCACGGTTCACTCGTATCGGACAAATTTGCCCTTGAATCTCCTTTAATGGGTCCAGTTCCATTGCACTTAGGCTCAGTGCCACTACCATTTAGGACATTAGTTAAAAATAAAAAATAAAAAAACAGTCTTGAAAGCAAAAGAGACATGTCTAATTTTTTTTTCTTTTCCTAACAAGGGCCCATAGGCCAGTAGGTGGGCACCCCCAATAGGGGGATTGAGCTCCTCTCTCGCGTGGCACAGTGTGCAGTACACATCGTGCGGCTAGGGACGCATCGATCTACACACCAGTGCACCAGGATGTGTTCTGCCGTGTGTATCGAAGCTCCCCAGTGATACAATGTACGCTACACGCCATGCGACATACGATGTGCACTGGTGAGGAGCCTGATCGCCCAACAAGGTGGCACGAGGCTGGGCAGAGTGTACGAGGTGGGTGGACAGGGGCGCAGTAGGAATCACCATTGCTTTTCCCAGATTGGGTTTTTTTTTTTTTTTGTTTTGGGTGAATGGGAGAGTCCAATGTTGAGCGATCAACTGCATTCAAATTCTTAAAACAATTATATTTATCATTTCAGTATACATTATGAATCTAGAATGCCTGTAAAACGGAGCCTCAATGTTAAAATCAACCTATAATGCATACCAATGCCCGCTTAGAATGCCCAATTTGGGTGGTCCAGTAATCCAGTCCACTATGTTACCTAAAAGCCAATAGAAAACGAAGTTACCCAAACATTCAATCAATAATAAAACTAATTTATAGTAATATTTTTTGGGGAACATGGGCTCTGTGTGTGCACAGACCAATGAGCGTGCGGTGAAAGCATTATGAAGGTGGGATTTTTGCTTTCAAAGGGGGAGGGTGGTCATTTCATTCCCACTGTCTCGATGTGAATGGTATGCTCCCACAGAGAACCTTTTTTTATAATTTTTCTAAAAGAGAATGTTACCTCGGTGCGTGCAATACATTGCTCCTACAGTCTAGACACAGGATCGAGCACGTGAAATGAACATCACACCCCTAGGACATTCCGTATTACCATGGGAATGTAGCGGTGATTTTGCACGCCCCTGTGTCTGAGTGAAAGGCAGCACACCGCGCCCAGACAACATTCTTTCTCCTCCAAAATTCTATAAACACATCAGATAAAATCTGGGTAAGATCTATGCACTGTTTTTAAAAGAATGAAATAAGAGATAGAGGACAAGATCGAGGATGGTAGAGAGGAAAAGAGAAGAACTCACAAAGTGAAACAGAAGATAGATGATGGTGGAAGTGGAAGTGGGATGATGAGGAAGGGTTGGTATCGAATCCTGGGATTTGTAGTTAAATTAAAGACATGGTAGTGGACTGACTGGGTAGAGAGAGAGAGAGAGAGAGAGAGAGTATGAGAGAGTGAAGAATCTATATATGAGATTTCAAGTGCGGAGGACATGGAGACTGACCTCGGCGTAGTGAGGAACGTGGGTTGGTCCGGCAATCACCTCTCGACAGAAAAGCCGCACAGCTCTCTCCATCCTGTTGAGTCCCCTGCCGTCACCGTTGAGCCCTCTGGCGAAGATCCGCCTAACCCTGAACGCCAGCAGCGAAGATGCCGTCGAAAGGGTATCGCACATCTTAGAGACACGCCTTGACACTGGGAGATACAGATTGAAGGGCCACAACAGAGGGGAGAAGTTGAACAAGTACAGGATTGGCGTCTTCGCTAACACCACCAAATGGATTCCCATCTCTCTCGCTCTCCTCTTCATTTCCTCTCCCTGGTCCTCTTTATCTTTTAACTTTATTTGAGAAGCTGAGGTTTTTTTTGAGAATAAATTTCACTCGTCAGATCAAAGAAAGCTCTCCGTCCTGTGGGGCTCAGACTTGGACTGAAATGATGAAAAGTGAAAAGTTCTTTAGACGAGAGAGAAGACAGGATGAGTTGGGGTCATCTGGACTGAGAAACGTACGTCTCCGAGCCGATCACCCATTTTAATTTTGTTTTCATAAAAAATCTTCTTCCTTTCATAAATGGTAAAAATAGGATAGGAGATTGGCTCTCACATGTACAATCACCTGTTGGTGAGTGCAAAGGAATCGAACTTGCCTGGACTGTACGTGGTTCTTGTTCGGCATCTATTTTAGGAGAAATTGCCCAAATCTAGTAGGTACAGAAATTAATTATAAGTTTAATTGATTTCAAATTTAAAAAAATTTACTTAATCCTCCAAAACAGTTAATACTTATGAGTCTCAAGAAAAAATGAAACTGATCTTACAAAAATACCACTAACATTCCCAATCGTTCCATTATTGCTTATGAGTGAGTGGCTAAGTAAGTGGTGGGGTTTGTCCACAGAATTTGCCTTTTTCCTGCATGAATTGAATTTTTGCTGCTTGTCGATGTTGACAACTTGACATATGTACAATTATCTGTTGGCACCTTAAGAGCTTATTCTTTGGAAAAAAAAAAAAAAAAAAAAAAAAGAAGAAGAGATGTATAACGTTGATGATAATGCCGGTGCTACCGGAGAGAGATGCCGAAATGGGATTCATCTATATATATTCACTTTAGTTTTGTATGGCGGCAGAGAGGAAGGCGGCCAACCTACCCTTATTCCCCAGGTTTTTTTACTTGATTAAATAGATAAATTAACAAACCATTACACTAGAATTCTGGTTTGCATTTGTAATTGGTGATTGGGTTCTTCAACTCTGCAGAACTTTGGGTGATTTCACTCTTTAATAAGGTTTAAGTTGTTTCAATTAAAAATTATATTACATGTCATATAGTATCATGAGAGAGAGATAGACCTTGTTTTACCATTTAACATGAGTTCTATTATAGTGTTTTGTAGAGATCATGTATCATATGTAAGATTTTCATGAGGTAGGTCAACATAGTCCCATTTTTGTTTTAATAAAATCAATTTAGTTGTATTGATGGAAATTTAATGGTATAGTCAGGTTTTCATGTGTAGATCTAAAATATTATTTTCTTAATGGAAAGAAAACCCTAATTTCTTTAACTAATCTAAGAAAACCTAAAATTGAATGGAAGAGGGTAGACAATACCAACGCTTGAGTTCGTGTGCGATTGAGATCGTCAAGAAAGAATTCGACTTTTGTGACCATAGATCAAGAGTACACCAATCACACCTCGATAATTTATCTATATATTCATTGATCTCTATGAGTTTTCGCATGAATTATTAACCATGGTATCGAGCCGTTCTCCGAGATTAATGAGCTGCAATTTGGTTTTCTATATTGAATATTCACTTGGCCGAATGGATAAACAATTTATTTTGAAATCCATCTTGATCGAGCCTACCTGTCTGTGGATTCAAACACAAAAAAATAGCAGTGGCCATGGCCGAAACCATGGTTGCTACTGCCCTTGTTGACACACCAACCATAGATTCTTTGCTCAACAGAAGTTATGAGGTTTTTTGGGTGGCCTGTTTTTTTTTGTCACCGTTATGTGAAACCAACACCCAAAAGAAAAAATCATATTTCAGAGGCAGTATGACCGCTGGTGTAACTATCGAAGGACTTTTTTTTTTCGGCATCTAAGGTTGGAGTTGTATTTATCGGAGCCTACCGATCATTCGCCCGAATGTTCTTAAGCCGTTGGCCTTTCGTTTTGGCCACTGCAAGAGGCGGCAAAGGTATTGTGAAACCCTAAAAGGGTTTTCACTGAAACACTGTAGCCGATCAGTTACACCGGCATTTCAGGCCAGGGTTTTAATCGCATGTTCATGGTGGACCTTCTTCGTAAGGTTGGTCTGACCACCACCAGAGGCGGCAGTCTGGTTTCATAACCCTAAAAGGGATTCTCAGCTAAATCTCGATCATCGTTGATCTTCACCGGAATCTGAGGCTGGCATAATGCTCGCAGAAGGGTGTCGGTCCTTCGCTAAGTTTTTCAAAGCCTCCGGTGGCCTGTTTTAGCCATATTGATCGGCGGTGGGTTAGTTGTTGCAGACTCGTAGCATCCTTTTTCCCTATTTTTCATGGACCTTTCTGGCCATATCGACCCACTAATATTATCGCCTGAGGAAAACGAACCTTCACCGGCATTTTCCAAGCCGCCAGCCCCCTCGTTTGGCCACCGTCGGAGGCGGTGGTAAAACCTTGAAATCCAAAATGGATTTTCTTTCGCTCTTTGCTTCTACGCTTTGGGGAAGAAGCGTATTCCTTATTCCACTATTGATAATGAAAAAAAAGTGTTGATTTATTATAATGATAACGGTGAATGGGTTTTGTTTTATTATAATGATAATGGATATTTTATTTTATTTTATTTTATTATACTGTTGATATATGATATAGGTCGTTTTGTTTTATAAGAATGGATGTGTTTTTATTATTATAATGATAAAAAAAAAAAAAAGTTTTGTCTTTTTATAATAATAATAGATGGATTTAGTGATAATGATGGATATGGTAACATGCGTCAGTCCATGGAGCTGAAACGCACCGCAGGGCAGGTCGGCCCACCAACCCGACCCAAAGGCTTGATCCATAGACCCATATTTTAACCCAAAACCCGACCCAGTTAATCGTTAACCAGTCAACCTTTGATTTTGACCGAACCTCTTAGGATTGGTTCAGCTCCTGGTTCACTTCTGGTTTAGTTCAGATCTGGTGTTGGGTTTTTCTAGTTGGTACAATTATGAACCAGTTTTTATTAGAATTTTAAATTGTTACATCAAGTTGTGTCACGAGATATTTGTATAATTCTGTTTTAGTTTTACATTTATCTTGTGATGGTACACATTGTAACAATAGGGCATATATAATGTATACATGTCGTGATATTGTTTCTGTCACGATAGGGAACACTATTGAGTGCTAACACAAAGTTGTGTTCCATATTGATTTGTGAGGTTAAGTTTTGTCACAATAGGAATACTATGAATGCTTCTACTTGAAATATTTCTATGTTTTCATATTCCATATTACACTGTGATGTTCCGATTTGTAACAATAGGAACACTTTAAGTGTTTGATTTGTACTTCCTTATGTTTCAAATTGACACGATAGGAAACTTTTTATACATGGTAACACTTAGAATTTTTTGTGGTATTTGTTACATGCATAAAAAGAACTTTTAATGAAAATAAATGAGCCCATTCAGTTTTTCGATAGCTTATTATTATAAAATCCATTATATTGAAAATGTTATCCATAAGTCTGTGTTGCTTTTATTTGTCAAGAGCTTATTATTATTTTTCTGCTGCACATTGTCATATTGACTAGTCAAACCAATGGGAGGATGAAATTATATACCCCGAACCGGTTATATGGTTCGACCAGTAAGACGATGTAATTAATTATGAACTTTGTTTAGATTTTGGTATAATTTTGTCAGATAAGGTTCAATTTAAGTTATGAATTATTCATAGAAATTGATTTGGTTCTTCGTTCTACTTATAGAAATAATATAATTCATGAAAACGTTTCAGAAAAATATTTTTGCTTCAGAAAATTATTTACATTCCAGAGAAACACTTCTATTTCACAAAAAAAAAATCTTATTAAAAGAATTATTTCTGTTTTGAAGACAGTTTCAGAAAAATTGATTTTCAAAATTAATTTAAGACTATTTAGAGTCAATTTTGAACTGTTTTGGTTATGAATTTTATAAAGTACCTTGAACTAGTGGGAACATAAAATTTAGGTCTTATAAAATGGTAATTTAATATTGAATAATTTACACATACCACCCCTGAGGTTTGACGAAAGGATAATTTACCCCTCAGTTTTGAAAAATTCTGCATATCCCCTGAGGTTTGCAAACGGTAACAAATAAGCCCATTTCGTCAATGACCAACTATGTTAAAATTTGAATTTGAACTAACGGGATTATCCTTAGAAGAAACAAAAAAAAAAAAAAAAAAAAAACAAAAAAACCTGCAACTCATCTTTCCCAAAATCGATTGGGGAAGATGAGTTCCAGGTATGGAAAATCAATTTACACCTAACCAGTCCTAAATCAAAGGGAAAATTCACACCCCACCGGAAATCTAACTATAGTTCGTTTGGTCACTGGTGAAAACCGTCTTCGCCATCACTGCAACCCCAGACAAAAACCCATCTGGGCGGCCATGAAATTCACTCAAATCTCTCCAAGCAAATCCAATGATATGAGTTCCACCATTCTCCTTAGAATTATCGTTGGCCTTGATAGATGTAGAACTAGAAGCAAAGAGGGTTGTTTTCTTGAGAGAAAAATCGCCGACTTGAGGCTTGATTTGGAGGGAGAAAGTAGGGTTAGGGTTTCCGAGGAGATTGACTGAGTATATTTTCAATCATATTCACATTGGAGCCTTTTCCAGATGTGATTGCAGAAGAGAAAGAAAAAAAAAAATACGCCTATGTTTCTGTTTCATCTTCTTCTTCTCCTCTGTCTCTTCTTCCATCTTCTTCTTCCTCATTAGCCTCTTCTTTCTTCCCAATAAACCCTAACCCCAATACCTAACCACTCTCTTACATCTTTCAAGAATGAAAACAGGGTCTTCGCAATTGGTGCAATCTCAAAGATCCTGCAACTCACCAACACAATAAATCCATCATCAACAACAACAACAACAACATCTGTATAAAGCCGTTACGATTTGAGGGACAAAAATTTTGATCATCTCCCACATTGATCAACAAGAGATTTTAGGAGGGAGTGATTTTACCTCAAGAACATTTTCATACCCAACTCTCCAGCATTCGGTGTCATAACAGCCCATGACTTGACAACTAGAGCCTCCTGCTCTTCACTGAGCCATTTGGAATAAGCAACAGTAGATACTTGACTTGCAGGTTTTCCTCTGGAGAATGGTGATCGATCTGTGAGATACTTACTAATTAGCAGGCTATTACAAAGTTCCAATCATATTTAAAGAGAACCTTTCAGCCTTTGAGGTCATCCAAGAGCCAAATCAGATCCTCTATAGTCAATATCTAACAGCGATACACACAGGAATTAATGAATATTCTCTAAACCTCTTTAATATAAAAATTTAAAATAAAAAAAAAAAAAATAGCAAAGATCGTGGAAGGATTTGAAAGGATTTTGAAAGATTTTTAGGATACTTACAACTCATCTTCCCCAGTCGATTTGGGGTACATAGAATTTTTCAAAATTAGAGAATAAAATTATCCTTTTGTCAAGCCTCAGTGGTGGCATGTGTAAATTACCCTTTTACTTTTTATTCTTTTCCATTCTTCACATTATGGGTTTTAAGATCTACTTTTTAGTGACCTTTAGAGCATTCAAGAGTTCTTTACTGGGACAATACCGTTTTGCCTTTTTCTAATCAAATTTTTTTTTCAAATTCTAAAACCAATTTTCATACATACAAAATATAAAATCCATATTCTTGTTGGGCAGAATCAAATTCCTTGCCGATTAAAAGAACCTCATATTTTGAATCTTGAACTTCTTGCGTTATTAACATCTTTTATCCTCTTTTTCTTTTAGAATTTGTTCAATGCTTTCATAGAATGTTTCCTCTTCAATACTCACCTCTGGAACTAACAATTGTTATCCACTTAGAAGTGTAGAATTAGGTATATTGCATTTTTTTATCCTCTGAAATCCCTTTTGGGCGGATTACGTATTTGTGCAGAGTTGGATTATCTAGGCTGTCATGTCAACTCGGCCTCTAGGACGATAATAAAATTTTGTTACCCAGAGGACGTGCCCCAATGGAAGGGTTGGTATTGGCTCAACAATGTAACGGTTTTGGTTGACTCATTCAGTGTCAATCTTTATTTCTCTTTTAAGGAAAGTAATAGGACTACGGATTTTTTGGCTAATTTAACTGGTGAAAAATTTAGTAATTCAACTTTTTATGTAAGTCAAAGTCTTCGTCCGATTTTAAAGCGGATCTCGTGGGAAAAGTCAGCTAGCTTACCAGTTTTTAGATTGTAATCCTTAAATTATCTTTGTTGGATGGGTTTTTTTTTTTTTTTTTTTTTTGGGTTTGAGTGAGAGTTTAGTTTGCTCTTTTGGGCGGGGTAAGGCGGGTTATGTCCTTCCATTGTTTTTTAGTTTCATTTGAGCATTAATAAAATTCGAGGGGTTTCCTCAAATCCCATATAATATTCAAGTTAAAAAAAAAAGCTACATTCTCTACTAGCTTCTATGGCAATATCCATAACTCGTAAGGTAATAATATATGTGAGAGGATAAAATTAAAAGAACATAAGATGTACTAATAATTTAAATAAAATACTCTTAAAAAGTAATTTTTTTTAATATTAATTCCAAACCATGACTTGAATGCTACAAATTAGACAATTTGGTTGACAAGGAAATGCACCCTTTAAAAAAAAACATGGTTGGTAGTAAGGGTGCCAAAATCAAACCGAAATCGAATCGAACCGTTTAAACCAAAATCGACAGACCGTTTAGTTAAATGGTCCGATTATGGTTTTAGAAATGACGCCATTTAGTTAATCGGTTTGGTTCGATTTAGACCGATTAATCCAAATGTTTCAAACCCTATAATCCAATTAAAATCGATTATAACCAAACCATCTAACTATTTAAAAACCTAACAAAAAAAAAAAAATTTATAAACAAAAAATCAAAACCTAGCAAGTAGCAACTAACGTTTCTTCATAAATGATTTCCTTTCTCAAAAAAAAAAAACTAATAACGTAGTAAGTAATAAGTAATAACTATTAATTAGTAACTAGTATTAGTAAATAGAGTAGTAAATGTGTATAGAACCGTATAACCGAAACCGTGTAAAACCGTATAGAATCATTTAACCGAAACCATTTAAAAACTGTGTAACGGAAACCGTTTACTAAACGCTCCAGGTTTTGATTATGAGACTGTTTAGTTAAACGGTCTGATTACGGTTTCTATCCTCAAACAGTCAAAATCAATCTGAACCGAACCATTTAATCGAAACCAGACCGTTTAACACCCTTATTTGGTAGTATGGGCCCTTTAGTTAAATGCGAAAAAATAGATACACAAATGGGTATTGGAGCTCTTGATTCGATTCCCAAACAAGAGGAATATTGAAGGTTGACCTTGTAGTCCATGGGATTGTACCCCATGGAGGCTAGATTTTCGAGGGGAGAGAGAGAGAGGTTGAATAACATAATAGGAAATGATTATTATAAAAGGGAGAAAGAACGCTGCTTGGTTGCATGGTTCTTGTGTCCACATAAGCAATGCGCGAAATTGCTGTCTAACCTTTTTTGAAATAAAAATTCTCATTTGTGTTCATGCCCTTGTGTGCGTTCTTATTGACCCCGTGCTGGTGCAAAGGCTCCACGACCAAACAACGATCTCTTGCCCATTACAAAAAATATTTATAATTTCTTTTATTCATAGCTATACAACCCGAAGAATTATAGTGTGTAGATACGATCGGATTAAATCAAAAAATAAATAAAATAAAAAAATTGCATTGGACGACCGCATCAAAACATTGAACTATGAACTAGCAAAAAAAAACATTTTATGATGGATGACGAACATAAATATGAAGAGATCGAATGCAAATAAAATAAATAAACCTATAACAAATAGTTTTGAATGCAAATAAAACAGCAAATAAAGCATTTAAAAATCTTGAGCAATGTTATGTCTCAAAATGGAAATGGTTCTCATTAGAGCCGAGTCGATCCTCTCCTCCAGGTGCCCTATCATTTTATTTTTATTTGAACATAGTCATGTAGCTCCATCATGAGTATGACAGAGGATCTATCTAAATGAGAACCGGGTGACGATAAATAGCGGTCCTATGTTTGGCCAGAACCACCCAATTAGTTAGTGTCTTTTGCCAAATTTTACATATATTATCTATTTTATAATCTCTCAATGCATCATCACACGTGTATAAACTATAAAGATAGTATGAAAATATTAAAGCCAATATACCTCCAATAAAAAGAGACGGGTAGGAATATTCCTGATCTTCATTGCTTTAAGTTGAATCTATAGAATACAGAAATATCTGTTCCACATAAGTAGGTGAAAGAGGATCAGATAGTATGGGTTCAATTGGCTGAACCTCACCAGAGGATGACCACCTGCAAACCCTTATTCCAGTGTTCACATCAGTCAGGTTTGGATTTCTTTTAAACTAAGGAAAGGAAAAAAAAATTGGTGACGATACATATTCAAAATTTAGAACTAACCATAATAAAAGAGGTTTATGAATCAATTCTAGATGAAAGCAATTAAAATGTAATTTTGTGGTCAAGTGCCTAACGCACTTGGTGGCTAGTGGTGCATAAAGGCCCATTGCTACCAGGAGGTCTTGAGTTCAAGCCTCCTAGTTCACATCTACATCCCCCCACTACCTATCAAAAAAATAAAAAAATAAAAAAATTTAGAACTAACCCTAAAGGCAACCAGAAAGGCTCCTGGTTGAAGTGCAGTGGTCAACCTTCGCCCCTAACTGCATCATGCCTATACAATACACCATATAAATTGGCCTTGGTTTCTACTTGGTATTGTAGAAGGCCCAACTTTTGTCCAAACCAGAGCTTCTTGCCTGGTTTTTATGTAGCTCTCATGATAAATCATCAGGGTACAACGAACAGGAGGAGAGGAGAGACAAAAAAAAACAAAAACAAAAAATGGGTGTACAAGAATTCCATTTGTGATAAATGAAAACGCTACAGATCTCAATTTCTTGCAACAAAATTAATATTTTTCTTATACACAATAAAAACAGACATGTATTGCAGACTACAAAATAATAATGAAAATGAACAAATCAATAAGAACCTATAATATACAAGGCTACAACACATTAGAAGAATTTCCTCTCTTTTCACTGTTAATGTTACAACGGAAAAAACCCAACAACCAACACTAACACTCTACACCTCTTGTGCCAGATATTCTCTTTAGTGTCAATACCGTCCCTGCTTGGCTATCCAACCCTTCTGGTCTTCTGCATTGATTACTTTGGTTAACCCACTCGAAACATCTACACTTTACAAGATGCCCATGGTAGAGTGAACATGACTTGAATCTATGAATACTTAAGCAAACTGTCCCAACTCCAGATTTGCTATTCTAGGACAAAAGACTGCAAAAATGTGGTTCTCCCAAGTGCCATCACCATTTTACAGCATTCCTACATCCATAAAGTAACATAACAAGGTTGCTTCATTTTCAGGAATGGATCAGTATGCTGAAAAACTTGTAAATACAATATTACAAACCTATAAGAAATTTGATGGAATCATGCCAGTTAGGTGATAGAATGAAGCCCTAGGGGATCAAGTAAAATTTTTAACTCCATGTAGGTACTGTGCTTTCTGAGAATATAAATTGATTCTGGTAATCATGTTTGTTTTTGTTATAAATGCTCTATCCCAAAAGCTCGAGCTGTGAGGAGGGGTGCACAACAATGTTCTATCAATACCCCCTCCGACACGTGCAGGCTCACACACACACACACACACGGCTCTGCACGTGAAGCCAATATGTGGCACCAAGGGTATAGGGATGAAACAACACACTCCTTCGCACCTACCATGGATCGAATACCTAACCTCCTGGCTCTGACACAATGTTATATCTGCTATCCCAAAAGCTTGAGCTGTTAAGAAGGGCACACAACAATGTATATCAACAGTTTTGATATGAAGCAATAACTCCACATTGTGACTGTTGCCTAAGATGAGAGTTGTCCCAAAAATTCAAGATGAATAGAATGACGGTTGCCTAAGACGAGTGATGTCCCAAAAATTCAAGATGAATAGAATGTTCCAAGGCTTAGGCCACCTTAGTTTTTTATTAGGTTTGTCTCATAAATTTGAAAATCTACTCTCTGTCCCAGTTGCCACCCTTCCCCAGCAATGAGGGACAGATCCACAGGAAAACAAGCCATATCAAAGGAGTTTAAATTCATGATGATTACCTTCAGTCTATTTCTGCATTCCATGCCATAGGGGTCGTGTAGTGGTCAAAGCTAAGTTGTGTGGGAAAGAAAAGTTGGCAATATAAGATTTCACATCATCTTCGAAAAAACCTGCTGACGAGGTCTTGCCCTCACAATTGTCTCATCACTATGTTTGATCCATTCTGAGAGCCTCCATGGCTTCTGCCACTTCCACTTGAACTGCAACAGCCACTGATGATGACTCCTCTTCCACCTCCAGAGCTTTCCAGCTTGCCCAACAACTGCCAGCTTCTTCATTGATAGTTGTCCAATTGGTATCATCTGAAATCAGGAAAAAATTTATCCAACTTCATAACCAAATAACGAGGCATATCCCAGTTCCCAACCCAAGAATCAGCATGAAGTGAAAGACAAACCTTTCGTGACTGGTCCACGAAAGCTGCTGAATCTCTAACTGAGCCATTAGCAATGCCTGCTGTATATTTGAGTTGCTTCTGTGCAGGTACTGACATTGGAGACAAAGGCCCACTCATGTCATCAGTGAAGTGTTTCAGTGAACCATGTGAGTTCCCCTGTACATTGCCAATATTATGTGTTAAACAAATAACAAAAACCTTCAGATAAATCATTCACATTCGAGTTGGAAACTTGAGTCAGAAAATGTGACTTCCACAATACTTAATAATCAATTATGATTCTAAGATTATAACCTGATGAAAAGCCCAAATGTTTGTAATAGTTCACCCATGTTTATGCCGGAAATTTGGGTTTGTTTGGACATGCCAAATAAATTCTTTTCTTCTTCTTGTCATACCCTTTTTGATAAAAGGTGGAGTGTGTGTGCATATGAGTGGGAGAATAAGGAGTGTTTATGTTATATTTGTTGTTCTGTTGCTAATGTTTTGAAGAAAATAGCCACATTTTTTATCTAAACAAATATGTTTTTGCTTATAGGACCTTAACGGATGTTTATATCTTACAGATATCAGCTTAAGTTGTTAGTTTCCAATCTCTAGGCCTAAGCTATTGCTGTATTTAACTTTCTCGCCATAAAATGAATATAAAATAAAATACAATAATCTAATACACAATTACAAAAGAGGGAGTCTCACTCAGTGTTCAATTTTTCTCTTCCAAATATACTCTTGTTATAGTTTTATTTTTCCCATTTGCATCTGTAGAGAGACTTGAACTTAGGGTAAAGGCTTGGATGATTAATTCACCACAAGCACCTCTTTATTTATAAGAGTAATAAAAGAAGAAAAATATGTACATAAGCAATGTGGGACTAAACCACATACACAACAAATAAATAAACAAAGGGAAATAAAAAGAAAAAAGTCCAGAATACCCCCCACGGTATTCTGGCCCATATATCTAACACTCCCCCTCAAGTTAGAGCATATATATCATGCATGCCCAACTTGACTAAAATAAGATGAAACAACTTGTTACTCAGTCCTTTAGTGAACACATCAGCAAGTTGATCAGTAGTCTTCACAAAGAGAACACAAATGAGGCCGGCTTCAAGCTTTTCTTTGATGAAATGTCGGTCAACCTCTACATGCTTAGTGCGATCATGCTGGACAGGGTTATGAGCAATGCTAATGGCAGCTTTATTGTCACAATAAAGCATCATGGGAAGATGGACAGCAACACTGATATCCTGCAATAATCCTTTAAGCCATAGAAGTTCACAAATGCCTTGGGCCATCGCACGAAACTCGGCTTCAGCACTGGACCTTGCCACAACATTCTGCTTTTTGCTACGTCATGTGACAAGGTTCCCACCCACAAAGGAACAATAGCCAGAGATAGACTTCCTGTCAGTAGAACCAGCCCAATCGGCATCAGTATAAGCTTCAATCTTGAGGTGACCATTGGGAGATAAGAGGATTCCCTTTCCTGGAGCAGACTTCAAATACCTCAAAATACGACGGACTGCATCCATATGAGAGGAATAGGGATTATGCATGAACTGGCTTACCATACTTACAGCAACTGCAATGTCAGGTCTTGTGTGGAAAAGGTAGTTTAGTTTGCCCACCAACCGCTGATAACCACCCTTGTCAATAGGTTCACCCTCTTTCTCCTTAAGTTTTGTAGTAGCATCCATAGGAGTATCTGAAGGATGACAACCTAGCAGCTCTGTCTCAGTCAATAGATCAAGGACATATTTTCTTTGAGAAAGAAAGATGCCCTTTGAAGAGCGAGCACCAACCGCTGATAACCACCCTTGTCAACAGGTTCACCCTCTTTCTCCTTAAGTTTTGTAGTAGCATCCATAGGAGTATCTGAAGGATGACAACCTAGCAGCCCTGTCTCAGTCAATAGATCAAGGACATTTTTTCTTTGAGAAAGAAAGATGCCCTTTGAAGAGCGAGCAACTTCTATCCCTAGAAAATATTTTAGAGGGCCTAGATCTTTGACCTCAAACTCACGGCCAAGGAGAAGCTTTAAATCCCTGATAGCAGCACCATCATTACCAGTCACCACGATATCATCCACATAGACTATGAACTAAACTGAACTGATGAAGCCCAAATTGCAGTCGAGTGGTGCCTTAGAAGTGGAGAAGCAGCCTCCAAAAAATCAGAAACAGAGAGGGCACAAACTCCTAGATCGACAATTGTCAGGGTTTTGAAAAAAAACCCTGTTTTCAAAACCCTGTTTAGTGAAAATCGATCTGAGGAGGTCTTGCAATGCTGTGAGATAAGAACTGAAGCCAATAAGAAGGAACTCCTGCTACAGGTGTGGTCTTCAAAAGGAGGAGTTGATTCCTTGTAACTGAAGTAGAACCAATCTCCAAAAAAACTGAAGTTCTAGATATCGCAGGCAGGAATTGGCTGGTCCTATCGAGCAGAATTATAAAGCATAACTGAGGTACTGGGGGCAGCAGCTGGATCGCATGATCACCTCATCAGTGCTGCCCTATATGGGGATGGAGAACAAGGGAGAAGAGAGAAAGAGAGAGGGGAAGAAGATCGAGAGAGAGAGAGAGAGAGGGAGAAACAACTGAAATCGAAGGAGGGGGAACAGTCCCTAGTTCGAAATCTGCTCTGATACCATGTAGAGAGACTTGAACTTAGGGTAAGGCTTGGATGATTAATTCACCCCAAGCACCTCTTTATTTATAAGAGTAATAAAAGAAGAAAAATATGTACATAAGCAATGTGGGACTAAACCACATACACAACAAATAAATAAACAAAGGGAAATAAAGGGAAAAAAAGTCCAGAATACCCGCCACGGTATTCTGGCCCATATATCTAACAGCATCTTTTACTATAACTTTCCTTTTAATGAAATAACTCTTCTTGCCTCCACCCCCTAAAAAAGGAGTATGTTATTATTTTTCCTTTAGTTTCCTATTCCCCTCCCTTAATTATACTTCCTTCCCCCTACCCTCAATTTTCTTCCAGATTTTAAACTTTTCCAAGAAGTTTATAGCTCTCTAGAACCTCTGTTTCCTCCTTGGCTGTCAAGGAATTCTTTCATCTCTGTTTTTTCCTCTGAGAACTGCCCCCTTTTTTTGAAAAATCAAATGGGCTTTTCAGACAAGACTTTCTTTTAATGTTTCAAACATTCTTTCTCTTTAGTATTGTAATATAGCTGTTTAGTTGCTATTATTTTACGTTATTTATTTAACCTTTTACTTGTTATAACTATTTCAGGGAAAAACAAGCTAATGGAGGTTTCGAGGGTTGACTGCAGGCTAGGTCAAATAATTGATTACTTCTCTTCCCCAACTCCCAATGTTGAATATGGTTTTTTTTTTTTAATAAAAAAGAAAAAAGAAGAGTTCCACAGAATCTCACCGAAGCTGACGTAGCCAAGGCAATGGCAACAGCTTGCTCCCTCAGTTTTTGCTGCTTCTCAATTTCTTTTCTCTGTGCTTCACTCTGTCGTAATAGACCTACAAGTTCATTTAACTGCTCTTTCATCTCCTTGATTTCAATTTCCTTCTCCCATAATCGGCACCTGTTGACAACATAAAACATAATACTATAAGAACATAAATAGGCAATCACAATGTGGCTAGAATCAAGAAGTACTAAATAGGCAATCACAATGTGGCTAGAATCAAGAAGTACTAAGCTAGACAAGAAAATTATCCTTCTGCAACCATGTATTCTGCACTGGGAATTAAAAACCAATATGTGAAGAGTCAGAATGGGCTCAGAACTTGCAGCAGGGAATCCATTTTACCAGAAAATGTGCACTATTATCAAAACAAATGATATTTTATGGTTCAAAAAAGGAAAATGAACAAGCAGGCATAAAAAGCAATTAACAGACTACCTTAATTTAATGAGTTGAGAAGAGTTTATAGAAGGTGGAAGTTAGCAATTAGTCAATCAAAATCATGTCCCTCTCCAACCAGTGTCAATTCAGTGAGTGCGAAAAGGAGATGGCAGGAAAAAATTGTGGCTCTTAAGAAACAGTTGGTTCATCACAAATTTTGAAATGCCAAACATCTCTTCCATTTTCTTCTTCCTAAATTTGTAGCAATAAACAACAAATTTGCTCTTATTCAACTCTATACTTAATTTTTCTCTTGGTGTGTAGGACTTCATGACCTTCCCCCTTCATACAGTGCTTCAATCAACTAAGAGATTCTCTGAGCTCTTTGCCAACTAGGCTTAGTATTTAGGAAATGCAGAATAATGGCTGATTTTCAAGTTGGTTGAAATTCAGAGAATGGTATTGCAACCCTATGAAGCTCCAAACACAAGTGATAAACAAAGGCAAATCACCATCACTGCTACTAGATTCATTTCAAAGAACACCTTGCATCTGCTGCTGCATTGAACATGTACTGAAGCAAGCTCTTTGCATCTGCCATTGAGCGCAAATGATTCCAACGTCCACGGCCAGTAAAGGCACGATCCCGCTCTTCTGCCTCTGAAAGCTGTGATGCCATTGCCACAAGTGTGTTTGATGAAATGCTCAGCATGTTTTCAAGGGATGCAATTCTTGTCATTCTTCCATTTGGTGACATGGAGGAAACTCTGAAAAGAAAAGAGGCAGAAGAAAAACATTTAATTAACGCAACTCAATATGCCCATATTAGGCTTCAGCATATTTTCTCCATTTACAAGGGGAAGGGGGGGGGGGGGAAAAAAAAAAAAAAGAGAGATTGCATCTGAAGTCTATAAAAGCAATCCTACACATCTACATACCTAGAATATCCATTCTTTCCTCCTGGGGGACTAAGCCCCCTTGCAGCATACTCATCCACTTGCTTCAATACAGCAAGCTCTTCTGCCAGGGCAGCTCGTCTGAAGAAGAGAATGAGTAACACAATTAAGATACTCAAACCAAAACATGCAAATTATCCAGTAACACTACTACATCAGAGGTGGCAGCACAAAATTGATTTTGAGTACATACACTTGGCTTTGCTTCTCATATTCAAAACGGACTTCATGCACATTCACCATGACTTCTAGCTCATGATCAAGCCAACGTTGTAGGGATTTTTCATTGCTCTGGAAAGAAACTCAAGTAACCATAGTTTCTCAGGACAACTGACCAGAAAATAAAAATAATACTGAAAGCAAAACTGTCAGATATTGACCAACTACCTGGCCACTTGGCACACTTCCATTCGAGGTAACTGGAAACAACAGCCAATGACGGCAAAATGATTAGGAAATAAGAAAAGTGAATGACCAAATTAAAATTGCAAGAAAAATATTACCTGAATTGTCACGTGATGAAGACTTCCGTGCTTCAAGCAACTCTTTTAGCCTTTTGGTGACCATTGCAGCCTCTTCTGTCTTCCTCTGGAGAACCTATGAAAGCAAGGAGTTTCTTCTCAAGTTTCGCGGTGATTGTTTTAGTCTAATGAAATATAGCTCTAGTATAGATAAACCAGAGTGGAATCACAAATTGATTTTATGAGTAAGTGTAGTTTTAAATTGCATTCTTGATAATGAAAATAAAGATGGGGAACACTAGTCAATGTCACAGATTTTTCCTCATCATGAGGATAATAAGTTTCTAATTTTGAAGCACAGGCACAAGTGAATGTCTCAAATATTTCTTCAACTCAGCAGCAATCTAGAAATTGAAATAAGCAACAGAAAAGATGCTATTCTGAGTTTGCCAAACAATATTTGCCTTATGGGAGCATATAAGCTCCATTAATCTTATTATCATTTGCATGTGTTTATATACGCCATACATGTGCTTGTGTGTGCATTCAAGTGTGGAAGTGTTGAGGGAAGTAATTGCATAATGGATGCTCGATACTGGAATTATTTGGTTCTCATACAAGGGAACAGATGGATTATTATTCATATATCATATAAACATAGTAACCAGGTACTTGTAGTAATCCCAACTCATTTTTGTAGATGGCTCAAGAAAAACGGAAATCATGTAAGAAATATAAAATAAGGTTCCAATTTTAGGAACTAGATGTGCATAATTGCAGAGTTTGTTTCATAACCAAACTCATCATCATTTTCATATTTAACAAGGAAAGAAAATCTTGACTGAACAGATATTCAGGAGTCGAATTTAAATTTGATATACTTGAGTTATAAGACAGTTCTGGCCCCCTTCCATTAGGTTGTAACTTTCTTATTTCACTAAGATGTTAAGGGGAAGGCCCTAGAGCCCAGGAGTTCTTTCAGGGTATCTCCAAAAACAAATAAATAAACAATAAATATATATAAACAATACTAACCATTTTTTGGCGCTGATTTAACGCTTGCAGTTTATGCCGCTCATACTCATTTCTCCTTCCCTCCTTCCGTAACTGTAAAGCAAATAAATCATCAATAATACAAGTCTAGGCATTATAATCTAAAAACAGGAAGAAAAAAAATTTGGGGGAGGGGGGGAGGGGGGGAGGGGAAGAAAAATTGACAATGGCATAAGGTAGGATGATTTCATAATCTCCTGTCATGCATACATTATTTTCCATTTAATTTCTATAATATCACAAGTTTATACAGGATAGCCTTTAGCATAAAATTCAAAAGTTCAAAACTTTATCCTAACATTCAACAGCACAATCAATGGGTTCAGTAATCCAAAATTTATGGCCATTAACTCTCTTGCTATGCCCCTGTGCAGATTCCAATATACCCTTCTCACATAATATACAGTGGGGCCCATACTGACATTCTCTCTCCTATTTTACCATGTGGACCTTCTATGGATGATACCATTCTCTAGACCCTCATTGGTGTAGCGAGCAGATTCATTCTCTCTTCCATATGACTTGAAGGCATCACAATGTCATACAAGTGCCACAATACCAATGTATGAGTATATGACATTGTGATGCCTTCAACAACAACATTTTGAAGGCATCACAATGTCATACAAGTGTCACAATACCAATGTTTTCCTCCATAAAAAGATAATTTCTCATATTAAAAAAATGGGAAAGAGAACACTGCCACTATGCCCCGACACAGGAGCATGCGAAATGACCGCCGTGCCCCCATGGAAAGGAGAAATCCCGGGGGCACGGTGGTCATTTCTCACACCCCTGTGTCTGGGCATAGGGGCAGCACACGGCATGTGCCCAGGTAGCATTTGTTCTCCCTAAAAAAGCATTCATTTCTAAATGGTTTGAAACTTAATTCTTAGCACCCTAAAATCAACTGAATAAAACACTAGTAATTTATAAACTAACAATTTAGCAATAATGATTATAGCAAATGCTCATGCTATCGTCTTATTTTCAAGTATGTATACCAAAAAATAACTGTGGTTGGAATTGGACCATGGTTAGAAAGTAGTATATAATAATAGTTGGAAAATCAGATTATGACTAGGGCAAGTCGTCCAAGTCAAGTCAAAATTTTCGAAAACCTGATCAAGAGTCATGTAGACTGGGCCAGGGTAAAAAATGACAAGAATCGGTCACAACTCATCTGAGTTTTGACTCGGTCTTTTCATCCGAGTCACAACAAATTCAATGAGTCCAGTCATTTTATAAAAACCCATTAAACTATTCCACTTGAGTAAAATGGTAAAAACCCTTGAGTCCTCTTGTTCAATAGTTCTTTAATGGAAAATGAAACCCTAAGTCCTTCTACAACTTGTCGATGGCTAACAACCGTGGGTCGTTGCATTTAATTATCAAATTATTCCTAAATTATATGCTATACAAAATGGAGCTGCATAAAACCTGTACTACAAGAAGAATACATTTCTATTTAATCAATCAGATTGGTCCTCATGAATGAATCCCACCCCTTTTTTGAGATGAGGGTGAGGGAGAGGATTCCATTTCTGTTCTCCCATTGATGAACCCCTATACACTTATAAACAGAAAAACTTGATGAACAACGAATTTGTAACATATATAACAGAAGCTTCAAGAAATTTCTACCAAACTTTTCAATGAAGAACAAATTAATTGATATGTTTTTTTATGTATTTTTCTGATGTTTTCATAATTTTCCTTTTTTTATTTTTTACTAAAAAATAAGATCCTACTCTTCCCAATGCCTTTCCCACACTGTGCCTTGGCAAAGTAAATTCTCAGAAGATGCTTTTGATCACAGAACCCTGGACTATATAATAAAAAAATGCATCAAGTCAAAGTACCTGCAGCAGTTCCTTCTCACGAGAGGCCTTCCACTGTCGAAATTGTTCTGCCTCTTGCTTTATCTTATGCTGCAGTTGAACCTACAATTTCAGAAACAATTATAATGTCAGAGACAATTGGTAGTGCATACTCTACAATCACACAACATATTATTATATGAAAGGAAGGTGACTAAAGACCATAATCCGATCACACACCTTCTGTGCCTTAATGAACTGTATTTCATCTTGCAACCGCTTCGCTGCTTCATCACTTCGTTGCTTTTGCTTTAGAAGCTGAACCTGATTTTCTTGCTTCTTCTTAAGATCCAGAATCTGAAGTAGGCAAAAACATTATAAATTTGAACAAAATGACATGTCATTGTCAACATCTAAAGGAATTCATCTTGTGACCTGTGCCTCAAGTGTCTTCAATTTTTGGGTGTGAACATCCTGCATTTTTTGTGTTTGCCCATCTGAAGTAGCAGCAAGGCTTTCAACTTCGGCCAACAAACGGTCCCTTTCTTTCTGTAGTCGTATGACAAGTATACAAGTGAACTTCACAGTCCAAAAGAAATTCAAAAAAAGTAAGAAAGAAAAATAAAAACACGCCATTAAACCTGCACAGTTCTTTTCTCATCCTCAAGTTCCATTATTTTCTTCCCAAAATGTTGCTTTAGTGCTGCAGTGTCGACTCCACCAAACAACTTCATCTCTGACTGAAAAGATTTTAAAGCATAAGTTATGAAATACCTACAGATTTTAACAGAAGGAAAAAATATACATGTCCAGTTTCATTCCTATGTACAAAGCTGTTTATCTGAGGAAGAAAAATCTGTATACTGTACAAGGATCAATTAGCAAAAATTGCTCAGAAAATCTAATAGTAATTGTAGTATGATCTTAAGTGCAAAGAAACGCAAGGTTCCAGAAGTGGGACAGGAGACAATAACAGAAAATTTCAAACAACTTTTATAGACATGAGTGAAATGGTGGAAGGAAATGTGTCGAATAGTGGAATTATCCACCCAGTGACCCAAATCTCCTTTTCTTGTATCTTTCTGTTGTACTATATTCTCTCTTTTCCATACCATATTTCTCATTATCAATTAAAAAGAAAAGATACCAAAGACAACTTCTATAATGTTTGGAGTATAATGTGATTGCAAATGGTATAATTTGAAACTCCAGGCTAAGATCCTTATCTATGTCATTTCCCAATAATAATTATAGGTTTCACCTTTTACAGTCTCCCACACATAAATTTCATCCCCTCATAAATATATTCCCAGAAAATAGTCATTTCCAACAGTCTGCTGCACCTAAACAGAAAGTGACTGGAGAATGCTTTCAAAGTAGTCAAGATATGAATTTATAATATTAGATATATTTCTTGTTATCCCCCATTGTCCTATTGTACATCTTCTAGAAGGTTTGCATATATTCCAGCATTATATTAAGAAACAGACCAAATTTTACAAAATGAGATTCACCAGTTTAGAATCTCAAGATATTAATATATTTTTCCTGAAAAGATAAATGATAAAAATGCCCTCAACATGCCTCTTTCTGCTCCAAACGTTTGTTTAACGCATTCAACTCCTTGTCCATGGTATTTTGCAGAAGTGTATGCTCCCACTCTTTTGCAACTTCTTCATCGATTTCCTTGGAATTGTCACCTGCAGGAACTGGTAGTCATACCATCAATATGAAGAACAAAAGAAATGAACCAGGATTCCTATTTGAATGAACCTCAAGTGGGAAATGAAAACAGAAAAAAAGTATCAATGAGAAAAGAACTAGAGAAAGCTAGTCATGCTATGCATTTCATTAGGGCTAACTCCATTTGATAAAAAACATGAACTCTTGGAAATCCTGAACTGAAAAAAGTGAGTTACCTGTTATCATTTCACCCATTTGATAATCGTAGGACTCCATATTCTGCAGACCCCTCTTTAGCCCTTCACCTTTCAACGAAAAAGTCGCTCCATGCTAATAATTTGAAGACAATTAGATCTCACAAATAGAATCTAGCAACGATATAATTAAGGAGACATTTTTTATATAATGAAGTCCACTCTTACTGGAAAATAATTGAGATTAAAAAAAAAAAAACTTGGTCAAAGTGTTAAGGAACCAAGAAACAGAAAAAGGACTAAACATAGAAGCAAAAGAAAAGGAAGAGTGGGGGTTGGTGAGGCAAAAGAGTACTCATCAACATACTTCAGAATCTGCTTCACATTGCTCTGTGGTACCACATCTACTACGGTGTTCATGAAGCTCCCTAGAAAGATCCTCATTAGCAGCCTCAAGCCAAGCAATCCTTTCTTTGAGAACCTAGACAAGCAACAATATGAAAAAATGGGTTTATCTACCATGTATAAAAGAGAAAGGACAAAAGAAGAGGGGAGGAGGGAAGACAATCAACAATTAAATTGAATCAGCTGAAATAGAGGTCTAAGAACTTATATACCTGGACTTCATCAGATGAAGCTCCTCCCCCACGTGCACAATGTAGCTCAGCCTGTAAGTATTCCAGTTGTTGTCTCATCCTTTGCATCTCACTGGAAACTGGATCTCTGTTAACCTGTAACAAAAAGGTAAGAACTAACTCAAGGCACATGCCAATCTCAGACTAAAGAGCATGTGTAAAGCATCTTTATCCCCATAACCACAAAATGGATAAAATAAAATTCAATGCTAACAAATTTTGAATTGAGAAACTTACAATGGGCTTATTCTGAATATTGCGAGCACGGTTAGCATATTTGAGAGTGTTAAGAGTTTCTTCAGCATTAATGTCCGCAGGACTGATGCAAGCTGGAAGAAAGCACATTTTCTCAAGGTGTAAGTAAGGAAATCTAGAAACATAATCCAACTCTGATCACAAAATAGAGCATAGAAGAGACCAATGTCTTCAAGTATCAGGAGTCTCGTATTTTTGCACACATACATACTAAGTCAGCTTAATATACAAAAGTTTACTGTACAAAAGCAAATTATAACATAGAGAGAAATCAGAATGCAAAAACTAGAACTCTTACAGACTATTCTGAACATTAGAGATTCTAAACCATGTCCGAGAAGCATATTCAATCTGTTCTTTTTTTTTCATTGGGGGGGCGGATAAGTCAAAACTTACAACTTCAAAAGGAAAAAACAAAAGAAACAGAGAACGTAACAGACAATTTCAACCAGACATTGAAAAAAAATTGGAAAAGATAACCACTTTTTTATACTAAGAATTGCTTCTGCATAATAATCTGATGAAGACAAATTAAGAAGGGTAAATACCATGACTTAAAGCCTTCAAATAAAGCAACAAGAAAGTGTGCAACTAATTCATTAAAGAGATTGTAGAAAAAGAGAATTATAGGTGTTCCAATGAATTTTAGCATTGTAACTGAAAAAAAGAAGTCTTCTTTTTAACTCTTTTAGGATTGAGAAACATGAACGTGAATATCATACAAGGAGACCCAGCTACAGATATCCATATGGACACTCATATGGCTCTATGACAACACCAAGCTTTCACTTCTAGCTTTTTAGGCTATGTACCTTATTTTAGTAATCATATATCACCAAATTCACTAAAAAACTATTCCAATCTTTCCGACAAATGACAATAAGATTTTCTTCAATATCTCATTAATATATTTTTGTTGACAAAACAAAGAGGACAATTGTTAGGATTAAAGAGAATAAGAAACTAATTCTAGTAAGTATGCAAGCAGTATCCAGTATTAGTATCTTATTCCGTCATGTCAGAATGGGTACAAAAGCATGTTTGGACATCTAGGCATCATGCATGTGAAAACACTGGTCACATAGAATTTAGTAGAAGTTATACTCTCTTTCAAAGTATCTTCCATTAATTCGTCTACTGACCATGCTGAGACTGCCCATCCTAGAATTAACTCAAAAAGGGTCCTTGAAGTTTCCCAATGAGGTCCAACTGCTAGAGAATCTGAGCAATTCTAGCTTTCCAGTCATTTATATTCTTTCCAAAAGTTCAAGGTACAAGTCTAAATAGTTATTACTATCCACAGCAACAATGCCAGAATAGTGGCAAAGCTCCTCAATTTTCCACTATGCATACAGGTTACATAAGTAGAAGAAGTGAGCACCATATGCATATTCTACTTTGAGATATATGCCTTCTTCGGAAACTTCAACCACATAGAAGACAGCTTTCAAAATGCATCTCAAAGGCATTTATTAGCTCATGCCTCATTGCCATCTCAACAACCATGGTTTAACCAACATGATAGAAATCATTTAAATATGCTTTAGAGTTCCTTGGGAAACAACAAAGCCATTTACAAGATAAGAAATACCTATCATAACAGTTCTGCTATTTCCACCAAGTGAATCCTGCCAAGAAAAATAAGCGAACTTAGAAAACAAATTATAAATAAAATAATTTACTAAAAAGCCCCCCCCCCCTCCCCAAAAAGAAAAAAGGCCTAACTGTAGTATACAAGGACAAAAAAGGTGAAATAGAAGAAGCCACAAGTACTACACACGAAAAGGCTACCACGACAAGCAAATGAACTCTCATCTGGAAACAAATGTCCTTCACCCTTGGAATATTTTTTTTTTTTTGGAGGGGGGGGTGCATTGTGAAAAGGAATATTGGCAAGATTATGTATATTATAATGTTGTGTCAAATAACCATCTAAATCTTAATATCATATCAAACCTGCAAAAGCCGAGTAAGTTTACTGTCCCGATATGGAACATGCACGCCTTCTTTCCTCTTTTTCTCATCTCCAAGGGCACTTATTACATTACCAAGCGCAAGAAGCCCCTTATTAATGTGAACTCCTGTTTAACAGAAAGAAGAAAGAACATGAGATTACTTTGACGCGTGGAAGGTACATCTAAATCGTTAACAATAAACATGCAGTCAACCTACCTTCCTTAAAACGAAGTCCATCAGAACCTGTCCTCTTAGCACGCTCTGATCCAGCAAGATCTACCAAATGGAGCTTTGCACATAGAAATTCTTCACTCATATCCTCATTTTGACAGTTATTTCCAGGGAAAACTGGACTTACTTTACGTATCTGCTCCAATGTGATAGTGAAGATGGCATGCGAACGGCTTTTATAAAGATGCGAAGTATATTAAAAAAATAAAGTTTAATCAAAGTCAGAGTAGCAGCTGAAGACTAAAACATAACATTTTTTAATCAGAAAAGAGTAATAATTTAGCTATGGCATGATTAGGACCATCCTCATTAGTTTAACTGAAAATTGCCTTCTCCAATGTGACCAAAAAGAATTTAACCATTTGACTGGAGTTTATACAGTATAATCAGAGCTTCCTAAATTATAATAACAATGCCCTGATTCACCAATCACCAATGCTTTATGTCCCAAAGAGAGGCCCATGGAACAAAAATGTCATCTCCGTGTGGCCTTTCTCCTATGAAAAGAACCCTTCTGTTCTGATGGTTCAACATGAAATTCCCATGTTTTTGTATTTCCGAAATTCAAGGTGTGTCAATTTATAGTGCAGAGAATGGATCTATCATTTAGACTATACTATCCAACAGTTTGTGTAACCCAATGAAAATGCAGTAATGGAATCTTGCTGCCCCAAGCTGAATCCTTGGCCGTGCTGCAGTAACATAGCATTTCGATAGATATATTGTCCCTGATATAATTAATTCGATTGATAGTAAAGAAAATAGACCTATCATTCAATAAAAATAGTTTAAGAATTGAGGATAAAACTCAAGCCTTACCCAAACTACTTGAGTTCAGCTACTTAAATCCGTTCTTCAGTTCGATTTATATCTAGTTTTTTTTTTTTTTTTTGCTAAAAGATCATTTGTATTGAGGAAAAAAGAAAAATAAAAGAACAAAGGCTTAGGCCAGAAAGCCTAAAACAAACAAAGCCAAACTACACAAGCTACAGAGGCCTCTCCCCACCTTCGGCAATGCCATCGACAGGGAGAAACAACTGCCGAAGAGAAAACCCTCCAAAAAAGTTGGGAAACTACATGAAATCTCGGCCTGCATTGCTCGCCCCATAAGAGATCGTCCTGAACGAAAGGAGGGAAATGCACCATAGTCGAAGAGACTTGCGAAGCAGCCGCAGATTTTGCCAAGAAGTCTGCAATCGAGTTTGCTTCCCTGTAGCAGTGCGTGATCTTCCACTCAATAGAACCAAGAAAATTCCTCTCTCTCCATAGGTGAGGCATCAGTGAGCCTATCCACATCCTACCGCTGTCAAGCTTTGCTTTGATGAAAGTTCTCTAGCATAGTTATCAAGGCGTCGCCATGGCATCCAGGCTCCTTGGTCGCTTTGGATGCCTTGCCAACATGGCGGTGTCGCCTTGAATTTTGGCCCACTAAAACACCATGGTCGCCTTCCCGCCTTGATAACTATTTTCGCTAGGTAATTCGGGTCCACCTGGAACAGGAGTCTTCAAAGACCGTGAAAGCAATATAATCATAGCCTTCTTTGCCACACTACATAGCAGATTCATCTATAATAGAGTGCCCCTGGAGATTATACAAGTATACAAGATGAACATTTGATGGCATTATTAGTCAGAATTCAGATTTCCTCTTTAAATTTTGAGTGGTGGAAGTGTTGAATTATGTACACCAGAATACCCCCAGTATTCTGGTCATTTTTCAGTTGTTTTTTATATTCTCTGTAATCCCTAGTTAAGTCGGCAATGCTAGGGGTATTTTGGTCATTAGGTTGTAATCTTTCTCCATTATAAATACAAGTCTTGTTGGATCATATTGATCATTCAAGCAATTACTCTCTAATTCGGATCTGTTAACATGGCATCAGAGCAGGTTTCGGATTAGAGCAGTCTCCTTTCTTCCATTCTCGATTTCCCCTTCTCCTCTCTTCCATTCTCGAACTCTTCTTCCCCTCTTTCCCCTTTTGTTCTTCATTCTCCCACTAGGGCAGCACTGATGAGGTGATCTACAGATCCAGTTGCTGCCCTCCATCATCTCTTTCAATGTTCTAGAAATTTCAGATCGATAGCAACTAGTTCTTTGCCTGCGACTTTTGAAGACTTCAAGGTTTTTTGGACTGATTCACTCATCTCTTACAAGGGATCTCTCCACATTGTTGAAGCTCGAGAACTGCAGCAGATTCTTATTGGACAAGGTTCTATCTACAGCCATACTGTGGTTTCTTTCCTTGATCGATTTTGCTCTCCTATTGGTTTTTTTCAAAACCCTGCAAATATCGATCTTGGGGTTTTACTTCTCTGTTGATGCTGGTTTTTGGAAGGGTGGTTCAGCACTACTACAAGTACACTCGATCCAAGTTTCAGCCCATTACACTTGTTTTTTGATTGCCTTTCACCCTACATCGATCTCACCTGAATCAGGGTTTTGGAAGATCTAGGGGATTATCTTATCTATTGCTGCTGGTTTTTGGGGACAACTCTTCCTACATTTAAAGAGGTTTCTCCTCCAATTTCCAGCTCATATCTTGGAGTATTCATTGGGTTTCTCATCACTACAGCCCCTCTCTGCGATTTGTGTGTCTCTGCTGCATAATGGGTGACTCTGAAATCTCCTCTGGCACTTCTGCTGCTGATAGGTATGGTAGGAATGATACTCGTGACCTTCTCCCTAATCCTATCAAATTGGATAGGAGTAATTACCTGATATGGTCTCGCTCCGCTTACTTTGCCATTGCTGGCCGTGGGCTTACTAGCCATATTGATGGTACTACTGTTAGGCCAACTGAAGTTGGCCCTCTTTTGACCAGGTGGATGTCCATTAATGGTATCCTCGTGTCTTATTTGATTGGCTCTATCAATCAGACCTTGCGAATGGATTTCTTCTTCTTGATACAGCTGCACAGATATGGTCTGCCTGCAAGGAAATTTATGGACATCTTGGCAATGATGCCCAGGTTTATAAAATCCGGAAGAAAGTCCTTCATACCACTCAGGGGGAATTATCTGTCTCCAAGTACTATGCTACTCTTCGCAGCCTTTGGCAACAGTTGGATCATTTTTTTTATTAGCATCCCTCCACTCCTGGTGATATAGCTGCTTATAAGAAGCATGTTGACAAGATACGGGTTTATGACTTCTTGGCTGGACTAAATGTGGATTATGATTAGATTCGGGTTCCAGTATTGGGTCACTCTCCTTTTCCCACACTAGAACAATCTTATGCCTTGGTCTCCTCTGAAGAAAACTGTAGGGCTGTATGCTCCATCCCCCACTTACTGACAGATCGGCTCTCCCGACTGCTTCCACGACCATTGCTATTCCTACTAGTAACTCCTCTTCTGGTGATTCTACCTAGGGCATTGTTACTTGTGAGCACTGTAACAAACCCTAACATACCAAAGAAAAATGTTGGAAACTTCATAGAAAAACAGCGGACTTTGAAGCCAAACATGCTGCCAAGAAGAAGCCAAACAAGAAGGCCCATTACTCTGAGTCTGTTGCTACAGCCCCTACTACTGACACTGGTCTATCCCAGGATGATCTACAGGCTTTCCTACGTGTGCTAAAGACTTCCGCTGCTGTTGCCTCTACTACATCAGCTACTGCCAATTCCCTTAGTCCTTCAGGTTCACACTTTGCTCGGTCAGATATCTCATTTGGTAGTCACTGTGCTTCAGTAGCTTCCCATCCTTGGATCATTGATTTTGGAACTACAGATCACATGACCAGGTCTTCTAGCCTTTTCCATCGTTATTCTCCCACTTCTGGGAAAGACAAAGTCAAGGTAGCTGATGGTTCCCTTTCTTCTATCTCTGGAAAAGGAATCATCAACTGCACTTCTTCTCTTCCTTTGTCTTCTGTTTTGCACATTCCTAATTTTACTACTAACCTTCTTTCCATTAGTAGTATTACTCATGATCTTAACTACAAAGTAACTTCTTTTCCTTCTCATTGTGTTTTTTAGGATCTGGCCTCTGAGAAGTAACTTCTTTTCCTTCTCATTGCGTTTTTCAGGATCTGGTCTCTGGAAAAGGAATCATCAACTGCACTTCTTCTCTTCCTTTGTCTTCTGTTTTGCACATTCCTAATTTTACTACTAACCTTCTTTCCATTAGTAGTATTACTCGTGATCTTAACTGCAAAGTAACTTCTTTTCCTTCTCATTGTGTTTTTCAGGATCTGGCCTCTGGGAAGATTATTGGATTGGGTAAAGTGCACGGTGGTTTGTACTTGCTTGATGATGGGCGTCTCACTCCACCACCATTCCCTTCTCCACACCAGAACTCTTTGGTCTCTTCTGAAATTTACCAATGGCACTCTAGATTAGGTCACCCTCCATTAGGAATTTTAGCAACTTTATTTCCTACTTTGGTCCAAAAATCTGATAAAAATGATTTTTTACAAGTTCAACTTATTCCATTTCTAATAAAAGGAGTTCTTCACTTTTCCATTTGGTGCATACTGATGTTTGGGGCCCGAGTCGTAAGACTTCCCTTTCTGGTAATCGTTGGTTTGTTTCCTTTATTGACTGTCACTCTAGACACACATGGGTTTATCTTATGCACACAAAAAATCAAGTGTTTTCATGTTTTCAGCATTTTCATAAAATCGTTCAAACTCAGTTCCAGGCTACTCTCAAAATTTTGAGAAGTGATAATGGAACCGAGTATACAGAAAATCAATTTCAAAAGTATTTTGCTGATCATGGGATCATTCACCAGACTAGTTGTGTCGATACCCCAGCCCAAAATGGTGTGGCTAAACGGAAGAACCGTCATTTATTAGAAATAGCTCAGGCATTGATGTTTGCTCGACATGTTCCATCCCAATATTGGGGGGATGCTGTTCTCACTGCAACCTATCTCAGTAACCGGTTACCTTCTCATGTTTTTGACTCCCAGAGTCCGGCTGAGATTTTACATGGGAGTTCCTCCTTTGTGGTTTCTCCCAAGGTGTTTGATTATATGTGTTATGCTATAGATACAAGATCTCCAAGCAAACTTGAACCTCGTGGGTTGCAGTGCATTTTTTTAGGTTATTCTCCAACCCAGAAAGGTTATAAATGTTACCACCCTCCTTCCCATCGTACTCTGGTTAGTATGGATGTCGTTTTTCATGAGGGTCTTTCATATTATTCTTCACCACCTCTTCAGGGGGAGAGCTCTAGTGAAGACGTGTTTCCTCCATTAGATGTTCCTTCATCTTCTTTAGATGCTGCCCATCCCCTTTAGTTGCTGCCCCATCTCCTTTACCTGCTGCCCCATCTCCATTGGTTGCTGCCTCTTCATCCGAAGGGAATCCTTTACAGGGGGAGCTCGTAAGAAATAATGGTGGTAATGTTCCTAGTCATGGGGAGCTGACTCCAGTCCAGAGAACCATCAATGAATTTCAGAAGAGAATTGACAACTCTAACATTCTCACCTATAAAAAGGGATGTTCCAAAAGAGGGCAACTTCAATCCATTGTAGCACCAATACCCATCCAATTGCCGACTCAGGATCCAAATCCATCTTTTCCTGGTAAGACTTCTTCTTCCAACCTACCTATTGCTCATCATAAAGGTATTAGGACTTGCACCCAGCATCCCATTTCTCGCTTTGTTTCTATAGTTCTCTTTCTCCATCTTTTCATGCATTTGCATCCTCTCTTTCTTCTGTTTCCATTCCTAAAAATTGGCAGGAAGCTTATATAGATGGAAAGTGGAAGGCAGCAATGTTGGAAGAAATGAGGGCACTGAAAAAAAAAAATACTTGGGATCTTGTAGTTCTTCCTCCAGGGAAAAAACCAGTGGTCTGTAAAGGGTGTTTGTGGTCAAACAAAAGGCTAATGGGATTGTGGATCGATATAAGGCACGTCTGGTTGCAAAGGACTTCACTCAGCCATATGGGATTGATTACCAGGAGACCTTTGCTCCTGTTGCAAAGCTGAATACTGTTCGAGTTTTGCTAACTTGTACAGTCAATCTTGGATGAGATCTACAACAGCTAGATGTGAAGAATGCCTTCCTCAATGGAGAACTTGGTGAGGAGGTGTACATAGATATTCCACCAAGATTTTCTAGTGACAGTAACCAAGGTAAAGTGTGCAAATTGAAGCGAGCACTCTATGGGCAGAAGCAGTTACCTCGAGCATGGTTTGGCCGGTTTCACAAGACTATGATTTCTGTGGGCTATAAACAGACACACTCTCTTTATAAAGAGGGTTGGTGGAAAACTCACTGTTCTTATAGTCTACGAGGATGACATTGTGCTTATTGGCAATAATGGTGATGAGATCAGTCGGTTGAAGACCTTTCTTGGGCAGGAGTTTGAGATTAAAGATCTAGGAAAGCTACGGTACTTTCTTGGGATTGAAGTTGTCAGATCTTCCAAAGGCATCTTTCTCTCCCAAAGGAAGCATGTCTTAGACTTGTTGGCTAAAACTGGTTTGTCAGGATGTCACCCTTCAGATACTCCTGTGGAGGCTACTGTCCGTCTCAAAGAAAAGGAGGGTGAACCTGTTGATAAAGGCCGGTACCAAAGACTTGTGGGAAAGTTGATTTATCTCTCACACACACGTCCTGACATTGCTATTGTTGTGAGTACTATGAGTCAATTTATGCATGATCCTTATTCGTCTCATATGGAGGTTGTTCTTCGGATTCTTCACTACTTGAAGTCAGCCCCTGGAAAAGGCATTCTCCTGTCTCCTTATGGTCACCTAAGGATAGAGGCTTATACCGATGCTGATTGGGCTGGTTCACAAAATCGCCAGTCTATCTCTGGGTATTGTTCTTTTGTCGGTGGCAATCTTGTCACTTAGCGTAGCAAGAAGCAGAATGTGGTGGCTTGTTCTAGTGCTGAAGCAGAGTTTCGTGCTATGGCACAAGGCATTTGTGAGCCATCTACTATGTATTTACTTACCTAACTATGTCATGGGAAGACTATGTGACACTAGCGGGGACTGAATACTTGATTCAAAGTCATTTTATGTGATGATAGTTGTAACACTGTTCAACAGTTTGATGTATCACTTTAACATTTCTAATTCTTATTTAAATTGTTTAGCTATTTAAATGTTTGGCTTGCTTTCTATTACTAAATTATGTGGAGAGTAGGGTATTTTAGTACGTCATCGCCGACCAACCTATGGTCTGAATTATATTTGGACTTTGTTTTTGCAAAATTTGATAGTGTCATTGTGTTTAAATGGCCTAAAATAGGCTGAATACCAAGTTTCAAACCCAAACTCGGTCTAAAACCCACCAAGTTGAGGCTTCGAGTCGGGAAAAAAAAAATGCACCAACTCGGCGAGATCTCGACTCGGTTTTTCCAAGGGCCGAGTTGGTACCGAGACCCGAGTTTTGGTACCTTGCTTCTAAGAATTTTCTCACTTTAATGGAGACCTAGATCTAGCAAGTAGCAACTGGCGTGACTTGGCCAAGGGATTAAGAATGAGTCTTTATAAGGTAGTCGTCATCTTGCTATGCAAACTGGATTGTGTTGATTTAGTGTGTTACACGTTCATTCTTCCAGTTGGTGTATAAAATCTTCTCTGAAAAAAAAATTGTTTCTCAGTAACAGAAAAGGATTCAGTAAGCAAGGTTGGAGTCCTAAAAGTATTACTAAGATGAGGGCTTTTTGATGCATGGAGCATGACTCGAAGGGAAGATCGAACCTTTACAGAAGCTATCAGAGACAGGCAGATATTAAATATTATTTAATAAGGTATGGTGACCTATATGAATAAATAAGATACATTAGAAGCAAGACAGTATCTTTCATTCAGAGTTCATGAATGAAAACATAGAAGATTAATATCTGCCTGTGTCTTCACAATTCCCAATTAAAAAAATAAAATTATCCCAAAAATAATTAAAAATTAAAAAAGAAAGGTGGGGTGTTAACCTGGACTGGTTGTTCATGTTTGTACTCCCAGTTGCCCTGCTTAATGATCCTTGTTCCAAGCAAGCAGCCATTTCCTTTAGTGACCAAACAGCAACTTCAGTTGATCCAGCAAGCGTTATAACTCCGCTTGATGTTTCACGAATTTGTATTGGTGGTTTCCCTGGGACTGTTACTTTTGTAGCATGTCCATTAGGCGAATCTGATTTCACAGCAGATGTTGGATCCAACAAGTCTCGCACTTCTTCTTTTAGAATCTTCACATTCAAACACTTTGGTTACACACACACTATAAGGGAGGAAAAGCATAGTATATAATCACAGAATAGACTTTCTAAGAAGCGCAGTAACATAACGGCCAAACTTATTGAATAAACATGTTAACTAGCACAAATATATTTATATAGGTCGGTTTCATAGGAAAATAGAATTTGGGAAGTTGTCATCCAAAATCAAAAATATAAAAAATAAAAAATAGCAGCCGGATTTGAGACGATGGGACAAATCAAAACACAAGAAACATCTGAAACCGTGGAAACCCTGCTACCTAGCAAGTCATCAAGTAGAAAAACATAAGTATCGTCATAATAATAAATTAATCGACTCTGGAATCTGGACTTCCTGATATGCAGTGAATGAGTTAGCATCTCACGCATTTGTTATCCATATATGTGCTTACTACGAAATCAAACAGTTGGGCAATCAATTTTGCAGTCAATTAGGGTTATTGGTCAACCTTTGCTCCCTTGTTTTACCCTCTTGTGATACGACAACACAGACAAGTTGCAGCACGTCAATACAAGCACGAAGCATACATATTTTTTTTAATTGAGAAGTATACATTCTTTGGCCTTGATTATGATCCACACATTGCATGACGATTCTTGCTGTGGACATAATTTTTTTTATGTATTTAACTTTCTACTGATGGTTTTTATATTTGCTGACTACAGATTTTTCTATTCTTGGCTAAAGTAAGTGTAACATATAAGCAAGCATAACTACATGTACGAAGGCACACCAATGCAAAGAGAAGTCAGAATTCATAAAGAAAAGAATCAAACGAACCTCGATGAAGGAAACATGCAATTGGAATTCGGTCTGATGCTTCAAACTTTCAATCTTGCTGAATAGAGCATTCATAACTTGAGGGATTAGTCCAGTTTGGCAACCATCTCTAAAGCCAGTACCCATGGTATATGTCTTTCCAGAACCCGTCTGCAACATGTTGGGATGTCAACAAATAACATTATGACCAATTCCAACCCCCCCCCCCTTCTCACTTGATTCATTTTCAGACGAAAAATTGTCATTGTGTTACCTGACCGTAAGCAAGAACAGTGGCATTATATCCTTGAAACAAACCATCAACAAGCGGAGCTACACATTCTTCAAACATTGCTGATGATGGAGAACCACTGCTGCCATAGACATGATCGAAAGTAAAGGGATGTGTCCCAATTTGTACCTGCACCAGCCACAACCACCATGAAAATTTCATTAATTACAACATACCCATGTACCTTTGAAAGCACGATAGAGGCAATAAAAATATCAGAAAAGTAAAAGACCTGTTGGATTCTTCCTCTAGCCTCAATCAATTTTAGATTTCCAGGGTTTTTAATAAATCTGGATTTTCAAATACAACACAGATACAGTCCCTAAGTCTCCACATTATCACCCTTGTAATCTTTCTGCCCAATTGATCAAGGGCATCGCCAAAGTGCAAAAACTTCAAATCCACTTTAATGTTATTATTCTGTACGGGTTTAATTTTAGATGCAAAACCCACCTGACCCACACCTAATTTTTTAAGTTTGAAATTTCTTTCGGGTTGTTAAACCATATAAGTAGTAGAGGTATTTCTGGTATTTATAATAATCAAGGGATGTGATGCAGGACAATTTCAATGGATTGAACCGAACCCATTTGTGAACCCAGACCAAGATGAACCGGATCAGATTTGGGTCTTTTAGATTTAGTAGTATTTTAGGAATTTATTTTATTTAGCAAGATAATATCTTTTATTTATTTTATCTTATTTTAGGAGATTGGGTAGATCACGTAGTATCTCTTTTGGGTAATTTTATATTTGATATATTTCCTAGGATATTTAGTTTTCCATTTTTAGTTGGGTTTCTATTTTCATGTAAGGAAGTTTTCTTCTTTATAGCACGTAATACAGTAGAGATTAGGAAGGAATGCAAGAATGAATTAGAAAAGAAAGTTTGTGTGTGTGTGCACACACCCCTCCCCCTTCTTCTCACGGCTTCTTCTTCCCCTTTCTTCTATTTGATTCCCCCCCCCTTCTGATCTCTTCTCAGATTTCCCCTCTCCTATTCTGTCCCGCATTATCTGGTATCAGAGCCAAACCTAGCGCTACGACTCACGGTAGCTCTCCATCTCCTCGGCCCATTTCATTGCCGCCCTTTTCGCATCCAGCACCAACTCCCACCTTCCCCTTTGTTTCCCACGAAACCCCAACCACAAACCCCTTTCATCCTCACTGTAACAGCGACCAAAAAACAAATAAATAATAAATAATAATTAAGCAGATCCATCCCATCGCTGCAACATTACCGCAGCACTCTAAATCCCGTAACACCTCCAACTCCCGATTCCCTTAGCGATAACCCTCCCTGTACCCACCACCTTCCCTCTCCACAACTTCGATCGAACCCTCCCACTTTGGGGTTCCGCCAACAGCAACCCATAAAAATAAAAATAAAACCTGTCGAGGCCCAGCGACAACTCCACACCACCCTTTTTTTTTTTTTTTTTTCTCCTTCTGTCGATTCCAATGACCCACCCCTGCGATTCCCGCCAAAAAAAAAAAAAGGGAGAAAAGGTCAGAGAAGAGAAGAAGTTGAGAGAGAGGAAGAGATCCCTGGTTCCCATTGTTGCGGGACCCCTGCACTCTAGCTCGGTTCCATCGTTGCCGTGGGAGTCATCGTTGATTTCGAACTCCACCACTGCTGGCTCGAAATTCTTGTGCTGTTGGTTTCTCCACTGGATTCCTGCTAAAATCCCGCTGCCAGAGGAAAACGACCCTCCTCACCACGTCTTCAACTCCACGCGAAGGCTCTCTTCAGCCCTCTCAAACACGTCTTCCACCCTGCTGAGTGCTGAAACACGATAAGTCCCCCTTTAAAGTCCTTTTTTTTTTCCAATTTGCCCTCCCCTTTTCTTCATAATTGGGTTGACCTTTCTTTTTTTCTTTTTGTTCCAAGTTTGCCCCACCATCTTTCACGTGTCATTCAGAATTTTAGTTGAATCTCCATAATTACCAATCTGCCATCCATTTAGCAATTTCAGTTGAATTACAATTCTGCCATTGATATCATAGATCCCATTATATTTACAATTGTGCCATCAATGTTCTACACTTCACCATATTTACAGGAATTGACCAATAGTAGGACTCAGATACAATGCAACCGAATTCTCATGGTTACAATCCATCACCTATTATATCCTGTAACGGTGGAAGCACTGCATCAGGAATTTTCTCCTTATGGATTTATGGAAAAGATCATGACAACATTTTACAAGTCTGCCAGTTCTCAAGCCCTTATCCAGTATCAGTCACTCCCAGGTGCCGTTTCAGCAAGAACTGCTCTTCAAGGGCGTAATTTTTATGATGATTGTTGTACACTGGATATTCGATTTTCATGTCTAAGTAAGTTACAAGTGAACTACAATACTGAACTACACTGGATATTCGATTTTCATGTCTAAGTAAGTTACAAGTGAACTACAATACTGAATGGTCATGGGATTTCACGAACAAATCAACACAGCATGAAGAGCTCTCGAGACTTGAACGGTTGGATCGTTTGATTGGAGAGGTCTTGAAAAACCTTCCAGTTATCCCTGAAATGCAAATGGCTGCCCCGCCTGCTAATAGGACAGTCCCTGAAGAGCCTGACGTTGAAGCAACGCTGATTGAGAATGAAGAAGTTTCAGTAATTTCTGTCTTCAAGGAAGATCCAGCCCGCGAAGTTCCTGCTACTGAAGACTCATGTGGAAGACATCGAAAGCAATATGTTCGCATTAGTGGGCTATGAGGTCGAGACCAAGGAACTTGGCCTTTTAACAACTGTGTTGATCGTGACCAGCCAAGAGGGTCTGAGGAACTTGAGATTGAAACTGTGGAGGTCAAGAACACAATGGAAGGTGACACATATGGCCCTATGAATACGGCTGAAGACATTAAGGCTAGGCACATAGAATTCGTCATCCTCTTGAAGTACTTTGAGGAGTGTCGCCCTTGTCTTTGCGATTACATCTGTACGTTCATCCCATCCAAGCTATTGATCGTAGATGTTGATCGAGTGGTGTTGATCCTCTCCTTTTTTAAAACTCGAGGACAAGTTTTTCTCAACATCGGGAGAGTTGATGCAGGACAATTTCAATGGATTGACCCGAACCCATTGGTGAACCCAGACCAAGATGAACCGTATCAGATTTGGGTCTTTTAGATTTAGTAGTATTTTAGGAATTTATTTTATTTAGCAAGATAATATCTTTTATTTATTTCATCTTATTTTAGGAGATTGGGTAGATCACGTAGTATCTCTTTTGGGTAATTTTATATTTGATATATTTCCTAGGATATTTAGGCCATCTTTGGTATAGTTTTTATTTTTGATTTTTGCCTTAAAAAACGTTTTTGGTTGCGTTTGGTATCGTTTATGGAGCCTATTTCTATTTAAAAAAGATTGAAAAAAAACAAAAACCAAAAATAGGTCAGGACCCATTTATGTGTTTTGGCCAAAAATCACTTTTGGTCATTTTTTCGGGCACTTTAAAGAGCACATGTTCCTAAGTCTAAAAATCAAAGGGTAGAAGTGTCATTTCGTGTTTAATTAGAAGATCGACCCTTTCTTTTTTTCTTCTTCTTCTTCCTCTTCTTCCTCCCTCATCTCCTTCTTCATGCAACCCCACCCACACTTCTTCTTCTACAAATTTCCCCTAATCTCTCTGTTTCACCGATGGAAACCGCCATCACCATCTGCAATCCGACCAAAACCCATTTCCCTCATTTCTGATCTCCATCACCCAGATTCCATAGCTCTTCCTCTCTATTTCTTCTTCCCATCTCCATCTACATTGGCCAAAAATTTTATCAGCACTTTGACCTTCCCATTTTCCAAAACCCACTGACTGAACCGTCTCATCTTCTCCATTTTTTTTAATACTCCAAACCTAGTAGCCGCAACCTATCATCTCCATTTCCTTTTTCCATTTTCATCTTTCTAATCGACTGACAGTATACTCTCTTTAATTCCCACTTTCTTCCCAAAATCAAACCCATCTGTTACACAAAACCAATTTCTCTTTTTGATTTTTAAATCCCTTCCTGCAAGACCGAGCACAACCGACTGAAATCTTTCCTATTTTCCCATTTCCACTCATTATTGAATCATTCATCAGCGATTCCTGCAATTTGAATTTGAATTGGGATTTCTATATTTATTTTTCTTTTCCTTTCCTGGATATTCTGTAAATGTAATTCTACCCACTTCCATGGTTGCACAGCAAGACCTGGGAAGGAAACGGAAAAGTATCGAGTTATAAGGAAGGAGGGTGAAGGGAGCATCTCTTAACCCATTTTTTCAAAAAAACCATTTTGCACATAGGGATACCAAACCATTTCTTCAAAAAAACCATTTTATGTCTATTGGTTACCAACCATTTTTATGTTTTGATAAAAAATGATTTTCGTTATTGATTTATGTTAAATAGGCAAAAATCAAAAAGAAAAATGATACCAAAGATAGCCTTAGTTTTCCATTTTCAGTTGGGTTTCTATTTTCATGTAAGGAAGTTTTCTTCTTTATAAGCATGTAATACAGTAGAGATTAGGAAGGAATGCAAGAATGAATTAGAAAAGAAAGTTTGTGCGTGTGTGCACACACCCGTCCCCCTTCTTCTCATGGCTTCTTCTTCCCCTTTCTTCTATTTGATTTCTCCCCTCCCCCTCTGGTTTCTTCTTCTACCTCCTTCAATCCTCTTCTCGATTTTTGTCCCGCATTAGGGTGTTTATGATATTTAACTATACATATATATATAAGGGACTGACTAAATGACACCTCTATAGAACATGACACCTTTTGATTAACCCTTGTAAGTTGTAACATAGTACTGGTTTGAGTGTTCAAATCAGTGGCCAAAAGGCCCAAAACAAGATCTTTCAATCAAAGGAAGGTTTAGATTAGGAAGATTTCATATAACACAAGATCAGATAGTTGAATGCGGCTGTAAGTGAGGTCAAGTGTAACAAATAGGGGAGAGAAGGTTTGCTGAAGTTTCAGCAAAATCAGGAGGTTAAAACAGTGAATATGGGGCAACTCCTAGTGAGAATAGGAGTGGGGTAAAACAGTAATTTTAGGTACTGGAATTAGGGTTTGAAGATGGAAAATAGATTAGTGATTTCAAACATGAAGTAATCTAAAATCAGTAGCCTAATTGAATTAAGAAAGCAGAATCGGATTTCAGTTATGGATGACCTAAGCCAGCTCTAACAGAGGGGTATAATAGGAAATCAGAAATATAACAAGATCCAACCGTCAGAAGTTCTATATTGGGTTTGTGAACATGTAATTCAAATCTCAAGATGCTCTAATTGTTGGTTTGCTTAATCTCAGGGGGAAAAAAACCTTATATATAAATTCTAGAATCTAGGGTTCTAGTTGCAGAAAATTGAGAACAACACTTACTTGATAATGGCTGTGATCTGAGATTAAGATGATGAATCAATTACCAGCAGTTGTAGGAGAGCAAGAACACAAGATAGATCCACCCAGGCTTCACACCGCAAGGTGTCGATTGGATCAGACACCAATCCCTTCTTCCTTGATCACACACAAAGCATCTCAATGGAGAAGAACAGTTGCAACAGCAAAGTTTGAATTTTTTTTAAATCAAGGGTTAAAAAATGGCTCCCCACGCATGGTTTTATTTATAACGCCAAAAGACAAACTTTGAGTTAATTGGGACATCCCTCAACCGACTCAATTACAACTCACAATCACTCTAAGCCTAGCTATGTCGACTTAGGTGATGTGGACCCACTTATTTAGTTGTTAACTAAGACTTAAAAATTAAACAACTTAAATTGAACCAACATTGGACCAGAATTAGACCATAGTTCAATTAAACAAAAAAAAAATACTTGAAAATAAACTAAGTATAGAAAGCAATAAAACAAAAGCAAAAACATCAACAAGACTAAGCCACGGTTTGGCCTCTCTATTGGCCTTCTTCCTACGGATGTAGGTCTTCAGATCTGCATCAGCTCTCCCCGGCTTGAAAACATTCGTCTCAAAATGGGTGAAAGACATGAAACGCTCATACAAGTTGGGATCGAGCTTATTGAAGTCATCAACATGAATCAAAGTATTGTCATGTCATGGATGACCCCTCCATTTGACAAGAAATGCATGGTATCTAGTGCCACAAGTGAGTTTATAGGTGTCATCCAAAACCTCCTCAATGGTAGCATCCATAGTTGTCAAAGCGTCGCCTAGGCATCCAGGCGCCTTGGTCGCCTTGTTGGCATCGCCTTGAATTTTGGACCCTCTCCAGCGCTTTGGATCGCCTAGACGCCTTGAAAACTATGGTATCATCAGTAGGTGGCTTGAGTTGGGGCAGCTTCAGCATTTATTCCCTATCACCACCATCTGAGTGATGTCCCTCATAAAGATGTAAGTCAGCCACATTGAAGATGTTGCTTATGGTCATATCAGCAGGTAACACTCGAGCACATTAAGTGTTTGGTCCGATACATTTCAGCACTTTGTAGGGACTCATCTTCTTGGGGTGGAGCTTAGTGTTGACACAGGTTGGAACCTACGGGATTGACATGAACCATCAGCATATCTCCCGGTTTAAACTCCACATAATGTCGGTAATGATCAGCCGTAGCCTTATAAACATCACTGTTTTGGCTATTGATCTTGTTTTGTCGTATTCCCAAAAGTTTTTAAAGTTTAGGGTAAAAAAGGATTTTTGAAAATTATTTGTCATTATCTTGTACATTTTTCGAGTACACATGTGAAATGACAGGATTTAACCTCATTGAAAAAAAATGTGTTATACTAAAAGGGTAAAAATGTAAGGTTACAAATTATTTGACACCTTATGTGATGTCAATAAGAAAATCCCTATATATAATGAGATTGTGTGGGATATTCTTCTCCCTAACGATCTCTCTTCTTCCTAACTTTTCTCTTCCTTTCTCAAATCCTTTTTTTCCATCAATTTTCTTCTCTATTCAGATATGATTTACGGTTTAGTGAAGTAACATGGTACCAGAGCTTCACTAAACAGTGATATCTCTCTTTCTAATCACTATTGTCTGCTGTCGAAGTATCTTGGGGATCAAGCTTCTGTGTCTGATTAAGATTAATGGGTTTAGACTACTTTAGACTCCATCCATTTATTGTGCCTCTGCATTGCAACCATGTTGGTTGCAGTATCTGTGGTTGTGGTTGTGTTCTAAGCATAATCCCTTGTTATTCTGAAGTTCAAAACAAGGTAGAGATACCATACTTGTTCAACCTGGAGAAGTGTTGCAGATGCAAGTTTTTTTCTGACCTGATATTGATTATACTAGCGAGGGATTTCTTCTTCTGAATTTGTGTTTCGGTGGTTCTGTTTTGAGGAGGCTATAAAGTTCGATAACTTCTGACGTGGTAACATGATTCTCTGCTACTGGTTTCACCAAAACATCCAGTCACGACTAAAAGTACTGCAGTGCTCTGTTTTCCTACCCTGTTGATATCAATTGAAGATAACAGGTTCTCTACCTTCTCTCAAATGTGCTTCAGTTTCTGTTACTCTCTATTTGTTACTGTGTCCTTATCGATTTGGTGTTCTGCTGCTAAATATCACTTCTGGTTCTATTAGTTGTGTAATTGTCGAGATCTAGTTGATCTAGTCTGTGATGCTGGTTGAGGGTTATATCGTACCTTTCTTGGCTGTGATATCACCTTCTCTGGTTTCTCCAATTTTGTGAAGATGTCAAGTAATGATGAAGTCCTAACCGTGAATGTTCAAATTACTGCCATTAAGCTGAATGACTCCTCTAATTACCTATTGTAGGATCAAGCTGTGAGAGCCTATATTAATGTCAAAGGAGTTGATGTAAAAGAAAGATTTTCTCTCTCGTCTATGATCTTTATGAGTAATTTTAATTAGAAACAGGAGAAAGAACTGTGAGTAAGTAAATGCTCTAAGGCGTGTGGTAAGAACTTAATGTATACCTGCTTCTAACTACTGATTTGAAAACATAAAAACATCAAAAAGTTGAGTTTCAGGTGGTTAAATATTTGTCTGGAGTTAATTCAGAGCTTCAGTCTGCTCGTAGTCAGATACTTGCTGGCAAGATAATACCCACTATAAATAAGGCCCATTTCAAGACTCTGTTCTTACAGCTTCTTACTACTGATTTGAAAACATAAAAACATCAAAAAATTGAGTTTTAGGTGGTCAAATTTTTGTCTGGAGTTAATTCAGAGCTTCAGTCTGCTCGTAGTCAGATCCTTGCTGACAAGATAATACCCACTATGAATAAGCCCCATTTCAAGACTCTGTTCTTACAGCTTTGTTCCAAGCTGGTATGGGTGATGCATATGCTCTCAGATACTTACTGGCAAGATAATACCCACTATTAATAAGGCCCATTTCAAGACTCTGTTCTTACAGCTTTGTTCCAAGCTGGTATGGGTGATGCATATGCTCTTGCTTGAGGGGGAGTGTCAAAGTGTAAACGTAGTCATAGATGTCAAGACGGCTAGATGACCAAAGGCGGTGGATGCGGGGGGGGGGGGGGGAAACTAAGGCAACACCAAGGCATGTAGGCAACGCCTTGACAACTATGAAAGTAGCAGGGTTATTCCTGATATTTACAACTGTCCAGGGTGCTTATTAGGTCGGCTAGTCTAAAGCAACTATATATATATATATATATATAAACCTATAATAGTCCCTTAGTTGCCCAGCTTGCTAAGCCACCATGCATGCTGATCCTCAGCAAGTCGGTATGCAATGATTTCAAGCTCAACCAGGTAAGAGGGAAAAGCAACAAAAAGTATTTTGGGAAATGCACTCCTGACAGACCAGTACAGTATTGCCAAGGAAAATACTTTTCCCTTTGACTTGATTAGTCCCACAGTTCTCCAGTGTAACAGAAGCTGGTGTTATGCACTCAAGATTAACCTAAGCTTAATTTTAGGCAACAGTAAATCAGTAATGTTTCAAATTGAAAACAGAACAGCTGTTGATATTGTTAAATATGATAACGGTGATGATGGAGATACAAATCAAGAGAGATAGTGGCAGCAAAGACTTTGAATTCTATTCTAGCCAAGTTTATGGTCCTGTTCTGAGAGGGATGATAATATTAGTGGTGGAAAACCCATTAATGTAAGGCTATAAACCTAATATGGAGGCTGTGAACTCAGGAATTACAATATTTTGATGAATAATATTAAGGTGTCAGCGGGCATTCTTAAACTCCTCTGGAAAATTGCTTCCCACTAGGACTCAATCTGGGTCACCTGGGTCCAATCTCCCCTCCTTAAATCTGACTCCATATGGACCGTCAAAATCCCTGCTGACTCCTCTTGGATTTGGCGAAAGATTCTCTCTCTTCGCCCCCTTGCTCTCCATGGAATCTCCTCTTCCATCGCTAATGGCACCTCCACCTCCCTCTGGCTCGACCCATGGCACCCTCTTGGGATCCTCTATAATGTGCTTGGCCCCAGAGCCATCTACTCCTCTGGGCTCCCTAAGGATGCCCCTGTCTCCGCCCTCATCTCCTCTAGCTCCTGGTCTCCGCCCCCATCTCTCAACCCTGCCATCATCTCCCAGATCTGGGCAACTCTACCCCCCTTACAGTCCCCCACTCTACATCATGCGGAGAAGGTTATCTGGCTTCCCTCTCCCAACGGTATCTTCACCTCTTCTTCTGCTTGGAACCTTTCCAGAGACCCAAGCCCTCCTGTCCCCTAGCACAAATTAGTCTAGTTCACAAGCCACATCCCCCGCCACAGTCTCACTGTTTGGAGAGCCCTCAGACCTTGCCTGCCTACCCAAGGCTTCCTCATCCACCGCACCATCCCCGCTCCCCCCTCTTGTCATCTTTGTTGGATTGGCCAAGAAGACACCCCTCACCTCTTCTTTGACTGCCCCTTCACCTCCACCATTTTGAATAAGGCCATGTCATCTATTTGGCCGCGTAGCAGAAGGGCCCGGAGCTTTAACCGTGAATGGCTCTAATTGCTCAAGACTTTTCCAGGGAACTCCATCTGTGACACTATTGGGAAGCTAGTTTTTAGCACTGCAATTCACCATATATGGTTGGAAAGAAACCTCAGAAGATGGACTTCCAAATCTAGAGCCTTTGACGTGATTTGGAAAGCCATCTCCTTCGATGTTTCTTCCAAGCTCAGCTGTATACGACAGAGACATTCCATGGACACGCTTAGGAACAGGCACATTTTGTCTTATTGGGGCCTTGATATTGCCCTCTTGCGGCCTACCTCCTCTGCGTAGGCTGGTTGGTCGCGTTTTCCCCCTTCCCCCCCTTTTTCCCCTATTTTTCTTTTTCTTCTTGGACATTGGTTCTCTTTTCCCTGCCCCCCCTTGGGGTTCGGTAATATATTCATTTACCAAAAAAAATTATTAAGGTGTCAACACTGGATAACAAATCAGCACTAGGGAAGAAAAAAAAAATCTACTTCAGTGGTTTCCCCTCAATTTTTTGGCTTGTATGGTGCTGTGCTATTAAAGACAAACTGCATTCCACCCTCCAAATCACAATGGAAATCAGAAGAGTTTGCTTGCAGGGTCTCTATCATGACTAGAAGGGGAACAATTTTAAGAATAAAAAAATGCACTAAGGGCTCTTAAGGAGGAGAGATAGGGGCTAAACCCACCATCCTAGCTGGAAAGTCTAAAGATGGAAACATCACAACCCCTTAATGTTACAGATTTTAAACCTAATAGACACTTATGATATGACTAGAGAATGATGGAACTACGGGTGTAAAGTTCAGTATAAATGATTTCTAAGTAAAGAAAATTTCTGGCTAGATACAATAAACCGCTGTAGCTACCCAAGATTAAGAAGGAGAAGGAGGGAAAAGCCTGGCGAGCGAACGAGCTGGGAATGAGATACATTACAAAGGAACAAAATAGACTCCAGAGAAATAAATCCTCCCGGGCATTAACTAGTTCAGTATAAATGATTTCTAAGTAAAGAAAATTTCTGGCTAGATACAATAAACCGCTGTAGCTACCCAAGATTAAGAAGGGGAAGGAGGGAAAAGCTGGCAAGCGAACGAGCTGGGAATGAGATACATTACAAAGGAACAAAATAGACTCCAGAGAAATAAATCCTCCCGGGCATTCACTAGGAAAATCCATTTACAATCAACCGGATAATCCATTTCTTCTTTCCGAATTAAAAGACCAAAAAAAAAAAATGTACAAGGAATTATCCAAAAAGGAGCTGAAATTACTAATGCATTAAACTCTGCAAATTAACAAAAGAAGCAACCCTGAAGCCAGTGCAAGTTTCAAAAGATCCGGCATAACAAGGAAGGGAAATCGGGTCTACCCAAGGACAAAAAGACGGAAAATTGGTTCAATTTTAGCCGCTGAATCGAAACGACGCATATATGACAAGAGCAATAGATGAGTCAATTCAAGACCAAAAGTCCAAACATCAGATCATGAAAACTGATTTCCCAAGCAGAGGAAGAACAAAAGAAGCAAAAGAAAGCCACTCCATTACTAACGGTCGAATAAGACAATTAGGGTCGTCGGTTTCTCATAAGAATAAAGTAGTCTCACACTACAAGAAAGGAACCCAACCCAATTCTCAGTAACCTAACTGCAACAAATCATAGATCCAGATCTCTCCCAATCGTTTCTGATCCAGAGAAGTATGTATGGCTACTGAGTGCACCTAAATCCGATAAGAAACCAACCCAAACCATAACTGACAACTTAATTGACAACCTGAAGACTCACCATCTTTTCAACCAAACTGCGACTCTACACTGCGAAGAAAAGGGAAATGTAAGTACCTGGGGTTTTCCGGAAACGACGGTGATACAATCTTTACATCCTTGAAGCCTTTCATCACCGATGAGTGGACGTATATGAACAGCAACTTTTACACAGCAATCCTCAGTACCTTCCATAGCTAGCAGAGTAAGGAAGAAAGAGAGAGAGGAAAAAAAAACAGAGAAATTGAGAGAAATAGTCGAAGTCTCGAAGATCAATTCTACCAGAAAACCACTCTCATTGTTTGGAAATCTAGAAATATGAAGGAAGAGAATGAACCAGCAACAGAAAAGCACAGAAAGAGAGGAGGAGAGGTAGAGGGAGCTAAGGAGGAGGAAGAGGTTAAGGAGAGTAAGAGGAGGGTAACTAATGCAGGGACAAAGGGAAGACAACAACAACCACTATCATTTTCCTTGCTCTTCACTGCACTACACTGGCACTACACCAGACTAGCCAAGCCAACCTGACTTTGATGGTGGTGCAGGTTGGACTGCCGGTGGCCTGGTGATGCTTAGTGCTTAGTACTGTGTTTTACGACAACTTTGTCTTCACTCTTTCCCAAATTGCCCTTCCATGACTCAGCAAATGAGTCAAGCAAGCACCACTATTATACTTTTACTTAATAAGCTCAAAATCCTCCTGTCTACGTATCAAAGCAAGTCTGATTTCCCATTTATTACCGTTATACCTACCGGCAACCTCTCTCCCTGACCCCAACACGTTTCTCTCCACACAAGCTGGCAGTTAAGAACTTAAGATGGATCGGATTAAATTAAGGTGTAATGTGAGTTTCCTTCCCATTATTTCTTTTTTTTAGGAATATTATTAGGTTTCACACGAGTTTCAAGAATCGATGAATCAATAGGGATTGACCGTTTTCGTTTTTGAAACCCTAGATTTATGGAAGGGCTGCCACTTGGGGAGGAAAAGAAAGACTTTAGGGAGTATGTTATAAAAGACCACGTGGCTATGGAATCTTATACGGTAGGAGATCATTATCATTCGTAGAGCACGAGGTCGGTGTTGATGACGGTGATCGTAATGAAGATATGATGTCATGGCATGCCCTATGTTTGCATGGATGCATGCTTTTAAGAGAGAGATAGAGAATTTGGATTAGGGATGTAAATGGATAACTGAAAATCCAAATCCGATATGCATTTATATCTATTTAGGAATATCCGTATTCGTTTAGAGATAATCCGTATATTTAATAATAAAAAATTAAGTAAATAATGATCTTGAGGGTTTGTGAAGGTTCAATAGATTCTAGAATATGAGGAAAAGAGAATCATGATCTAAGAGATATAGATTGTATGCGAATTGTTTCCGCTAGGGGGAGGAAGGTCTGGGTTACACAAGGCAGAGATGTAAACGAATGGTCGAAAATTCGAATTTGCTCCGCATGTAAAGCGGTTGAGTGGTATTCGTATTCGGTAAAAGAATATTTGGATCTGAGCCAAATCTGATCAGTTTTACATCCCTAATTTGGATCCTTTGTTGTCGCTGCCTATACGGCTGACATGTAGCCTTGCACAGGCAAGGGTGAACGTACAAGGCTGCACACTAACCGCACAGACAGGCAATGGCAAAGGATCACGATCCATCTCTCCAGGGAGCCCAATGTCCAGGGAGTGTCAAAAGGAGCATCCAACGGTTGGATGCCACACACATCTCGACACATGCCAGTGAGCCATCGAGATTTGTCGTTGGGCTCCCTCTAGAGAAGAAGTCAATGTAGGGGCAAAAAAATCGGATCCAACTCCTCTCTAGGAAGCTCAATCCCCAAGGAGCGCCCAAGGCGCATCTAAGGGTTGGGCTGTACCGCACACACCTCGACGCACACTTAAGAATATGTGCAGCACAGCCCAACGGCTAGATGCCCCTAAGCGTACTGGGCTCCCTGGACTGGAGCTCAATCCAGGGAAACCACGCCCAACGGTCGAAGCAACAACAAAAACAGCTGGTGGGCTCCACTACACATGCTCCATGTTTTAGCCTTTCGTCTGAAGTGGGGCCCATCCCCTGTCGTATCCACCTCTCTTTCATACGAAGCAAAAGTCTCATCAAAGACTATAGAGACGGGAAAAGAAGGGAAGAGGGGGCATCACTATCAAACAGTCTTCATTACTATTTCTTTGGTTTTTTTTATTAGTAATTCTTCCATCTCCACTGCAAAAACCAAAAACCAACTCCCAAGAAAGATGCCAATTTGCTATTTGGAGTAAATATGCCTTGATTTTTGTTGCTTTGTCTTGTACTCTCGTCTTTCTCCTTCTTCTCTGTTTTCTTCTCTGCAATACTTTCGTGAAGTTACACCGTAGACTAACAAATCTGTACTAAAAAAAGGGTGGGGAAAGGGAATAAAAACTCTTAACTGACCTTTCAAATCATGTCTACCATGACCAAGTCTGAGGATATTAATGGCAGTTAAATTTGAGTTTAGAATCTTTAGATCATCTGGACGTGCAATTCGTGTCACATGGGTATTTAAGTCTTTTACATGATCGTGTGGGCATGATTTCTTTCATAGGATATGCACCCCACATGTTTGTATGTATGTTTCACTCAAAGCTGGAGTGTGATATGTGGTAGAATGCAAGCTAAGCAACACAGCCCCTTCCGCTTACTACTCAACCGTCTCCCTCTCTTTTTCTTTCCTTCTCTTTATCTGTAAGAAACAAAGGAAAGGAGAGTTGATCTGAAAACGATAGCCCAAAAAAGAGATCTAAACCCCCCCTCCCCACAACCTTCCTTTTCTATACCTACCTCTTTCCATCCTCTTGGATCCTCCCATGTCTACCGTTAGCTTTGATGTTAACCAAGCAACAACTCAACAGGGTCCCATATACAGAGACATTGTTCGTGCCTCCCCTACCTTTATTATACCAAATGTGTATTTCAATTATTATAAATCAACCTTAATTATCTGGGTTTGTTTCTTTCCATTGATGTAAGCTTAGTTTGTAACTGTATGTTTCGGTTGACATAAACTTATCTTACCTAACTCAAATATCAAAATAAAAATGGAAAAGTAGAGGAAACTTGATTATCAGTTATTGTTATAATATTTAACTATGCATGCACCTTATTGAGGTCAAAGTACTAACTGTTTGATAAGAACCCTTTTTCATCTAAGTAGAAATATAGCCAGGTGTTTCAAGAACCAGGCAGATTGAGATTGATTATTTTGTTGCTTTTTGGTTACTAGACTTGTGTTTTACTCTTTGCTGTTTCTGTGTAAACTTGGAACTATATACATCTAAGATGAAACCTTTGGATTTGCAGAACAAGAGTACAAGGTTTGTTATTGGTGTTAAGTAGGTTCAAGCCTGATACTATATCAGACCAAGCCATCACATTACCTTTGGAGGATACGGTTAATTGTCATCCATCCATTTAAGATTCTAAGTTGTTTGAATTATGCTGCCTTGTCATTATAAGATTCTGGACAGTAGAGACTACAGGGACAGGGTCCCCCAATAAATTTTCATTTCGATTACGACAATTGAAGCCAAATGTTGGTAAAGGGAATGATGTGGTTGTGGTGACTGGTCAGAAGAGTATTACACTGAGAACAGAGAAGGAAGTTGAAACACTGAGATATGATGAAACTGTGATGCACCACCCAAATACAACAATGAACCCACTAGACATGGCCTACCAACTCATTGATCTGAACTACTCTGTGTCAGCTGCATTTCAAAGCAGTAGATATACAAGATTAGAGAATCTTAACTTCTGATTTGAAGATTAGATTTCAGCCAGATGAGACTAAAGTCGGTGTATAGTGAAGGTTTTTATCATGGATGCTGAATTACTACTCCATCTCAAACAAAAGGAGAGGATTCCTACAACGCCAGTGTGTGGGGAATCTCCTATGCCACACAAATGACAATATAGATAATAGTATCATCCACATGGGGCCCAAATGATCACGGCAAGTGAGAGGGCATTAGTACAGTGATGTTGTGGGAAACTTTTTATCATAGATGAAAATAAAAACTACTCCCATTTTACCTTTAATAATGGCGAAAGATCCATGCTTATGTTCACCAAAACAAAACATATCAATAAGAATGCAATTTTTTTTTACTTTATTCCTGCTGGTCATGAATCTCATGGCTGATGAGAAAGTGTCACAGGCAGCTCATATGCTTTCCATTATTACTGTTAGGTCAAACACTACTGACATTCCACATTCAACATTCTCATTTGAATATGAGAAGATCACATAAGAACATATCACAATGGATAAAAATAAAATCCAATGTTAAACTACAGCTTAATTAAGTTTAATTTCCTGAGTTGTCCATGGGGGAGTTCTCCTTGTACTTTGTTTATTCCCATCCCTCTTTTCCTTCTTTGTGCTTTCTACCCATGTGAGTTGTGACCCTCTCCATCACATGCTCCCACCTCCTTTACATTCCATACTATTCCAACCTTCTTTTTCATCCATAGTAGCCCATCTTTCTGTCCCTCCTCATTCCATCAATGCCCCACAAGCTCCCACCCTTAATGAAGAATGATAATAAATTAATAATTATATCATTGTCTACTATTAATTAAGTTGACATCATTGTGTTATTAATATGAATCTGAACTTCTCTTCTCCCTATACCAGTGCATTCATTTTGGTTTTTGAAAGTATGAAACCAGTGATGGGATGGATCGAAGGCAGGAGAGGTGACCTCCATACTGCAATTATCGCTGTGGTCCTCTTCGTCCCCAAGCAATCCAATTGCTTCTCTTTACTTTTGTCTTCCATTATATCTTGTCTTGGATAAGAATGGGTTATACATCTCAGCCTTCTGCTGCTCTTCTTCCAAATTCTAGCTTGAATTGATTTAGACACAAGCATGAGCTCCTCTGTGACTCTGTACCATATGTGTCTTAATGTGAGCGATCACTTCGGCGAAAAATCTTTGATTCAAGTTGGAATCAACATTCACATGCTAGAATGTGTGGAGAATTAAGCTCAGATTGGCTGTCTGGATTCTAAGAGCTCTACTGGGTGTCCACTGTTAGTGGTTGCATGTGAGGTAGGACCTTAAGAAAGAGGACTGGTGGGGAGGTGAGTGATAAAAGGAGCGGCCACTTTCCTTTACACACAGAATTTTCTTTCTCCAATCTCTATACAAAACCCATATCAAACATCTAGTGTTCTTGGAAGTCAGGCACTCATTGTCCTTTTTATCTATTATCTCTTCTTTTTCTCAGGCAAGCATTCATTGTCCTTGAGCATTGGTGCTTTGCCTCTTTGAGTCTTGACCACAAACACTATTAGTTTAGGGGACCTCAACTCCTAAGTAGGGTCACGGGCAATTAGATTTAGGCCCTCCACAAGACTAGGATAGCATTGAAATCCAAAGTTTTCTTTTAACCAGTAGGCCAATTAATTCACAAACATTAAAAGCATCAATGAAGACAATTTTGGAGAAGAAGGGCACACTAAAAATGGAAACAATCACACCCAAACTACGATGGTTGTTGTCTGATGAATTTACTTTAATTTTCTGTTTTAATAAAGTTTACATTTATTATGAAAAAAAATCCTAAAAGGGAAAAGATTGTCAGACCACCAATGTGCAGTTTCCGTCATACATAATTTTTTTAAGGGAAAAAGAATGATGCATGATCACGTACCCAGACATGGGAGCATATGAAATTACCGTCCAATCACCGTAAAATTAAAAATGCCATAGGCAGCGATCTCTTGTCCTTTCTGTAATATTTTTCTCATGGGGTGCTATTCTCTGCCCAGGACCGAATCTGGGCGCAAACACATGGCCCGGGAAATGGGTGGGATTACCGCCATTCATGGGGGCGGGCCGGTCATTTTGCACACCCTCTAGGCTCCAGGTGTCTGGGTGCATCCTGCGCCCCAGTGCAGAGAACTTTATGCCTTTTCTCATTTACTCTAAAAATATGGGCCTTATGTAGAGGATATTTTTTTCAAAAAAATCCATTGGTGTGACATGCAGATTCCTCCCCACACTAGCAACATAGGAAACACTCTCCCTAAAAAAAAAAGGAAAAAGACATCTATTCGAGAGTGTGGCATACGCCAACACTCCCATGAGTCTATCTCTCTCCTCCTCCATATGAAAAGACATCTCTGCCCCTTGTTTTTTAGGAGGAGAGAGATAGACACATGGGAATGCTGGCTTAGGTCACACTCCTGGATAGAAAACTGCTTCCCTTTAAAACTAAAACACGATGTTGGATGTAAGACGCCAGGGTTCATCAACTGTCTATAGTTTACACAGACCAACCAGGTAAGCCGCTTGAACTGTATTAAAAAACTATGAATAAATAAAGTGAATAGGGTTGGAAACACCTTCTGTGGGACTATTTCCTACACAACAGCAATTTTGTCATTTTTTGGTAACTTACTTTTGTCATGTTGATTAGATGATATGATATTATGATATCCTTTGAACGTTAGATGCTGGGATATTCCATGGATTCACTATAAGCTAAAGTGATTCTGATTTAAAAAATTGGGAGAGGGTTCTTTGAGCAAGTGGTATAGGGACTGCAACAATATCATATATTAAAGGGCAATAAGATCATTTTATGTGAGAAGAGAGATAGGTACAAAGGTGCTAGCATACGTACCAGCCTTGGCTGCTCATAGAACATTTTCCCTTAAAAATTATAATTTAAACATTGAAATAGAATTGATTCTTTTAAATAATTTTCAAACTATTATATCAACACATGGAGAAGTTAAATTTTCAAAGGGCAAGAGAATGCTAACCAATCGTGTAGCCCCTGTACCACTGCTAGAACAAATGAAATGCACACAGAAACATTGATTTGGATAGAGTTTTCGATTTCACTGGGGATGAGCAGTCTTTTTGCACGCTCTTGTGTCTAGACGCAAGAACCACGCAACCGGTTAGCATTCTTTTTCTTATTGTCAAAATATTAACTCGACTAGATTATGATGTGACCAAGAGGTCACAGGTTCGAGCTTGGAAACAGCTTTTCTGCGAAAGCAAGCTTAAGGCTGTGAACATTATGAGTTATGACCCTCCCCAAACCCTGTAGAGACGAGAGCCTCATGCACTGGGTATGTCCTTATACTAGATTATGATGTAATTAACATATCCATTGCATTTAAGCATCAAATGATAACAAAAAGTTTTACTTAAATCATGTAGGAAGTAAGAACCTTGATTCCATAAATAAATACCTCCATGTATTTTTTGGCAAGCATTACGACTACTATTTTTTTAGGTCATTGTGTCAACTATTAAATTTAGAGAAAAAAAGAACACTTACGAGGTTTTGGTTTGGAAACAATTCCAAAAATCTAAGATTACTCAAATAGGTAAAGTTGGTAGGTGTTCATAGCCGTCCCAAATCTTAGTCATCACCCAACAACTTATTTCCTTTAACCATAATGGGTTTATCAAAGGCCATCATATCCAGGATAACGTGCTTATTTGTCATGAGCTGATGTACACCATTAAGAAGCAGAGACGAGGTAGAAAGGGTCGGATGTCTATCAAGCTTGATATAAGCAAGGCTTATGATAGACTTGAGTGGACTTTTCTACGGAAGGCTCTAGAGATTTATGGTTTCCATTCTCGGTGGATTGATCGGGTAATGTTTTATGTTGAATCTACTCAATTATCAATCCTTCTCAATGGTTCACCACTAGAATTCTTCACCCCTTCTAGGGGTCTCAGGCAGGGGGATCCTCTCTCTCCATATTTATTTGTTCTATGTGCAGAGGTACTTTCTGCACATCTAGATTATGCTCTTAACCAAAAATCTATTCAAGGCATCAAGATTTCGTGATCGAGGCAAAGTATTTCTCATATGGCATTTGTAGATGACCTTATCATTTTTGGTATTGCTTGTAGAAGTGAAGTGCGGGCTCTAACTTCTATCATTAATACTTATTGTTCCAAATCTGGCCAATGTTTAAATATAGCTAAAACAAGAGCCCATTATCGGCCAAATGTAAGTGCTTCTTTGAAGTGGGATTTGTCAAGTAACTTCAATATCACCCCAACTTCTGAGTTGGACATTTATCTTGGAATTCCATTAATTCCAGGTAAACTTAGGAAGGGTCATTGTAATAATCTTATACAACAAGTCAACATTAAGTTGGAAGCTTGGAAGACCAAAATTTTGAGCTCTGCTGGAAAGCATGTTCTGATTCAATCCACTCTATCCATGATGCCATCTTACTATATGTCGTGCTTTCTTCTCCCTAGTTTTGGGATTAAATATGAAAATAATCTCCCCCCAACGCACGCTCAAGGACCACTCACAAGTACAGTATGCTTCGTAGTATATCGCGCGCAGCGAGTCTCAAACTCGCGACCACCTGCTCTAATATCAACTGTCGGATCAAGCGCTTGCCAATCCCCCAAAAGACGTCTTGTGAAGGAATGTGCAACTTTTATTTCCTTATTGCACACCAGCCAGCGCGCATCGCTCCGCGTTCGAGCGCGGGATTTGGGCGGGCGTTGGATTCCCCAACACTATTCTTCAACAAGGTCTTTTCATTCAGGTTGGTAATGGGATGTGTACCCTTGGTCTGATTTTTGGATCCCTAATTACAGACTGGGGGTGGCTCATTTTCCTTTTCCTCTACATGCTCCTATCGGAGTTTCTCAGCTTATTGATCACCAACAAAGAAGGTGGAAGGAAGATTTAATTTTCAGATGGTGGCTGGTGGAGATTGCGATTATTATTCTATCCATTCCGATCCCTCTCAACCCTAAGCCCGATAGATTTATCTGGCTTGCAACTTTTAGTGGAGTTTTTACTGTTGCTTCTGCATATAGATTGGTGATGAAGGATGAGCTTCAGCCGACGAACAAGATTTGGTTAAAAATGTGGCATGTCCAACAGTGGGTTTGCTGAATAGGAGATATGCTAACCTTCTTCCTCAGTGCCAGAGATGTGGGGCGAAACAGTTGCATCCGAATCATTTGTTTATCTCGTGTCCCTTTACTCGATTAATTTGGTCCAATTGTCAAAGTAATCTTGTTCAAGGATGGACTGATGTGAAGAACAGTTTATCGCAAGCTATTGATATTTCAAACAACCTCAGAGCTTCTCAATCCAGATTATCAACAATTTTTAGCATCCTATGGCACATTTGGATTAATTATCTATCTTTTACTTTCAATCGTTCTAATAACTCTCCAGAAATCATTTTGCAAAAGGCTCTGAGATTTGCAGAAGATTTTAGTTTAAAGAGAAGGAATTTGGCCATCCCTTCTATGCGTTCTACTATGTGGATTCCTCCTGTTCTGGATGTTGTAAAGATCAAGGTAGATGGTTCTTGTCGGGCCAATCCGAGGAAATCAGGAATTGGTGGAATGGGCAGAGATAGTTCTGGAAGATTTCTTTTCTGCTTTGCTAAAGGAACGGGTGATAATTTGGCTGCGGTAGCGGAGGCATTGGCAGTAAGGTCGCCGTTGATTCAAGCAGGTTTCGCAAAATTTGCATTGAGAGTGATAATCTTCTCATTATCTCAATCTTGAAGGGATATGCGGCAAGTATTCCTTGGCGTCTCAAGTTTTTCATTGAAGACTGTATTAACCTATGGAGTTGTTTTGACTTTGTTGAATTCTCTCATACACTTCGAGAGGGGAATTTCTGTGCGGACTGCCTGGCTTCAGTTGGAGCTGATGTCCAATGTGATGTTTTTTGGGATAGTGTCCCACCTTTGTTTCTTTGCTCCTTTTTGTTTTCTGACTCTTGCGAGGTCGTTTTTTCCCGTGGTTTTAGATAATAAATGTTGTTACCAAACCAAAAAAAAAAACCCCAACAACTAACCAATAACTGCCTTGATGAAAAAGAAAGTCTTGGAACAGAAGGCTTTTGACATTAATTTTGATGTGAAATACACAATCTTCTCAATCCAAATGCGGAAAAATTAGAGGTTCAACAATACATCATTAATGATCTCATTTTGTAGCCCGATATCCTCCTGTACAGTTCGATATACCATTTACCATAAATAAAAAAAAAAGGGAAAATGTTTCTTGCGTGGGATGTAGGGGCCACGCCACACACAGGGGGAGGTGGAATGACCACCATGCCCCCATGGCGGAAATTCCACCACCCAATTTGCCACAGTGCGTCTTCATTGGTTGGCACGTGCGACATGGCCCCTGCATCCCACACAGAGAACAGTGCCCCAAAAAAATATACTACAATCAATGGTAGGAGGATATTTTTATCCTCTCATACATTTTTTTTATAAAATAAAAATATGGGAAACGACTGGGTATGCTAGTGGTATACCATATGCTAGCACCCTATGTGTCTATCTCTCTCTCCCTCCCTTTAAGGGGTTAGAGAATCATTTCAAAAGGGGAGGTGGGGTGGGGTGGGGGGATGAGAGATAGACTCATAGGGTGCTAGCATACGGTATATTGCTAGCAAACCCATCCCTCTCCCTAAAAATATATTTAAAACAAGGAGTCGAAAGATCAGATGTTCCAAAATATACAAAATTACATTTTCTCAATATTGCATGAGAAGCGAGTTTCTTGTTTGTTTCTTTTTAGACTCCAGAAGAACATAATTTTCATCTTCCATTGGTCATAGTATTGCAATTTATAGTAACTTAACCAAGGATGTAGTTCATGGTATTGGAACCAGTATTGATACAACGATATCGATGCTGATATTTATCCCATATCAAGCTAATCCCCGATCATAAAAAACCATTTTTTAACCTAAAATCTTAGATTCAAGTAGATTTATCGATATGGTATTGGTTAGGTATCAATATTGGACATAGACTATACAAATACAGATTGACCAATCCAATACTGATTCCTAATTCGTGAACTTGACCCAAGCCTTGGCAACAGCAAAGAGAGAAAAAATTTGGTAAAAGATATGGTTTGCGGAGGTTATTCACCATCTCCTATAGGGTGCAAATGGTTTTGTTAGTACAAACAATGAATCAAATAGTGATGCAGTACCAACCAGACAATTGAGCTCTTAAGAACTTCTCTGAGTAGACCAGATCGGTTTCATTGTCTCATATGATTTGATGGCAAAACGATTTAAGTAAAATACAGATTGACCAAAGTAGAGAGACAACCCCAAACTCAGGTGAGGAGATCTACAAATGTGATAGCTGAGTAAAATTCTCTTCAAGTGTCAATTGATGGTCATAGTACATAACATGTGAAAGACTGTTCATTAAAGTGCCTTTAGTTTTGGCCATGGATGCAGCTCTGATGCCTTGGTCTATTATACAAATATTATCTTTGGTTTGGGGTGAGAGAACGCTAAACGGTCACGTGCCTAGTGTGGCTCCCACGCCAAGACACAGAAACTACCCTACCACCTGGAAATGATCATCTTGCCCCTATGAAAAGGCGGAAATCCCATGAGGGCAAGGTGGTCATTTCGAGGTGACAGGGCAGTTTCTATGTCTAGGTGTAGGAGCTACGCTAGGCGCATGATCGATTAGCCTTTTTTTTTTCTCTCTTTTGGTTTATTCTTCATCTTAAATGGATGCAAATAGGTTGCATAAATTGTTATTCTCATTGAGTTTGAGAATTCATTCCCCGACCATCAATGTGATGGGTGTCAAGAAATAATATTTCGGATCTTCAATAAATAAGGGGGAGGGGGGGGAGGGGGGGAGGGAAGGAGTAATAGTACCCTAGACTCGTGGGTATTATATTGTTTGTACCTCTTAGTTTCTTTTTGAATTATTTGCCAAAAAAAAGTTTTTTTAATTCAATTTCCTTTTCATCAAAAAAATAATACCTGAGATTCATGTTAATTTCCTTGACTTCCTCCATCTTATTTTATGGGTCTTTTTACACTTGTATTAAAAAAATTAAATTTTTATTTGAGCAATAAGGTTAGAGGAAAAGTGTATAATCAGGTCTAATTGTGAGTATATGATAGGGTGCACCTTGTTGTAAGGTGGTGAAATGATCAGAAGTAACATTCTTTTGATTGCCCTTCATCTTGTTCCCAAAAATTATAAAATCGGGGGTAAAAAGAAATAACAAGATAATTTAAGAGTGATTTATCATGTTGTCATTTCTGAAAGAAATAACAACATTTACTCTCATTGAAAAAAGAAGTGGGGTATACTAAAGGGTAAAGCTGTTTGTAACCAAGAAGGTTACAAACAGACTTTGTAACCATACATTATCTGCCCCCAATCCAAGTGGTTTTCAATTTTTACACAAGGACAAATGATGTAATTTCACACAACACTCATTTTAATAGCTAACACTATTAAAATTCGTTGGGTTAAATGGGTAGAAAGGGAAGTATACTTCACATCCAACCCTAACTGGCCCTTAGATCAATCATGTTATCTCCTTATTGCCGTGAATGAGCACCGACGTTAACCGTGCCGGAAGTTGGAAAGTTGCAGCAGTTCAAGATGGATATCAGGAACAACAGATTATCCGGTCCAACAACACCAAAGGTCGGCCAATGCAAGTTGCTAAGTAAGATTCATCGATCTCAGCCACAATGAGTTATTTGGCGAGATCCCCTCTGAGATCACCGGTATTCGAATCTTTAACTAGTTGAATCTCTCGAGGAATCATCTTGCTGGGAGCATTTTGTCTAGGGCTGTAAACGGATCGAATTCGGCTCGGATAGTGCTATATCCGCATCCGCATCCGATTAGCTATCGGACGGATTCGGATAGTGCTAAACGGATATGGACACAGATACGGATCGGATATTTTATCCGTTTACATGTAAATATATATAGCTTTTCAGATAGCTATATTCTATCCGTATCCGCATCCGTTTAGCTTTTTGACGGATCCGGATAGTGCTAAACGGATACGAACACGGATACGGAAACGGATTTCGGCTATTCATTTACACCCCTAATTCTGTCCTCAATCTCAACAACGCAAAGTTTGACTCCAGTGGATTTCTCCTACAAACAAGATCAAAACGATGAAATCGTAACCCTAATCCCTAATTTCTCATCTTCCCGAGAGAAGAGATCGGCGGCTGCCCTCCAATAGTCCACCACTACAAAAATGGGGGAAGCTACAGGCCCGCGAATACAACTTACATTGTAACCTTTCCCTTCAGTATTATTAGTTAATAATGTCATTTGCACCTTAAACAAGAGCGATATGAGTACAGAGGCTCAGGACATGTAAAACAAAAACCAGAATGCGCGAAGCAAAATTCAACGATGACATTGTTCAGAGCACTTAACCATCCAATGCTTATCTAAGGAATTAGAGCAACGAAAAAAAAATCGTTTTTGGCATCAAACGAACTGTGAATAATGACTCATCGTTCCTGCATTTAAGGTTGAAGTTTGGACATAGAGATACTTGGAGTTCAATTCTTCGTTCAATCCTTTATTAATTCTGGATGCTTTTATGTGGAAAGTTGTGTTATTGAAAATCTCTTGAGTAATGTTGTTAAATATTTTTTGGGAAAAAGATCTCTGTCCGGGAGTGTGGCCTACACCAGCACTCCCATGAGTCTATCTCTCTCCTCCCCATGTGAAAAGACATCTCTATCACCTTATTTTAAAGAAGAGAGAGATAGACTCATGGGAGTGCTGGCGTAGGCCACACTCCCGTATAGAAAACTGCTTCCCATAATTTTTATAGTGGATCCATAATCATCGGTAGCTCCTGGTTTGGATCGAACAAACACATTTTTTACTTATTTTATATATATATGGGCATCGTCAAACAGAGGAGAATGCTCCGTTTCTATGTAAAGATTGAATTTTGTTTTTTTGCTCTGTAGCTGGTTAAGCTTTTTCTCAAAGCTTTTTGTTTGTTTCTGCTTGGAAAGATGAACTGTCCAAATTCCGGCGCATTTACAAATGAGTGTTCTAAACCTCTTAAGCTTGTGTTTCTTCAGCTCTTTAAGAAGGAATCTTCCACAAGTTTTTTGTAATCGCCGATGTCACTTCCAACTACTTCCGGCCAATCACAAAAAATCTGCAAACTTTTGACCACTAAGCTCACTTTTGAGAACGTTTCACCTGTTCCGTCGAATTCCGACAGGTTCCTCCCAATTATGGCCGCATCCTAATTCTATTATCAATTAATATATAATTACATTAATGCCCCTATATCATGACTAAGGTTGTCATTTCTAACTTTTTCTTCTCCCATACACTGCACGTGAAATGGTGTTTTAATCCTAATAATGGTAAAAACAATAGGTGTCTGGGATTGGACATAAAAGAGAGGTTACAAATTATGTTGTAACAACCTCGGTTGCAAACAACTTTTCCCTATACTAAAAGGCAAAAAATGTAAGGTTTCATATCTCTTACGATCGATTTGGATTTGACATGTTTGATCACTATGGCATAAATTTTTTTAGGAAAAATTACGTGTACGCCCCCAATACTAATCAATTCAAAGTTTTAAAAACCACACTTGTACACCCCCTATATTTTTCAAAAATACAAAATTAATAGCCCTTTTAGCCTGAGTACATTAAGAGATGACGTTGGCTTTAAAGTGGACATAAAATGACTGTTTTACCCACTAACCTAAGCAGTAGGTGAAGAAATTCCTCCTTCTTCCATCTCCCTTCCCAAATCTAAACTCAAAACAGTAGTAGAGTGGAATGGGATTGCATCGGCTTCCAGTTGGAGAAAATCCTTTTTGCGAAGAAGATCGATGAGAACATACACACACACACACTCTCTCTCATGTTCAGAGGTGAAGACGACGATGAAATCAAACCTATAATTTAGGGTTTCCTTGTGAGTTGTGAGGACTCACAAATGACTTTGTCTTTCTCTATGCATCCGCGGAACCATTGAGTGACAAGACAAAAGTAACAGGGAGAGAGAACAAGGAATGGCGTGGAGCGCGTAGGATCTATGTCAGTGCCAGTGGCGACGGTAGAGCTACGGGCAATGCGAACTTAGCCTCCGCTCGCCATAGGCATAGGCTGTGGTTCTCTTGCGGGTTCCAACTTGTGGCGCTCTTCATCTTCCACACGATCACAGAGGTCATTTGCTTGCTTGAGCATTTCTACTAATGCCAATGAATTTTCTTTATATAAATATTCCCTGCGTTCAATCCTGTATATCCATTGCTCATCTCTTCCCCAATCATGTATAGGTTTTTTTTTTTTTTGGGGGTTAATCTGAGATCAAAGGTGTCGATCCATTCATTATTCATTAATTCATATTTTGGAAATATGGGGTGGTATTTGTTAATGTAGTATTCTATCGTTTATCGGAATTTAGAAACATTGAGTGATTGAATCGCTATTATCCGAGACTTTGGGCGTGAGACGACCTGCGACTTGATCTCTTAATGTTTTTAAAACTGAAGTTCTCTAGTCTTGATCGGAACTCGAAAGACAAGTATAGTGTAGGATGATTTAATATTAATGGCATTAGATACATTTTTTACCTCAAAATCTTGATTGTCTCATTCCACTCTGCTACTGTTTTGAGTTTTAGGTTTGAGAAGGTAGATGGAATAAGGGGGAATCTCTTCACCACTGCTTAGGTTAATTAAATTATATTACTATAGAAGATAAGGATAAAATAGTCATTTTAGGTCCATTTTAAAGCCCACATCATCACTTTAATATGCTCTGGCTAACGGACTGTTAATTTGTATTTTTTGAAAAATACAAGGGGTGTACAAGTGCGATTTTTGAAACTTCATGTTGATTAGTACTTTAGGCAAAGTACAGGGGATGTACTCATAATTTTCCCATTTTTATATCACACCTTTACACCAGTGTAGCCTATGACGTGCTAGGATTCAATCACTTTGACGTGTAGGACCACATGTTGACTTAAGATGTGACAACGCTTTACGATTGTGTGTTTGTATTATTGCTTGGACTCGGGTGTATTGTTTAGGGCATGCCACTTTCAACACTTCCTATATGAAACCTGATAAGGCATAAAACACCCCACCAATCAGAAGCTGCCACATGGCCGACCCGAGCTCGGCGGAAGACCGGGCCGACCCGATCTTCGACCAGCCTTACTGCTTGGCTGAGCTCGTCGGACACATCCAAGTCAACCGGACGCTGAGCTAAACTCGTACGGGTCGGACGAGGCCGACCTAGTAGGCCTAGCTCTTCGGCCGATCTCTGGCCGCATAGCACGGCAGACCAGTACCAACCCAAAGATCCCCTATCGCGGCTGAGCAGCACGCCCGTCGACCCCATGGTCCGAGCGTACGCAGGTCGGTCTTGATTGGAGCACCATAGCGTGGCCAAGCTCACACAACTAGTGATGACCCTCAGGTCATACAGGCCGGGGCCGAGCTCCTAAGCCGAGCTCTGAGGCCAACCTCCCAGGTCGAGCCCTCCTCCGCAGAAGCTACCATAACGTCCCACCAGGGATCGCGGGGCCACGTCAGCACATCCCGGGAATCACGGGATAAGGATTGAGCCACGATCCCAGCGCAGTACGAAATCATACTTTACATGGACTCTTACCTTAATAAGAGTCTGACCCCGAAAATAGCTCTCTACTCCACTATACGCGAGAGAGCCTTTCAAAAGAAGGACTCCTACCATACCAGGACTCTCCCAGCCACCTCATCTCATCCTCACTCTATAAATACCCAGGTATAGAGCACCATTCCTCATCTGACTTTTACTAGCTGTTACGCTGTTACACTGGTGATCTAACTTGAGCATCGGAGAGTCCTAGGTCGGAGCCACACCGGCTCTCTTGTGCTAGTCACTTGGTCTTTGCAGGCTCATCCGTGGGCAAACCAAGCATCGGAGGTTTCCACACGCAACAAAACCAATCTTCTAATCCAAGGTTAGAGCAATGATTTCATGCTACCCAATAACCCAAGTGAGAGAATGTAATGTTTTTATCATAGAAGGGTTTAGCATCTAATCATTGTAGGAGTATGGATTAGTGGAAAAATATTATTCATGGGTCTGGTTGGATGGAGTCCAATACAAAAGGTGGCCTCCTTAATGAGTAATAAGTTTTTCCGGTTAATCATCTTAAAGTGTATAGTGTTATATGAGTCTATTAATAGTTGAACCCATTATGGGAGAGACATCAGTTGTTTTGTCTGACAATGTTGGTCTTTATTCTCAATTTATAAATTGGTGATAATGTCCATTAGTTGCTAACCTTTATTATTCTATATAGAAGAGGGTAGACAAGACTGAAGGAGAGGAGACCAGAGGTTTTCATTGAGGTTTCGATCACAAGGTGTTTCTTCTCAAACAATATCGATCTAAGTATGTTTCTCACTTCCATTCATGATTTGTAATTTTCTAACATGATATACCTAAAACCTATTTACACTATGATCCACCCTATCAACAAGTTTATACACCAAACAGGAATAAATCATAAGGAGCGATGCCTGGTCACATGGCTCCTGCTCTCAAACACAGGAGCGCACGAAATTATCACCTTCCATGAAATAAAAAATCTAATCCATATTAATGTCTCTAAGCACTCTCATTGGCCCCCGTGTTGGTGCAGGAGCCACACGACCAGACAATGATCTCTTGCCCAAATTACAAGAGATGATTCTCAGAAAAGAAGTTTACAAGCAGGAGTTCCAATCCCCCATAGGGACATTAGCCAGCCTTGTGTCTTTAGTAGGCAAGGCCACAAGAGATAGTAACCCATATCCCAATTTCCATAATATCTAAGGCTATTGATCCAAGCTGCAAACTTACAAGTCTAGCCTTGGTTTATTATCAATGTCCGAACTTTATGAGACAAGTGATGAGCAATAACAATATTTGTCTAGAGAGGTAAATCCATGAAGAAACTTGAGAAATAAAAAATCAAAAAATCCATCCACATTGTAAGGGTTTGATCCTACTGTTTATTAAAAAAAAAAAAAAAAATTTACTCGCAGAACCTTGCTTACTGAGGACCGGGGATGCACTTGCAGACCACCTACTTAAAGGGGCCAAAGGTGCTTTTGCCAAGGGATTCTAAGGAGGTTCTAGCAAAGGGAAGGGAGTACTGAGTGGACACGGTTAGTGCTCAAGTAGAGGAGAGTATCGTGGAGAGGTTTGAGTAGAGGTTTCAGTAATCAGTATTGGTCTTGGTTGATACCGATTCGATTTCGATTCGGACCAGCCCGTATTGGTCTACATTGGATAGATTTACCCCTTATTTTTTTTAAACATTTTCACCCTTGGTCTGTACCGGTCCATTGATATGAGATTGGCCAAAAATCGATATCAGTGTATACTCTATGTTGATACTGATAGAATAAATTCATGCGGAACATCCATGGAGATCAATGAGCATACAAAAAACATAGAGGTGTTCTTGGCGTACCTGGATCCATGTTTGTGGAAGCCGAACTCTTGACGATCCCTGTCGCACACGAACTGTTGATCTGGTCTGCCCTCTACCACACAACTTTAGGTTTTCTCAGAGAGGCCACTTAATGGGCTAGTGACAATTATTTATAGTGGTGAGGGCAGGGACCAACCCTGCATAGAAACTAGGGTTTTCTTCCCATTAAGGAAACAACACTTTAGGTCCACACATAGTAACTGGAATCATACCATTAAGGCAACTCCCATCAACACAACTAAACCGATTTTAATAAAATAAAAGTGGGACTATGCCAGCCCATTTTATGGAAATCTTACAATCTCCCACTTGGGCTGTATATGTCACAAGTTTTGATTTTGAAATCCTTTTAAAATGACTCTCCGATTTAGACAAATTGATTGTGGCCATAAAAGATAGTGTTGACTGGAGTATACCTTAAACCTGATGCCTTGGTCCGAATGAAACTATAAACACCCAACAGTGCAGATCATTACATCTAAAGAGACATGGGACCTAATACGTCAAAGTGCTTATGGCCTCACCGACTTGGGCTGTACAGTATAAGAGTGTGATATGGAAAATGCATGATATAATGATCAACATGCCAATTTTCAAATTGGTTCAGGCTCGGTAACCGAATGAGCCGCATGAGACAAAAGCTGAAGGTCTCATTTACCATAAGCGTCACCCAAACGCAAACACTTCACATAAGGAAGCTGGTTGAGACTGGGTCCGAATGTCCCAACATACTAGTTCAAGTCCTCGAAACCGAATGAGGCTCTTCTAGTGAACAAAAGATGTGTGTGTATTTACTGAAGGCCTCAAATACACCATGTAGCCTCAAATATCTGAAGGAGGTAAAACAAGTGTACACAATAGAATCTGCATGTTTTTACTTAACAACTGGATGTGCGTGTATTGACTGGAACCTCATATACCAAATGAGGTAAATACACCACATATGACCTCAATTAATTCTCTATGAGGCAATTAATCAAGTGTACATATACACGTAAACAAATGGCCATAATAAAGATACATGTATATTCTCGATAATGTCACAAAAAGACAATAATCTGAAATCAGTTGCAACTGTATACATAAGTAAAACTCCCACTAATAAAATGCATCAAAAGAACTAACAAGTTCCATATTACCGACATACTCCTGAAAACTCTTAGAGTCAAGTCCTTTAGTGAGAGGATCAACAATCATACTGTCTACAGTAATGTACCATACTGAGTTTTATGACTCACATACTTTCTCTCTAACAAGGAAGTATGAATATCAAAATGTCATGAGTTAACAAATTTCTCAGTCATAGAGTCTAAACAGTGACATCATAATGAGCCACAAATCCCTTGTTTGTATGTGAAAAGCGGTCGGTGTCTGTAAGACACCCTCCTAACATATAACACCATCTGTCATCACAAACAAATATCCACATATGGTCTTTTAGGTCATCTTGGCAGTTACCTAATGTGCTACTCCAAGATCATTCAAATATCAATCCATATGTATTTTTTAGGTTGCATTAAACTACCAACTTTAGTTGCACAAAGAGTATTATTCACCTGAGTTCACTGAGTGTTGGTAAATCTATTTTTCTTCATAAGAAGTCTTTTGAGACAAACCAAACATACACATAGTTCTATTACGGTGAATCTTAATGCCTAAACATAAGAGGCTTCACCAAGATCTTTTTACCAAAATGGTTAATACTGTTTTATCTGAAGTAAAAGGGTAACATTATTAATTGCAGCAAGAATATTATCACTATAAAATACAAGAAAATAATATCTAACTCTGATTGATCATCAGATAAATATTGTCAAACTAAGACAAGAATAACTGAATAATGTACCATACAAGAAACGTATTGAGCATTTTATTTCCATTTAGCTCAACTTGTATGACATGATTTATAATATCTATTCACAGAACACACTCATACTATTATAAGAACTGGGTGTAAGCAAAACAAAATCCATGTAAGTGTTCTTTAAAGCTCGTCATAAACAATGAATCTTCTGTTTACAGGTGTAATGAGTTTCTGTTCCTTAGCACTCTTAATCAGAATGTTACTTTTCTAGATGGTCATGTCCATAATGTATATTTTGACTGTCAGACATAACCGATTTGACTCCTCCCACATTTTATAAAGACCTTTATGTTCAATAGAACTGTCAGCCAAAGGCTGGGGAGGTTTATCAATTTTAAAATGACAAAATCCATACTCACTGTAGCTACATAAAATATTAAAGAATTCATTCCACTCCTTAAACTGGAACCATTCAAGATTTTGATAGAAGATAATTGGGAACTTAAAGTTGGTAAACATGATCACACAAAATTTACCAAAACATACAATATACAATAATTGAAGGCATATCAATATCCCAATAATATAACTGAAAATTGATTAATTTGGGCTTATTAATCAGATTTATCCCAGTTTTATTTTCAGTAACTGTAGGAAAACATAAACTGGGGAAAGATCCGGCGTCGTCGGGGTCACACCTGTGGTGGCAAGATCGTCCAATACGCAATGGAATCTCTCACATGTAAGACGAAACACTTGCAACAACACCACTCTAAGGATTCCGTCACCTGTGGTGGCAAGACAAGAACCTCTAAAGCAGCGAAGTCCAAAACGTCATCCTCACACCATCAAACGAAATCGACCAAATAATGACTCACCTGTGTGGCAAGAGCACATCATTCGCCATATGATTTCCTTAACTGCAATCCATCCGAATAGTCAATGATGATCTCACAATCCAAATAACTAACCCACTGAGTGGAATCGTAATCATTTAAATAATGAATCCCATAGACTTTGATTGCTACTAAATGCCCATTTTACTTCAATAATCTTCATCAATATTACTTTTATCATAAAACACACAACGAATATGTTTACAGAAATGTCACATAAATTAATCATTTTGTGACGTTTAGGGAAATCATTATCATAGGATGTCAATATCAAGAATAGGCTACATGCAATCCCTTGTGAAGAAACCGAATGTCACAGACTGTATAACACCGATGAGCAAGTCAAAAACACATCAAATTGGCTAAAAAATTAATGAAAAGCCTGTATAATACATATAAATCAATATGTGATGGATTCATCACTCATAGTAGGATAGAATTCTATCTTCCCATGGTGACACCATAAGAAGGTTTCATATAAGGTCTAAAACTTATTCACTTTTGAACTAATCAATCTTGTTTGAATCTCTGTCTTAAACCAAAAGATCAAAATCGATTAAGAACAAAAGACCATACTGACAACTAGTTTACTGGCTCAAAATAAGTCGATGGGCCGGATTATTGAGTCGACCCAACCTAGTGGAATACGATGACAGAAAAAAAAACTAATATACAACAGTAGGACTAACCAGTCAATAGATTCATAATTACGACATCGTAGAGGTTTCAAAATTATGATTATAAGCACAGAAAGTAATCCACAAATGTTATTGATAAATAATTTTCAAGACCATAAATAATATATGAAACCAATCAACAGAAGCGATTTCTAGAAATGAAGCCAAACTCAATGATTATAAGGTCAAATCTGAAATTATTTTAATAGAACAAACTTAAAACCGTATGATTTCTGATTTACTTCCATAAGCAATTTATGGTCAATCCATTTATAAGACCTTTCTCAAGTAGGTTTCATTAAAACCATGATGGAAATATTTAATTCATAATTTTATAAGTCCAAGCTTATTACGTAAATAATCCAAAAACATCAATTCTATGAGGACATCATCATGTTCATCTTGTACAGAAGTTACAAAAATAAAACTTCAATGTCTTCTCATATTTATAAGATAACTTTATGGGATATGAAACGATGGAACATGTGACAACAATATCCTCTCAGTGGCAAACTTGTAAATACCAGACATTAAAGATTGTGTTTTTCTAAATGTCACAAATAACCAAAAAACATACATCACTGATTATAATACCTCATGACAATACAAAATGTCACGAGTTCCTTATGTATTATAACACATGTGATTTTAATTACCGCCTTGTGACTTACTTAGATGTCACAACCTTAATGGCATTGAATCCACACATAGAATAGTCCAAAATGTGATGTTGTAAATCGTACATGTATGTGACATAGCATAATGAAAAACAAAACATAGATGATTGGCCAATTAAACAACTAATATACACCAAAATTTACTTTATGTATCCAAACAACACCTTAAAAGGCCAAAGGGATACATACTGCAGCCAAACAAACCCTTGTATGGGAGTTTAATTTAATGTCTCTCAAAATTGAGAGTATACTTTAACACGTTCCTGACACTGTATGGAACATTAAATTACTCTTAACTTAAATTTTGTACTCCCACCGGTTCAAGACACTCTTTAAATTCAGGATCAGAACGGTAAAAAAATGACTTAAAAATAGCCTTAAAATAATTTAGAAAATCACTTTTATTAAAATTGTTTTCAAAATGGAATTGTTTCCCTGAAGTAGAAGTGCATAAATGGTATTTTGAAGCAAAAATATTTCTCTGCAACATTTTCATGAATTATATCTCAACAAAAAATTACTTCTGTAAATGAAATGAACCAAATCATTTTCCATAATCTGAATTGTACCAAAACAGACAAACTTAGCAAAAAACTGAACAAAGTTCATAATTACATTGTCTCATTGGTCGAACCATATAACCGGCTCGAAGTACATAATTTCATCCTCCCACCGGTTCGACCAGTCAATATGACAATATGATAAACATGGCATGAAACGATGATAAGCCTTTAATAAAGAAAAATTAATACAGGCTTATATACTTATTACACATTTTCAAATTTAATGAACTTTATAATAATAATAAGCCACCAAAAAATCGAATGAGCTCATTTTATTTCTGTTAAAAGTCTTCTTTAGGCATGTAACAAGTACAACTGAAATAAAACTAAGTGTTACCTTGCATACTAGTTCCCTATTGTGTCAATTTTCAACATAACGAGGTACAAATCATAACACATAAACGTGTTCCTGTTGGAACACCACAATGTACAAACATTGCCTCATGGTGACAATAACAAGGAGTCAAGAGATATACATCACATATGTCCTATTATTACAATGTATACCATCAATGATTAGTACTGTATTATGGAACACAAGAGTATGAAACAATTAATATCAATATAAGGTGTTCCATCATGCCATTACTAGATCCAACAAGTAAATAATTTTCTATCACAATGGCAATCACAAAATCACATTATGTGAAAATTGGAAACACATCAAAATTTTCTAAGTGTTAGAAGTTATGTGTTCCCTATCGTGACAGTTCAGAACAGCACAGAATATAAACAGGAACCATAACAGAAAAGTAAATCAAAACCTTTTTTTGTTTGTTTTGTTTTTGTTTTCAAAAACAAAAAAAAAAACCCATTTTCCTGTGTCTGTTTCACCTATTTTTCTGTTTCTATTATTTCTGTTTTAAAAAAGAATACAAAACCAAACTATTTCTGTTTCCCTTTTGGTTTAATTTCTACTGTTTGTTTATAAAATTTAAAAAAAATAAATAAATAAACCAAACTAAATTTTTTTTGTTTTTAATTGTTTGGGTGAACCAAAATCCAACCGGTCAAACCATGGACAGACCCGAACCAAATGGAACCAACCAAACCGGTCAAATTAAGCAGCTCGTGGTCAACGGACAACCTTTGACCAGTCAACCTGGTCGGGTTGAACTATCGGGCCATCTAGTCGGGTTTCTGGGTCGGGTTATCGGGTCGACCGACCCGGGCGCACATTAGCAAAGGCCTAGCGGCGCACGATAGCAAAACTCATTATCCCTTAACTTTTTGACCGTTTTGACTTTTTGACTTTCTTACCTTTTTTATTTTTATTTTTTTGGGGTTAAAAAGAGGGAATCAGATAGGGAATATTCCCTATCTTCTTCCCCAAATCGTAACCAGAGAACGCATTCTTTCAGGGTTTTATTTTTATTTTTTAAACTGAAAAGCAAAACCCACCACCACCGTCGGCTACGGTGGCCAAGCTAGGGACCAACGGCCAGCGAAAGCGCCGACGAACGATGACCCACCTCCGGTGATCAAAACCCCGGCATCACATGGCCGAAAAACTCAACGATCACCATGAAATAGGTTTCATCAAGTAAGGGTTTCAAAAAATTTAAAAAAACCCCAAAAAACGCCCCTGATGGTTGCCGGATTAACAATCGGTGGCCTCAAAAGTGACCGGTGAGCAACCCCTTTACTCTGGCGGCCACAATCCCCGTGTAAAAAAAAAAGGGTAAAAACCTTGACAACAAAAAACCATAAAAGAACTGGGGTTTTATCACTGCAAGCCATAGCCACGTTTTCGGCCAAGGCTGCGGCAAATTTTTTTATTTTTTTTTTGTTTGAAATTCCTTGTCGCCTCTTGCGGTGCTCCAAACATTGGTTGGCGGCTAGCAAAAAACGTCGACGAGTAATCCCCTCCCTCCGGCGATGACAACCTCGAACCCAGCGGCCGATCAAACCCAAACGGCCAAAACCAATTCCAGTAAAATCCATTGGCACAAATTTTATTTATTTAATTTTTATAGATCTGTCCAATGCATTCACACGCAACCAAGAACAATAAAAAAAAAAATTTGCAACCCCATTGATCAACCATGATCAGGTTCTGATACTATTGATAGAATAAATTCATGTGGAACATCTATGGAGATCAATGAGCATACAAAAAACATAGAGGTGTTCTTTGCGTACTTGGATCCATGTTTGTGGAAGTCGAACTCTTGACGATCCCTGTCGCACACGAACTGTTGGTCTGGTCTGCCCTCTTCCACACAACTTTAGGTTTTCTCAGAGAGGTCACTTAATGGGCCAGTGACAACTATTTATAGTGGTGAGGGCAGGGACCAACCCTGCATAGAAACTAGGATTTCCTTCCTATTAAGGAAACAACACTTTAGATCCACACATAGTAACTAGACTCATACCATTAATGTAGCTCCCATCAACACAAGTAAACCGATTTTAATAAAATAAAAGTGGGACTATGCCAGCCCATTTTATGGAAATCTTACAGATACTGGTGCGAATTAGCCGATCCAGACAATCCGATACCAATTCCTCAAACGATGGTTATAGGTCGTTAATGAAAAAATGTGGTAGTTGAGGATGAGAATATGGTTTTAATAATTGATCTAGAATCGACTAAGGCCAATTTCGATTGATTTATCCCAATTCCACATGAATTAAGGTTGAAGGAGTCTAACTGAGCTTTGGCCTTGGTGCAACGGTAAGGTTGCTGGTTCGAATTTGAAAACAGCCTCTTTGCGAAAAGCAAGGATAAGGCTGCATACATTATGACTCTTGTCATTTCATGTGTGACTGTGCCTAAACCGGCCCATTCAAACCTAGACTTGGAAATGCCAACCTTGGCCAGCCCACGGGGTGGAAACCCCAACCCAGGTTCAACTTTTAGAGTTATTCTCACACATAGGATGGGAGTTTGACTTTTCAGTAGACTTGTCTTCACTAAAATCCGTTGTTTTAATATCAACAACATATAGTACAACGACGAATTTTTATCCTCTCCGGTTCGTTGCCTGGTACGGTTGTCAGGTACCTCTCATAGGGGCGGAAATGACGATTTAACTTCACTCAGACAATGTATTCGGGCAGGGGTTAAGTACGTACAGGGGTTAAATCGTCATTTCACTTCTATGAGAGGCACCGGACAATTGTACAGGGCAGAGAACCTGAGAGGATAATGATCGACCGCAGCAACGATCGGGAGAGAAGGAGAAGCAGAAGCAGAAGCAGCAGCAGCAGCGAAGGAAGCGATTATGTGGGCAGGTATCGCTCGTGGTCGTCTTGCAGAGGAGAGGAAAGCTTGGCGTAAGAATCATCCCCATGTACGTAAACTCGCCGTTTCCTCTTTCAAGCTTTCCTTCCTCTTCTCCATACTTGCCCTCATTTGGTCCCTTTTGATTCTCTCTCTCTCTCTCTTTTTCTCTTTTCTCTCAGTTAAGTTTCTTTTAAGTTCCTTTTAATGGTGGGTTCATTCCTCGTTACTTAATGTGATCTCTGGGTTTTCTAGGGTTTCGATGCTAAGCCAGAGACGTTGCCAGATGGGTCTGTGAACTTGATGGTTTGGCATTGTATCATCCCTGGGAAGTCTGGAGTAAGTTCTGTCTTTTCTTCGTTTTCTGAGAGAAATTAATAGAAATGGAAGAATTTATGGGACGATAACCTATGTTATAGCCCTCTTCTATTTAGTGAATAGCGGTGGCATTTAGCGGACCGATGGACATGGCATGTATTCTTGCGTGTTGGTGCTGATCATGATCCTTAGTGTTCTATCTTTGATTTTTGTGTCCAAGGGTAGAAGCTTTCTTTAAATCTTTGATTTTTCTTGACCCGCAACCTAAATCTATTGTTTGTTTGTGTAATTAATCACGTGGAATTTCTTTTCATGCTTAACCTTGTTTCTATTAGGGCTGCAACAGGGTCGGCCAGCCGGGCTTTTCAAAACCCCATGCCAACCCTGACTCCCCGTAGTTGGGCCTAGACTTGACCCCACCCTGACTCAGGGCCTTGAAAATCCAACCCTGACCCGCCCTCAGGGTCGGGCCGGGCTGACCTTGATTGGCCCTAATCATGGAGTGGGAGAAGGTAGAGATGCATGTACTGGACTGAGTTGGGCAGGGTTTGGGAGAAAATTATCAATTTTACATAAAATAACACTATAATAAAATATATTATCACTTATTATCTTCATATATAATATGTTATATAACAAAATATGTGTGACATTTAAAGTTTATAATATATATATATATATATATATTATAGTATAACTTAAAACAGGGTCGGGCTGGGCCGGGCTGGGCTCAGCTCAAGGCCTCAACCCTAACCTGACCCGACCTTGACTCAGGGCCAGCAATTTCCATCCCTGATCCACCCTCAGGGTCAGGTATCTCAGCCCAGGCCCTGTTCGGGCTCAGGGCAGGCCAGGGCAGGTTCGGGCTGATAGGGCCAAACTTGCACCCCTAGTTTCTATCGATGGTGATTGAACTATGAGGCTACTCTAAAGGAGTGTGGTTTTTTTTTTTTGTTAAATTGGCCTTAGTGATTTTTTAAAAAAAAAATATTCCCTCATGTACTAAGTAGTTTTCCTATTGTTGAAGTAAGGGAAAATTTTGGAAGATAAATGAAGTTAAAGTAAGGGAGTGTAGAGTTTTTTTTAATGTTGTCCTATTGATGGCATATTTTCCAAATAATCATGCCATATGATTCAATTCATGGGCCAACTTGTTCCAGATATAATTGAAATTAACTGTCATTTGGAGGATTTGCTTTGCATTTGTTATTGACAAGTGTTAAAGGTTCTACGGATGCATGATATTTTTTCCCCGGTTGAGGTAGTTCTACCTGTTATTTTGTCGCTTTGTGAGAGGAATACCTATTCTTCTCCAGGGTGTTAAGCAACAAGTCAATCCCAAGTAGTTTGGCCATCTTGGGTGAAGCGTCAATGCGGAGTGGTGACTATTTTAAGAATTGGAATCACATATCACAATGAAGACCACAATATGCAATGACATATAACTATTGTTTAGTACCTAGTGGATTATTCCCTGAATTCAGTGCTTAGTAAAAACACTGACGATAGCCTAAACAAGGTTGGGACTGGTTTATTCCAGGTTGGGGAAACGACTTGGTAACCTAGATTAGGCAATTCTCATGATGCCATAGTTTGGGGACTGACTTGCTTCTATTTTAATCAATAGGAAACCTTTAACATTTTGGTGGTGGAGATAATTTTTTTTTTTTATTGTTATTCATGTTGGTAGTCAGGTATTTTTCTGGCTGATGTAGTTCTATCAAAACTTGATTTAAGCTAAGTGATAAGGTGGTTTATCAAAATAATGCTTTAGAGTTTGTGTGCAGTAGTGAATATATGTTAATCTCATTGAGAACATTGAGAGTTTGTTGACCCAAAAGCTTCTATAGTAAACTACTTTGGGTTGAATTCCATTTGTATCAAGATTATGATTTCCAAATTTTAAAGTGCTTCATTAATTTCTTTTGGTTTTCACTCCCTATTGAATTGCAATTGTCTGATATGGCAATCCTTATTCAAGTTTTCACTCTCTACTTTTAATTGCAATTGTCTGATATGGCAATCCTTATCCATTGTTTTGTAATATACTAGTAAATTTTCCTTTTTAAGTGAACATTAGGGAAATTTATTTGATTTTACAGATCCTTGTGTGCTGTACTATAATTAAAAAAATCAAGCAATAGAAAAAAAAAAGAAGAAATGTTCTTGTTGTTAGTGATCAAGAAAAGGAAAAAGTATTGTGCGTTGTACCATAGTTGTGTAGTTGAGTGAAAATCGTTAGGTAAGGAAATCTTAGTGTGAGAAGATGCTCTTATAAAACTATTAGCATTAGTTGGTTAAGAAAAGACTCAGAAAGTGATGTAGGATGAATCTTAAACAAACCCCAAACCAATTATAAGAAAATTTGAGATTCAGAAAGTGGACTCATTGATGATTAACCTCCTAAAATTTCACAGCCAACAGATAAGTGGATAACTGTAAGCAGGGTTTCAGTGGCATGGCCTGAACTCATAACATGCTAGGTGTGTTTTTTAATGTCTGAATGTTTTTTTTTAATCCCCCACCAATCCTAGTCAATCTTTTGGCCAATTTAAGTAACATTTTAGAAAACATAATTTTTATTGAATTTTTTAAACTATAAACAACCAAAAATCTGAGGAATACGGTAAATCCATGAAGTGTGATGAAAGTGAATTTACCTCAAGAAGCATATACTTGTTTGCTTCTCACTGCAAGTGCAAGGAGCATTCATCCGGATTGCATCTGTTTGTATTCCAGAATCTTAAGATAGATTACTTTCGACTCTGTCACCCTTAGTTACGGGGCTATGCACCCAATGCCTTTAAAATTTTTTATCCCCTATTGTGTAAATATTTCTCAGATATGATAGTCTGTCCTTGTATTTATTAAGAAGATGAGATTGTAGCTAGAATTTTGGTAGGGATAGTGAGGTTTGTGAATTTCTTCATAGTCAAAAAGAAAAACCCTTAATCTAAGTTAGTTTCTGAGGTCATTTTACTTTATTAGTTCAATGACAATCCATAGCTTGAGTCCTTGAGAATCCTTTAAAATCTTTTAATCAGATTATATCTCTACAATGAGTTATATAGCCTCATACACTGATTTGTACACCCAAATTCCTGATACTCAAAGCTTATATCCTCCTTTTTTTCCCAATTCCTTTACATTGAGGCCCCATTTGTTTCAACATAAAATGGGTGGAAGTAATTTTTTTTTACTTATAGAGATAGTTCCTTAGGAATAAACACAAGGATGAATAGTTCTTTAATGAGGGGCCATATTTTTATTTTATATTATGCTGAAACAAACAGAATCGAAGATACGAATTCAACCTTACTTTATAACATAGCTTATTGCAATCCAAATCCAGTGTTCAAATTCTAATTCTTTCCATTGGTTAAAGTCTTATTCTTTCTTTTTTTGTACTTTAAAAAAAATAATTTATTTACTTGTGTTCTAAATGACCTGACTAATTAATTGTGGAATTGACTTTCTCTAACTTGTTTTCCATGATTTGTACCATACTCCTCACCTCATTGGAAACGTTTGTCCACAAACCAGAAGCATTCGAGCCTGACCCCCCCCCCCCCCAAAGTTAACCTTAAGCTTTTGGATTCTCTTTCTTTTTTTGTACTTTAAAAAAAATAATTTATTTACTTGTGTTCTAAATGACCTGACTAATTAATTGTGGAATTGACTTTCTCTAACTTGTTTTCCATGATTTGTACCATACTCCTCACCTCATTGGAAACGTTTGTCCACAAACCAGAAGCATTCGAGCCTGACCCCCCCCCCCCCCAAAGTTAACCTTAAGCTTTTGGATTCATTTCCTTAACTAATGGGAGATATGAAACTGCCATATATTTCCTATATTACGATACTATAACTAATGTACGAGTTAAATTAGTATACCATATGGTTATCAAAAGAAAAATGGTTAGCATATAGAAGCATCAGCATTAATCATTAAGTGTAAAACAATGTCATGGATGCACAGAAAAAAAACCCATCAGTCTCTAGGTCAACAGTTCTATGCAAAGTATATACTTCATGTTGCTGGAACTGTATTGTGTTTTGATGATATTTACTAGTGGATGTAATTGGCATTCAAAATTTAGAGGCGAATTTAGGAAATTTCTTCCCTGTGGACTTCAAATTTGAATAACCAAAAGTGTCCTGATCATAGTGAATTTTCCAATTGTAGGATATAGGTCACCATAATAGCAGGATGTCTTCCTTCAAATGCAGAAGGTTGGGGTAATGAGGCTGACCTGGACTTGGCATTCTATCAACATGGCTATTATTTTTGTGTACCACTGGTGACATGTCAGGTTACTATATGAATCACGAGTTCTAAATCCTGTTTGAATTAGTGAAGAAGAATGCTGATATATAATGGGTACTCTAGATTTGATGGAGGACAAGGGGTGATTTTAAGGAAAGAACCATGTTAAAGCTTGATTATTGAAAGAAATGCTGGCTTCTTCCCATTCATCAAATTTGGATTAATCTGGCGGGTGAATGGAAAATTCAGTTTGAAATATGAGAGTCTGTACCATGCTTTTCTGGCCTTTTGGTATGTTTAATGTGTTGCAATTATACCAGCCCCTTAAACTAAAGTTTGTTGTTGATTAAAAAGGGCTTACCCAGTGCACGAGGCTCCCGGCACTGCGAGGTCTGGGGAGGGTCATAATGTACGCAGCCTTACCCCCGCTTCGCGTGATTAAAGTTTGTTGTTGATTACATCAACATATTAACAAACAACCCAGGCTATGAAACCAGCATTTTCATTTTACTTCAATTTATCAATGTGTTGGTGGGGAAATTTGAGTAAAAATCTGAGCAAGCATTGCTTTATGTGGAAATATTTTTTGTTTTTAGACATGGTTCACTTTAGAAGGTATAAAATTGATGAAAAGGTAAAAGATACCTTTAATTGGATAATATGTTTTAGTGCACATGGTGTCCCAAAGATAATCTTCAGTTTTAGCTCCAATGTGTAACAGTGTAAGAAGTTTAGAACAGTAATTGCCTCAATTTCAAATTGTTTGGAAAAGGAGCTTTATAGTGGGTATAGAAGTGGAGGATGGGTTTCCACTTGTCATGAAAATATTATAAGCACCAACTCATGCATGTTTACCTGAACAATGTCATTATGATGGTGATGGTGATGGTGATCATGCACTACTTCTTGATGTTATTTTTAATTATCTCTTATTTATAACCTCTGAATATTTACAGGTTTAAATAGTTTGTAGAAGATCCATCATCTACCATGTACTAATATTGAATGCCTTTGGGTGATAGTGGCTTCTACTCCATTTTCTGATGCTTTCTGAGTGGTGTAATGAACTGATCGCATGTTACATCTGAACAAATAAGATTCTTGAGGCTATTAGTTCCTCTTTATCAGTTTTGGTTGGAAATGATTGAGCCATCTTTCAAATATAGGACAGGGTGAATATTGGCTGGCTTTGTGAAGGCATAATATTATTTCCTTTCTCATATGATCAATGACCATAACTATTGTGGACCATTATTAGATAAGTAGTGACTGTAGGTGATGAATCTTGCCAAAGCTGGGATCCTCATCATATTGGTTTGCCAAGACAAGAGGTATTGATAGTGGCTTGTCATTGTCTGGCAGGTTTATTTGTGTAGGGGCTGCTTTTTTACTGGCAGCACTTGGAGAAATTCCATGTTATGAACTTATAATTTAAATAGAAGTTTGCTCCCATTAAGATTTTCTATGACTGGAGATCCTTGATCTGATGTTTTTCTGTTCTTGGTTAGCTTTGGTTTTTGTCTTCAAAAAACTTATATGAACTGGTAGGACAATAGGGCATGTTGTTGGAGATGCAATTGTCCAAGCAGATTTGTCAAGCCTTCTTGTTGCATGATCGCTTCTTTGGTCAGCTTTGGATTTTGTCGTCAAGGAAATTTATATGAATAGATAGGGCAATAGGGAGTGGGCAAGCCTTGGCGCAATGGTTTAGTTGCGCTATTGCAACCTATTTGTTGCGGCTTCGAAACTTGGAAACGTCTCTCCTGCGAAGCAAAGGGGGTAAGGCTGTGTACGTTTGTGATGCAGATAAGTTGCCTAGAGGACTTATTTTATTGGAAATAAGCTTTTGGGGTTGGATTATGTAGGTTTTGGGCCTTTGATCCCATGGGTTTTCTTTGTAATGGGCCACTTTAATGGGGCTAAAATATGGGTAGAAAGTAGGATAATGGGATTTACTTCATTAGTTTAGTTAAAGTCCTGTTTTGAGTCTGTTTCTTTCATTATTTTAATTTCCTGGTCAGTTTATGTTTCCTAATTAGTTAAGGACTGGTTTAGGCCTTTCCTTTTTAGTGTTTTGAGCCTTCTATTTAACTTTGTAAGGAGCTACAGCCTTGTACACGAATTTGATTAATGAGATATTGGCTTGAGTGAATGCAAAACTGAAGTATTACATCCGCAAGAAGAACAAGAAGAACAAGAAGCTGTCCAAGTAGTATTAGTAGTATTAGTTAGTTGCTTAGTATTAGTTTCCCATACTCTACTTCCATCCATCAAAACTTAACGCAACCTTCATTGGAAGACTCCCCAACATCAACTTGACCTAACCCTACCATCAAACCCTAGACCCCACTAAACCTTAACCCTAATTTGACCAAAATCACCAATTTTGATCCACCCGAACTACTGTTCAGATCAAATCCTGGTTATTTGGCTCCTAGTTTTACTATTCAAACCTAGGACTACATTATTGAGCCTTTTCTTTTATTCTGTGAGACTTAGATGGCTGTGAGATGCCATTGGTGAGAGGCCATGGGTGAGAGACCCGAGTATGAGATAGACTACCCTATCTTCTTCTTCCCTTCTTCAATTTCTTGTTTTTTATTCTATTGTTCTGAAATTTCCTGCAAATCTGAGGACTGATGGAAGTATTTACTGTTGCTGGACCTGAAGTTTGTGATCCTCTTGTGGACTGGTTATCACTTGTGACTGGTCTACATTAATTTGCCCCTCCCAGAACTTGCAGTAGCGGGAGCCTTGTGCCCTAGGTTGCTCTTCTAGGTAGGGCAACAGGGCGTGCTGGTGGAGATGCAGTTGTCCTGGCAGTTTTCTCAAAGCCTTCTTGTTGTATGAGCATTTCTTGCTCCTTTTTTTTCTTCAGGGGTGGTATATGCAAAGCCGTATCTACAAGGGCTTTAGAACAGTTTTTAGGGAACATATTCTACTTGGAACCTCTTATAAATTCTGTCACTATCTTGTGTCTATAAGATGAAACATAATGAAATTAAAAGAAACGGTGATGCAGATAAATCATAAAATTGGGCTATTTTAGTGGAAATAATTCTTGGGTTGGGTTACACATGTGTTGGGCCTTGGTCCAAGGGGCTTTTGTTATAATGGGCACTTTAGTGGGTCTAACGTATGGGTAAGAGTTAGGAATATGGTATTTATTAGTTAGTTTAGTTGGGTTCTTAGTGTTATTTTTCTTTTAAATTCGGTTAATTTATATTATCTTGGTTGGATTAGGTAAGATATTAGAATTTCAGTCTATCATTATTCCAAGTGGTAGAATTTTAATGGAATAGATTACTCCCTATGGCTGGTCAATGGGGTGTTTCATCTCATTAAACTATTGTTTTCTTTTGGACAAGGTTATGTATAAATAGTCCTTATGCTATCCTACTTTTGGTTAGCCAGCACTATAAATACATGTAAAGGCCTACCTCCCCATCGATTTGAGCAATACATCACTTCAGTTTTTTCTGTGATTTTCTTCTGTGGATTCAGTAGATGCTTTAGTGGCATTTCATGTGAGCTTGGTAGATGCCAAGTGAGTGGCTTTGGTGGATTCCTGGACTATCTATCTTTTTGTTTTACCTTTTCTCTTCCATAAGGTCGGATTTAAACTTTGTGCTACGTGCGAAACCTTGTTTTCACTTATTTTCTGTTTCTGAAATACATGAGCTTGTCATAGTGCTCTCTGAAATTCTGTTCTCAGATCTGAAATTTTCTGGTTGATTAGTAATGTTATAAATCTGCTACTCTCTTATTCCTAGTAGCTCTAGGACTCCACTAGATCTCTCTATTCGATTATCAGATTTTGCTTAAATTCTGCAGGCTGAATCTGCTATTAGAATGGAGCACTTGATTAGAATTTCGGTCTCTAATGAGAATTCTGTCTTAAGTTATAAAGATTAAAGTATCTTTCTAATCTGGTTTATTACTTTATTATGCGATCATTGTTCTGTAATAGTTTCTGCTAGACTATTCTGGTCTGGAAACTGGTTTACATTAATTGGGTAGTGGGTTTTCTTACATTTGACTGAAGGAAAAGCAGGGGAGCAACAAATTTCTTGCACTTGCTGATTTTGCTTTCCTAATAATGATGTTGCAACAACAAATTTCTTACACTTGCTCTCTTCTAGTGCAGACTGACTGGGATGGTGGTTACTTACCAATTACTCTTCACTTCAGTGAGGACTACCTGAGCAAGCCACCCAATTGCAAGTTCCCACAAGGTTTCTTCCCCCCTAATGTTTACCCTTCAGGAACTGTTTGTTTATCGATTCTCAATGAGGATAGTGTAAGTACTCAATAACTGTTGTTGGACATTCCTGCTGCTTTTTAATGTGTATGATAGGATTTGGTTGATCTGCCATTACTAGAAAGTGCTTTTATTATGTCTAGGGTTGGAGACCAGCCATCACGGTGAAGCAAATTCTTGTTGGGATACAGGATTTGCTTGACCAGCCAAACCCTGCTGATCCTGCCCAGACAGACGGATATCACCTCTTCATCCAGGTATTCAGCCAGAATTTTATTTTATTTGTATCATGGATGCCCATTATTCTACTACTGATCATTGAGATCGTCATTTCCAGAATTAGTTATTATTTAATTTGTATATTTATTTATTTGGATATTGTTTCTGGTACCATTCAGGCAGAAGTTTTTCCCTATATTATAAAAGCATAGTTAAAAATTAAAAAGTAGAAAAAGCATAATTCAGTAGGACTAGGTTTGAGTCTCACTCAACCTTACTGTCCTGCTCAGAAAAAAAGGAAAATGAATAAAATTGTGGGAAAGCGAACCAAGCCAAATCCTCCAGGAGAGGAGGAGACCAAAGAATTTGAGAACCAACAGACAGCTGAAGGAAGTGGCAATCCTGAATCGTCAGAAGATCTGCGTTTAAAAGGTCCTGCTCAGAAAAAAAGGAAAATGAATAAAATTGTGGGAAAGCGAACCAAGCCAAATCCTCCAGGAGAGGAGGAGACCAAAGAATTTGAGAACCAACAGATAGCTGAAGGAAGTGGCAATCCTGAATCGTCAGAAGATCTGCGTTTAAAAAGTCCTGCTCAGAAAAAGAGGAAAATGAATAAAATTGTGGGAAAGTGAACCAAGCCAAATCCTCCAGGAGAGGAGGAGACCAAAGAATTTGAGAACCAACAGACAGCTGAAGGAAGTGGCAATCCTGAATCACCAGAAGATCTGCGTTTAAAAGGTGAATATGAATGGGCTTTTCTGAGGAGGGAAAGGCCAGTGACAAAGAAAGAAAGAGAAAGGGCAATTTGCGCAGCCAAGACGTTAAAAACTAAAAATCCTTATTCATGGTCGTCATGACACCGTCCTATCTGCGCAAGGGAATGGTTTAAACTCTATTACTTTGAAATTCTGAATTTGATTTGCATTGCTTTCAAATAGACATGTATTCTCCTCATTTCCCCAAGTCAAGACAAGGATCATCATTTGGTGTATAAAAGCATTTATTTTTCAGCTGAGTCATTCCATTAGATGCCTTTCAAATGTCAATTGTAGTTTTAATTATTATGTTTGTATGCTTAATTCAATTTTTTTTCCTAGTGCAGAATGTTCCTCTTGCATTCGCAAAGGGATCATTTCACCGATGGATTTCACTGTGTCAAACTTCAGCTGCCAAATGGAAGAACATGGTCTGCCCGGTTCTTTCTTCGCAGTAGTATTAAATCACTTCTTAGTGGTGGTTGGAATGCATTTGCTCGGGAAAACGTTCTTTTAGAGGGAGACTGTTGTGTCTTTGAGATACTTCTTAACAAGAAAGATATTGAGATGAAAGTACTAATTTTCCGTGTTGTGGAAGATTGGGTCCCACTTGTTGGAACTGGTAAATAGAGTTTGATGAATTTGATTAAGATATTGGTGAATTTTTCTTGTGCATTGTTGAACTGCTTTTTCTATGTTTGTTTCTTAATTTTTTGGGAACAAGGTGTGGTCTGCTGGCCCATCTACATGCTTTGTTCTTGTTATTCAAGTAGGATGACATGCGGGCTCGAGTAAAGATAGAGTTTAGAAAATAGAAATTGATTTTGCAATAGTTTAAAAAAAGGAAACATCAATATATTAACTGGTGACTTGAAGTAGAGACTTGATGCTTGTTTTGGAATAAGAGGATGCTCATGTTCACTCTTAAATTTGGGAATATATTTGGAGTGTGTAAGTCATCAATATCGCTCCAATACTAGGAAAGATTATTAGCCGTCTGACTAAATAGCTCCAGTAGTTTAATGTTCCTAACTATTTATGAAATTCAATTCCATCTGGTCGTATTATAGGCAATTAGTTGAAGGATAGAAAACATACCAAGTGTATTGTAAAAGGGTAAAAAGAACTGAATTTGTAATTCTTGGGCCCACATGGTCCGGGCTTGATTGAGCATTATTTACTTGATTAAATGAAGTTTAACTTGATTTGTCTGTGATAAAGAAGAGAATGCCATCATCCTGTTGCTAAAGGTTACTTATTCTCTACAGTAACTACAAAGACAAGGATTTCTACGATAATCAAAGAAAGTAAAGCCACTCAAGCAGCAAGAGAGTTCAAGTCTGAATACCCTTTCTACACGGCTTATGTACATCAAAGCTATACTCAGAGTTGTATGATGGTGAGCTCTCAACTTGGAAACTAAATGCTGATAGAAATTTCAGTAAAATTCTATCATAGACTATCTTCTAGCTGAGTTTTTTTCCCTCTTTTTTCCTAAGCACTTTAATTAGTTTCATGTGGTTTGGAATATCTATATCATTTTCCTATTGTCAAATAAGCTTGGTGAATGAAAGAAATAATTGTTAAGGCATCACCATTAAGTGAGCCTGGTGAATTAAAGAAATAATTGTTAAGTCATCGCCTAGGCCACAAGACACTCCTTGATGCTGAAGATGTTTGCTCGTCTTGAGTATCAAGATGCTTAGACCCTGCCTTGTTAACACCTAGGCAACATGGCAGTTGGCCATAGCCTAGGCTCAACCTGATGCCATGACTTTTATCATGAAAACAAAGAGTTCATCCAATTCTTGGTCAAAGGTTCCACATATACTTTTAAGGATTGGAAGTTTGCAACTGATAATTCCAATTTTAATTTACTGTAAAATATGAATTTATAATGACATTAAGTGAAACACTTCTTTCTGGTGCAGAATATGAAGGCTGACTTTGTCAAGAGCCATATGACAGATGAAGTAGATACAATCACACTTCAGAATTCAGGTGGGAGAAAATGGTCTGTCAAGTGTTTTATTTAGGATGGTACAGGTAGATTTGGTCGTGGTTGGGTTGCATTTGCAAAGGGAAATAATATAGAAGTGGGAGATGTTTGTGCTTTTGAGCTTCTTGAGAAGAAGGGTACTGTTTTGAAGGTCTCCATTTTAAAAAATCACTGAACATGTGGTGAAACTATAATACTCTCTAATTCAGTTTTATAGTCAACACGTTCACTCACAAATATAAATGGATTGATGGATACAGAATTATTCATATTTTTCAGATTTATATTAATGATCCAAGAGAAAGATTCCTGTTAGCTGAACACTTTCATGGTCTATGAACATTTTTAGATGTGTTTTAAGTATTTTGAATCTTGAAGCACCAGAATAGTGCACAACTTTTGAATGATTAAATACATTGATTCTTGAAGCCCCTGAATAGTGAATACACGAAATGTCTGATCTGAATTAATTAATGTGATAGAAACTCTTATCGAAGATCATGTGCTTTTCTCTGACTCAATAGATATAGAGTCAGAAATGCTATACAGATAAGGCATCGGAATTGTAGTAATACGAGTGTATATAAACTCAAATCTCTTGTGAACAAAAGTTAGTTTGAGTTTGATGTCCTGCAACAGTCGATATTACTGAATCATTGCTTAAAATTTGGACTTGTTCTATGCTTGGTGGTTGACTTCTAGGTTTGTTTCATGTTTTAATTTCAGAATGTTCCCTGTCTCTCTTTTTTTTGTTACTCCTATCATATGTTGTTTGTGTGTGCATGCGCGTGTGCACGCTCGCTTTTGTGTTTTAATATATCATATCTAGGTCAAAATGCACATTGACTTCCTTCTTTCAAAGTGGAGTAGATTTGTTAATTCTGTGATGAATGATTTTGCACAATCTTGTGCAATGACCTCAAAAAAAACTTGTTACTGTTTTATTAATTTATTATTGCAGACCACTTGCTGAAGCTCATATCCTGCTCTTTCAACAGGAGTTATGGAATATTTCGTTTGACTGATCCAGGTGGTATCTCTGCCCTAAAAGATTGCCAGGAGAGGGGATTTCACTCTCACCAGGAACCACCTAATGGGAGTTCACTTTATGAGCACTGCTCTAATGTATAAATCAAAATCTGAGGTATGAAATATTTGATTTACGCTGATAGGTGGATGCTTATGGTAGTTGAAATTCTGTTTTAACCCATACTGAACTGCAACAACCTGGGATTGTAAATTGCAATTTTTATTAGAAATCCACTGGATGTTATGGCAAAGAGCTTCCTCATTCATGCCTCGTAATAAATAAATTGTTTAGTATAGTTAGTTGGTGGGCTGGGGTGGTGGGATTGAACCACACCTGTTTAATTACAGCAAAATTTTGTCCAAATAAAAAGTTTTTTTTTTAAGTTTGGAATTGCTGCTATAAATCTCTCTTTAAGCATGTAAGGTCATCGTTTTTGGGTTGTTTTTAAGGCTATGTTTGGATGTTAAGAGAAAAGAAAAAAAAATTGAATTTGAGGGTCATCATCTCTACTGTTAAAACAAACACCAAAGAAATACGAACATAAAACAAAAGCAGGGCAAGATGATACAAAGATTTAACATGATTCACACACCAATACGATGTGCTACGTCTGTGCAAAGTTGAAGATGTTTTAGTATGTAATGGAAGAAAGTTACAATGGAGATCTCTCAAGAACACCCAAAACGGTGTTGCTTCTCTTTTCTCAAAACCCTAACACGAATCCCCCGCCCCCCCCCCCCCAAAAAAAAAAAAAAAACTCTTCTTACTTGCTTACCCAACAAGACACGAATAGGGTAAAACTCCTACAAGACGGGTCGGGTTGAACCGTACCACGGGGCGAAGCCCTCCGGATCATCACAGACCTTAGAAAAAAATCCCATTCGGGTCGCCACCAAAAATGTCGGAGCAGGTCACTCTTCGAAACGGATACAAAAATTCGAGACACACAAAACATCTACTCATAGACTTGACCACGAATGACCTATTGTTAGTGTTAATTGTTTATCTTGTCAACGTTCCACTTATCTCTAGGCAATGGTCTTATCCTTTTGTTATCTTTCCAAAATCACTACGTTGGTTTCTACTCTGCCTGCTACAACCTGCATTAGGATATGAACTGGTTGTTCAAGATCAGTTGTCTATCAGCTTGTTAGCAATCCTGCTTGCTGGCTGTTGAGGCGCTTTTTCACTCATGTGAACCTCAATTCAAAAAGCAGTGACATTACTATTTTTATTCATGCCTCCACCACTAGCCATCAGAGAGAAGACGAATAGTAAAGCTACAGAAGAATGTGTTGGATTGAGTGTTCATCAAATTCAATTTAAACAAACAATCTTAAAGAAGTTTGTTTATTTGAAGATTGGAACTGGGGATGATATTAGATTGTGGAGTGATCGTTGGATTCCTCATTTGGAAGGGTTCCAGTTGTCTTCTGTTGCTCCTCGCAACTGGGATACATAACATCAAAGTTAGTGAGTTTATCCTTCGGAATGAATGGAATTTACCCTACTGTGATTTTTCCAAGCGAGTTTGGGCTAGGGGTGTTGATCTCTAGAAAGTATATCACAAGAAGATTGGAGTTAGGGCATGAGAAGTTTGGGATTCGAAAAATGGGTTTATTCAAAGGTTTTCTTGGTTAGGTACTTAATTTGAAAATGGGTTTTTCGAAATGGGGCTGCACGGCGGTGATGGTGTTAATGGTGGGTGGTGGTGATGATGGTGATGGTATTGGGTATCCACATTTGTAAAAGAAGAAGACAAGGGGGCATTTTGATCAATTAAAATACAATTATAATGTTTTCGGTCACTAGTTAACGAATTGGGTTTTTTTTCTTACTTAGTTTGAACCTCAGAGGAGGTACGTGTAATTTTCCAAAACTCATGGGTGAAAGTGTAATTAGGTCATACCTCAGGAGATGTACGTGTAATTTATCCTATTATTTTTGGTTTGGGGTGAGAGAAAGCTAACCGGTTGTGCTCCTAGTGTGGTTCCCATGTCTAGACACAGAAACCGCCTTGCCGCCTGAAAATGTCCACCTTGCCCCCAAGAAAAGGTGGAAATCCCATGGGGGCAAAGGCAGCCATTTCTAGGCTGCAGTGCGGTTTCTATTTCTAGACGTGGGAGCCACGCTAGATGCACGGTCGGTTAACATTCTTTTTACCTTTTGGTTTATTCTATTTTAAGAGGATGCAAACAGGGTTGCATAAACTGTTATTCTCATTGAATTTTAGAATTCCTTCCCTGCCATCAATGTGATGGGTGTCATGCAATAATATTTCAGATCTTCAATAAATAAGGGTGGAGGGGGGAGGGGGGGGGGAGGAGTAATAATACCCTAGATTCGTGGGATTATATTGCTTATACCTCTTAGTTTCTTTTTGAATTATTTACCAAAAAAATGTTTCCTTTTGAATTCAATCTCCTTTTCATGAAAAAAAAAGAACCCTAGAATCCTAGATTCATGTTTATTTCCTGGACTTTTTCCATCTTATTTTATGGGTCTTCTTTCCACTTCCATTAAGAAGAATCAAAATTTTATAATCAGGTCTAATTGTGAGTATATGATAGGGTGCACCTTGTTGTCTTTAAGGTGGTGAAATAAGAAGTAACCTTCTTTTGATTGCCCTTCTTCCTGTTCCCAAAAATTATTTAAATCGAGGGTAGAAAAGGAATTACAAGATAATGTGAGAGTGATTTATCATTTGTCATTTTTGAAAATTGACATTGCCCATGTGAAATAACGAGATTTATTCTCTTCGAAAAAAGAAGTGTGGTATACTAAAAGGAAAAAGAGTAAGGTTTCATGTCTCTTACGACCGATTTGGATTTGGCATGTTTGATTATTGTGGCATACATTTTCATATCACACCTTTACACCAATGCAACCTATGGCGGGTTCGCAGACACACAAAAAAACCTATAGTGGGTAAGAATGCAATCACTTTGACGTGTAGGGTCACATGTTGACTTAAGATGTGATGACGGTTTACAATTTTGTGTTTGTATTCTTGTTTGGATTCGGGGTGTATAAGGACATGCCACTTTCAACACTTTCTATATGAAATCTGTTTTGTAATCCAATGCTAAAGTAATGACATTCTGCTACCCAAGTGGGTGAATATAGTATTTACATCATATATGGGTTTAGCATCCAATCATTGTATGGATATGGATTCGTGAAAGGGTGTTGATTCATGGGTTTGGTTGGATGGAGTCCAGTTATGAGCTTTTCCAATTAACCATCTTAAAGTGTAGAGTGTTATGTTACTTATGTGAGTCTATTAATAGCTGAACCTATGATGGGAGAGACATCAATTGTTCTGTTTGACAATGTTGGTCTTTACTCTTAGTCTATAAATTGGTAACAACGCCCATTAGATGCTAACCTTAATTATTCTATAGAAAAGAGGGTAGACAAGATTAATTGTCGTTCATGATTTGTAATTTTCTAACATGATATACCTAATACCTATTTGCACTATGATCCACCCTATCAACAAGTCTATACACCAAAAAGGAATAAATTATGAGGGAAAGAGCATTGCCTAGTAGCGTGGCTCCTGCGCTCAGACACAGGAATGCAAGAAATTACCACATGCCCCCGTAAAATAAAAATTACCATCCATGTTGACGCCCTTACGCATTCTCATTGACTCCTGTGCTGGTGTAGAGGCCATGTGACTTGGCAGCGATCTCTTGCCATATTATAAGAGATGACTCTTGAAAAAGGAATTTGTGAAGCAGGAGTGGACATTAGCCAGCCTTAATCTTTATTAGGCTTGCAATGGTAACCCATATCCCAAATTCTATAGTATACTGATCCAAACTGGAAACTCACTAGTGTAGCCTTGGTTTATTATCAATGTCCTAACATTAGTTGTTTCTGCCAAGGCATTCTAAGGAGTATCTAGCAGGGGGGAGGGAGTATTAAGTGGACACGGTTAGTGCTCAACTTGAGGAGAGTGTCGTAGAGAGGTTTGAATTTAAAGGAGCTAGATAGTTGTAGGTAGGGTAGGCAGGGTTTCAGTAATTGGTATTGAGATCGATATTGGTCTTGGTTGATACTAATTCGTTCAACCCGTATCAGTCTATATTAGACAGATTTACCTTTGTTATCTTCAAAATATTAAATTTTTTTTAAAAACATTTTCACCCTTGGTATGTACTTTGTACTGATCCAATAACACGGAATCGGCCAGAAATTGATATTAGTCTAAATAGATACTGATGCAAATCAGCTGATCTAGACAATCTGATACCGATTCCTCAAATGATGGTTATAGATCATTAATGAAAAAAATGTGGTACGTGAGGGTGAGAATAGGGTTTTAATAATTGATCTAGAATCGACTAAAGCGAATTTCGATTAAGCCCGATTTACATGAATTAAGGTTGATGGAATCCAACTGCTCCATTATGATCAAGTAGTCATGGGTTCGAGTCTGAAAACAGCTTCCTTGCGAAATGTAAGGGTAAGGCTGCCTACATTATGACCCTTGTCATTTCGTGTGTGGCTATGTGGACTTTTATCATGTACGGTTCCCTGACTGGTGTGGTTCCCTGACTGGTGCGGTTCCCTAGTTCCTCTCACAAGAGGGGGTGGGACCCACTTGGGACACCTAACCAAACAGTCTGCCTAGGTGGGGTCCACCTTCCTCTTGTGAGAGGAACTAGGGAACCGCACCGGTCAGGGAACCTTTTTGTTGTTGATAGGTAGGGGGGATGTAGGATGTGAACCAGGAGACTTGAACTCAAGACCTCCTGATAGCATTGGGCCTTTACGCACCACTGGCTACCAAGTGTGCTATGCACTTGACCACCCATAGTAGCGTTATTCTCACCAAAAGCCACTGTTTTAATATCAACAACATATAGGACGAAGACCGCAGAAGAAGACATCGAGAGACAAGCAGAATCAGAAGGCAGAAGCAAAAGGAGAAGCAGCAGCGAAGGAAGCGATTATGTCGGCAGGTATCGCTCGTGGTCGTCTTGCAGAGGAGAGGAAAGCCTGGCGTAAGAATCATCCCCATGTACGTAAACTCTCCATTTCCCCTTTCAAGCTTTCCTTCCTCTTCTCCATAATTGCCCTCATTTTGGTCCTATTTGATTCTCTCTGTCTTTTTTTTTTTTTTTTTTTTTCTCAGTTAAGTTTCTTGTAAGTTCCTTTTAATGGTGGGTTCATACCTCGTCACTTAATTTGATCTGTGGGTTTTCTAGGGTTTCGTTGCAAAGCCGGAGACGTTGCCAGATGGGTCTGTGAATTTGATGATCTGGCATTGTACCATCCCTGGGAAGTCTGGAGTAAGTTCTATCTTTTCTTCGTTTTCTGAGAGAAATTGATAGAAATGGAAGAATTTATGGAACGATAACCTATTTTATAGCCCTCCTCTATTTAGTGAATAGCGGTGGCATTAGCGGACCGATGGACATGGCATGTATTCTTGCGTGTTGGTACTGATCATGATCCTTAGTATTCTATCTGTGTTTTTTGTGTCCAAGGGCAGATGCTTTCTTTAAATCTTTGATTTTTCTTGACCCGCAACCTAAATCTATTGTTTGTTTGTGTAACTATCATGTGGAATTCTATTCATGCTTAACCTTGTTTCTATTGATAGTGATTGAACTATGAGGCTACTCTAAAGCTTGATGATCAAATTTCCTTCTCCTTGAACCAAGCTCAGGGAAAATTCAATGTTAGCAGTTGCTTAAGGAGCTAAATCCTATATGGTTTTAATAGGCAGGTTTTAGGAAGTTTAATAAGCTAGGTTTGATTAGGGTTTAGATAAGGATTTGAAATTTCAGAAATTAGGGTTAGGATTTTGGGTTGGGTTTTAGAAGTAGGCTGAAACTAGGTTTGGGATGGGAATTTGGGGCAGGGCATCTGGCCGAGTGCTAGGGGCAATGGGAAGGGTGCTCGGTTGTAATATGGTGTAATTCTGATGGCTGAATTGGGCTATACAGAATTTAGGTTTTTTTTTGGTTTTACAGAGACAAGGTAAATTAGGGTTGGAGTGGGAGGATGGGGCTGCAAGTTGGATCGAGTGGAGGGGATGTAATTTGGAGGAGCAGCAAGATCTAGGGTTTAATGGAATTAGGTTTAATGGAATTCAAATACAAAAATAAAGGGGGACCAATTGGGGGACGGAGTAGAGGATTAGAAGAAGAAATTAATGAACAAGTTGCAGCAGAAATCCACTCGCAGCTGCTTGGTCAGAAGTGAAGGATAGAACCACCTTCGAATTGGGATCCTCCGGGTCGTCACAGCGCAAGGAGTCACCGGAGATCCACCTGCCTTCTTTGCCGCATTACATAGCAGATTCATCTATAATAGAGCCAAATCCTGTTATTCTTGGTATTGAACCTATGCAGGTCCCTAGAGTGCCCCTAGAGATTATAGAAGGTGAACATTTGATGGCATTATTAGTTAGAATTCAGATTTCCTCTTTAAATTTTGAGTGGTGGAAGTGTTGAATTATGTACACTAGAATACCCCCAGTATTCTGGTCATTTTACAGTTGTTTTTTATATTCTCTGTAATCCCAAGTTAAGTCAGCAATGCTAGGGGTATTTTGGTCATTAGGTTGTAATCTTTCTCCATTATAAAGACAAGTCTTGTTTGATCACATTGATCACTCAAGCAATTACTGTCTAATCCGGATCTGTTAACATGGCATCAGAGCAGGTTTCGGATTAGAGCAGTCTCCTTTCTTCCATTCTCGCTTTCCCCTTCTCCTCTCTTCCATTCTCGAACTCTTCTTCCCCTCTTTCTCCTTTTGTTCTTCATTCTCCCACTAGGGCAGCACTGATGAGGTGGTCTACAGATCCAGTTGCTGTCCTCCATCACCTCTTTCAATGTTCTAGAAATTTCAGATCGATAGCAACTTGTTCTCTGCCTGCGAATTTTGAAGACTTCAATGTTTTTTGGACTGATTCACTCTTCTCTTACAGGGGATCTCTCCACATTGTTGAAGCTTGAGAACTGCAGCAGATTCTTATTGGACAAGGTTCTATCTACAGCCATACTGTGGCTTCTTTCCTAGATCGATTTTGCTCTCCTATTGGTTTTTTTCAAAACCCTACAAATATTGATCTTGGGGTTTTACTTCTCTATTGATGTTGGTTTTTGGAAGGGTGGTTCAGCATTACTACAAGTACACTCGATCCAAGTTTTAGCCCATTACACTTGTTTTTTTATTGCTTTTCACCCTACATCGATCTCACCTAAATCAAGGTTTCTTCCAAAACCCTGAAAAAGTCGATCTAGGGGATTGCCTTACCATTGTTGCTGGTGTTTGGGGACAACTCTTCCTACATTTAAAGAGGTTTCTCCTCCAATTCCCAGCTCATATCTTGGAGTATTCATTGGGTTTCTCATCACTACAGCCCCTCTCTACGATTTGTGTGTCTCTGCTACATAATGGGTGACTCTGAAATCTCCTCTGGCACTTCTGCTGCTGATAGGTATGGTAGGAATGATACTCGTGACCTTCTCCATAATCCTATCAAATTGGATGGGAGTAATTACCTGATATGGTCTTGCGCCGCTTACTTTGCCACTGCTGGCCGTGGGCTTACTAGCCATATTGATGGCACTATTGTTATGCCAACTAAAGTTGGCCCTCTTTTGACCAGGTGGATATCCATTAATGGTGTCCTCGTGTCTTATTTGATTGGCTTTATGCAATCAAACCTTGCGAATGGATTTCTTCTTCTTGATACAGCTGCACAGATATGGTCTGCCTGCAAGGAAACTTATGGACAGCTTGGCAATGATGCTCAGGTTTATGAAATCTGGAAGAAAGTCCTTCATACCACTTAGGGGGAATTATCTGTCTCCAAGTACTATGCTACTCTTCACAGCCTTCGGCAACAGTTGGATCATTTTTATGATTACCATCCCTCCACTCCTAGTGATATAGCTGCTTATAAGAAGCATGTTGAAAAAATAAGGGTTTATGACTTCTTGGCTGGACTAAATGTGGATTATGATTAGATTCGGGTTCAAGTATTAGGTCACTTTCCTTTTCCCACACTAGAACAATCTTATGCCTTGGTCTCTTCTGAAGAAAACCGTAGGGCTGCTATGCTCCATCCTCCACCTACTGAGAAATCGGCTCTCCAGACTACTTCCACAACCATTCCTATTCCTGCTGGTGATTCTACCAAGAGCATTGTTACTTGTGAGCACTGTAACAAACCCTAACATACCAAAGCAAAATGTTGGAAACTTCATGGAAAAACAGCGGACTTTGAAGCCAAACATGCTGCCAAGAAGAAGCCAAACAAGAAGGCCCATCACTCTGAGACTGTTGCTACTGCCCCTACTCTGAGACTATTGCTAAAGACTTCCGCTGCTGCTGCCTCTACTACATCAGCTACTGTCAATTCCTCTAGTCCTTCAGCTTCATACTTTGCTCGGTTAGGTATCTCATTTGGTGGTCACTGTGCTTCAATAGCTTCCCATCCTTGGATCATTGATTTTGGAGCTACAGATCACATGACTGGATCTTCTAGCCTTTTCCATCGTTATTCTCCCGCTTCTGGGAAAGACAAAGTCAAGGTAGCTACTGGTGCTCTTTTTTCAATCTCTGGAAAAGGAATCATCAACTGCACTTCTTCTCTTCCTTTGTCTTCTGTTTTGCATACTAATTTTACTACTAACCTTCTTTCCATTAGTAGTATTACTCATGATCTTAACTGCAAAGTAACTTCTTTTCCTTCTCATTGTGTTTTTCAGGATCTGGCCTCTGGGAAGATGATTGGATTGGGTAAAGTGCACAGTGGTTTGTACTTGCTTGATGATGAGCGTCTTATTCCACCACCATTCCCTTCCCCCCACCAGAACTCTTTGGTCTCTTCTAAAATTTACCAATGGCACTCTAGATTAGGTCACCCTCCATTAGGAATTTTAGCAACTTTATTTCCTACTTCGGTAAAAAAATGTGATAAAAATGATTTTTTGTGTGAGGCTTGTGTTCTGGCCAAATAGACACGTTCAACTTATTCCATTTCTAATAAAAGGAGTTCTTCACTTTTCCATTTGGTGCATACTGATGTTTGGGGCCCAAGTCGTGAGACTTCCCTTTCTGGTAATCGTTGGTTTGTTTCCTTTATTGACTGTCACTCTAGACACACATGGGTTTATCTTATGCACACAAAAATCAGGTGTTTTCATGTTTTCAATATTTTCATAAAATGGTTCAAACTCAGTTCCAGGCTACTCTCAAAATTCTAAAAAGTGATAATGGAACCGAGTATACAAAAAATCAATTTCAAAAGTATTTTGCTGATCATGAGATCATTCACTGGACTAGTTGTGTCGATGCCCCAGCCCAAAATGGTGTGGCTGAACGGAAGAACCGTCATTTATTAGAAGTGGCCCAAGCATTGATGTTTGCTCGACATGTTCCATCCCAATATTGGGGGGATGTTGTTCTCACTACAACCTATCTCATTAACTAACCTTTTCATGTTCTTGACTCCCGGAGTCCGGCTAAGATTTTATATGGGAGTTCCTTCTTTATGGTTTCTCCTTAGGTTATGTGTGTTGCTATAGATACAAGATCTTCAGGCAAACTTGGACCTCGTGGGTTACGGTGCATTTTCTTGGGTTATTCTCCAACCCAAAAAGGTTATAAGTGTTACCACCCTCCTTCCCGTCGTACTCTGGTTAGTATGGATGTCGTTTTTCATGAGGGTCTTTCATATTATTCTTCACCACCTCTTCAGGGGGGAGAGCTCTTGTGAAGATGTGTTTCCTCCATTAGATGTTCCTTCATCTTCTTTAGATGCTGCCCATCTCCTTTAGTTACTGCCCCATCTCCTTTACCTGCTGCCCCATCTCCTTTAGTTGCCGCCCCATCTCCTTTACCTGCTGCCCCATCTCCATTGGCTGCTGCCCCTTCATCCGAAGGGAATCCTTTACAGGGGGAGCTCGTAGGAAATAATGGTGGTAATGTTACTAGTCAGGGGGAGCTGACTCCAGTCCAGAGAACCATCAGTGAATTTCAAAAGAGAATTGACAATTCTAACATTCTCACCTATAACAAGGGATGTTCCAAAAGAGAGCAACTTCAATCCACTATAGCACTAATACCCATCCAATTGTCGACTCAGGATCCAGATCCATCTTTTCTTGGTAAGACTTCTTCTTCCGACCTACTTATTGCTCATCACAAAGGTACTAGGACTTGCACCCAGCATCCCATTTCTCGCTTTGTTTCTATAGTTTTCTTTCTCCATCTTTTCGTGTATTTGCATCCTCTCTTTCTTCTGTTTCCATTCCTAAAAATTGGCAAGAAGCTTATACCGATGGAAAGTGGAAGGTAGCAATGTTGGAAGAAATGAGGGCACTGAAAAAAAATAATACTTGGGATCTTGTAGCTCTTCCTCCAGGGAAAAAACCAGTGGGCTGTAAATGGGTGTTTGTAGTCAAACAAAAGGCTAATGGGACTGTGGATCGATATAAGGCACGTCAAGTTGCAAAGGGCTTCACTCAGACATATAGGATTGATTACCAGGAGACCTTTGCTCCTGTTGCAAAGCTGAATACTGTTCGAGTTTTGCTAACCTGTGTAATCAATCTTGGATGGGATCTACAACAACTAGATGTGAAGAATGTCTTCCTCAATGGAGAACTTGGTGAGGAGGTGTACATGGATATTCCACTAGGATTTTCTAGTGACAGTAATCAAGGTAAAGTGTGCAAATTGAAGCGAGCACTCTATGGTCTGAAGCAGTCACCTCGAGCATGGTTTGGCCGGTTTCACCATGATTTATGTGGGCTATAAACAGGCACACTCTCTTTATAAAGAGGGTTGGTGGAAAACTCATTGTTCTTATAGTTTATGTGGATGACAATGTGGTTACTGGCAATAATGGTGATGAGATCAGTAGGTTGAAGACCTTTCTTGGGCAGGAGTTTGAGATTAAAGATCTAGGAAAGCTACGGTACTTTCTTGGGATTGAAGTTGTCAGATCTTCCAAAGGCATTTTTCTCTCTCAAAGGAAGCATGTCCTAGACTTGTTGGCTAAAACTGGTTTGTTAGGATGTCACCCTTCAGATAAGCCTATGGAGGCTACTACCCGTCTCAAAGAAAAGGAGGGTGAACTTGTTGATAAAGGCCGGCACCAAAGGGTGGGGAAGTTGATTTATCTCTTACACACACATGTCCTGACATTGTTGTTGTTGTGAGTACTGTGAGTCAGTTTATGCATGATCCTTATTCGTCCCATATGGAGGTTGTTCTTCGGATTCTTCACTACTTGAAATCGGCCCCTGGAAAAGGTATTATCCTGTCTCCTCATGGTCACCTAAGGTTAGAGGCTTATACCGATGTTGATTGGGCTGGTTCTCCAGATCGCAAGTCTACCTTTGGGTATTGTTCTTTTGTCGGTGGCAATCTTGTCACTTAGCGTAGCAAGAAGCAGAATGTGGTGGCTCGTTCTAGTGTTGAAGCAAAGTTTCGTGCTATGGCACAAGGCATTTGTAAGTTACTTTAGTTGAAAGACTTGCTTCAAAACCTTGGTGTTCCTGTTCACCTTCCTATGATGTTGTATTGTGACAACAAGGTTGCAATCAGCATTGCACACAACCCGATACAGCATGATCGCACCAAGCATGTTGAGGTAGACAGGCATTTCATCAAAGAAAAATTGGAAGACGGATTAATTTGTGTTCCCTTTATGAAGTCTACTGATCAGATTGCTGATATTTTCACCAAGGGATTGTCTGGAAAACTGCTCCATCCTATTTTAGTCCAGTTGGGCATGATTGACATATTTGCTCCAACTTGAGGGGGAGTGTTGAATAATGTACACCAGAATACCGTGGGGGTATTCTAGTCATTTTACTGTTGCTTTTTATATTCTCTATAATCCCTAGTTAAGTCGGCAATGCTAGGTGTATTTTGGTCATTAGGTTGTAATCTTTCTCCATTATAAATACGAGGCTTGTTTGATCATATGGATTCATCAAGCAATTACTCTCTAATTCAGATCTGTTAACAGGAAGTTTCCCCCCCTCCAGAATAAGAGATCTTTATCCTCTTCTAGGCATAGTTCTAAAACTTGTCTCGACTCGACTAGATCTCGGCTATCGTCTAAGTATTTTGTGAAACCGAGACGAGATGGCATACGGTACACAAAAATGCAATATCTCGCTGAGATCTCGGCAGGATCTTGGATCTCGAGTCGAGATCTCGGGTTGACCCATGGAAATGACCCTTCTACTATGTATTTACTTACCTAACTCAACAGAACTCGACATATCTTGGCGAGATCTCGGGTTGACCCATGGAAATGACCCATCTACATGTATTTACTTACCTAACTATGTCATGGGAAGACTATGTGACACTAGCGGGGACTGAATACTTGGTTCAAAGTCATTTTATGTGATGATAGTTGTAACACTATTAAACAGTTTGGTGTATCACTTTAACATTTCTAATTCTTATTTAAGTTGTTTAGCTATTAATTGAATGTTTTGCTTGCATTCTATTACTAAATTATGTGTAGAGTAGGGTATTTTAGTACGTCATCGCCTACCAACCTATGGTCCGAATTGAAACTCATATTTGGACTTTATTTTTGCAAAATCTGATAGTGTCATTGTGTTTAAATGGCCTAAAATAGGCTGAATACCAAGTTTCATACTCAAACTCGGTCTAAAACCCACCGAGTTGAGGCTTCGAGTCAGAAAAAAAAAAAATGCACCAACTCGGTGAGATCTCGACTCGACTCGGTTTTTCCAAGGGCCGAGTTGGTACCGAGACCCGAATTTTAGTACCTTGCTTCTAGGAATTTTCTCACTTTAATGGAGACCTAGATCTAGCAAGTCGCAACTGGCATGACTTGGCCAAGGGATTAAGAATGAGTCTTTATAAGGTAGTTGTCATCTTGTTATGCAAACTGGATTGTGTTGATTTAGTGTGTTACATGTTCATTCTTCTGGTTGGAGTATAAAATCTTCTCTGAAAAAAAAAATGTTTCTCAGTAACTGAAAAGGATTCAGTAAGTGAGGTTGGAGTCCTAAAAGTATTACTAAGATGGGGGTTTTTGATGCGTGGAGCATGAGTCGAAGGGAAGATGGAACCTTTAGTGAAGCTATCAGAGACAGGCAGATATTAAATATTATTTAATAAGGTATGGTGACCTATATGAATAAATAAGATACATTAGAAGCAAGACAGTATCTTTCATTCAGAGTTCATGAATGAAAACATAGAAGATTAATACCTGACTGCGTCTTCACAATTCCCAATTAAAAAAAAAAAATTATCCCAAAAATAATTAAAATTAAAAAAAGAAAGGTGGGGTGTTAACCTGGATTGGTTGTTCATGTTTGTACTCCCAGTTGCCCTGCTTAATGATCCTTGTTCCAAGCAAGCAGCCATTTCTTTGGCCTTGATTATGATCCATACATTGCATGACAATTCTTGCCATAGACATAATTTTTTTTTATATATTTAACTTTCTACTGATGGTTTTTATATTTGCTGACTACAGATTTTTCTATTCTTGGCTAAAGTAAGTGTAATATATAAGCAAGCATAACTACATGTACGAAGGCACACCAATGCAAAGAAAAGTCAAAATTCATAAAGAAAAGAATCAAACGAACCTCGATGAAGGAAAAAACATGCAATTGGAATTCGGTCTGATGCTTCAAACTTTCGATCTTGCTGAATAGAGCATTCATAACTTGGGGGGATTAGTCCAGTTTCGCAACCATCTCTAAAGCCAGTACCCATGGTATATGTCTTTCCGGAACCCCTCTGCAAGGATGTCAACAAAATACATTATGACCAATTCCAACCCCCCTTTCTCACCTAATGTATTGTAGATCGACCAATATATTAATATAAATAAGGGCAAGAGATCTCTACTTTATCGCATGGTCTCTACACAAGTATCTGTGCCAATGGATGAGCATGCTTGGGTATATATACCTAGGGTCAAGGGTGTCAAAACCTAGCCCGAACCATTAAGACCGTTCGAAACCGACCGAAAAAAACTTGGACCAAACCAAACCGATCCTTATTGGATTGGTTTTGGGTTGGGGTATTGCAAAACCAGCTGAAAACCGGACCAACCGATAACAAACCGAAAATCGAATCGAATGAAACTGATAAAAAAACATGAGTATAAGGTTATGAATAGGTGGATTGATTACCCATTGATTTCAATATTAGTGAGCAATTTTCTGGTTATAAGGGGAATTGTTACAAATCAATGAGCATGAGGTTGAAAAAAAGGAAATTGATTTGTAACCATGCTTCTTCCATTGATCTCCTTGTTTACTATACAAAATTAGTTGGTCATCCAAAATGATTTGAAAGTAAGGTTCTTTTTGTGATTTCAATATTAATTATCTTCTCAGTGATTATTCATTGATTTCAATTTTAATTACCTTCTCGTTACAATTAATGATAAATAACTATATGATTTGTAACAATGATTTCAATACAAAATCTATTTATCCATTGATTTGAATATTAATTATCTTCTATTCTTTCCCATATAATTTTTTTTTTTTTGTTTAAATTACAACATGATCTGATGAACATATCAAATCATTTTTCTTATTTTTGGTTGTATACTTTTTTTCTTTTTTTTCACTTGGGAAGGTGAATTGAAGTATTTTTATTGAATCTTTTATCACTACAAATTATGAATTTAAGATTTCATTGTGGTTCAAACCCGAATGCAAATCGATCTAAACCGGTATTAACTCGATATTGAAAATTCGAAATAAACCGAAACCGACCGAAACCCGATTCAGCCTGACCAAAACCGAGCTGAATTGACCGTTTGACACCCTTAGGGCAGAGGCGTCCTCCCTTGATGCAAAAGCCATGAGAGTTTGAGACCACGCAATGTTCTCTCTCATATGCACACCGCGGTACGGAGCGGGACAATGATGTGTGGGACGGGCATCATACAGGAAGGGCAAGAAGGTCATTTTAAAGTGGGGAAAGAGAGTTGAACCATACTGAGCCAGATGGGATTCTTATCACCTCCAGTTTCCATCCCCCAGTTATTTCCCCAGTTCCAGTCTCAAAAGATGACATGTGTCATGTGAAAATCCAACTGTCCATTTTGAAAGTTGACCTTGGTTAACCCTAACCAAGGCCAAACCGAGAATGAGGTTATGGTGTTTCCCGCCCCTGTCTCGTGTTACTCATCTCCTCTCTCACTGATCCCTCTCACGAATTCTCACGGTGGTCGGCATCGGCGACAAAGGAGACAGGGTCTGTTCTCACGGTGTCGGCGACGGCAACTGAGGGTTATCTTCTCCCTACCACTCTCACAGACCATGCGATGGTGAGAGAAGGGACTCCCTGTTCTACCAAATGTTTCCCGCCTCTGTCTCTGGGAATCTCCACGGTGACTGGCGTCGGGCGATGAAGGAGACAGTGTCTGTGAGAGCGGTAGGGAGAACGGTGTTTGGTTATCCATTTGTGTCCTTATGACCGACCACCTGAATCTGGCTAGATCTGATATACCTTAACTACATATTAATGAGCATCAGATGAAAAATAAAATAAAAAAAAATAAAAACCAACTTAGCTCATCAACGGATCTGATCATCAAATGCAGAGAGACCCCACAGTACATTTCAAGAATCAACACCTCTCTTTCTCCTCACCCTACCCCCAAAGTATACGAAAAAAGTCAGATGGGTTTATTGTTTATGGTCCATCTCAAATTTTTAATCATCATACCGGGATTCTTGCTAATTGCCCTGCAATTTTAATGGGTCATGGCCTCTATAGGTGGGTGTCTGTCCTTGGCTTTGTTTAAAGGTTTGTAATTTACTGTCCTACAATGTCATTCCTCCTTTGGATCAGCAATTCAGCTCTCATCATCCATTGCTTAAGATTGAGTACTATGTCTTAATTGCTTTATAATTTGCTCTGTGAATGAATTTTCTGTAGCAAATAGCAAAGGCTAAAGGGGGAGGAGTGGATGGTTTTTTCAACTCTAAGTCCCTCAACTCTTACCACAAACTCCTTGATTGCTTCAGTAGTGATGCATCTTTTGAATTAAAGATAGCCCACTTCAAGACTCCATCCATCTATCCATCGCTTTTAATTTCTTCCCAACTCTTCAGTCTTCACTTTAGATGGGCCAAAGCCAACGAACCTGTTGTTTTCTACATTACAGTAAGGTTATGAAAGGAATTTTGGAACCTTTGTATGATACAGTCGTTATTTTTGGGTAGTGAAATCTTTGACTTTTGGACAGAAATCAGAAGCATAAAAAAGGAGCTCCAAATTCTGAACCTGCAAGTTGCCAAAATACATTGACGCCGGTCACCGTTCTCACAGACCCTGTCTCCTTCGTCGCCCGACGCCGGTCATCGTGGAGATCGTGAGAGGGGATCATGAGCAACCCGGGACAGAGGCGGGAAACACTTTTGGTAGAACAGGGAGTCCCTTCTCTCACCATCACATGGTCTGTGAGAGTGGTAATGAGAAGATAACCCTAACAGTTGCCGTCGTCGACGCCGTGAGAACAGACCCTGTCTCCTTTGTCGCCGACACCGGTAGAGGATTTGTGAGAGGGGATCAGTGAGAGGATGAGTAACGCGAGACAGGGGCGGGAAACACCATAACCTCCTCGGTTTGGCCTTGGTTAATCCAAGGTCAACTTTCAAAATTCAAAATGGACGGTTGGATTTCCACATGACACGTGTCAGAACTGGGAAAATAACTGGGGGATGGAAACTGGAGGTGATAAGAATCCGAGCCAGATGCACCTTATTTCCCGCTCAGGTTTTTTTCTCCCTATATCATACGACAGCCAACAGTGTGAGCCGGGGAGGCGGCGAGGGCAAGTTTTCCGCAGTCACGAGATACTGTTCCGCCAAATCGGTGATTGGTCCCTACTCCCTTCGTAATACCGTTGGTTGCACACACGCTCTCCCGACCATCGAACGCCAGTTTCGTCGGAACTTCCAGCGATTTTCTCCCCTCTTCTTTGAATCGAGCTTCCAACGTTAAACTTCAAAATCATAGAGGTTAGTTCGTCTGGTCTTCTCTATAGATCTTGTCCCATTTTTTTCCTGGTTATTCGGAGCCCGTAGGCTTAGAACTACAATTCTCCTAATTCACCTCCAGTCGTTCACTGCTGCTCTTATTATTTCTAGCTTTAAATGTTATCTGGTTCTCGTCTGAAACCATAATTCACGACGACCACTCTTAAACATCGAAATCGTTGAATAGTGCCAATTCATTCTATAATGGGTCTAGTTCCATTGTTGACAATTTCATTTTACACTATGAGTTCCCCCCCCCCCCCCAATAATACATTTGGAAACAGTTCCTATTGACACAGTTGTTCGTAAGATTCTGATGAAGAACTTGTTTAATTCCTGTAGACTAAAGTAATTATTCATGGCCTCTCGGATTTCGCAGTTGATGTCAAATCTAAGGGACACTGTTCAGTATAGGCTACGAAGAGGATATTTTCAATGTGTGTTGCTCTTGAGAAATAAGATGAGAGAATCTAACTCTCCGAACATCACTATAACGTGCTACACAGTTGCAGCCTTACTGTTTGTGAAATATGAGAATATTTTGTAGGGTGGGAAGTGGGCAGAGAAGAGGCATATGGAGATTAGGTTTCTGGCGATAGCAGGCTTGAGATTTATTGATGTCTATGCTCCCTTGGAAGCCCAGTGGTGTGCAAGGAATAATCATTATATTCCCCACCCCACGCAAAGTCGCAAATCAATATATGAACTGTATAGTTTTAGGCTATTTATGTCGTTCCTTTACCATTTTCTGTCCTCCTTTGTGGGGATTAATTGTGCTATTATTTTGCAGTCATCCTCATGATAATCGATGGTTTGGTTCAATATATGAACTGTATAGTTTTAGGCTATTTATGTCGTTCCTTTACCATTTTCTGTCCTCCTTTTGGGGATTAATTGTGCTATTATTTTGCAGTCATCCTCATGGTAATCGATGGTTTGGTTCAATATATAGTCTTTCAGCAGGAATCTTATAGTGTCCGTGATGAGTGACAATCGTGATACTATCACACCAAACGAGGATGCAGATGGCTTTGCTCATCATAAGCGTGGAGGTGATGTGCATGATGCAGACAGTCACTAAGAAGTCCAAAATTACCGGGTTGGATTTAGGAACTATGAAGTCAGAGGAGCGTGTGGATAGCCATGAAAATCAGCCAGTTTTGACTGGAATGGGTGGGAAAACTAAGGATGATCTTCAATTGGGCATGCCAAAGAATGGGGTAGAAGAGAATCAGCTGAGCAAGCAAAGTGATTCTTCTGGAAATAAGGTCTTATGTGAGGAGAATTGCTCATCATCAGCTGTTGGTGACTTGTCCTGTATCGTCGAAGGAGATGCTGCTGAAGATAAAGGTTCTTGCCACAAAATGGAAGATGCTTGGGTTGTACTTCCAGATGCAAACTTGGAACTTCCTGGGACATTGAGGTGTCACCCCTTAATTCATTTTCTATTATCCTTTTGCTTTCTGTTCATTCCTCTTTACTAAGCTCCCCCTCCCCCTCCCCCTCTCAATTGCTCATCACACAATGCTTGTTAACCAGTAGCTGGTTATGGAAGAAAAAAAAAAGTACTCACGTGCTAATTTTTGTGTGTGTTTCTTATACCAAAGAACTAGCTTGAATTCATCCTTCCTTATTTTCTTAATAAGTCTGTACATATGTTTTAGAAACTTAAGTTGGTTGGCAATTTTTGCCTCAGTCTAGTCCAAGAATTAAAAGATCAATTATTGTTTTTTCTTTTCAATTTGAACCTCTTAACTTTACCAATTGATGTCTTAGTTATTTATGTGCCACTTTCTAACAGATGTGCACACTTTGCAATTTATGATGGACATGGAGGTCGCTTGGCTGCTGAGTATGCACAAAAACATTTGCATGCCAATGTTCTTTCAGCAGGCTTACCACGTGAGTTGGTGTGTTTGCCTTGTCTGATTGCCTTAATGTCTGTGTTATGAAGCAATTTGTAGATAATGAATTCAACAGATAATATCCAAATTCTAAATAACAAATACGATCTCAATTTTAAGCTGCAATTGCTTTTGCATTTTTATGCTTTGGTGATAGTCCCAAACTTGACCTAGCGAGAAGTAAACAAGGAAAGCAGAAAACACGAGATTTATTGTCATCCCTGGTGCATATTGAGCCTAGGACTTTCATTATGGGGTAGCATAATTATGATCCTCTCTCTCTTTTTTTTTTTTTAATAATTTTGGTTTAAACAAATATAAGCAACATGGGTTTGGGAACTGAAAGTTAAAAGAAGAGTTCAAGATTCATATAACTTCAACATTGTGCAAGGTAAATCCAATGTAGGGAGTCATTCTATAATTCTCTTCCAGTCATAGTTGTCCAGGCATTGTCTATTTGTTGCCTAGGTTAGAGGGCGGCCTTGGGGTCCAAGACCACAGTTGCCTTATATCATTATATGTTTTGCGCGTAGACCTGAAACCTGATGATCTTGCACTCTGCATGTTATATATTTCAATCATATCTACCGTGATATGTTTCTATAATGTCACTCTTTTTTTATTGGGGGGAGGGGATTGTGTTCCTTTTTTGATGTTTATAACCCTACTTTATGAGATATGTCCTGGGATGTGGCATATGGCAGTTGCTTGGTTGCCTTAGCCTTGCCTGGGTAGTCAAAGTGGCTGGTCACTGCCATGGCTCGCCTTGGCTCCATGAAACCTATGCTTCCAATTTTCTTGTAAAATGTATTTACTGAATGTAAATAATTGTTCTCTTGCTTGAATGTAATGCTACTACTGAGCACAATAGGTGGGTGGGACCCCTTGAATATATGTCCCCAAGAACTGGATGCTTCCCTCTGGAACTGTCCCATGAAAGCATCATGCATGCTTGCTCACTGAATATTTTTTGGTCAAGGATAATACCTTCCCAAACACATGCATCTACTTACAAATGGTTTAATATTGTTTGAGTAATTATAGTTTGATGATTACTGTTTGTGGTTCATAGCTGATGTTTTTGTTAAAAACGTAAAATTTTAAAGGTGATATCCTGGTCAAGAACCCTTAGTTTTCAGCACTAGACATGGTCAATTCCATCTTTTCTTTTTGGTGGCAATCTTTAATTTGTTAAAGTGCCAGTTACCAAGGTCATTGATATTGCCATAACAAAATTTTATAATCAGCTGGAGACTAAAGATTAGATTCCTTCACATGGATCATGTCCGCTTATTAGATACTTGGACATCATGAATTTTATTTACTTTTGCATCTTTCTGTTTATTCCAATTACAATTACTATAACTGTTATGGTTATTCTTTTCGTCGTTGTTTTTATTGTTGGTTGGATGACTAATTGATGCACCTTATGTGGTTATCTGACTTTCTTTTTTGTTTTCTTTTGTTCTTCCCCCCCCCCCCCCCTTGTCTTTGTTTGAAATTCGTTCTCCCTTATGTACTGCAAGTCTCAAACTTGCAAATTGTAAATTTTAAAATTTTTGTATGCAAGGATTGATTGTTAATTACCTGACTTCAAATTTTATTAATTTACTTGCTCTGTTAATTAATGGTGGGCTTTGTTTAATCAGTTGCTCTGATACTTCTTTTTAAATAATTGGTATACAATAAAGGTACATAGTACATACAAAGACCTTTTGTAATGCATAGGTACAACCACCATAATACATAACTTCTTGTTTATCATACACAAGATCCTTACCACATACCTTAGCTTTAACCCCAAGCCAACTGCATCTCTAAAATATTTAAATGGAGAAAAAACTGAAACACTTAGATGGTTGCCAGAGCATTCCTTTACCATTAGACCAGGAAAGAAATTTGTTAAATTTGCATTTTTCATTATTAAACACTGGAGTCTCTGTACTCTTAACCTTGAGGCCAGCTGCAGCTATTTAATCACTGTATAATATACTGGCCTAAAATTTTGAACACATGCCCCCCCCCCCCCCAAATGAACTGTCTTCATTAAATATCCAACCCATTTCTTTTGAATTGTTAATTTACTGACTAAGCTTGTCGCAGTTGACTTATAATACATCATTTATGTCCCATACATGCTTTCTCTGATTCAGTTTTCATCTATCCTCTTTTATGATATTTTCAGATGGATGTAAAAGCAGCAAAAAAGGCCATTGTGGAAGGTACTGTTTATATGTATCTCTTAATTATGGTTCCTGTAAAAAAAATTATGAGTGTTTTCAGTTGTTGATGAGGTTAGCACATTTTTTGCAGTTTAAAGAGCAATATTTGTATTTTACTTGAGGTTGAATTCTTAGTTTTAGTATACTCAGATAGTGCTGATTTCTATAACTAGCAAAGCCCCTGTGCAATGCTTTTTTTTTGTTTGGGGGGGGGGGGGGGGAAGAGACAGAGATAACTGTCTTGAGAATAAATAGATCTCGAGTGGAGGGGGTTTCTTATGAAAGGGAAGATTGTCTTTTGATTTTTCTTAAAAATAAATCGAGAATGACAATCAATAAGAAAGTACAATTTCAAATCTTTGGGTTCTTTTAAGTAAAAATTCCAAAAAATATATGGGTTGAGAATTGGGATGGGAAAGCACTAGAAGAAACAAACTCCTGTATAAGAACAAATAATGTCATTTGGTGATCAAAATTCTGTTCTAACATTGTCAGAGATATGTTTTCGATGTCACCTAAGCCCTAGGCGAATTTCTGTTCCAGCATTCTGTTCTAACATTCTGTCTCTCTGTCTCTCTCCCCCCTCCTCTTGCTTCCCTTCTCAAAATCTTGATCAATTGCTCTAATTGTTCTTTTCCTCCTATTACTGTGCTGGTGGGAACTTTGAGTTTCAAATTCTTCTTTTCTGAATTTTTATTGAAAGTTTTGAAGAACTCTGTTGTATGAACTGTTTAGCCTCTGAGGTTTTTTTTGGCCTCTCTTTCTTTTCCACACACATGCATACCTCCCTCCCCCCACCCTGCAGGTTGATTTCTTCTTGAACCCTTCCCAACCGCTTCATAATTTTGTTCACAGAAACTTGTTACCAACCAAAAAGTATATGACCTTGTTTGGAAACAATCGTTAAATATGCTTCTCAATTTGTGTCTTTTTATTTGGTACATATTGATGTAGAGATTTCTCTTGGATATGCCATGTTTATTTTGTATGTACATTTTCTTACTTGCCTGTAGAAAGGAAGCTTCTTCCTTATCATTTTTTATGTCTTTAGTGAATAGGAGTTGATTTTTTTTTCATTTTAACAAGTCTTTTCGAACACTTACTTGAACTTCACAACTGATGTCCCCAAATTTTTAGGCTTCCGGAAAACCGATGAATCTCTTCTTCAAGAAAGTGTAGCAGGTACTGCAAATATGTTTATTTACATACAATACTATTAATTAGATGTCTTGACTCATTTAAGTTTTCTGGCTGTTATTTATTAGAACAATGTGATTATATTTTTTACCAAAGAGATTATGGCAATGTGCCTATCCCAATTACAAAGAAACAAGACCTAAATGATTTGTACGAATAGTCCAAATCAGCTAAAGCCTACCTGGATTGATTTTCATATAAAGAATCCTTGTAGCCCTCCAACCGCCAATTTCCAGTAAATACAATTGCATGTTTGTATGTCCAGTAGTTTGATTTGATTGATTGTAGATGGATTACAAAAATTTATGTTTTTTTTCGGTTATGCAGTATGACTTTTTCTTTAGATGAACTTCATGGAACAGATAAGCATTCTTCTTCTTTTTTTGGGGGTGGGGGGGGGGGGTGGCATAGGAAAGTGGTATGTGTTAGACTGTTAGTTTTTTGGGTGAGGATGGGTTTTGAACCCAGGTTGTGTTATGAACCACACATGACACAACTTTACCAATTTGGGAGTTCAAACCCCCAAAAAAAGAAAATTTCTGTGATCTTCTACTGTTGCTTAGAGTTTTCATGGTAACCAATAATCTTTCTTAGAGTTTTCTGTTTCTATTATTATCTTCCTCTTGACTTGTTGGATTTTTTAAATTTTTTTTAGGAGAATGGCAAGATGGTGCTACAGCTGTGTGCGTCTGGGTGTTAGGACAAACAGTAAGTATGCAATTATTCTTATTTGAGTTTTTTATTTAAGTGGTGGATGTTCGTTAAACAGTATCTGATGGAGGTTTGGATTATCCAAAGCATTTGTCACCTACATGACTTCTTTATTTTGAACTTTTTTTTTCTGAGAGAGTAAAAGAGTTGATATTTACTATTGAATTCTAATTTTAATCCCTGACTTTAAGCAGAGACAGGGCCATATCTCCAAACCACTCACCCTCTGTGTACTTCTTTATTTTAACTGAATGTCAATAGTTATTGACAATGTTCTGCAGTAAAGTATGGCAGCTGTTAATCCCTATAGCTTTGTAATTCTGTTGTAGGTTCGCCACATTTATGGTTAGTTTAGTAGCCATTATCTTTTGATGGAAAAGGAAAGATGTGAAGTGGACTACTACCTAGACAAGTCAATTTTTTTGGTTGATATTACAGAGTTTAAGATTGCTTTTCTGGCTCCAGAGTCCAGATAGAATTTGTATGCAAGACTTTAAATCCATTGCATGACTTTCTAGACCACTTCCATAATTATTTTTTTTTTTAAATTGAATATATATATATATGGCTACATGGCAACTAGCTTCCTATTCTAGATGGTTGTTTTTGACCTTCCAACCTTGTGGGCTACTTGGTAACTGGCTTCTTGTTTATTTTTTGGTAAGTAACCGAAATTTATTTATAAAATAATGGGAAATCAAGTATGATATAACAACAACAACATTAAACCAACCTGGAAAGATTGATTTTGAACTTCCTACGTTATTATTGAGGATTGCCGCACTGGAATCTCATTCTTGAGAAACTATTTCCATGTTTTAAGGAACTGTTTATGGGTTACATTGATTCTGTTTTCTGGTGCTAAAGAATCTCATTTCTCATTTCAGCATGTATGGTTTAATTTGGAATGTAAAGTATATCACTCTTGGGTATGATATGATTTATATTATGCATATAAATTATGGAATATGAACCAAAAAATACCTAACTATATGTTATTTTGGCTTGTTTTATAATGTGTTGGACTATATGTGTGCTGGTAACTGTTTGAAACCAATTAATAAGTCTGAGGTTTCATTTAGACTCATATCTGTTGCTGTTACTCTGTGGGTTTGTCTGTTTGTTAAGAAGGTTGCAAACAGAATCTGTAGCCTTACTTTCTTTGCCCCTCATATAATGACGTGGCATCACGATGGGGGTCTAAATGTCTAATGATTCGATTATGCAAGCCTCAAGATGCACTTTATGTTAGCGGTATCCAGAATATCACAGCCACCTTGTGTTTGGGTGTTTGTTCACTAAAAGGATGAGATTCAATCCTCAGGAGGTCCTTATATAATATGCAACCTAGGGATACTCAGGAGTATGAGTTACAGTATGCCGCATAAGTTTTCAGCTTTTTGGTATTGTAAGCCAGATTGAGAAATTTGCTTTCTGTGTCACTATATGCAATATATGGGCAAGAAGAAACAGATGTTTATCAAAAAGGGGGAAAGAGAGTAGAAAGCTTAAGAATGAGTTGCATAGCTGAGGATATAGTTAGAAGAATTTTCTTAACATGTATTAGATTTGTGGGTTGGAAGCAATAAGTTCTTGATGGTTCAATTATGAATGACCCGTGAAGTTCACCAGAATTTGGGTAACCCAGTCTGGTTCAAGTGTTCTCTCCCTAGTTTGAACGAGGAATGAACGTCATACATGTAAATTTGTTTTCACTTTTACTCTTCCAGGGGCTACAACTTTTTCTAACCTCATGGGTGCACTCTTGCTCTTGCTTTTGGTCAACTTACTGTTTTGGAAACCTGTTCCATGTCGACTTTTAAATTATCATCTTAAAAAAGACTGTACAAATTGAATTGTATGGTGGGTGCTTATCCAATTGAGTAATCCCCTGTCAGGTACTTTGGGATCTGACCTTGTTGTATCTTATGCTTGTATTTGTTTCTTCTCCTTGCAATAAAATTCTTTGTTAATAATAATAAAAGAACTATCAATAGATTATTTTTTAAGACATTGGGATTGGGCTCCATCTATATTCTCCCATGATGGTATTCTGCATAGCTAGTTCCACCCCCACAATTTGATTAAGCTCAACATTGATGGCAGCTCCATTGGCAATCCAGGGCCGGTGGGGATTTGGGGGTGTGTTAAAAAACCCATGATGGATCTATTTTATTCGTCTTTTCTACTCCCACTGGTGTTTGTGACTCCGGTACTGCAGATTTGAATGCAGCCATTAGTAGTATGGGGATAGCCCTTTGGCTAGGGTGGAGAGACTTAATCATTGAAGAGGACTCCAAGCTCATGATTGGTTGGCTTCAGAAAAGGACAGGAGGGCCATGGAGATTTTTTCATTTGATGTGGAAAGCTTGATCTTTGAGTTCCAATAAAAACTTCACTTTTGTATGGAAGAGTTGATCGGCGAATTGTTTAGCCGATAAATTGGCTAATTCAGGGGTATAAGATATTATGTATTTGGGCTCTTATCCTTATGGGTAGTCCCTCTTGAGGGCCCTGTCCTTTCTGTCAGTTCTTATTTTTGTTGTATGTAGCTCCTTTTCTTGCAATAAAATTTGGTTATTGATTTAAAAGAAAAAGAGGCTGCACAGATAGAAAAGTATCTGAACCATTATTTGCCAAAATATACCTCTATTCCTTTGTAATTTTACTGTAATTGCTTTTGTGTCTTTTGTCCCCTTATCATCTTTGTCATAGAACCTAATCTAGTGATCTATGACTACTGCATTATGTTGGTTTTTGTTGCTAATATTGGAGATGCAAAAGCAGTGCTGGCACGATCATCCAGTGCTGATGGATTGGAGAATAATGTTAATGCGACCAGTGCATTAAAGGCCATTCTTTTGACAAGAGAACACAAAGCTATCTTTCCACAGGAACGTGCTCACATCCAGAAGGTGAGGACTGTATACATTTAATTTAAATTATTATATCTTCTCTATTGTGTTTGTTAAAGTTTATTGGTACCATAGGCTGTAGGTACTTCTAGTATTTTCTTATTACTTTTTTTTTTTTAGCTCGTGTATATGAGTAGTTACTCATATACTAAGGGGCATTATTGTAATAGCTTATCTTAATCTTAATGTTATAAATATACCTACTGCTATCGATTAGGCTGTAGGTAGTTCTAGTATTTTCTTATTATTACTGTATATGATTAGTTTCTCATCTTCTTCTTCCTCTTCTTTTTGCTAGTACTGCTTTTCTTATTTCTAAACCTTGTCACATGGTATCAAAACCAGGAGGTCAGGTGTTCGATCCCTGGTAAGTGCGAGGGTTTTTTGGTGTGTGTTGTTATGCCCTTACGTGAACAAGCAGTAGGAGAAGAAAGAAGAAGAAGAAGAAGAGGAAGGAGAAATAGATGAGGAGGAGAACAAGACTCAAGGTAGGTTAGAATAGTCTCTAACCGTGAGCAGTATTCATTATATAATATGAGGAAATAAACACAAGGACTGAACTACCCCCCATTAGTATAAAACATGACTATAATACCCATAATTAAAACAAGGAAAACTAAGTCCCAAATTACCCCTATCGATAGGAGTAAACACTCTTATCTCGACACTCTCCATCAAGCTGGAGCATAAACATTAGTACATTACCCATGCCCAGATTGAAGCAACCATCACAAAAGTTTGGGCGAAACAAGGCTTTAGTGAACATAGCACCAAGCTGATTTCCAGAAGTTACAAATGGAGTTGCGATCAGTTTCCTTGTCACAACATCCTGTACAAAATGATAGTCCACCTCAATGTTTTTTGCCCGCTCATGAAAAATTGGGTTACCAACAATGTAGATGGCAGCCTGATTGTCACAAAACATATTTGTAGGTTTAGTAAAAGGAAAACCAAGCTCTCGAAGAAGAGATTTCAGCCACATCAACTCAACTGTAGTATAAGCTATAGACCTATACTCAGCCTCAACACTAGACCTTGCCACATTATTCTGTTTTTTTTCTCCTCCATGTAACAAGATTACTGCCAACGAACGTGTAAGACCTCCTATCACCTTCAGCACCAGGCCAATCTGCATCTGAATAGCCAACCAACTCAATATACTTATTAGGTCTATACATGAGACCCTTTCTTGGAGCATCCTTGAGATACCTCAGAATCCGACAGGCAGCCTCCTTGTGAGCCTTCTTAAGAGATTTAATAAATTGACTTATAACACCCAGAACAAAGGATGTGTCTGGCTTGGTAACAATAAGATAAAATGAGCTTAACAACTAATCTCCTGTAATGATGCTTATTGGTAAGCTCTTTACCATCATCAACCCCAAAATATCAACAGTATTGGATGCCAATCATTCTCAGTTAAAAAATCAAGCAAATATCTTCTTTGAGAGAAACTAACCCCTTTCTTGCTACGAACAAATCTCAATACCAAGAAAATACCTGAGAAGACCCAAATCTGTCATAGAAAATGCTGCTGTACGTAGAATTTCACCTTTGTAATACCAAGTGTATCATTACCAGATATAACAATATCATCAACGTATACAATTAACACAATCACTATGGAGTCTTGTAGCAATATCAGACCACAAAACAAGCAATAGGATAAGAATTGGAGAGAAGAAAGAAGAAGAAGAAAAGGAAGGAGAAATCGATGAGGAGAACAAGCCTCATGGTAGGTTAGAATAACCTCTAACCGTGAGCAGTATTCTTTATATAATATGAACAAGGACTGAACTACCCCCCATTATTATAAAAAATGACCAAATACATGTATTTAAAACATAGAAAACTAAGTCCCAAATTACCCCTATCGATAGGAGTAAGCACCCTGATCTCGACACATATGTCTACTTTTAGTTTATGCATTGATTGGTTTATCCGTTATATTGTAGTTCAACTTGTGTATCTGTGCCTTATACATTGCCATCTAGTTATGTCCTTGGGCTTACCATGATTTTGTTTCTTTGTTTTTCTAGGCTGGTGGTTCTGTGAGTTCAAATGGACGACTGCAAGGGCGTCTTGAAGTTTCTAGAGCCTTTGGTGATCGCCAATTTAAGAAGGTTTTTGACTTTCTGTTCTAATGGCTCTCACTTTTACTTGTGCACACTTTGCTATGTATTGCTAATGACCTTTTACTTCTGCATTCATCTTTGTTGAGTGAGACTGGTTGTGTTTGGTCAAATATGTACAAATTGCATTGGTGTGTCTAGGGTTTTCCCTTCCTCTAATTCAATTGGTTCACCTACTACCAAAGGGGGAAAAAAAGTGAATCACTAGCTAATTACTAGCCAAAATACATATGATTGCTTAATTTTGAAGCTGTTAATATCTCCAAATTGATTCTATACTGGTAGGAACAAATTCAATTGGTCAAACTTCACACTATTACTTAATGGTGAACCCACCCACCCACCCCCACCCCAACCCCAAACACCCCCCCCCCCCCCAAAAAAAATAAAATTTGAGTGTAAGACAATTATCCAATCCTACCATCCCCATTGCCACCGCCAACCATGTGGGGCCTCACATCATCATAATGATTCCAAACTGGAATATTGGCCTTATAATTAAGGCCTTGATGCTGTCTTCCATACACTTTGATGAGGCTGTTAAGTCTGGATCCCTCGAGTCTTCTTAACGACTTCAAACCAAGCTTTTCTGGCATTGTGTTGTCCTTTTGACCTCCAACTTGCACCGTATTTCTCGTCACTTGAGCATGTGGAGGTGAAATGTCCTTAATAAATGCCGATCTTTGAATTTATTTATGTGGTGACTAAGTTATATGTATGCTTTTGAAACCATTTAAAATGTATAATTATGAGGAAAATATGCATTGCAGGTGGGTGTTATCGCAACTCCAGATGTACACTCTTTTGATCTTACCAAAAGAGAACGCTTCATTATTCTTGGCTGCAATGGCCTGTGGGGAGTATGTGTTCTGTCAACTACATGCAATATTTTCAGAAACATGATTCGTCAATGGCTATTATTTTTACTGTTATTATAACCTTAATGTTGTTGATTTGACCAGGTATTTGGACCAAGCGATGCTGTTGATTTTACTCATAAACTGTTAAAGGTAACAGTATCTCATACCTATTACCCCAAAAAAAAAAAAAAAAAAAAAGTATCTCATACCCCTTCTGTGTTAGGAAAGAAGCTCCTTGACCTGAATGTTTTACCATTTTTGTACTTCTCCTGTAAGTGTCTTCTCTTTGTCTATTTGGCCACTGTGTCCACTAGCTGGAGCTTCAGGCTGGGACATGATTTAAAAATCTGCCCCTGCATGCATTGATGGATGTTATTTAGGCTATGATCACACTGTTGTAGTATGTGGGGAAATTTGAGTTAAGGTGCATTAAACAAATTTTTTTTTATTAATGCTAAATAAGCTAAACATTTTATTTTTAAAGCAGTAATCCTAACTTCACTAATGTCTATCTAAAAGTAGTGAACTATTCAGTTGAGATGCTGCCAATTTTACAAGCATAACCCTGCTTATATGATTTAACATTTGAGAAGTTCAATCATACAAAATATAAGCAACCACAAATGTTGGGTCAAGAAAAGGTTTGCTGAACACAATGATTTGGTTCAATTAGGTTTGTCTGGCCTGGCAGTTGTCTCTTCTCTGAATACTTTTCACCTCTTTTTTTTCATTTTTTTTCTTTTTGTAATGGTTTTCTTAGGCTTTGAGGGATGTTGTTGATCATTTTAGTATGTTAAATATTTAAATCGACGAATACAGAACATTATAAAATTTGTGGAACCCCAGGAAATATGGTGGAAACACTATCAGCATGCATTTAGTTTTAGGTTAAAAACAAAGCATGGATACATGTTCAGAAGTCTTATGCTAATAACAAAATTAAGTTAAAAATGGTCTAATCATTCTGAGGCACATATCTGGCACTTGAAGTTTAAGAGTTATTTTCTTACACCTCATCTTTGATTGTTACAGATCATGTAACACATTTATGCATGGATGTGAGGAGTTATGCTGGAACATGCATTATACTACTGCTAAAAGCCTTCTGAAATAAGAAAAGCAAGTTGAAAGGCTATGTATGCAATGTTGATATTTTTGAAATTATCATTTGTATGCATACATTTTTATGGTAGTGATGTAGTGTCTTTTATTTACAATTACTGAATAAAATCATCCTTGCATATGTGATGGGAATCCATACATTTAAATTTGTGTAGTTTGTTCTGCATTTCTTTTAGTAAAATGGGAGGTAGTTGTGACCTTTTGACAAATATGATGAAGTCCAAGGGTAAGACATGAAAGGAATAATTCAGTGAACATGCATGCAAATTGAGGTGATGCAAGGAATGATTCAGCTAATGTGAGGCCTAATAAAGGTTGGAGGAAACTGACATGGATATATGTTGAGGTGAGTTACTGTGAATATGTGATAGGGTGCAAATCACCTGGATTAATAGATGGATCTGGATAACAAATTAAGATTTTGTGTTATGGACACCAAATAGTTGTAACAATGATTGACTGTAACAGTTATAATGAAGATCTTAATAATTAATTCATGTAGAAAGTATTTATTAGTAATTAATTCATAAAAATGCTATATAATTGCTGGAGTGGATATAAGTATAGAATATATCAGCTGTACATGTTTTCTGTGACATTTTCTACATTATTATAAACTTTGAGTTGAAAGGTAAAAGTTTATTGAAAATTGGGAAAAAAGAAATCTTTCTATGCCCCCATCTTTAAAAATCACATGGTTGGAATTTGCATGAACACTTCAATGCAAATATTTGTATTCTACCAGAATAACAACTTTCGACTGCAAAACATCACATGTAGAGATGGATTAGTTAGTCATTTTGCTGGTCTATGTCTGGATCGATACAATGCGATATTTCTTATCTCCTATTCCATTTACCTTTCTCTTGAAACTTAGGCCTCAGAAATGCATCAGCCAACATTTACTGAGACATTTTGTAAACCTTGCTGTCTACACATGGTAATACTAGTTCCAGGTGATAAAGAATGCTGTTCTACAACATGAATGGTATTTTATAAACTGTTGGTTTAAAGAGTAGGTTCTTCTTAAGCCCCAATCCCCAGTACAGTTACATACACACAAAGGAAGGGCCTATTTTTGGCCCATCTAATGTGAAGAATATTTACATTGGCACAATGCTATTGAAAGCGTTTATGCATGTCCTTTGTTATCCAGAACTGAGCAAGAAAACTACTTATGATAAGTGGTTGTTTCTGCAACCATCTAGTTGTGTCATGGCAACTATTTAAAGATTTTAAATTCCTGTTTCCTTTTTTTCTTAGCAGGAGGGTTTACCTGTTAGTGCTGTGAGCCGTCGTCTTGTAAAGGAAGCTGTCCTAGAGCGGCGTTGCAAAGATAATTGCACTGCCATTGTCATTGTTTTCAGGCACAAGTAAATGATGCATCTGTTGTGATCTTTAAGGGAGTTTTAGTTGTCGGTTGTTTTCTGTTTGGGGTTTCTGTTGATGGGCCTTGTCAGACATCCAGTCACTCATTCATATGGGTTTTGTTCATTTGGCCAGTTCTTGTACACCAGACTTCACTTCTTCAAATTATGATGAGTTTGGGAAATATGTAAGAGGAATGTGCCAGTTTTTGGCTGAAAATCTGTATTTTTTTTATTTTATTTTGTAATCCTCAGGAATTTAGTAATCTGTGCTCTATATATGATATTCTTGGGTGAAGTGCAATGTTTTTCTACTTTTGAAATAGAGTGACCGGGTTTACCAAAAAAAAAAAAATAGAGGGGAAATTTACACATTACACATACCACCCTTGAGGTTTGACGAAAGGATATTTTCACCCCCCAGGTTTGAAAAATTCTGTGTACTCCCCTAAGGTTTGCAAACAGTAACAAATAAACCCATTCAGTCACTTCATGACTAACACTGTTAAAAAAAAGAGATGAATTGACAAAATTAGCCTTGGAAGAAAATTTAAAAAAAAAAAAAAAAAAACTGCAACTCATCTTCCCCAAATCGATTGGGGAAGATGAGTTGCAGGCTGAAACTCTTGTAATTTACTCACTGACTCAGGGCAAGGGAATGATGGTTATGTTGTCGGTGGACATCGGAAGACCTACCTTCATTCAATGTCATATTCGCTCACCTTCTTGTTATCAACACCAAGACTAATAGTCGCTGCAATCGATGGTTATGAAGGAGAGCATAACCATGAGGTTATTGAAGCACCAAGTGGTTTTACAGATTTTCAAGATTGAAGCACCAAGTGTAGAGCAATCCATTCCTTTTTCTTTCCTCCTTTTACTTTTTCTTCTCCTTTTGCTATTTTTCCTTCGTCGTCGCTGCCACCGCCACCACCACCTCAAATCCTTCTTCTCTCGCTCCCCTGTAGCCCCACCACCGTCCTCTCCAGTCTTGTCCGCCACATCTCGCACCCAACAGATGGCCCCCGTTGTTGCAACCGCAACCGCAATCACGCCACCATCCATGCACTGGCATACCAAGCATCGCCACAAGCCGCCCACATCCATATCTTAAAATTTTAGAGAAAGAGAGAGAGAGAGGGCGGAGGTGTACAATTAAAAAAATAAGAGAAATGGGAGATGGAGAGGAACCCTGATCTTCTTCGTTTCTTCAAATGCCTCTATTGTAGGGTATTATCAGAAAATGGGTTTCAACTTTGGGTTCAAGAGAAATGGAGCAGATGAAGACCACATCGGACTAATCCAGCTCTTGAATCATCTTCTTCAGATCCAATTTCTCACTACCACCACATCCACAAACCGCACCTCCACCACCCAAAACCCCATCTTTGACTCCGGTTTCCAGATCTAGAACATGCCCACCGCCACCCAACTCAAACCTCATATCTACATCCCTTCTCATGTCTATTGTAATATTTCTCTATTAAGATTTACAGGTACGCCATATCTAGGCATCATAGATATTTAAGTAAAATTTCCCCCAATGGTCAAATGAAAAGGCATGAGCTAAAATAGGTTTGAGACCTGCAACTCATCTTCCCCAATCAGGAATTGCAGGTTTTGTTTTTTGTTTTTTGTTTTTTTTTGGGGTTCTTTTTTAAAGGGCAATTCCGTCAGTTCAAGTCTAATTTTTAACAGTGTTAGTCATGAACTGACGGAATGGATTTATTTGTTACCGTTTGCAAACCTCAGAGAGGTACGCAGAATTTTTCAGACCTAGGGATGAAAATATCCTTTCGTCCAACATCAGGGGTGCTATGTATAAATTTTCTAAAATAGAGTGACTGACAGCAGCGCTACGGTTAAAAACGTTAAACACACCCTTAAACAAACCACTTGACTACACTGTTGAAAATTTTAATTTCAATCTTTAACTGTTGAATATATAATCCCACTCAACCTGTTCACCGTTACAGCAAGTTTCCCAACTTTACCCTTTCCTACCATTGTCTCCCTCTTTTCTGGCGGTGACCTACCTCGGATCTCTCTCCGTCCACCACTGCAACTATCTCAACCCTATTTTTTCACCGGAGTTGAAACCATTGTGAATGTTAAAAATCATCGAACAGGAACGTCAAGTTTTTTATTTGGATTTTCAGATCTGAAACTGTAGATTTGGGTTTTCAATTTTTTTTTATGCGCCCTCCTTCATTCTTCGCCGAGGGTTTCAACGGGTGGGGTTGGGAGTACAAACAAGGGATGGAGAGAGGAAGAGATGGGAAAGCATTCGTTTGGGGCGAGGATTGCGTGAGAATTACCATAGCAGCAGAGGGGACGAAGGCACGGAGTAAAAGGGCAATTGGAGGGACCCGATGAAGCTTTTTTCCTTTTGCTGCGGTGGCTGTTGTAGTCTTAAATCTGAAAAAATTTTCATGCTTCAGCAGAACTCGGTGAAACAACATTAATAGCCCACTTAAGGCTTCGATCAATAATGACAGAGGTTGAAGGATTCCTTAATTTCACCCTCGTTCCTCCCCTCTCTCATTTTTCTCATCCTTGATTCTCTCTCAATTAGAAGAGATCACCTCTCCTTTCTTTTTTTTTTTTAAGAAAGCTAAATATTTGAAGAGGAAGAAGAAGAAAATATGGAGCAGACTTGAAACTAAAGTTTCAGATCTGAAAAAAAAAAAAACGAAACTTTTGCCCAGCAGAGTTGAGAAATCGAAAAAAAGGGGAAACCTGAGATTAAGCTTTTGCTTGAGCACCCAGCAATTCCCATATCAACAATCTTTCCTCTCTGAAAGGGGAGAAAGGGAGAGAGCTACAAAGGCAGAGAAATAGAGAGAACAGAAATTGCAGGGAGGGTGGAGGGTGGAGGTGGGAGGGCGGAAGTAGGCGGTGGTTCTCAGTGAAAAAGAAAATGGTTTAACCAATAGTAAGTTACATTGTTTCACACCATCAACGGTTAGGATTAAAGGTAAAATGTTCCACGGTTGAGATTTAACGGTGTTGCTAATTTATCCGTCGTGCTGCGAATTTTTTCCCTTTGAAATAATTGGAATTCCATTTCAAGCGCAGCGGATTGTGAAACCATAATGGGAGGCTACTCAGATGTTCTGATCTGATGGCCCTCTATGTTATACAATCTGAATGAAACTAGACTCTTGGCAAGTAGCAACTTCATCAGCCATTTCCAGTCTGATGAAGAAGGTTTCTTCATTGCTGTAGCATAGCATTTGTAGACAGAGAGATATCTATGGATTTAAACGTTTAGATTTGAAAAGTATGGGATCAAAAATCGATAACATACAGGCATAAATTGTGGGATTAAATCATGTCTTGTTAAAAAAAAAATTTATGTACGATTAACTAAATATTAGTATTTGATTTGCAAGTCATAAGTGTATAATATTAAATTATTTTTGAATCATGAATTAAATCAAAAAATTTATTGCTGTTTTTTTTTTTTTGCCACTCAAATAAATTTAACTTTTTACCCACAAAAGAAAAAAAAAAAAAAAACTGTTTAAAACTTGTTATATATTTTTGTATGTTTTTTACCATGCATTTGGAATCAGTTCCAAAAACAGGAAAAATGACAAACATTTTAACTAACTATGGTCAAGATTTGTGAGTGCGGGGAATATTCACGTATGTGAACGCACATGAATGATTCACAACAGTTCAGATGGAATCCATTTTGTGGGAATGTTCCATTTGAACGGCTGTGAGTCGTTCAAGTACAGGTGAACGAACATTCAACCCCCCCTACTTTTAGTAAAAGCTATGGTCAAGGTTTCTACCCATTAAATGATGTGAAGACTAGTTCAATGTAGAGAAGGGGACTTAAAATGTACTAGGATAACAAGGGTGTTAATACAAAACACCAAGAAACACGAAGAAACAAAAACGGATTAAAGAAGACGAGAGATTTAACGTGGTTCACAAATCAATACGATATACTACATCCACAAGCGAAGTTGAAGATGATTCAGTACTATTTGATGGAAGAAAATACAACAGATGAGATCTATCAAGAAAATCAAAAGGTCGCAGTAAGAATTCTCTTTAGAAAACCCTAACTCGAAGCCTCAAATCTCACTTTTTTCTTGCTTACACAAGAAGATTATAAAACAAAGAAATACTCCTCCAAGTCAGATCGTACCATACCATTGGGGTTTTGCTTTGATTTATCAATCTAAGCCTTTCACTACCATCACAAACCTCACAAAATTTTCCTTCCTAATCGTGGGGTAAACTTTGAAGCAGGTACAATAATTCAAGACACACATAATAAAGGTGATGGAAACATGTTCTTTTTTTGGTAAGAGTGATGGAAACATGTTCACAGCCTCATGGACATGGAAGATTAATCAGCAAAAAGAGAATAAAGATTGTGATGTTGAAGCTAACCTTACATGTATCAGAATATTTGTGGATCTAACCATGATAAGATGTTATCCCAAGAGTAGGGATTGGTTACCCACCCATTAAGCATTATTCGCTAGAGATCAGGGCCGAGTATCTTATATGTGGGTGGATAAGTGAATTGTTGCTAAGTACAGTGAATCCTGTCTTTCAAACCTAACCCGACCCACAAACCTCTTAAGATTTTGGTGTTGGTATCAGTCGGTCACCCTGTATTGCAGCCCAACATATACAGCCTGCACTCAAGGTTCTAGTTCACAGGTATCAGGATCTGTATTAGTTGTCGTCGATACTGATACCAATATTGATATGGATTGATTGTATCGATTCGTTTCGGTCCAATTTTAATACAAAAAATCATTTTTGACCATATCAGCTGATAGGCAAATAATGGTATCTTCCACATGAGGTTCAATCTATATGGGTCAAAATAGGAGAAAGAATGTCAATATGGATCCCACAGCTTATTATGTGAGGAGGCCCATGATGGTATCTGTACAGGCCAATGAGAGTGCACGTAAGGGTATCGATATAAATGCGGTTTTCTTATTCATTGGGGGCAAAGTGGTACTCTGCATATTACGATCAGGTAGCGTTCTTTTCCCGTCTTTCAATTAATTATCAACTCTCACTCAACTCCCTCTTAATTGGTGGGGTTTAGTCTCACATTGGGTGGGTGGGGTCTCTGTGTTTGTGTTTATTAGCACTCCATGGCTTGAAAGGTTGGTTAACCCTTTTGAGCTGCGTGCGCGCACTTGATAATTAAAAAACATATGGGTTGACCCCCATGGTGCCTCGCTTAACTTTCTCTTAAAGGCCTAATAATATTATAAAGTTTCCCTCCACCCATAGAAGACGATTCACAAACCCCTCCTAGAGTTTTAGTATGTTCCAAAATACCCTCCCGATATCCTTTCCTGCCCTTTGCTTCCACCCCGCAGTGGAGGGAAACTCAATTCTATTATAAATGTTTGTAATTTGCAATTCCCTTATCGCGTATCTCTTCATACATAGACATACAAGAAGATTCATGAACAACAAGGTTAATCATGAATACATGAACTACATTTCATATATATTAGATGTCAACCTCCATGATCCATTATCATGGCCCTTCCACTTGCTAGCTTAATTTTCTATGTAACAATTAGTCTACCAAACATGTTTGTCTAAAAATAATCACAGTTCTTCACATGTTCCATTTACAAACCATATGACAGATTCCTATCAAAAATGATCTTTTGGAATCCATGTCTATAGTCTCACATGCAGCATTTCTATATGGAGTCTTAATCTTTGTAACCATTGGTGCGGATTCCAAATCTTGTATAATTTGTGGGTTCCAATTGCAATATTATTATAATTTATTAGTGATAATGAGGACTGTTCCTATTGAATCAAGAAAATGATTGTCAAAAGTCCAGGGAGGGATACTGAGATATGGAGACTGTCAAGGGCGTTATTGGTCAATTTTTCATTTATTTTGATTCTGTGGTTAGTGGTCCATCATATTAATGATCATTTATATATATATATATATATATATTCTGGCTAAGCTTAAGAAGACTAGGGAATGTCTTGAACAGCCACATAGAGCATGTGGAAGTTCAAATCAAATAAAGTATTTTCAATCATCTTTCAATTATGGTTTTAAATGTCGGTATCGTGATTGATATCAATCACGGCCGATACCTATCAGGCCATACCAAACGATTTACCTTTACTAAAAATCATTACATTGACATGGGATCGACTAAGTATCGATCGATCCAATACCGATATTTGAAATCATGCTTTCAATGGCCAAAGGTGTGAACCTCAACATCGATTACTCAATCAAGGTGGTGGTTTGAGGCTAAATGCAGTTGAGGTTGGAGTGTGGTTTTAAAATGTTGCCACAAAATGTGATAATATATTTCCCCTCTGCATGTGCTTTCACGTATTTTCAGTTTTCTTGTTCATTTTCAGAAGGTCTAAAGGAGGGACCACATGCAATATAGATTCCTTCTATTTCCTTTGTTTATCCATTAATCCCTGCAACTACCTACCCTAAATTTTCATTAGATCACCTAATTTGATTGAGAATTTATTATTTCTTGGTAGTGTTACTCCAAGTTTTTAAATTGCATAAATCCCCATGAATTGAATAGCTATTGTCAGAGTTTCTCTCTAGCTCATTCTCCCCAATAAATACTTCATTGAGAGGAACACTATTTCACTATTTTACTATTTTTTATACCAATTTGAGGAGAAATAATAAAAAAAGGGTTTTTGTCAAATGCCCCCTAAAAATGTCTATTTGTCTAAATGCCCTCTTACAAATTTTTTAATTGTAAATTTCCCCCTATTTTCAATAAATTATAGCATTTAGGTCCTGTCCGTTATTGTGGGATGTTAGTTTTAGGGTATGTAATGACCAAAATGCTCTTGTGAACAAAACCAACAAAAATTAAAATGTAAAGTGACCAAATTGCCCTCATTTTCTCTAAATGGTTTAGGGTTTGAAACTGAAAATCAAACCCTAAACCATTTGGGGAAGATGAACCCTAAATCAAACCTCCAAAATTGAAGTTGCAATGAAGAAAGTTTCCCATGAATCAAGACAAGGGATGAGGGAATTTATAGCTGAGATCGTTTGTAGAGATGTAGTAACCATCCTAATTTCAGAAATCTCTGCAAGTATACCTCTCTAAGCTCAAAAAACCCATCAATTTGCTCTCGAGAAAGTTAAAGCATCTGTTGCTGTATTTGTTTTTCCTTCTTGTCTGTTTTTCATTGCCCTATAAATCCAAAAAAAATCTCGATAACAAAAAGAGTTTCAATTTCTTTTTCCCTTTCTTCTTTACTTTGTTAACCTGATTTCAGTATCAAATCATATACAATGCTTTACCAAACAAAAAAGAAGAAGAAGAAGAAAAAGGAAAAGAAAATCTCAAAAGGATATATATATAGAGCACAAAGATAAAATGTTAAAAGACCAATTTCTTCCCAAGCTCTCTTTTTTTCCTGCAATTTTCTCTAACTAGAGAGCAACTTCAGCCTTCAGGGACACATTAAACGTATGTTTGAGTCCCAGCGCTGCAACATTTCTCATTGCTGCTGTATCTGTTTGAGTCCCACTGCAACTCTCTCTTTCTCTCCCCTTATCTCCACCTCAATTTTTGTTGTTTGATTAGGATTATGTGCCTGTGCACGATGGAGTAGTAGCAAACGCGAGGTGGGAGGTTGAGCAGGTGTCATACGTTTAATTTAGAGCGTCTCCAGATAGTTGCAGTGGGAGGGTGCTCTCCGGGAGCAGTGAGAAATGTTGCAGCGGTAGAGGGCGGGAGGTTGCAGCGCGAGAGGGCTTGGGCAGTGATGACAAGGGGGGGGGGGGGGGGCTTAAGGGCGTGCTTCAAGCCCACATCTGCACATCCATGCTCGACTGGCATTGGTCTTCCCTACTGCAATATACACATTATCATCATAGAGATAAGAACTGTGGCATGGGTCTTCCCCTCAATTTTGGAGGTTTGGTTTTAGGGTTCATCTTCCCCAAATGGTTAAGGGTTTGATTTTCAGTATCAAACCCTAAACCATTTGGGGAAGATGAGGGCAATTAGGTTACTTTACATTTTAATTTTTGTTGGTTTTTGTCATAAGGGCATTTTGGTCATTACACACCCTAAAATTAACGTTTAACATCCCAAAATAAAGGACAAGGCCAAAATGCTATAGTTTGTTGAAAATAGGGGGACATTTACAATTAAAAAAGTTGTAAGAAGGCATTTGGACAAATAGGCATTTTGAAGGCGGCATTTGACAAAAACCCTAAAAAAAATTCCTCATTTGTTAAGATATGAAGAGTAATGCAGTTTTTTTTTGGGTTTTTGACAAATGCACCCCCTGAAAAGGCCCATTTATCCAAATACCCCTTATAACTTTTCTAATTGTAAATTCCCTCCTATGTTCAAAATATTATAGCACTTTGGTCCATACCTTTAATTTGAGACGTTAGATGTTAGTTTTAAGAAATCTAATGATCAAAATGCCCTTTTAATAATAATCCACCAAAATTAAAGAATAAAATGACCAAAATACCCTCATCTTCCCCAAATGGATTATGGTTGCAATTGAAAATTTTTTCCCCCAAATTGGTTAGGGTTTGAACCCGTCCGGAAAGCAAGAGATCAGAATTGGTTAGGGTTTGAACTCATCTGAAAATAATGTAAAATACAGTATCATTACCAATTCTGATCTCTTACTTCCGAGAGAGGTTCAAACCCTAACCAATTTGGGGAAATTTTTTTCAGTTTCAACCCTAATCCATTTGAGTAAGATGAGGGCATTTTTTATCATTTTATTCTTTAATTTTGGTGGGTTATTATCAGAAGGGTATTTTGATCATTAGATTCCTTAAAACTAACATCTAACGTCCCAAATTAACGGTAGGGACCAAAGTGCTACATTGTTTTGAAATTAAGGGAAGTTTACAATTATAAAAGTTGTAGGAAGGCATTTGGACAAATGAGAATTTTCAGGGGGGCATTTGTCAAGAACCCTTTTTTTTTTGGTAAACATCAAGTAATATCTCACAAAGTTGAGGATAGAATGGTCACTTTAAAGATTTAAACAAGGGGCCAACAAAAAGGAATTTAATAACAAAACTAAGGGGTAGCGGGGACATAATCAATGAATAGTAAGTGGGGTTATCCTTTCTCTAAAGACCTGGCCAGCCAACATGATCTAGCGCTATTGTGTCCCCCCACAACAAAATTCAATTCTCAAGTCAAAGAAAAACTAAGTAAAAATGAAGAGATTACATGCAAAACATAAGTAAACAGATCAAACAAACAAAAAGAATATTAAGCTATGAGAATATGCCAATAAGATAATAGTATATGACTCCATTAATATATGTACTTGTCAGGCACTTTGGCATCTTCATAACCCAAACCATGAACCCTATAAAACTTGTTCTTCATCACATTATAAATAGAATCATCTTGTGATTACACTTCACCAAAAGTTGAAGGTGAAGTCAGAAATCAAAAGAGAAGACAATTATGGGAGGAGGGAGAGTTGTTTCTGAGAAGATGAAGCTTCTCTTATCATTACTTTCTTCAGTTCTGCTTTGCAGGATTTCACATTGTCTCCAGACTTGCACTCAACATGGGTGTCAGCAAAGAAACATTATATCACTGCTTTTGTTGGGACCTATTTCTTATTTTTTGGAGAAGTAAGTTCCAACTTCTATGTTTTCATCATCTTTCATCATAGAGGGAAAAGAATTGTTTCTTTGGATTAACACACAAACAATTATTGATTGTGATTTTCAGGAAAGAGAGACCACCTCTTACTTTCCCTTTGTTGGTTCAGTTATTCTTTCTTGCATTGATTGGGTAAGCATGGTTAAGGATTAGTAGTAATTAATCAACTTATGTGCCTCTTTTTTTCAGTTAAGAGTTTGTTTATCATGGTTTAATTTGTTTTCAGGAGCACTGCTAATCAGGGATTTTATCTCCTTGGTTTGTATTATGCATCTCCAACTTTTGCTTCTGCAATGCAAAATTCAGTTCCTGCAATTACTTTTGCCATGGCTGCAATTCTAAGGTAATTAAAATTTTAGGTTTATAAGACATGATCTTCGGCTTACCTCTTTAATTGATCTCTTCTTCCACCCACCTAAATTTCTCACAGGCTTGAGGAAGTTAAAATAACAAGAAGATCGAGATGGATTGGCAAAAGTGCTAGGAACCATTGTTAGTGTAGGAGGTGCCACTGTCATTACTCTCTACAAGGGCACACCTCTACTGCACCATTCTCATCACCCACTGGAAATTTCAATAGAAGGGGAAGCATTGAAAATCCTTCAAAAAATGTCCAGAACTGAACATTGGGTTGTCTTTACCTTCTTGGGCATTGCTTATCATGGTCTGGCTGGATGGTTTTTCAGGTTAGCCTCTAATTACCATTAAGTACTACTTAATTAGCTTCATGACATTTGCTACTTATAAAGGCATATATGCAATTTTTTTTTTAAACTCCAAATTCTAATTGTATACAGGCTCCAATTATACAGAAGTACCCAGCTAAACTTACTCACTTCATTCAATTCACTTGCTTCTTCAGAGTAATACAGTTCTTGGTTATAGCAGCCTTTGCAGAAACAGATCTTGATCGTTGGAAAATCCAATCTGGAGAGGAGCTTTTAACCATCCTCTATGCTGTAATTCCTTCAAATCTGTGAAAATTAACTTTGGGAAATTTATATATAAGAAATTTGATAACTTAATTCGCCGTTACCTCTTAACCTACTATTCCACTGTTTTTGTCACTAGGGAGTTGTGGCTTCTGGGATTGTTGTTGCTCTTCAAACATGGTGTATCCACAAAGGAGGACCAGTTTTTGTAGCAGTCTTTCAGCCTGTGCAGATGGTTTTAGTTGCAGTCATGGCATCACTGATACTTGGTGATCAGTTATACGCAGGAGGGTAAGTTATATATACAGGAAGAAGACCAACAAAAAAGAAAGAAAAACAGAATATAAAGCCTATGGGAGTTTACCGGCCCAACTAATAAGCTTTTTCTTCTGGCAGGATTATTGGTTCAGTTCTCATCATCATTGGTCTTTACTCAGTTCTTTGGGGGAAAAATGAAGAAAAGAAAATGAGAAAACAAATGGAGGAAGAAACATTGACAAAGCATCTCCTTGATGAGGAAAGTGCCATTAAACAAAGTGAAGCTGTATCTGACTTGCCATGACAAACCCATATGCTGACAGGTTAAGACAGTTCAGATTTGAGTGATTAAGCTCTGAAACAACTAAAGATCTGGGAAGAAAGATATTGTCCTCCTGGTCTAACATAAGTTCAGCAAGACAGCAATCCAACATGTGAATCTAGCTAGGTTGGCCTTCTGCCTAGTTCCTAGCTACTTGTGCATGAAAGAGAAGCTCATCTTGAAGATCTCTTAGATTTTAAGATCTGATATGGCTGGGTTTCCTGAATTGTATACTACTACTGCAATTAATTTCTCAGAGTTGATGGAAAGGATCTTTTTGTATATAAACAATATTAAGTCAAGTTGTAGAAGGCATTTTGAGATTCATGTAAGAATTTTCAAATCCATAATTGGAGAGGAAGAGAGAGACCATGAACTGGTCCCCTCGGCAGATTGGTTAGCTTTAGAGACTTGATGATCTTCATGACAAAACCGGATTGATCTGTAGGACCCATTTGGATTTGGTGGGGGAAAATGTAAATAGATCCATCCAGGATCATTTATCTATACGTGTACGCTTCACATGCGATTAGGTGATGGCATGTGTCATTTTTCTTACATAAATATGTCTTTCATGTACTCTTAATATATAGTAGCATGGAGGGGCATTATGGAAATAAAAGAACACACCATCATCTAATTGTACATGAAGCGTATGATTCATACTACTCTTGAATTAGCCCATCGTTTGGTTAATTATAAGGGTCGTGTACATGTGCCAAGTCAACTTGGGACTGATTAAGCACAAGTTAACTTCGTGATCCCCCTCATAACTCAACCAACTAGGCATGGGTCACCTCCGTTTGTGGTTAAACAGTAATTAATTTGTTGATTCGAGATTGAAGGCGGATCACGAGTTAGCTATAGCCTATCCATCCAAAAGCTAAAAGCGGATGCGAGAGGTTTTTGACTGGACGGATCAAAACACACAATAGCAGCCCAAGCTTAGGGCGCTTGATCTCATTGCAGGGCTAGCTTCACCACTCATGTTCTTTGCATCTCTCTCCTTAACATTTGCTTTGGAACAGTTTTTGGGATGGAATTTGGGCTGGGCCGGGCCAGCCCTAGAACTTAGAAGGCATGTTGTGGATCTCTAATTGGTGCAATTTCTAAAGCAGTGGACCTCTAATAGGAGGTTAAAACCTTAGCGTGTATGTAATACGTATGAGATCTTTTTAAGAAGAGCGAAAGCCAAGCCAAATAGGAGATTAGGTTAGGTGGGTGAGATCTGGGATTGCAAATTACCTAAACCTAACCAAAGTTCCCCATCCTCCACGACCCAAGGGTACCATCTATATCTTTTCAGTGATGAAAATACCCCCATAGCTCCCGTACCAGAGGAGGATGGACTTGGCTCTTGTGCAGCTGTGGCGAGAGCTGCACTGTGCAGCTCAAAAACCCACCCCAAATACAGGGGGGAGGTGGTCATTTCACATGTGGGGCCCAGGTGGGACCCACCTATGAAATGACTACCTTACCCCTATTTTTGTTGTCGTTTAGCGGAGCTGCATAGGTGCAGCTCCCGCCACGGCTAGATAAGATCTTTTTCGGAGGAGGATTGATATCATCACCATCACGGACACCATGAACTAAATCCGTGTTGACAAACAATTGTTCGAAATAGGATCTAAAGTCACATTGATGCAATGAAAGAAAACTTACTAAGGCATAAATTGAATTCTTGCACCAAAAGAAAAATCCATATACCATTCTTTCTATCGTCTAAATATTAACTTCGGATGTGTTTGGTATGATTTTCATAATAGATTTTAGATCTATAATGCATTTTAAAATCTGATTCTTTTTATTCTTTCACGTTAGACTGTATTCTAGATCCAATTCTGAGAGTGCATATTAATCACAGCCTATATATTTGTTGGAAGATGTTTTTGAAACTCAACCATGACCAGAACCGCCAAGAAAATTTTTGAAATCAAGAATTCATTTAAAAATCGTGTGAATTTTTTTATTTGGGTCATTTTATGACAAACAAACACGAAAATAGTTCTTCTCCAATAACATTTAACCACCAGAGTCTATCTCACAACATTTAAGATTGAGATCCTCTCCAGCGCACCAGTGAGTGCGGTGAACATTTGACGGCAGGAGCTGTCCTTGGGGTACATACTGGACAGCACTAGCTGTCCGATCCTCCTTGCACTCATTGGTGCGCTGGAGAGGATTCGTGTCCCTCCACCCATGGGGTATGAGGGTGTCAAAACCTAACCTGATCCACTAAGATCAATCGAAACTAATCGAAAAAACTCGGACTGAACCGAACCGAACAGATCCTTATTGGATTGGTTTTAGACAAGAATATCCCGGGATCGACTGAAAATCGGACCGTCCACTGAAAACCAGACCGCACCAAACCGACCGTTAACAAATTGAAAACCGAACCGAATGAAACTGATCAAAATATCATTAAATATAAGGTTATGAATAAGTGAATTGATTATCCATTGATTTCAATATTAGTGAAAAAATTTATGGTTGTAAGGGGAATTGTTACAAATCAATGAACATCAGGTTATGAAAATAAGGAAAATTTTCTAACAATGTTTCTTCCATTGATTTCTCACTATATAAAATTAGTTGGTTGTCAAATAAATGATTTTATAGTAGGGTTCATTTTGTGATTTCAATATTAGTTATCTTCTTATTAATTAGTCATTGCTTTCAATATTAATTATCTTTCCTTTACAATTAATGATAAATAATTAAATAATTTGTAACAATGATTTCGTTACAAACTTTATTTATCCATTGATTTAAATATTAATTATCCTCTATTCTTCCCCTTACAATGTATTATTTTTAGTTTGGATTAAAACATGAAGATATCTTTATTCATGGTTGTTTACTTTTCAATCCAAAAAACCAGAAAAAATAGGGCTGTTTACTTGTTTTGACTTGGGGATGGTAAATCAATGTGTCTTTTTTGAATCTTGCTTCACTGCAAAGTATAAAATGTAAGATTTCATTGTGGTTCAAATCCAAAAATAAATCGATATTAATCTGATATTGAAAAATCAAAAATAAATTAAAACCGCATTGGACTGAAACCAACACTGATCAAAAACCGAAATTTCTTATCAGTTTAATTTTGATTTCATCAGTTCAAAGACCAAAACCAATTCAACCCAATCAAAACCGAGCCGACACCCATATTGAGGTGTATTGTTAAACATCACTGGAGAGGATTGGACTCAACACTAGAGTCCATCAACCAACAAACACAGCCTAATAATTGATCCACTTGCTGTCAGGGGCATTTCGGGTCATTAAAAATATTTCGAAAGGGCTATTTGGTAATTCATGCCGGGCAGTTCATACGAGAAAGACGTCTAATTTTGGGTTTAGGTTTGATTCAGGCTTTCTGAGTCGTTCGGAGCTTCACCATCCTCAACATCGCTGAAATTTGTAGGGTTAGGGTTTTTAGCTACAGAGACTTATGGCGACCCTTCAACAGCCGCGTTCCGTCTCATCGAAAACGGAGAGCTACGTCGATAACAAGCGCAAGGAAGACATCCGCCAAGCCAACATCGCCGCAGCCCGTGCCGTCGCCGATGCCGTCAGAACCAGCCTTGGCCCCAAAGGTATGGATAAGATGATCTCCACAGCCTCCGGCGAAGTCATCATTACGAACGACGGCGCCACCATTCTTAACAAGATGGAAGTCCTTCAACCCGCGGCCAAAATGCTTGTCGAGCTCTCTAAGTCCCAAGACATTGTCGCTGGAGATGGCACCACCACTGTAGTTGTCATCGCTGGTGCCCTTCTGAAACAATGCCAGTCTCTCCTCAGTAATGGCATCCACCCAACCGTCATCTCAGATGCCCTCCACAAAGCCTCTCAGAAGGCCGTTGATGTGCTCACCGCTATGGCCGTTCCTGTGGAGCTCACTGATCGCGATTCGCTTGTCAAGTCCGCCAGCACTTCTCTTAATAGCAAAGTCGTTAGTCAGTACTCAACTCTTCTCGCTCCTCTTGCGGTCGATGCTGTCCTCTCGGTCGTGGACCCTGCCAAGCCTGATCTCGTCGATCTCCGTGACGTCAAGATCGTTAAGAAGCTCGGCGGCACTGTCGACGATACGGAGCTTGTTAAGGGTTTGGTGTTTGACAAGAAGGTTAGCCATACTGCTGGTGGCCTTACTCGTGTCGAGAACGCTAAGATCGCTGTTATCCAGTTCCAGATATCGCCGCCAAAGACGGACATCGAACAGAGCATTATTGTCTCGGATTACACCCAGATGGATCGGATTTTGAAGGAAGAACGCAATTTTATTCTGGGAATGATTAAGAAAATTAAGGCTACTGGGTGTAACGTTCTACTGATTCAAAAGAGTATTTTAAGGGATGCTGTGACGGATCTGTCTTTGCATTATCTTGCCAAGGCGAAGATTTTGGTGGTGAAGGATGTTGAGCGTGATGAAATTGAGTTCATTACCAAGACTTTGAATTGCCTGCCGATTGCAAATATCGAGCATTTCCGTGCGGAGAAGTTAGGACATGCAGATTGCGTGGAGGAAGTTTCGCTGGGAGATGGGGGGAAAATTGTCAAGATTACTGGTATTAAGGATATGGGTAGGACGACGAATGTGCTTGTTCGGGGTTCTAATCAATTGGTTCTTGACGAAGCCGAAAGGAGTTTGCATGATGCCTTGTGTGTTGTTAGATGTTTGGTAAACAAGAGGTTCCTGATAGCTGGTGGTGGTGCGCCCGAGATAGAGCTGTCACGACAGCTTGGTGCCTGGGCTAAGGTCTTGCAGGGAATGGAGAGTTATTGTGTCCGTTCATTCGCAGAGGCCCTGGAAGTTATTCCATATACTTTAGCCGAGAATGCAGGTTTGAACCCAATAGTTATTGTTACTGAACTCCGGAACCGGCATGCGCAAGGAGAGATCAATGCGGGCATCAATGTGAGGAAGGGACAGATCACTAACATACTGGAGGAAAATGTTGTGCAGCCACTGCTTGTGAGCACTAGTGCAATCACATTGGCAACTGAGTGTGTGCGTATGATTCTGAAGATTGATGACATAATTACAGTGAGGTAGTCTTGCTTAGAACACTCTGCCATGAAACATTGAGAATGTTTTGGTTATGTTGAACATTTATTTTCCACCCTCACAAGGTTAGTGGCTTTATTGTCATCTTTGGAAGTGATTTCAGAACAGTTAATGCTTTGGTTTTTTCTGGTGTTGTTTCGTCTAGGTTTTACAGAACTTTGGCTCTAATGCATAAGAATTTTGGTAGTCTTTATTGTGGCTTGTATTATTGTTGGATTTTGTCTTATCATTTCATAGATGGGTTACTCTTTTTATTACAGTAGAGAAGTAATCAAATTTTTATTTTCTTAATTGTGTTTCTTACACACTTAATTTGTTCTTTTCTCTGGTTTTGATTGTGGTTAAATTGTGTACCTATCGTTTCATTGAGGAGGAAGTCTTCTTACCATGTTTTACATGGTATTGACGACTGTTATATGATTGAATGGCTCATTGATGTGTTATGTAAGGAAATTTTGGCATTCAATTTATTATTGGTGATCTGAGATTAAGTTAGAGAAAGCATGAAATTTTTTTTCACTTGCGTTAATCACTTTTTTTTTTTGTGAGAAATACTTTCATAGCAGATGTATAATTTCATTTCCTTTTCCTCTCTGAACCCCCTGGAGTGTGATGTATTGATTTTATTCATTACTTGGGGCGTGCATGGAGTTGAAGTCATGGTACTGTTGACAGTTAAATCATACTCTATTAGTGGCTGTTTAATTGACAATTGTATATGATAACTGGAATTACGTGAATGTGCTTTGAAGCGAGTGAATATCACAGTCAAATGTTTCTATCAATTTGGAAATATCTCGCTCATGGGGATCGTTAATTAGCGGAGTTGCTAAAAATGCTAGTTTGGGGTCGAGTTTCGAACTATTTATTTAGTTTGAATGTGGTAGTTTCCCTCACTATGTTTGATGTGGTATGTTGTCTAAGGGGTATCATGGGGTTACTTTGCATGCAAGCTCAATAGGGTTTGCTATTTCTGAGGGTTACGAGAGAAGAAGATTATTGTATTTTCCATATAGGGCTCATACAAGAGGCATGCTTTTAAAAAAAGTTAAAAAAGTAAAAAAATTAATTTAATATACTAGAAAAAAGTCAACCTGTGTACTCTAGCTGGAGGAATGCTTTCATGGGACGAATTATCTTCTAAGTTAAAATTGTTGTGGGATTAGTCAATGTGGTGGATTGCTAGGGGGATTGGGATATTCATTATATATGGTTTTAATCATATCAGTATACGAGGTGAAAGAATTACCTTGCTTACGCAGTAGGATGGTGGTAAGGCTGCGTCCATTATGACCCTTCCCAGACCCCTTAGTGGTGGGAGCCTCGTGCACTGGTTACACCCTTTACTCAGTAGGATAGTGGTACTTTTAAGATCTTGGAAATGAAATTTTGATATTTGTTCTATAGATATTTGAGGCTCTGCAACAATTTGAAGGTGAGAGATTTAAGGTACACCTATTGTTTGACACCAATTAAAATTCTGAATGACCTTCCTTCCTAGTAAATAAATGCTTGAAACATGTGATTCATGGGTGTTGATGCAGTTAAATCACCTAAATAGGCTTATTTTATTAGAAATAAAGGTTGGGTTATATATGTGTTGGGTCTTTGATAGTTTGATCCCATGGGTTTTCATTGTAATAGGCACTTTAATGGGCCTATAATATGGGTAGAGGCTAGGGATACAGGATTACTTAGTAAAGTGTCTTTATTTCTTTATTCTAATAGTTATTAAGTATTTTAGATAGGCTGGATTAGGATAAGTCCAGTCATGTTTTGAGCCAGTTTCCTTTATTATTTCAGTTTCCTAGTCAGTTTAGGTTACCTTATTATTCAAGTATTGGGCTAGGCCTTTTCCTTTTTAGTATAGGTCAATTTTTGAGTCTTCTATATAAGTTTGTATAGGAGGCCGGTGTTGTTCACGAATTTTGATTATGAAAAACTGTCTCTTTGCTGCTCTTCTCCATTAGTGAAGAAACCTTGTGTGTGATCAAGGCTGGTTGGTGTTTGATCCATCCAACCACCTTACAGTGTACGGTGTGAAGCCTGGGTGTTTTCTATTTAATTATTTCTTCCATCGATTCTAGTAAGCTATTGGTCTAATGAATTTTCTGCAATTCTGGTTCCAGTTGAGATTCACGATACACTTTTTTGCATGAATTTCAATTAGGAGAATCCAGCAATTAGATTCTGCCCAAAGTTTGATCAATTATCCTCATCCTAGAAGAGGAAATTGATTCTGGTTTGGCCCAGGTCAGACCTACTGGTCTGGACTTATTTCAGTTTTTACAATTCTGTCTTTTGTTCCTGAATTTGAATTATGTAACCTCTGTATTTGAATCGATTGATTAGTCTGTTAAACTGTAATTGCTGATTCTTATGTTATTTACTGAAAATTGATTGATAATTACTTTTCTCTCTTCTGAACCCTAATCTGGATTGTGAAAGTACAGTTTTGCCCCTCTCCTAGTACTACTAGGATTGGTCTATACTTGCTGATCCAACCTGTGGATCGATACTTTCAGCAGATATTTCAACATCTGCATAGGCAACTTGATTTGAGTTTTAGCCTAATCTGACCTGATTTGCAGCTAATTAAAATCTCCCTAACCTGAACTTATTCTTTGAGAAAAGATCTTGTTATTTGGTACTGTTTTGATCATCCAATTATAGTTTTACAATAGGTAGACATCAGAGTGTTATCATTGCTAGCCTTTTCAAGCGCCCCCCCCCCCCCAAAAAAAAAAAAAAAAAGAAGGAAAAAAGCCCCTAAATAGTACACATCTTGGTCATACTTTCCTAATGATTCATCTGTCACTTCTGTGTGCTACCCTTACATCTTAGGTATAGTTGCACAAAATGGAACAATAAACGAGAACATGGTTGGCATGGTGGTGATAATAGTTCCTCAATGCATATTTCTTTATAGTGGATTGAGTTTGCACTTTGGGTAAGAGAATGAAATGCTGGAACATGCAATAACACACCTTGAGTGGGCAGTGAGTTTTCTGAGGTGATGTGGACTTGTATTGGTGTTTTTTCTACCATGGTATATTGACCTAGGTTGTTGGTTCTCTCTCCCCCTTTATCTTTCCTTTTTCTTCTTTATTTTCTCTTCTCTTTTTTTCCCTATACCTTTGTTCCTTGACACAAGCTCGTAGTTTAATGGTATGAAAATGTTATAGACTGAACCGCATGCCTTAGCTAGAAAAGATAAACTGCAAATTGTATCGATGATCAGTGCTAAATATACTACATTACACTACAAGAAAAGTGATTTTTGGCGACGGAGGTTTTTTGGTTGTCACAAAAAATAATATATAACGACAGAAGTGTAAACTACCGTCACCTATTTTATATTTACGCGACGGGAAGTATTGTCTGTCGCCATAATCTATTTTTGGTCACAATAATAATATTACTGTCGCAAAACATGTTTTACAGTGACGGTATTTTTGGACACCGTCGACTAAAGTGATTTGTTTTTCAAATTAAAGTAAATGTCATTTTATGATGACAGTATTTACCGTCACAGAAAATTAACTTGGGCAACGGAATTTTAGTAACCGTGGTGAAAAATATAAATTTAACAACGGGAATATTATTACCGTAGGGGAAAATATTATAGGGCGACGGTTTATGTTCTACTGTGGGGGAATGTTATTTATTTTTTTCGCGGTCTTTTTTGGTCCCTCACTCCCTCCCGCGCTCTCACAACCCCATTCCTGCACGAATTCTCTTTCTCCCTCTTCCTCACATCGCAACCTGTCTCTTCTCTTGCTCTCCTTCTCAAAATCTCACCTTCGGCAACCCTAGCCCCAACCCTAGAGAGGTGGAAGAAGCCATGGACCACCAAAACACCTTGAACCTTTACGACTTCAGATAGGTTGGTGAGTAACCTTATATGGGTGAATAGTTCAAAAGTAGAAGAATCTGATGTAGATGAGAAGTGAGAAGGTTTAGCCAGTGATTTGAGCAAAACGTTGAGAGGGCTTCTCGTGGGGAAGAGGAGTAGAGCTGAAAATCGAGGAAGCTTCAAATTAGAATAATCTACTGCCTTAATGAAATCAGTATAAGAGTAACAAGACAGCTGAAGAGAGGATGCCATAGGCAAGAATAAACCTGTTCCCGGTGAGGTTTTGATGTCTCGCAGAATCCGAAAAGCAGCTTGGCATTGGTGGTGGGTTCGTCTCTCTCATCTCTCTCTCTGTCTCGTCTGCAACTCCATCCGCAACGCCATAGCTTGGTACGACTGTCTCTCTATCTCTCTCTCTCTCTCTATTATCTGTTGTTCTTATCACTAAATTGTTTTAGGGTATCGGTTAGCCTCTGTGTGTGTGTGGGATATCTGCTGTTCTTATAAATATTTGTTGATTACCTGCAGAGCATCCCAGAGTCTTTAACTGTGAGATTACTAAACGTGATAGCGTTGGACGTTCACTCAAACCAGCTTAAATCCCTACCAAACTCGATTGGTTGTCTAACAAAGGTCAAGATCCTCAACGTCTCTGGCAACGTTATTAAAACCTTCCCCAAAACCATTGAGAATTGCAGGTCGGAGCTTCTTCTCCACTTCTCTCTATTTCTCTTCTCTTTAGTTTATTTATTTATTGTTTTTGGTAACACTCTTTAGTTTATTTTAAGTTACTCATAAATGTTATTACCTTATTAGATGAATTTTTGTTTTTGTCACAAAGATGTGTTATTTTTGCAATGTCACAGAACATTTATTCTGCTCTGTGGATAAATCCGTTTCAACCGTTGGTAGAGAAGACATGATCTAGATTAGTGGAGAGGGTTTGATTTTGCAAATCAGGGGAGACTCCAGCTTTGATAGGTTGCCTTCTCCCTACCGATTTTGCGCACAAAAAATCCTAGCCTGCTGTTTATGTTGTTGTGCTTAAATTAATTTTGTGTTGTAAGTTCAGATTCTTCTTTGCATTGCAAGATCTGTGCTCTATTTGGGTTTCTTGCTCTTCTGCTATACCACCATATCTCTGCCCTGTCTCTCTCTCCAACAGGTAATCCGAAGCATAACTGCACATTTGGTTCTATCAGTTGTTTAGTCCACTTATTGTTCTCACAACTGTAGATTTATTTCTCGCCATTTGCTGTTGTTGCAAGGTTTTATATTGGCTTAGTGCATAACGGTAGATGACAAATGACAAGATTGCCTTTATATATAAATCGATTTGCTCAGCTCAGTCTTTCTTCTCTGAGTTGTAAGTTGTAACCCTGTGTGTCCCTCCCTAAGTCCCTTCTCTAGTTTAGAAGGGTTGTTTCCCTTTGCTGGAAAAGCAATTGGAACTAATTAAATGGATTGTTATCCACACATTTGGCCAAATGAATTGCCGTATATGCTATGAGACAATTAGGTTGTAATATACCTGTAAACTAATTGGAATTTAATTGCTAGTCAATCTAGTAGGTATATACATACAAATTACAAAAGTTTGAACCTCTGCATAGTATGAATCACTCAGCAGATTTCAGTAATTCTCTCTCTCTCTCTCTCTCTCTCTCTACGGTGGATTGTGAAGGAAAGAATAGTTTTAGAACAGCATAAAAAGCTGAAGCAAAGAAGGATCCAGTTCTGTTTTTCATTGAGAATGGGGTATAAGAAGCATTGTGTGAACAAGAAAGTGTTTGCTCTTGTTAATTTTATTTACTCTGCCCATTCTCATTTTTCATTTCTCTAGATTTGTAGTACAGAGGAGGGTGGGAAAAGGTAGAGAAAGTGAGCACCGTGTGCTTGCAAGAACAGTTATAAAACAGAGATACACTAAACTTTACGCTATTAATATAATATATGACCTGGTGACAAGGCTAATTAAAGACACAGTACAAACAGAAGTACTATAATGAAGTAAACTAGGGCGGCCAGCAAAGAGAGGCTTTATAGAAGCATCAGACCCATAGACACAGAGAAAGAAATTACAGCAAAACCAACTCCTGCTTGAATCATCACCTTAGCAATGGATGGAACCTTGTGATGCGTAAGCACTCCAATGAAGTAAACCAGGGCTGCCAGCATTAAGGCGAAGAGACTGAAGCAGAGTATGGAAGGAACATGTGGGCGTGCTTGATAGTAAAAGACTGAAAGAGGTGTTGCGGCTGCTAACCAGACACGAATATCCATCCTTGCACTCTCAATATCGTTGGTGTAAGAAGAGATAGCAGGATCAACATTGTTGGGATTCATGAGATTGGTGGTTGGGTTGTGGGCTATTGCTGCTGGTTGTGCTTGCATTTCTATAGCATCAGGAGGAGGAGGAGGAGGCGTAGGGCTTAGAGATGATGGAGTAGTTGAGAAGATAGAGAGGAGTTTAGTGGCACAGAGAGAAGGGAGATTCCTGAGGGATCTTGTAGAGCCTTCCATCTTTTTGCAACTTATTAGCTCAAGAGCTATTCTATGCCTTAATTTATAGTGAGAGTATAGACTTTTTAAATCATCACATAATTAAAATCAATGTTTTCAAAAGTAGTGGCAAAGAGGAGAGGGAGAAGACAAGAAACGTGTGCTTAGTTTTGAACTGCTATCATCTAGTGTCTTGTGTTTATTCCACTTGATGCTACTAAAATCCTAGAGGCCTTACGCTTCAAATAAATCAAGTGCTTCATCTTGCTTTTCTGCTTGACTGAAACATGTTGTCCCATCTTTTTCTTGAGCTTAATTGTGTCCATCATGTCTTCTTGTTGTACTTTGGCAATCATTTTCTGTGTGACCTTGGAGTATGGAATGTGCAAATATATTAGGGTGTATGGTTGAGGAATGGCCTCTTATATAATTGATTATTCTCTTTATTCTCTTTGAGGATGAGCCAAGGTCCATGAATACTGGTGCCAAACACTTTCTTTTTTCTGATTTCATTCATAGTGCCTTGATTCTTGTTGATGGGGAATGCCCTGAACAGAGAACGAACTTGCTTGTAAAGTTTCCCTGGTTTGGATGGTTTGCTCTTCTTTGAAGGCTGTTGAAGAGAGATTTGAGGACGGGAAGGTGATGGTGTCACAAGTGGGCTTACTGGCTGGGACTGCAGCTACGGTTGCTGCTGCTGTTGCAGATCCTGAGCTATTGATGCTGGCATTCTGTCTGTGCTGGTTAAAGCTGAGATCGTTGGTGTTGAAACTTGTGATGGGGGGAGTGATTGGAGAAGGGGTGATGGTGTTTTTGAAGAGGGGGTGTTATGCGCTGCACGTTTGGCTGTTGCTTGCTGGTTTTAATTACTTATCTCTTTTAATTATTTTAAGATGGGAAAGTAAGAGGGTTTTAATAAGAAAACAATCTTTTTGGCTTGGTTTTAGTTCTGCTTTTATTGGAGGGGTATTTCATATTTGGCCTCCATTAGGTCTAATTTCCAGCCAAAAGTGCTTGGCTTTTTTAGCCAAATGGGCTGGAGAGTTCGAGAACTTTGAGTGGGTCTGTCGACAGCTTATCTGTTTAGTTCTGCTTTTATTGGAGGGGTATTTCATATTTGGCCTCCATTAGGTCTAATTTCCAGCCAAAAGTGCTTGGCTTTTTTAGCCAAATGGGCTGGAGAGTTCGAGAACTTTGAGTGGGTCTGTCGACAGCTTATCTGTTATAATCTTATTCTATTCCAAGCATGTCTCCTTGAAGTTTCAGGTCCAGGATCAATGTGAAATTGAATGTAATGGGTATGAGGAGGAGCTGTTCCCATGATTCTTGAAGTTTAAGAGACACAGTTGTTATATAAATGGTTTCTTAAATCAACTTGTGAAGTCATTACAGCTTTGTTCTTGACTTCTTGTCTGTCCTGATTGGTTATCTTTCGTTAGCGAAGTCTCTTCCCAACTTGCCCAAAGAAACCTTTTTTCCTCTTGTTCTCCTACAATTGTTCCCTTGTGTGAGGACATCTCAACAAATATCTTCTCCCAGGTTATTTACTGTCTTGCGTACTACCAAAACATAAAGAGAGAGGCTGAAGGTCTTCTATCTATGAAGTGGTTTCAAGGAACAGCTGATGCTGTAAGGGAATTTACGTGTGTCTTTGAGGTTGGTACCTGGAATTTTGATAATTAACCATATCTTCTAGAAGAAAACTTTATTTAAAAAAAAAAAAAAAAAAGTCTGTTTCAAGCAAGTAGTCCTGATGCAGTGATTGCCTCCTGTAGGATGCCAAAACCAAGAATGTTGAGAATATTTTGATATTGTCTGGTGACCATCTTTATAGGATGGATTATATGGGTGTTGTGCAGGTGTCCATTTCATTTCATTTCATTGCTTGTTAAACATGTTTGTGAAATTTACTTCTTACATATATTGAATTTGCAAAAGCATATTGACACAAATGCTGATATTACAGTTTCATGTATTCCCATGAATGACAGGTAAAATTCCTGTACTCTTTACCATTCACTATAAAGCTCAAAATATTCTCCTTTTTTTTTTAAATGCTAATGATCAGTCTGGTTATATTCCCTTATCATGTGGGGTCCAAATTGCTTGAAAACCCAAGATATTGAAGGTTCTTTATTTTTGTGTGCGGGTGGAGAGATATTGTGTTGGTTTGGGATTGTTCCTACAAATAAATACTATTCAAGTAGAGAAAGCTTGTGTATAGATAGTTTAAACTTTGAAGGCTTAATCCTACTTTATATTAAAAGATGCAAAAGGGTTCACCAATTTTAGTTGTTCAGCTTAGGTTGGACCCTCCATTTATGTATAGAATGTCAATTGTGTAAATGCTTGCATTCTTTTTGTTTCCGGGAGTTCATCTAATGTTGTTCTATCATGTTGCAGCCGTGCATCAGATTATGGGTTGATGAAGATCGACAAGTCTGGACGGATTATCCAATTTGCCGAGAAACCTAAGGGTTTTGACCTAAAAGCAATGGTAGATTTCTGTACCTCCTCTTTTCCTTTTGTGAAAATCAGTTAGTTTATTAATGTAATGAGAGAATTGAGAAGCCTCTGAGAAGCCCAGCTAGACTTTAAACCACTTTTTCCTAAATATAAATAGCTAAAATATTTATCTTTATCTATAATCAAGGCACAAATTATATCAAGTATTAGAAAATAATTGTAGGAAATCTCTGCACAATTTTTCTTTGAACATTTCGTAGGAAGCACCAATTTAACCAAGAAATGCATTTCTCTGCAACTATGCTGCTATTAGATCTTAGAAGTTAAACTTATGAAATTAAACACCAGCTCAACCACCATTATTTGAACCATGCTTATCATTATCCAGTTGACATTAAATGGTCTTTTTTGGTGCACTGCAGCAAGTTGACACCACTATCCTTGGGTTGACTCAACAAGAAGCCATGGAATCTCCTTACATTGCATCAATGGGCGTCTATGTATTCAGAACAGAGGTTCTACTTAAGCTTTTGACATGGAAATATCCCATGTGCAATGACTTTGGATCTGAAATCATTCCATCAGCTGTGAAGGAGTGCAATGTCCAAGTGAGTTCTTCTCCCAATGCTATTAGGTGGGCAAGCTTAAGTAAGCAAAGCTTGAGCCCTCTTTTATTTCTCTATATTTTTCTCCCACCAATACTACTAGATAGGGAAGTATACATTAGTAATGCCTGAGCGATTTCAGTTTCAGGTACCGTTTGGTTGATCAATGGGCTTAATTATGTTTGGGTCTTTTCATGCTCCTTAAAAATCCCCCCCCTCCTAACTCCTCGTGTATACATATCTACCAGATGTGTGCTGTGTATAGGGAATGAAATTGATGGGTCTTTGAATGCCTTATCTTGACAGGCATATTTATTCAATGACTATTGGGAGGACATTGGAACAATCAAATCGTTCTTTGATGCTAACTTGGCGCTTACAGAACAGGTTGGTCCCACTGTTGAGGAAATAAATCAATTCAAAATTTTCCTGGGAGATAGTTAAGCTACCAAAAAAAGGGCATTGTATTATATTGGAAGTATGACATTTATAAACTTGCACTTTATAGATGTTCACTATTTTTGTTCTTTTCTATAAGCTCAAAATATTCTCCTGTAACCTAACTACCATTGTAGGGGGACACAGGAGATTGAGAGGAGAAATCCAACTCATCAGCCACACAATAATGGAGGCAATGTTTTTCCGTAATTTCAGTAAAATAGGAAAACATTCTTTAAAGTTCAAAACTTGAAAAGATTCAGTAATTTCAGTACTACAGAATAGCCAAAATATCAGGTACAAACAACACTTATTACTTCTCATTCTCTTGTGCTAAAACAACTCATCTACCCTCCGCAACTTTTCCATGTTAGGACTGAAACCTTTGGCATGGATGGAGAGCATAGAATTACCTCAACCATGGAGAGATGGAGGTCTCACTCCTATATATTACTTTGCTTTGTTCTGTTCTGTTCTGTTCTGAATTGAATTCTGATCATCACTCTTTCCTTTACTCTTATCCATAGTTAGAAGAAAAGGTTGAAACCTCTTTTGAGTCATAGTCAGCCTTATTTGGTTTATTCCAGTGAAATGTGGACAGTGGTGACCATGTGCTTTAAGCCTCAATTAAATGCATTCTGCCTATAATAACCTTATCTTCTTATTGGGCCAATCAAACCAGTGGTTTTGGGAAACTATATAATTGGGTTTCCTTAACCAGTTTGGTCAAGAAGATAAAGTTTCAACAAAATAGTCCAAGACAAAAAAGCTATAAGGCCTGTGTAAAGTGTTGCTTTTAGACCAGCAAAAGCTGAAAATTTCATCCTCCGTTGTGAATCATTTGAAGGACTTGAAGCATGTGATGGTGCTTCTGAAGTGTCTTGCCTCAAGCATGAACATTCTGGGACTTAATCAGCTACCTTCCTTCGGTTTAATCTGGTTTTGGATCCCACATTCTTGTCCGTGGTTTCTGCTACTAATCAACAGTTTCTGTACTGTTTTCATTCCTAGATAGCCCTGTTTCAAGGCCGTTTCAGATCAGAATTCTATCATTGATTTCTGAAATTCATATGATGTTTTGGATCTGAAACTCCTATTTCTTGAACTGTTTGCTACATGTTTTTAATTCTGATTTCAGGTTGCTGCTATTACTGTCCAATTTAGTTTCTAAATCTGATCCTTGTTTCTAATTTTTGTTTGACTTGCTATTCATTGGATTCTAGTTGCAATTTTCTGTTAGTCACTAAGTTTGGATTTTCTATTTTGTTACTTGCTATATTTGTGTTCATGATATCTCAAATCTGACCACCAGATTTGAATCAAAGTTTGCTGAATTGTTCCTCATCCCCACTACCACATGATTGGATATCCATTAAAACTACTATATAAGAAATGTATGTGAGAAAAAAGAAAGGTTCAAAGGCAGAGAAGCGAACAAAATAGATACACCTCCCCATACGTATACCCACCCCCACCCTCACTTTCCTCTATTAGAAACTAATCCCATCTCAAACGCATAAATCAGACAGCAATCTTATTTCTTACCAAAAAAGCACATGCCCTCTCTTCATTCATATAGATACACCTCCCCATACCCACATAAATCAGACAAAAATAGATACACCTCCCCATACCCACATGCCCTCTCTTCATTCATTCCTCTTAATTGAAGCAGGGATAGAAAAAGATCCTAAATTATGCCTATGATTTGAGTGACAATTTGAGTGAAGTCTCTGTACTACGGGTAGTCTCTGTCGAGTGAAGTCTGAAGAACGTTCTTTACATCCAAAATTCCTCTGGTTCGTTCTTAAAGAACAAAAAAACGAACCGTCAAGCCAAACACATTTTCACGTTTTTTTGTTCTTAAAGAACGGAAAAACAGTTCTGAACACTGTTCAGACATTTACCAAACGTAGCCTAAGTCTTAAAACAGTGGGTGTTTGGAGTTGGTTAGTCATCCTATCTGGGGTTAGGGATGTTCCATACCTAGCCTTACATTAGTTTAGTTCCAAGTTTACCCCTCCCACTAATGAATTACACAAGTACTGGAGTTCCCTTTTGAAGGCTGCAACCACACCAACAATCAAGGCTGCTGCTGCTACTGTCTTCCTTATTCGAGTGCAGGCTGCTGTTGTTCTTGGACTTGGAATCCTGCTGCAACTCTTGGGTGTAATAACTCCTTATCCCTCCACCAAACCCTGCTGGGTTTTTGAACATCATTCCACCCCACCATGCAGTCCACTCGATTTCACTTTCACTCCATTCCAAGAGAAGATGAATATGTCTTCCATTATTCTTCTATCAACAGATTCTAGAAGCCCAATATCATCTATATATGGACTGATCATAGACATTGTCTTCTCAGCAGAGAGATTCAAATCCAAGGAGACACATGGGCTTATTTCTTTCTCAGATTCTGTGTTCTTCTCATCTTCTGTCTCACCTGACTTTTGTTTCACACTAGGAGAACAAGCTCTTGATCTTGAGCTGAAGCTTCCACAACTTAAAATGACAATCACATCTCTAAGTAGAACTTCTTCACCATCTGAATTGGTTACTCTCCCTCTTTCAATTGCTCTTTTAATACCCAATTGAGATCGATAATCAAATTGCTTCAGTAAATCTCCCAAGATAACTACAACTTGAATCATCATCCCTTGATCTTTTGTTTCAGAAATCATCGATAGAATCGGCATTAGTCAATGAGAAACTGGTAAGGCTGAGTGAGATGAAGTGAGCTTGTGATCCAAATACAAGGGCAGCAAGCTCTCTTGCAATCTTTTCTTTTCCTTCCACATCCACACCATGGAAGAACAACCAAGTACACATGGGTCCTGCGTCTGAGTGTGGAATTAGATTGAGAGTAGAGCCAGTTCATGAAAAAAAATAAAACCAGTAAAGGAACACAACAGAGAAGGATTGAACTAAGTGGGTCCTGCGTCTAAGTGTGGAATTTATCATAAACCCTGAGAAAAGGATTTCACTGAGAATTGGAGACATGAATCTGAAACATCAAGAACAATATGTTAAGCATTAAGATAAAAGAGAGAAAGAGAATTTGTTCTTGAGGGGAAGAAGTTAAACTAAGAATCAAAATCCCAACTATAGCAGCATAAATTCAAACACCAAGAAGACGGTAAAGCTTTCAGGAGAACAGAGCCAGGAAAGAAAGATCCTGCTATCCAAAAAAAAAAAACTGGGCAAAACAAACCCTGAGATCCAGAATTGGGTTTTCAGTCTTGGATCTGAAAAATCAAATCCAACAACCAAAACAATCCCTCCCTCCCTCCCACAGAAAGCAACAAAAACAAGAGACTAGCAGAGCTTCAGAACCTCAGATCTATAGAACAGAAAGAAAAGAAGAGAAAGAAACACAGAAATCACTCTAAAAATTCACAAATGGAAGAGAAAGAGAAGTGAAAGAGGTTTGTAATGGTGGGAAGCATGGGATTTATAGAACAATAAAGCACGACATGGGAATTAAAATATTGAAGGGGAAAAAAAGGAATCAAAATTAGAATCAATTAAAAAAAAAGAAAAGAAAGAAAGTACCTCCATTTTAAGATCAGCACCTTTAATATTCAAAGTGATAAGAGTTCCAAAATGGGTAAACAAGGAAAATAGGGGAAACAGATATTTTTATGACTACCACTGACCACAAAGTCTTCAGGAGAGATCTAACTATCTCCCAAAGCAACACCTATGACCACAGTAGAACAAAAAAAAATCTGCAACTTAGAGAAGAATCCACACAATATCTAAAAACACACAAAATTAGATCAAAACAGTCCTAGTTGAATTACAAAGTTTGGTAATGGTGAGACCTAAAGGGTTTAAAATTTTCTGATATTAAGAAAAGATTCAGTTTGAATTACCTCCAAGTTTATACTTCAATTCTCCAGCTTCAATGGCTTTTACAATTGACAGTCCAAGAGTAACAACAAATTTCCCTTCATAAGATTCAGCTACAATGAATAGAGGACTCGGTTGGAGGCTCTCATTCTTATTGAAAAGCTCCTTCAATGGTTGTGTTGAGACTTGAGAGAGAGAGAGATGCATTGAAAGGCTAGATAGATAGAGAATTTATAGTGACAAGACTCGTCACTTCTAAGAACACCATTAATTAGTATGGGTACCAAAGGCTACTTTATAATCTTTAGAAGTGCTCTCTATTGAAGGTTCTTTTTATATATATTTTCCCACTCTTCAAGTTTCAAGAATTTGAATCATAATTCATAACTCTATATATTTCTCCATTCTTCATAAGATACGCATTGATGTCTATACATGTAGAAGTACTTCAATTGGTGTGCTACTATTATTTTCATTGAAACAAGCAATTAATCTTTGATGGTGTCAGAGTTATTGTTCCGCCTTATTAACTTTTGATTCATGCACATAATTAAGTTAGCTTTCTGCCTCCCAGAGGTTTAGTTTCTTGTTCAAACTCCTTTTAGTTTTGAGATCAATCTTGAGACATGAAAGTAATCACAACCAAACATTCCATATTTTGCATATAAATTTAGATGTTCTATCACTACTATATAAATTTTTAGAAATTAAAGAAGGCCAAGAAGGTCCCCCACCCCATCATTTCTAACTGGTTTCCCTGTACTTGGATTGGATGGTATGAAAGCAGACACCTTGCCTATTTCCTCAATGTTGAGAGGTAATTGCCAAAGGATTGCAAGCTGGGATGAATGGACAAGTCCAATCAGTCTCAATAGAGGACTCTGTATAGAAATGTATGGACAGATCCAAATCTATTGGGATTTCAGCACTGTGACAAAAGTGAAAAAATATCAGTCATGTGGTGGATTTTGATTTGGTTGAAAATATTCTGCAATTGACTTTGGCATTTGATAAATTACCATAAAAAAAGATTGTTTTCCTAATTCTATTCTTATGATTTATATTGGTAGGTACCAGTCCACGCAGCTGTTTTTTTTTGGCTTGGCACTAGCAAGTTGCAAGCATTTGGGATGAAGTTTATTTTTTTTTGTGGGTAGAAGGATGAAGTTTAATTACGATCTATGGTTTCTGTCTCATGGTTGTAATATTTGAAGTTTTAATGGACACAATGGATTTTATGATTGTATGTATCACTTTTTAAAGTTGAATGAAATCAATGGATCTTATGTCTCATGGATGTTTATTTGATATTTTTTAGATATAATGATGAAATTATAGGTGAAAGTAAAATTGCATTTTTTAAATAATTTTTTTCTTCAAAAAATAACCTTTGGTGACGGTAATTTAATTATCGTCAATATAAATCCATTTATAACGACAGTTATTCTGTCGTCACAAAAAATAAAAGGGCGATGGTAATATATTATTTGTCACCAAAATTGATATATTATGACGGTAATATAATCGTCGCCATAAATAATAGGATGACGACAAAATAGTAACCGTCGTAGAATTTTAAATATAACGACGGTAATACTTACCGTGACAAAAATATATAAAGTGACGGTAATATAATAACTGTCACGAAAAATGCCTTCATCGTCAGTTGTCATTTTGCCGTCGCTAAGTTTCGGCTATGGGATTAATGCCCATAGAAACGCAATGGATTTATTTACTGTCATCTATTTTTTTGGTGACAGTAATTGAATTTTTGGCGATAGTTTTCTACCGTCGCTGAAAATCACTTTTCTTGTAGTGTTATGATGTTCACCGAAATAGGGTTCAGGACAGGTTTTGCTTAATATGATTTTGGTTGCACTTTATCTTTGCATATTCTTGGCCTCAAAGAATTTGGCTCGTTTTTATAGCATTAGATATATATGGTAGGAAAGATTTCGTTCTTCATCAATCCCAGATTTTGATTTGTAATATGATTGCATATAGAGCAGTCTGGGCTTGGCATTATATATATATATATATATGGTAGGTAAGATTTTGTTCTGTCTTGTTCATTATTCTTGATTTTGATTTGTAGTACGATGGCTGGCTTTTGCAATACTTTTTGGAAGAGTTAAACATTGTATTTTGTCTCTTCGAAGGTTTCTTTCTTTGTCTTATCGATCACCTTCATTTTATGCACGATACTTTCATTTTTGGATTCGGTTTTCCTTCACAGACGAATCTAAGGTTATCATTATTCCCCCCCACCCGCTCCTTATATATTGGAAGTCCAAAATGCCTTCTATTACTAGACACCCATCCAAGTGCAATGATGTTTTTCGGTGAAAGAATTCTTTAGGTTTCGTTTGTTTCGGCGTGTAAAATGGTAAATTTTACTTCATAAATGTAAAATTTTATATGTTGAAATTTTTTCAATGCTTTTTTACATAAAAAAACAAACATTGGCTTTCAACATGTGAAATTTTACACGTCAAATTTTTTGAAGTGAAAATTTTCAATTAAAATCTTTTTGGCTGAGAGTTCACACACAGCCATGCTGAAGCATATAAGCAGACAATGGATATGCTTCAAAGCATTATAATTTATCACTTCACTAGATTTCAGATACGAGTTATTAATGATGTCCCCATGTGTATATAAGCCATTTTTTACATTTATAGGAAACAAACCATGGCTGCCGGTTTTTAGTGAACTCTCATATAAGCCATTTTTTCCATACATCAATGCAATCACCCATGAAAATGCAAGGTCTGCAAAAGGGTTTTGGATCAAGAAAGGCAATCACTCATGAAAATGCTAAGTCTGCAAAAAGGGTTTCGGATCAGGAAAGGCTTTGGGAGGTCACATGAAAATTCACACACAGCCATGGTTGCCCCATTTTTTTTTTTATTGGTTGCAGGAAGAATCAGAAATCAGTACCCTTTTAAGTTAGTTTAGGCATTACAAAAAATCTAACTGATGACAGCATCACTAAACTAGCAGACTTGACCTACTTGAAAGAAATGGAAAACTGCAGGAGGTGTTCAAGTAATTGTTTCAAAAATTGGGGAGACTAAGTAATTAGGCCATAGTACAGGGGGTGTCCAAATAAATTTTTTTTTTTAAAATTATGTTTTCTTCTTGAATAAATGAATAAAAAATGGGTATAGATGTAGGAAACGCTTTAGATTCAGAGAACCCTTTTCGTATAATATTAAATGGGAAAAAGAACATTGCATGGTTGCGTGTCCTCTATGCTAGTCATTGGAGCATGCAAATTACCACCCTGCCCAGTGAAATAAAAAAAGCACATTTGGATTAATTATCTATCTTTTACTTTCAATCGTTCTAATAACTCTCCAGAAATCATTTTGCAAAAGACTATGAGATTTGCAGAAGATTTTAGTTTAAAGAGAAGGAATTTGGCCGTCTCTTCTATGCGTTCTACTATGTGGATTCCTCCTGTTCTGGATGTTGTAAAGATCAATGTAGATGGTTCTTGTCGGGCCAATCCGAGGAAATCAGGAATTGGTGGAATTGGCAGAAATAGTTTTGGAAGATTTCTTTTCTACTTTGCTAAAGGAACGGGTGATAATTTGGCTACGGTAGCGGAGGCTTTGGCAGTAAGACAGGCGTTGATTTAAGCAAGGTTTCGCAAAATTTGCATTGAGAGTGATAACCTTCTCATTATCTCAATCTTAAAGGGCTCTACGGCAAGTATTCCTTGGCGTCTCAAGTTTGGTTGTCATTGAAGACTGTATTAACTTATGGAGTTGTTTTGACTTTGTTGAATTCTCTCATACACTTTGAGAGGGGAATTTCTGTGCGGACTGCCTGGCTTCAGTTGGAGCTAATGTCCAATGTGATGTTTTTTGGGATAGTGTCCCACCTTTGTTTCTTTGTTCCTTTCCGTTGTCTGACTCTTGCGAGATCGTTTTTTCCCATGGTTTTAGATAATAAATGTTGTTACCAAAAAAAAAAATAAAAAACCCAACAACTCACCAATAACTGCCTTGATGAAAAAGGAAGTCTTGGAACAGAAGGCTTTTGACATTAGTTTTGATGTGAAATAAACAATCTTCTCAATTCAAATGCTGAAAAATCAGAGGTTCAACAATACATCATTAATGATCTCATTTTGTAACCCGATAGCCTCCTGTACAATTCGATATACCATTTACAATAAATAAAAAAAAAAAAGGGGAAAATGTTTCTTGCGTGGGATGTAGGGGCCACGCCACGTACAACGGGAGGTGGAATGACCACCATGGCAGAAATTCCACCGCTCAATTTGTCACAGTGCATCCTCATTGGCTGGCACATGCGGCGTGGCCCCTACGTCCCACACAAAGAATGGTGCCTCCAAAAAAATCTACTATAATTAGTGGTAGGAGGATATTTTCATCTTCTCATACAATTTTTTTATAAAATAAAAATATGGGAAACAACTGGGTATGCTAGTGGTATACCATATACTCGTGTGTCTATCTCTCTCTCTCCCTCCCTTTAAGGGGTTAGAGAATCATTTCAAAAGGTAAGGTGGAGGGAGGGGGGGGGGGGGAGAGAGATAGACTCATAGGGTGCTAGCATACAGTATATTGCTAGCATACCCATCCCTCTCCCTAAAAATATATTTAAAACAAGGAGTCGAAAGATCAGATGTTCCAAAATATACAAAATTAAGTTTTCTCAATATTGCATGAGAAGCGAGTTTCTTGTTTGTTTCTTTTTAGACTCCAGAAGAACATAATTTTCATCTTCCATTGGTATGCTATTGCAATTCTTAGCAACTTGACCAAGGATGTAGTTCATGGTATTGGCACGTGCATTGATACAGCAATATTGATACTGATATGTATCCCATATCGAGCTGATCCCCGATCATAAAAAGCCATTTTTTTTCCACCTAAAATCTTAGATTCAAGTAGATTTATCGATATGGTATTGGTTAGGTATCAATATTGGAGATACACTATTCAAATACAAATCGTTCGATTCAATACCAATTCCTAATTCGTGAACTTGGCCCAAGCTTTGGCACCAGAAAAGAAAGAAAAAAATTGGTATAAAAAAAAAAAAGAAAGAAAAAAATTGGTAAAAGATATGGTTTATGGAGGTTGATTCACCATCTCCTATACGGTGCAAATGGTTTTGTTAGTACAAACAATGAATCAAACAGTGGTGTAGCACCAACCAGACAATTGAGGTCTTAATAACTTCTTTGAGTAGACCAGATCGATTTCATTATCTCATATGATTTGATGGCAGAACGGTTTAAGTAAAATACGGATTGATCAAAGTAGAGGGACAACCCCAAACTCAAGTGAGGAGATCTACAAATGTGATAGCTGAGTAAAATTCTCTTCAAGTGTCAATTGATGGTCATAGTATATAACATGTGAAAGACTGTTCATTAAAGTGGCTTTAGTTTTGGCCATGGATATGCGTTGGTCTATTATACAAATATTATCTTTGATTTGGGTGAGAGAATGCTAAACGGTCACGTGCCTAGTGTGGCTCCCACGCTGAGACACAGAAACTACCCTATCGCTTGGAAATGACCACCTTGCCCTTATGAAAAGGTGAAAATCCCATGAAGGCAAGGCGGTCATTTCAAGGTGACAAGGCGGTTTCTTTGTCTAGGTGTAGGAGCTACGCTAGGAGCACGATCGATTAGCCTTTTTTTTTCTCTCTTTTGGTTTATTTTTCATCTTTAATGGATGCAAACAGGTTGCATAAATTATTATTCTCATTGAGTTATAGAATTCATTTCCCGACCATCAATGTGATGGGTGTCAAGGAATAATATTTCGGATCTTCAATAAATAAGGGGGAGGAGGGGGGGGGGGTGGGGGAAGGAGTAATAGTATCCTAGATTCGTGGGTATTATATTGTTTGTATCTCTTAGTTTCTTTTTGAATTATTTGCAAAAAAAAAGGTTTTTTAATTCAATTTCCTTTTCACCAAAAAAATAATACCCTAGATTCATGTCAATTTCCTTGACTTTCTCCATCTTATTTTATGGGTCTTTTTACACTTCTATTAAGAAAAATTTAATTTTTATTTGAGTATTAAGGTCAGAGGGAAAGTGTATAATCAGGTCTAATTGTGAGTATATTAGGGTGCACCTTGTTGTCTCTAAGGTGGTGAAATGATCAGAAGTAACATTCTTTTGATTGCCCTTCATCTTGTTCCAAAAATTATAAAATCGAGGGTAAAAAGAAATAACAAGATAATTTGAGAGTGATTTATCATGTTGTCATTTCTAAAAGAAATAATAACATTTACTCTCATTGAAAAAAGAAGTGGGGTATACTATACGGGTAAAGTTGTTTGTAACCAAGAAGGTTACAAATAGACTTTGTAACCGTACTTTATCTGCCTTCAATCCAAGTGGTTTTCAATTTTAACACAAGGACAAATGATGTAATTTCACACGAAACTCATTTTAATATCTAACACTATTAAAATTTGTTGGGTTAAAAGGGTAGAAAGGGAAGTATACTTCACATCCAACCCTAACTGGCCCTTAGATCAATCATGTTATCTCCTTATTGCCGTGAATGAGCACCGACGTTAAACGTGCCATAAGTTGGAAAGTTGCAGCAGTTCAAGATGGATATCAGGAACAACAGATTATCCGGTCCAACAACACCAAAGGTCGGCCAATGCAAGTTGCTAAGTAAGATTCATCGATCTCAGCCACAATGAGTTATTTGGCGAGATCCCCTTTGAGATCACCGGTATTCGAATCTTCAACTAGTTGAATCTCTCGACGAATCATCTCGTTGGGACCATTCTGTCCTCAATCTCAACTTTGCAAAGTTTAACTCCAGAGGATTTCTCCTACAAACAAGATCAAAACGATGAAATCGTAACCCCAATCCCTAATTTCTCATATTCCCGAGAAAAGAGATCGGCGGCTGCCCTCCAATAGTCCACCACTACAAAAATGGGGGAAGCCACAGGCCCGCGAATACAACTTACATTGTAACCTTTCCCTTCAGTATTATTAGTTAATAATGTCATTGGCACCTTAAACAAGAGCGATATGAGTACAGAGGCTCAGGACATGTAAAACAAAAACCAGAATGCGCGAAGCAAAATTCAACGATGATATTGTTCAGAGCACTTAACCATCCAATGCTTATCTAAGGAATTAGAGCAACGAAAAAAAAATCGATTTTGGCATCAAACGAACTGTGAATAATGACTCATCGTTCCTGCATTTAAGGTTGAAGTTTGCACATAGAGATACTTGGAGTTCAATTCTTTGTTCAATCCTTTATTAATTCTGGATGCTTTTATATGGAAAGTTGTGTGATTGAAAATCTCTTGAGTAATGTTGTTAAATATTTTTTGGGAAAAAGATCTCTGTCCGGGAGTGTGGCCTACACCAGCACTCCCATTAGTCTATCTCTTTCCTCCCCATGTGAAAAGACATCTCTGTCACCTTATTTTAAAGAGGAGAGATAGACTCATGGGAGTGCTGGCATCCCGTACAGAAAACTACTTCCCATAATTTTTATAGTGGATCCATAATCATCGGTAGCTCCTGGTTTGGATCGAACAAACACATTTTTTACTTATTTTATATATATATGGGCATCGTCAAATAGAGGAGAATGCTCTGTTTCTATGTAAAGATTGAATTTTGCTTTTTTGCCCTGTAGCTGGTTGAGCTTTTTCTCAAAGCTTTTTGTTTGTTTCCTCTTGGAAAGATGAACTGTCCAAATTTTGGCGCATTTACAAATGAGAGTTCTAAACCTCTGAATCTTGTGTTTCTTCAGCTCTTTAAGAAGGAATCTTCCACAAGTTTTTTGTAATCGCCGATGTCACTTCCAACTACTTCCGGCCAATCACAAAAATTTTTTGCAAACTTTTGACCCTAGGCTCACTTCTGAGAACGTTTCACTTGTTCCGTCGAATTCTGGTAGGTTCCTCCCAATTATGGCCACATCCTGATTCTGTTATCAATTAATATATAATTACGTTAATGCCCCTGTGTCATGACTAAGGTTGTCATTTCTCACTTTTTCTTCTCCCATACACTGCACGTGAAATGGCGTTTTAATCCTAATAATGGTAAAAACAATAGGTGTCTGGGATTGGACATAAAAGAGAGGTTACAAATTATGTTGTAACCACCTCGGTTACAAACAACTTTTCCCTATACTAAAAGGCAAAAAAACGTAAGGTTTCATATCTCTCAGGATCGATTTGGATTTGACATGTTTGATCACTGTGGCATAAATTTTTTTAGGAAAAATTATGTGTACACCCCCAATACTAATCAATTCAAAGTTTTAAAAACCACACTTGTACACCCCCTATATTTTTCAAAAATACAAAATTAACAGTCTTTTTAGCCTGAGTACATTAAGGGATGACGTTGGCTTTAAAGTGGACATAAAATGACTGTTTTACCCACTAACCTAAGCAGTAGGTGAAAAAATTCCTCCTTCTTCCATCTCCCTTCCAGTTGGGGAAAACAACAGTAGAGTGGAATGGGATTGCATCGGCTTCCAGTTGGAGAAAATCCTTTCTGTGAAGAAGATCGGCGAGAACATACACACACACACACACACACACACACTCTCTCTCTCTCATGTCCGGAGGTGAAGACGACGAAGAAATCGGGCCTATAATTTAGGGTTTCCTTGTGAGTTGTGAGGACTCACAAATCACTTTGTCTTTCTCTATGCATCCGCGGAACCATTGAGTGACAAGACAAAAGTAACAGGGAGAGAGAACAAGGAATGGCGTGGAGCGCCGCAGGATCTATGTCAGTGCCAGTGGGCCAGTGGAGACGGTAGAGCTACGGGCAATGCGAACTCAACCTCCGTTCACCATAGGCATAGGCCGGCTGTGGTTCTCTTGCGGGTTCCAACTTGTGGCGCTCTTCATCTTCCACATGATCACAGAGGCCATTTGCTTGCTTGAGCATTTCTATTAATGCCAATGAATTTTTTTTTATATAAATATTCCTGCGTTCAATCCTGTATATCCATTGCTCATCTCTTCACCAATTGCGTATTAGTTTTTTTTTTTTTATTAATTTGAAATCAAAGGTGTCGTTCCATTCATTATTCATTAATTCATATTTCGGAAATGTGGGGTGGTATTTGTTAATGTAGTACTCTATCGTTTACCGAAATTTAGAAACATTGAGTGATTGAATCGCTATTATCCGAGACTTTGGGCGTGAGGCGACCTGTGACTTGATCTCTTAATGTTTTTAAAACTGAAGTTCTCTACTCTTGCTCGGAACTCGGAAGACAAGTATAGTGTAGGATGATTTAATATTAATGGCATTAGATACATTTTTTACCTCAAAATCTTGATTGTCTCATTCCACTCCGCTACGGTTTTGAGTTTTAGGTTTGAGAAGGAAGATAGAATAAGGGGGGAATCTCTTCACCACTGCTTAGGTTAAATTATATTACTATAGAAGATAAGGGTAAAATAGCCATTTTAGATCCATTTTAAAGTCTACATCATCACTTTAACATGCTCTGGCTAACGGACTGTTAATTTGTATTTTTTGAAAAATACAGGGGGTGTACAAGTGCGATTTTTGAAACTTCATGTTGATTAGTTCTTTAGGCAAAGTACAGGGGGTGTACTCATAATTTTCCCACTTTTATATCACACCTTTACACCAGTGTAGCCTATGACGTGCTAGGATTCAATCACTTTGACGTGTAGGGTCACATGTTGACTTAAGATGTGACAACGCTTTACGATTGTGTGTTTGTATTATTGCTTGGACTCGGGTGTATTGTTTAGGACATGCCACTTTGAACACTTCCTATATGAGACCAATCTTCTAATCCAAGGTTAGAGCAATGACTTCATGCTACCCAATAACCCCAGTGAGAGAATGTAATGTTTTCATCATAGATGGGTTTAGCATCTAGTCATTGTATGAGTATGGATTAGTGGAAAAGTATTATTCATGGGTCTGGTTGGATGGAGTCCAATACAAAAGGTGGTCTCCTTAATGGGTAATGAGTTTTTCTAGTTAATCGTCTTAAATTGTGGAGTGTTATATGAGTCTATTAATAGTTGAACCTATTATGGGAGAGACATCAGTTGTTCTATCTGACAATGTTGGTCTTTCTCAATTTATAAATTGGTGATAATGTCCATTAGTTGCTGACCTTTATTATTTTATATAGAAGAGAGCAGACAAGACTGAAGGAGAGGAGACCAGAGGTTTTCATTGAGGTTTCGATCACAATGTGTTTCTTCTCAAACAATATGGATCTAAGTATGTTTCTCACTTTCATTCATGATTTGTAATTTTCTAACATGATATACCCAAAACCTATTTGCACTATGATCCACCATATCAACAAGTTTATACACCAAACAGGAATAAATTATAAGGAGCGATGCCTGGTCACATGGCTCCTGCTCTCAAACACAGGAGCGAACGAAATTATCACCCCTCGTGAAATAAAAAATCTAATCCATATTGATGTCTCTGAGCGCTCTCATTGGCCCCTGTGCTGGTGCAAGAGCCACACGATCAGACATTGATCTCTTGCCCAAATTACAAGAGATGATTCTCAGAAAAGAAGTTTACAAGCAGGAGTTCCAATCCCCCCATAGGGACATTAGCCAACCTTGTGTCTTTAGTAGGCAAGGGATAAAAAAATCCCATCCATGCAAGCGTAACCCATATCCCAATTTCCATAATATCTAAGGTTATTGATCCAAGCTGCAAACTCACAAGTCTAGCCTTGGTTTATTATCAATGTCCGAACTTTATGAGACAAATGATGAGCAACAACAATATTTGTCTAAAGAGGTAAACCCATGAAGAAACTTGAGAAATAAAAAATAAAAAAATCCATCCACATTGTGAGGGTTTGATCCTACTGTTTATTGAAAAAAAAAAAAAAATATATATATATATATATATATTTACTTGCCTACTGAGGACCGGGGATGCACATGCAGACCACCTACTTAAAGGGGCCAAAGGCGCTTTTGCCAAGGCATTCTAAGGAGGTTCTAGCAAAGGGAAGGGAGTACTGAGTGGACACGGTTAGTGCTCAAGTAGAGGAGAGTATCATGGAGAGGTTTGAGTGGAGGTTTCAGTAATCAGTATTGGTCTTGGTTGATACCGATTCGATTTCGATCCGGACCAGCCCGTATCGGTCTAGATCAGATAGATTTACCCTTATTTTCTTTAAAAAAATTATTATTTTTAACATTTTCACCCTTGGTCTGTACCGGTCCATTGATACGGGATTGGCCAAAAATCGAAATCAGTCTATACTCTATGTTGATACCGATGCGAATTAGCTGATCCAGACAATCCGATACCGATTCCTCAAACGATGGTTATAGATCGTTAATAAAAAAATGTGGTAGTTGAGGATGAGAATATGGTTTTAATAATTGATCTAGAATCGACTAAGGCCAATTTCGATTGATTAATCCCAATTCCACATGAATTAAGGTTGAAGGAGTCTAACTGAGCTTTAGCCTTAGTGCAGTGGTAATGTTGCTCTATTGTGACCACTGGTTTGAGTCTGAAAACAACCTCTTTGCAAAAAGCAGGGATAAGACTGCATACATTATGACTCTCGTCATTTCACGTGTGGCTGTGCCTAAACCGGCCCATTCAAACCTAGACCTGGAAATGCCAACCTTGGCCAGCCCACGGGTTGGAAACCCCAACCCAGGTTCAAATTTTAGAGTGGGTCGTGGATCGGGCATCGGGCTCACCCGCTGCACCCATAGTAGTGTTATTCTCACGCATAGGATGGGAGTTTGACTTTTCAGTAGACTTGTCCTCACTAAAATCCACTGTTTTAATATCAACAACATATAGTACGACGACGATTTTTTTTCCTCTCCGGTTCGTTGCCAGGTACGGTTGTCAGGTTATTCTCATAGGGCGGAAATGACGATTTAACCTCACTCAGGCTGTGTATTCGGACAAGGGTTAAGTACGGACAGGGGTTAAGTCGTCATTTCACTCCTATGAGAGATACCGGACAACTGTACAGGGCAGAGAACCTGAGAGGATAATGATCGACCGCAGAAACCGTCGGGAGGGAAGGAAAAGCAGAAGCAGAAGCAGCAGCGAAGGAAGCGATTATGTGGGCAGGTATCGCTCGTGGTCGTCTTGCAGAGGAGAGGAAAGCTTGGCGTAAGAATCATCCCCATGTACGTAAACTCTCCGTTTCCTCTTTCAAGCTTTCCTTCCTCTTCTCCATCCTTGCCCTCATTTTGGTCCCTTTTGATTTTCTCTCTCTCTCTCTCTTTTTCTTTTCTCTCAGTTAAGTTTCTTTTGAGTTCCTTTTAATGGTGGGTTCATTCCTCGTTACCTAATGTGATCTCTGGGTTTTCTAGGGTTTCGTTGCTAAACCAGAGACGTTGCCAGATGGGTCTGTGAACTTGATGGTTTGGCATTGTATCATCCCTGGGAAGTTTGGAGTAAGTTCTGTCTTTTCTTCGTTTTCTGAGAGAAATTGATAGAAATGGAAGAATTTACGGGATGATAACCTATGTTATAGCCCTCTTTATTTAGTGAATAGCGGTGGCATTAGCGGACCGATGGACATGGCATGTATTCTTGCGTGTTGGTGCTGATCATGATCCTTAGTGTTCTATCTTTGATTTTTGTGTCCAAGGGTTGAAGCTTTCTTTAAATCTTTGATTTTTCTTGACCCGCAACCTAAATCTATTGTTTGTTTGTGTAATTAATCACGTGGAATTTCTTTTCATGCTTAACCTTGTTTCTAATAGGGCTGCAACAGGGTCGGCCAGCCGGGCTTTTCAAAACCCCATGCCAACCCTGACTCCCCTTAGTTGGGCCTAGGCTCGACCCGACCCTGACTCAGGGCCTTGAAAATCCAACCCTGACCCGCCCTCAGGGTCGGGCCGGGCTGACCTTGATTGGCCCTAATCATGGAGTGGGAGAAGGTAGAGATGCATGTACTGGACTGAGTTAGGTAGGGTCTGGGAGAAAATTATCAATTTTACATAAAATAACACTATAATAAAATATATTATCACTTATTATCTTCATATATAATATGTTATATAACAAAATATGTGTGACATTTAAAGTTTATAATATATATATATATATTATAGTATAACTTAAAACAGGGTCAGGTTGGGCTGGGCCGGGCTCAGCTCGAGGCCTCAACCCTAACCCGACCCGACCTTGACTCAGGGCCAGCAATTTCCATCCTTGATCCGCCCTCAAGGTCAGGTATCTCAGCCCAGGCCTTGTTCGGGCTCAGGGCAGGCCAGGGCGGGTTCGGACTGACAGGGTCAAACTTGCACCCCTAGTTTCTATCGATGGTGATTGAACTATGAGGCTACTCTAAAGGAGTGTGGTTTTTTTTTTTTGTTAAATTGGCCTTAGTGATTTTTTTTTTATTTTATTTTTTTAATATTTCCTCATGTACTAAGTAGTTTTCCTATTGTTGAAGTAAGGGAAAACTGTGGAAGATAAATGAAGTTAAAGTAAGGGAGTGTTGAGATGTTTTTTTAATGTTGTCCTATTGATGGCATAGTTTCCAAATAATCATGCCATATGATTCAATTCATGGGCCAACTTGTTCCACATATAATTGAAATTAACTGTCATTTGGAGGATTTGCTTTGCATTTGTTATTGACAAGTGTTAAAGGTTCTACAGATGCATGATATTTTTTCCCCAGTTGAGGTAGTTCTACCTGTTATTTTGTCGCTTTGTGAGAGGAATACCTATTCTTCTCCAGGGTGTTAAGCAACAAGTCAATCCCAGGTAGTTTGGCCATCTTGGGTGAAGCTTCAATGCGGAGTGGTGACTATTTTAAGAGTTGGAATCACATATCACAATGAAGACCACAATTTGCAATGACATATAACTATTGTTTAGTACCTAGTGGATTATTCCCTGAATTCAGTGCTTAGTACCTATACCCTTGCCTTACATTAAAAAATACTGACGGTAGCCTAAACAAGGTTGGGACTGGTTTATTCCAAGTTGGGGAAACGACTTGGTAACCTAGATTAGGCAATTCTCATGATGCCATAGTTTGGGGACTGACTTGCTTCTATTTTAATCAATAGGAAACCTTTAACATTTTGGTGGTGGAGATAAATTTTTTTTTATTGTTATTCATGTTGGTAGTCAGGTATTTTTTCTGGCTGATGTAGCTCTATCAAAACTTGATTTAAGCCAAGTGATAAGGTGGTTTATCAAAATAATGCTTTAGAGTTTGTGTGCAGTAGTGAATATATGTTAATCTCATTAAGAACATTGAGAGTTTGTTGGCCCAAAAGCTTCTATAGTTAACTACTTTGGGTTGAATTCCATTTGTATCAAGATTATGATTTCCAAATTTTAAAGTGCTTCATTAATTTCTTTTGGTTTTCACTCCCTATTTTGAATTGCAATTGTCTGATATGGCAATCCTTATTCAAGTTTTCACTCTCTAATTTTAATTGCAATTGTCTGATATGGCAATCCTTATCCAATGTTTTGTAATATACTAGTAAAGTTTCCTTTTTAAGTGAACATTAGGGAAATTTATTTGATTTTACAGATCCTTGTGTGCTGTACTATAATTAAAAAATCAAGCAATAGAAAAAAAAAAGAAGAAATGTTCTTGTTGTTAGTGATCAAGAAAAGGAAAAAGTATTGTGCGTTGTACCATAGTTGTGTAGTTGAGTGAAAATCGTTAGGTAAGGAAATCTTAGTGTGAGAAGATGCTCTTATAAAACTATTAGCATTAGTTGGTTAAGAAAAGACTCAGAAAGTGATGTAGGATGAATCTTAAACAAACCCCAAACCAATTATAAGAAAATTTGAGTTTCAGAAAATGGACTCATTGATGATTAACCTCCTAAAATTTCACAGCCAACAGATAAGTGGATAACTGTAAGCAGGGTTTCAGTGGCATGGCCTGAACTCATAACATGCTAGTTGTGTTTTTTAATGTCTGAATGTTTTTTTTTTTAATCCCCCACCAATCCTAGTCAATCTTTTTGCCAATTTAAGTAACATTTTAGAAAACATAATTTTTATTGAATTTTTTAAACTATAAACAACCAAAAATCTGAGGAATACGGTAAATCCATGAAGTGTGATGAAAGTGAATTTACCTCAAGAAGCATATACTTGTTTGCTTCTCACTGCAAGTGCAAGGAGCATTCATCCTGATTGCATCTGTTTGTATTCCAGAATCTTAAGAGGGATTACTTTCAACTCTGTCACCCTTAGTTACGGGGCTATGCACCCAATGCCTTTAAAATTTTTTATCCCCTATTGTGTAAATATTTCTCAGATATGATAGTCTGCGTTGTATTTATTTAAGAAGATGAGATTGTAGCTAGAATTTTGGTAGGGATAGTGAGGTTTGTGAATTTCTTCATAGTCAAAAAGAAAAACCCTTAATCTAAGTTAGTTTCTGAGGTCATTTTACTTTATTAGTTCAATGACAATCCATAGCTTGAGTCCTTGAGAATCCTTTAAAATCTTTTAATCAGATTATATCTCTACAATGAGTTATAGCCTCATACACTGATTTGTACACCCAAATTCCTGACACTCAAAGCTTATATCCTCCTTTTTTTCCCAATTCCTTTACATTGAGGCCCCATTTGTTTCAACATAAAATGGATGGAAGTAATTTTTTTTTAATTATAGAGATAGTTCCTTAAGAATAAACACAAGGATGAATAGTTCTTTAATGAGGGGCCATATTTTTATTTTATATTATGCTGAAACAAACAGAATTTAAGATACGAATTCAACCTTACTTTATAACATAGCTTATTGCAATCCAAATCCAGTGTTCAAACTCTAATTCTTTCCATTGGTTGAAGTCTTATTCTTTCTTTTTTTGTACTTTAAAAAAATAATTTATTTACTTGTGTTCTAAATGACCTGACTAATTAATTGTGGAATTGACTTTCTCTAACTTGTTTTCCATGATTTGTACCATACTCCTCACCTCATTGGAAACCTTTGTCCACAAACCAGAAGCATTCGAGCCTGGCCTCCCCCCCCCCCCCCCAAGTTAACCTTAAGCTTTTGGATTCATTTCCTTAACTAATGGGAGATATGGAACTGCCATATATTTCCTATATTACGATACTATAACTAATGTACGAGTTAAATTAGTATACCATATGGTTATCAAAAGAAAAATGGTTAGCATATAGAAGTGTCAGCATTAATCATTAAGTGTAAAACAATGTCATGGATGCACAGAAAAAAAACCAATCAGTCTCTAGGTCAACAGTTCTATGCAAAGTATATACTTCATGTTGCTGGAACTGTATTGTGTTTTGATGATATTTACTGGTGGATGTAATTGGCATTCAAAATTTAGACGCGAATTTAGGAAATTTCTTCCCTGTGGACTTCAAATTTGAATAACCAAAAGTGTCCTGATCATAGTGAATTTTCCAATTGTAGGATATAGGTCACCATAATAGCAGGATGTCTTCCTTCAAATGCAGAAGGTTGGGGTAATGAGGCTGACCTGGACTTGGCATTCTATCAACATGGCTATTATTTTTGTGTACCACTGGTGACATGTCAGGTTACTATATGAATCACGAGTTCTAAATCCTGTTTGAATTAGTGAAGAAGAATGCTGATATGTAATGGGTACTCTAGATTTGATGGAGGACAAGGGGTGATTTTAAGGAAAGAACCATGTTAAAGCTTGATTATTGAAAGAAATGCTGGCTTCTTCCCATTCATCAAATTTGGATTAATCTGGCTGGTGAATGGAAAATTCAGTTTGAAATATGAGAATCTGTACCATGCTTTTCTGGCCTTTTGGTATGTTTAATGTGTTGCAATTATACCTGCCCCTTAATCTAAAATTTGTTGTTGATTAAAAAGGGCTTACCCAGTGCACGAGGCTCCCGGCACTGCGAGGTCTGGGGAGGGTCATAATGTACGCAGCCTTACCCCCGCTTCGCGTGATTAAAGTTTGTTGTTGATTACATCAACATATTAACAAACAACCCAGGCTATGAAACAAGCATTTTCATTTTACTTCAATTTATCAATGTGTTGGTAGGGAAATTTGAGTAAAAATCTGAGCAAGCATTGCTTTATGTGGAAATATTTTTTGTTTTTAGACACGGTTCACTTTAGAAGGTATAAAATTGATGAAAAAGTAAAAGATACCTTTAATTGGATAATATGTTTTAGTGTACATGGTGTCCCAAATGTCTACTGATAATCTTCAGTTTTAGCTCCAATGTGTTACAGTGTAAGAAGTTTAGAACAGTAATTGCCTCAATTTCAAATTGTTTGAAAAAGGAGCTTTATAGTGGGTATAGAAGTGGAGGATGGGTTTCCACTTGTCATGAAAATATTATAAGCACCAACTCATGCATGTTTACCTGAACAATGTCATTATGATGGTGATGGTGATGGTGATCATGCAGTACTTCTTGATGTTATTTTTAATTATCTCTTATTTATAACCTCTGAATATTTACAGGTTTAAATAGTTTGTAGAAGATCCATCTACTGTGTACTAATATTGAATGCCTTTGGGTGATAGTGGCTTCTACTCCATTTTCTGATGCTTTCTAAGTGGTGTAATGAACTGATCGCATGTTACATCTGAACAAATAAGATTCTTGAGGCTATTAGTTCCTCTTTATCAGTTTTGGTTGGAAATGATTGAGCCATCTTTCAAATATAGGACAGGGTGAATATTGGCTGGCTTTGTGAAGGCATAATATTATTTCCTTTCTCATATGATCAATGACCACAACTGTTGTGGACCATTATTAGATAAGTAGTGACTGTAGGTGATGAATCTTGTCAAAGCTGGGATCCTCATCATATTGGTTTGCCAAGACAAGAGGTATTGATAGTGGCTTGTCATTATCTGGCAGGTTTACTGGTGTAGGGGCTGCTTTTTTACTGGCAGCAATTGGAGAAATTCCATGTTATGAACTTATAATTTAAATAGAAGTTTGCTCCCATTAAGATTTTCTATGACTGGAGATCCTTGATCTGATGTTTTTCTGTTCTTGGTTAGCTTTGGTTTTTGTCTTCAAAAAACTTATATGAACTGGTAGGACAATAGGGCATGTTGTTGGAGATGCAATTGTCCAGGCAGATTTGTCAAGCCTTCTTGTTGCATGGTCGCTTCTTTGGTCAGCTTTGGATTTTGTTGTCAAGGAAATTTATATGAATAGATAGGGCAATAGGGAGTGGGCAAGCCTTGGCGCATTGGTTTAGTTGCGCTATTGCAACCTATTTGTTGCGGCTTCGAAACTTGGAAACGTCTCTCCTGCAAAGCAAAGGGGGTAAGGCTGTGTACGTTTGTGATGCAGATAAGTTGCCTAGAGGACTTATTTTATTGGAAATAAGCTTTTGGGGTTGGATTATGTTGGTTTTGGGCCTTAGATCCCATGGGTTTTCTTTGTAATGGGCCACTTTAATCGGGCTAAAATATGGGTAGAAAGTAGGATAATGGGATTTACTTCAATCTTTCATTATTTTAATTTCCTGGTCAGTTTATGTTTCCTAATTAGTTAAGGACTGGTTTAGGCCTTTCCTTTTTAGTGTTTTGAGTCTTCTATATAACTTTGTAAGGAGCTACAGCCTTGTACACGAATTTGATTAATGAGATATTGGCTTGAGTGAATGCAAAACTGAAGTATTACATCTGCAAGAAGAAGAACAAGAAGAACAAGAAGCTGTCCAAGTAGTATTAGTTAGTTGCTTAGTAGTAGTTTCCCATACTCTACTTCCATCCATCAAAACTTAACGCAACCTTCATTGGAACACTCCCCAACATCAACTTGACCTAACTGTACCATCAAACCCTAGACCCCACTAAACCTTAACCCTAATTTGACCAAAATCACCAATTTTGATCCACCCAAACTACTGTTCAGATCAGATCCTGGTTATTTGGCTCCTAGTTTTACTATTCAAACCTAGGATACATTATTGAGTCTTTTCTTTTATTCTGTGAGACTTAGATGGCTGTGAGATGCCATTGGTGAGAGGCCGTGGGTGAGAGACCCGAGTATGAGAGACTACCCTATCTTCTTCTTCCCTTCTTCAATTTCGTGTTTTTTATTCTATTGTTCTGAAATTTCCTGCAAATCTGAGAACCGATGGAAGTATTTACTGTTGCTGGACCTGAAGTTTGTAATCCTCTTGTGGACTGGTTATCACTTGTGACTGGTCTACATTAATTTGCCCCTCCCAGAACTTGCAGTAGCGGGAGCCTTGTGCCCTAGGTTGCTCTTCTAGGTAGGGCAACAGGGCATGCTGTTGGAGATGCAGTTGTCCTGGCAGTTTTCTCAAAGCCTTCTGGTTGTTTGAGCATTTCTTGCTCCTTTGTTTTTTTAGGGGTGGTATATGCAAAGCTGCATCTACAAGGGCTTTAGAACAGTTTTTAGGGAACATATTCTACTTGGAACCTCTTATAAATTCTGTCACTATCTTGTGTCTATAAGATGAAACATAATGAAATTAAAAGAAACGGTGATGCAGATAAATCATAAAATTGGGTTATTTTAGAGGAAATAATTCTTGGGTTGGGTTACACATGTGTTGGGCCTTGGTCCAAGGGGCTTTTGTTATAATGGGCACTTTAGTGGGTCTAACGTATGGGTAAGAGTTAGGAATATGGTATTTATTAGTTAGTTTAGTTGGGTTCTTAGTGTTATTTTTCTTTTAAATTCGGTTAATTTATATTATCTTGGTTGGATTAGGTAAGATATTAGAATTTCAGTCTATCATTATTCCAAGTGGTAGAATTTTAATGGAATAGATTACTCCCTGTGGCTGGTCAATGGGGTGTTTCATCTCATTAAACTATTGTTTTTATTGTTTTCTTTTGGACAAGGTTATGTATAAATAGTCCTTATGCTATCCTACTTTTGGTTAGCCAGCACTATAAATACATGTAAAGGCCTACCTCCCCATCGATTTGAGCAATACATCACTTCAGTTTTTTCTGTGATTTTCTTCTGTGGATTCATTAGATGCTTTAGTGGTATTTCATGTGAGCTTGGTAGATGCCAAGTGAGTGGCTTTGGTGGATTCCTGGACTATCTATCTTTTTGTTTTACCTTTTCTCTTCCATAAGGTCAGATTTAAACTTTGTGTTGCGTCCGAAACCTTGTTTTCACTTATTTTCTGTTTCTGAAATACATGAGCTTGTCATAGTGGTCTCTGAAATTCTGTTCTCAGATCTGAAATTTTCTGGTTGATTAGTAATGTTATAAATCTGCTACTCTTATTCCTAGTAGCTCTAGGACTCCACTAGATCTCTCTATTCGATTATCAGATTTTGCTTAAAGTCTGCAGGCTGAATCTGCTATTAGAATGGAGCACTTGATTAGAATTTCGGTCTCTAATGAGAATTCTGTCTTAAGTTATAAAGATTAAAGTATCTTTCTAATCTGGTTTATTACTTTATTATGCGATCATTGTTCTGTAATAGTTTCTGCTAGACTATTCTGGTCTGGAAACTGGTTTACATTAATTGGGTAGTGGGTTTTCTTACATTTGACTGAAGGAAAAGCAGGGGAGCAACAAATTTCTTGTACTTGCTGATTTTGCTTTCCTAATAATGATGTTGCAACAACAAATTTCTTACACTTGCTCTCTTCTAGTGCAGACTGACTGGGATGGTGGTTACTTACCAATTACTCTTCACTTCAGTGAGGACTACCCTAGCAAGCCACCCAAGTGCAAGTTCCCACAAGGTTTCTTCCCCCCTAATGTTTACCCTTCGGGAACTGTTTGTTTATCGATTCTCAATGAGGATAGTGTAAGTACTCAAAAACTGTTGTTGGACATTCCTGCTGCTTTTTAATGTGTATGATAGAATTTGGTTAATCTGCCATTACTAGAAAGTGCTTTTATTATGTCTAGGGTTGGAGACCAGCCATCACGGTGAAGCAAATTCTTGTTGGCATGCAGGATTTGCTGGACCAGCCAAACCCTGCTGATCCTGCCCAGACAGACGGATATCACCTCTTCATCCAGGTATTCAGCCAGAATTTTATTTTATTTGTATGTTTTTATATTTATTTGTATCATGGATGCCCATTATTCTACTACTGATCGTTGAGATCCTCATTTCCAGAATTAGTTATTATTTAGTTTGTATATTTATTTATTTGGATATTGTTTCTGGTACCATTCAGGCAGAAGTTTTTCCCTTATTATAAAAGCATAGTTAAAAATTAAAAAGTAGAAAAAGCATAATTCAGTAGGACTAGGTTTGAGTCTCACTCAACCTTACTGTCCTGCTCAGAAAAAAAGGAAAATGAATAAAATTGTGGGAAAGCGAACCAAGCCAAATCCTCCAGGAGAGGAGGACACCAAAGAATTTGAGAACCAACAGACAGCTGAAGGAAGTGGCAATCCTGAATCGTCAGAAGATCTGTGTTTAAAAGGTCCTGCTCAGAAAAAAAGGAAAATGAATAAAATTGTGGGAAAGCAAACCAAGCCAAATCCTCCAGGAGAGGAGGAGACCAAAGAATTTGAGAACCAACAGACAGCTGAAGGAAGTGGCAATCCTGAATTGTCAGAAGATCTGCGTTTAAAAGGTCCTGCTCAGAAAAAAAGGAAAATGAATAAAATTGTGGGAAAGCGAACCAAGCCAAATCCTCCAGGAGAGGAGGAGACCAAAGAATTTGAGAACCAACAGACAGCTGAAGGAAGTGGCAATCCTGAATCACCAGAAGATCTGCGTTTAAAAGGTGAATATGAATGGGCTTTTCTGAGGAGGGAAAGGCCAGTGACAAAGAAAGAAAGAGAATGGGCAACTTGCGCAGCCATGACGTTAAAAACTAAAAATCCTTCATTCATGGTCGTCATGACACCGTCCTATCTGCGCAAGGCAATGGTATAAACTCTATTACTTTGAAATTCTGAATTTGATTTGCATTGCTTTCAAATAGACATGTATTCTCCTCATTTCCCCAAGTCAAGACAAGGATCATCATTTGGTGTATAAAAGCATTTATTTTTCAGCTGAGTCATTCCATTAGATGCCTTTCAAATGTCAATTGTAGTTTTAATTATTATGTTTGTACATTTAATTCAATTTTTTTTCCTAGTGCAGAATGTTCCTCTTGCATTCGCAAGGGATCATTTCACCGATGGATTTCACTGTGTCAAACTTCAGCTGCCAAATGGAAGAACATGGTCTGCCCGGTTCTTTCTTCGCAGTAGTATTAAAGCACTTCTTAGTGGTGGTTGGAATGCATTTGCTCAGGAAAACGTTCTTTTAGAGGGAGACTGTTGTGTCTTTGAGATACTTCTTAACAAGAAAGATATTGAGATGAAAGTATTAATTTTCCGTGTTGTGGAAGATTGGGTCCCACTTGTTGGAACTGGTAAATAGAGTTTGATGAATTTGATTAAGATATTGATGAATTTTTCTTGTGCATTGTTGAACTGCTTTTTCTATGTTTGTTTCTTTATTTTTTGGGAACAAGGTGTGGTTTGCTGGCCCATCTACATGCTTTGTTCTTGTTATTCAAGTAGGATGACATGCGGGCTCGAGTAAAGATAGAGTTTAGAAAATAGAAATTGATTTTGCAATAGTTTAAAAAAGGAAACATCAATATATTAACTGATGACTTGAAGTAGAGACTTGATGCTTGTTTTGGAATAAGAGGATGCTCATGTTCACTCTTAAATTTGGGAATATAATTGGAGTGTGTAAGTCATCAATATCGCTCCAATACTAGGAAAGATTATTAGCCGTCTGACTAAATAGCTCCAGTAGTTTAATGTTCCTAACTATTTATGAAAATCAATTCCATCTGGTCGTATTATAGGCAATCAGTTGAAGGATAGAAAACATACCAAGTGTATTGTAAAAGGGTAAAAAGAACTGAATTTGTAATTCTTGGGCCCACATGGTCCGGGCTTGATTTAGAAATTCTAATTATTTACTTGATTGAATGAAGTTTAACTTGATTTGTCTGTGATAAAGAAGAGAATGCCATCATCCTGTTGCTAAAGGTTACTTATTCTCTACAGTAACTGCAAAGACAAGGATTTCTACGACAATCAAAGAAAGTAAAGCCACTCAAGCAGCAAGAGAGTTAAAGTCTGAAAACCCTTTCTACACGGCTTATGTACATCAAAGCTATACTCAGAGTTGTATGATGGTGAGCTCTCAACTTGGAAACTAAATGCTGATAGAAATTTCAGTAAAATTCTATCATAGACTATCTTCTAGCGGACTTTTTTCCCCTCTTTTTTCCTAAGCACTTTAATTAGTTTCATGTGGTTTGGAATATCTATATCATTTTCCTATTGTCAAATAAGCTTGGTGAATGAAAGAAATAATTGTTAAGGCATCACCATTAAGTGAGCCTGGTGAATTAAAGAAATAATTGTTAAGTCATCGCCTAGGCTACAAGACAATCCTTGATGCTGAAGATGTTTGCTCGTCTTGAGTATCAAGATGCTTAGACCCTGCCTTGTTAACACCTAGGCAACATGGCAGTTGGCCATAGCCTAGGCTCACCCTGATGCCATGACTTTTATCATGAAAACAGAGAGTTCATCCAATTCTTGGTCAAAGGTTCCACATATACTTTTCAGGATTGGAAGTTTGCAACTGATAATTCCAATTTTAATTTACTGTAAAATATGAATTTATAATGACATTAAGTGAAACACTTCTTTCTGGTGCAGAATATGAAGGCTGACTTTGTCAAGAGCCATATGACAGATGAAGTGGATACAATCACACTTCAGAATTCAGATGGGAGAAAATGGTCAGTCAAGTGTTGTATTAAGGATGGTACAGGTAGATTTGGTCGTGGTTGGGTTGCATTTGCAAAGGGAAATAATATAAAGTGGGAGATGTTTGTGCTTTTGAGCTTCTTTAGAAGAAGGGTACTGTTTTGAAGGTCTCCATTTTCAAAAATCACTGAACATGTGGTGAAACTATAATACTCTCTAATTCAGTTTTATAGTCAACAAGTTCGCTCACAAATATAAATGGATTGATGGATACTGAATTATTCATAGTTTTCAGATTTATATTAATGATCCAAGAGAAAGATTCCTGTTAGCTGAACACTTTCATGGTCTATGAACATTTTTAGATGTGTTTTAAGTATTTTGAATCTTGAAGCACCAGAATAGTGCACAACTTTTGAATGATTAAATACATTGATTCTTGAAGCCCCTGAATAGTGAATACACGAAATGTCTGATCTGAATTAATTAATGTGATAGAAACTCTTATCGAATATCATGTGCTTTTCTCTGACTCAATAGATATAGAGTCAGAAATGCTATACAGATAAGGCATCGGAATTGTAGTATTACTACGAGTGTATATAAACTCAAATCTCTTGTGAACAAAAGTTAGTTTGAGTTTGATGTCCTGCAACAGTCGATATTACTGAATCATTGCTTAAAATTTGGACTTGTTCTATGCTTGGTGGTTGACTTCTAGGTTTGTTTCATATTTTAATTTCTGAATGTTCCCTGTCTCTCTTTTTTCTGTTACTCCAATCATATGTTGTTTGTGTGTGCATGCACGTGTGCACGCTCGCTTTTGTCTTTTAATATATCATATCTAGGTCAAAATGCACATTGACTTCCTTCTTTCAAAGTGGAGCAGCTTTGTTAATTCTGTGATGAATGATTTTGCACAATCTTGTGCAATGACCTCAAAAAAAACTTGTTATTGTTTTATTAATTTATTATTGCAGACCACTTGCTGAAGCTCATATCCTGCTCTTTCAACAGGAGTTATGGAATATTTCGTTTGACTGATCCAGGTGGTATCTCTGCCCTAAAAGATTGCCAGGAGAGGGGATTTCACTCTCACCAGGAACCACCTAATGGGAGTTCACTTTATGAGCACTGCTCTAATGTTTATATAAATCAAAATTTGAGGTTTGAAATATTTGATTTACGCTGATTGGTGGATGCTTATGGTAGTTGAAATTCTGTTTTAACCCATACTGAACTGCAACAACCTGGGATTGTAAATTGCAATTTTTATTAGAAATCCACTGGATATTATGGCAAAGAGCTTCCTCATTCATGCCTCGTAATAAATAAATTGCCTAATATAGTTAGTTGGTGGGCTGGGGCTGGGATTGAACCACACCTGCTCAGTTACAACAAAATTTTATCCAAATAAAAAGTTTTTTTTTTTTTAAAGTTTGGAATTGATGCTATAAATCTCTCTTTAAGCATATAAGGTCATCGTTTCTGAGTTGTTTTTAAGGCTATGTTTGGATGTTAAGAAGAGAAAAGAACAAAAAAATGAATTTGAGGGTCATCATCTCTACTGTTAAAACAAACACCAAAGAAATACGAACATAAAACAAAAGTAGAGCAAGATGACACAGGGATGTAACATGGTTCACACACTAATAAGATGTGCTACATCCGTGCAAAGCTAAAGATGTTTCAGTATGTAATGGAAGAAAGTTACAATGGAGATCTCTCAAGAACACTCAAAACGGTGCTGCTTTTCTTTTCTCAAAACCCTAACATGAACCCCCCCCCCCCCAAAAAAAAAAAAATCTCTTCTTACTTGCTTACCCAACAAGACACGAATAGGGTAAAACTCCTATAAGACAGGTCGGGTTCAACTGTACCACGGCGGCGAAGCCCTCTGCGATCATCACAGACCTTAGAAAAAAATCTCATTCGGGTCGCCACCAAAAATGTCGGAACTGGTCACTCTTCAAAAAGGATACAAAAATTCGAGACACACATAACATCTACTCATAGACTTGACCATGAATGACCTATTGTTAGTGTTAATTGTTTATCTTGTCGACGTTCCACTTATCTCTAGGCAATGGTCTTATCCTTTTGTTATCTTTTCAAAATCCCTACGTTGGTTTCTACTCTGCCTGCTACAACCTGCATTAGGATATGAACTGGTTGTTCAAGATCAATTGTCTATCAGCTTGTTAGCAATCCTGCTTGCTGGCTGTTGAGGCGCTTTTTCACTCATGTGAACCTCAATTCAAAAAACAATGACATTACTATTTTGATCCATGCCTCCACCACTAGCCATCAGAGAGAAGACGAATAGTAAAGCTACAGAAGAATGTGTTGGATTAAGTATTCATCAAATTCAATTTAAACAATCTTAAAGAAGTTTGTTTATTTAAAGACTGGATCTAGGGAAGATATTAGATTGTCGCGTGATCCTTGGATTCTTCATTTGGAAGGGTTCCAGTTGTCTTCTGTTGCTCCTCGCAACTGGGATACATAACATCAAAGTGAGTGAGTTTATCCTTCGGAATAAATGGAATTTACCTTACTGTGATTTTTCCAAGCGAGTTTGGGCTAGGGGTGTTGATTTCAAGGAAGTATATCACAAGAAGATTGGAGTTAGGGCATGAGAAGTTTGGGATTCGAAAAATGGGTTTAAATTCAAAGGTTTTCTTGGTTAGGTACTTAATTCGAAAATGAATTTTTCAAAATGGGGCTGCAAGGCGCTGATGGTGTTAATGGTGGGTGGTAGTGGTATTGGGAATCCACATTTGTAAAAGAAGAAGACGAGGGGGGAATTTTGGTCAATTAAAACACAATTATAATGTTTTTGGTCACCAGTTAACGAATTGGGTTTTTTTCTTACTTAGTTTGAACCTCAGAGGAGGTACAGGTAATTTTCCAAAACTCAAGGGTAAAAGTGTAATTAGGTCATACCTTAGGAGATGTACGTGTAATTTAACCTATTATTTTTGGTTTGGGGTGAGAGAAAGCTAACCGGTTGCGGCTCCCATGTCAAGACACAGAAACTGTCTTGGCGCCTGAAAATGTCCACCTTGCCCCCAAGAAAAGGTGGAAATCCCATGGGGGCAAAGGCAGTCATTTCTAGGCTGTAGTGCGGTTTCTATTTCTAGACGTGGGAGCCATGCTAGGTGCACGATCGGTTAAAGTTCTTTTTACCTTTTGGTTTATTCTATTTTAAGAGGATGCAAACAGGGCTGCATAAACTGTTATTCTCATTGAACTTTAGAATTCCTTCCCTGCCATCAATGTGATGGGTGTCATGGAATAATATTTCAGATCTTCAATTATATTGATTATACCTCTTAGTTTCTTTTTGAATTATTTACCAAAAAATTTTGTCCTTTTGAATTCAATCTTCTTTTCATAAAAAAAAAAAAAACCCTAGAATCCTAGATTCATGTTTATCTCCTTGACTTTTTCCATCTTATTTTATGGGTCTTCTTTCCACTTCCATTAAGAAGAATCAAAATTTTATAATCAGGTCTAATTGTGAGTGTATGATAGGATGCACCTTGTTGTCTTTAAGGTGGTGAAATAAGAAGTGACCTTCTTTTGATTGCCCTTCATCTTGTTCCCAAAAATTATTTAAATTGAGGGTAGAAAAGAAATTACAAGATAATTTAAGAGTGATTTATCTGACATTGCCCATGTGAAATAACGATATTTACTCTCTTCAAAACAAGAAGTGTGGTATACTAAAAGGAAAAAGAGTAAGGTTTCATGTCTCTTAGGACTGATTTGGATTTGGCATGTTTGATCATTGTGGCATACATTTTCATATCACACCTTTACACCAATGTAACCTATGGTGGGTTTGCACACACAAAAAAAACACCTATGACGGGTAAGGGTGCAATCACTTTGACGTGTAGGGTCATGTGTTGACTTAAGATGTGATGATGGTTTACAGTTTTGTGTTTGTATTCTTGTTTGGATTCGGGTGTATAAGGACATGCCACTTTCAACACTTTCTATATGAAATCAGTTTTCTAATCCAATGCTAAAGCAATGACATTCTGCTACCCAAGTAGGAGAATATAATATTTACATCATTTATGGGTTTAGCATCCAATCATTGTATGGGTATGGATTCGTGAAAGGGTGTTGATTCATGGGTTTGGTTGGATGGAGTCCAGTACAAGAGGTGTTGTCCTTAAAGGGTAATGAGCTTTTCGAGTTAACCATCTTAAAGTGTAGAGTGTTATGTTACTTATGTGAGTCTATTAATAGCTGAACCTATGATGGGAGATACATCAATTGTTCTGTCTGACAATGTTGGTCTTTACTCTTAGCCTATAAATTGGTAACAACGCCCATTAAATGCTAACCTTAATTATTCTATAGAGAAGAGAGTAGACAAGACTGCTGGAGAGGAGACTAGATGTTTTCATTGAGGTTTCGATCACGAGGTGTTTCTTCTCAAACGATATAGATCCAAGTATGCTTCTCACTTTCGTTCATGATTTGTAATTTTCTAACATGATATACCTAAACCTATTTGCACTATGTTCCACCCAATCAACAAGTCTATACACCAAACATGAATAAATTATAAGGGAAAGAGCATTGCCTAGTCGCGTGGCTCCTGTGCTCATACATAGGAATGCAAGAAATTACCACATGCCCCTATAAAATAAAAAATACCATCCATGTTGATGCCCTTACACATTCTCATTGGCTCCCGTGCTGATGTAGAGGCCATGCGACTTGGCAGCGATCTCTTGCCATATTATAAGAGATGACTCTTGAAAAAAAAAATTGTGAAGCAGGAGTGGACATTAGCCAGCCTTTAATCTTTATTAGGCAAGGGATAAAAAAAATCCCATCCATGCAAGGGTAACCCATATCCTAAATTCTATAGTATACTGATCCATACTGGAAACTCACTAGTCTATCCTTGGTTTATTATCAATGTCCTAACATTAGTTGCTTCTGCCAAGGCATTCTAAGGAGGTTCTAGCAAAGGGGAGGGAATACTAAGTGGACACGGTTAGTGCTCAACTTGAGGAGAGTGTCGTAGAGAGGTTTGAATTTAAAGGAGCTAGGTAGTTGTAGGTAGAGTTTCAATAATTGGTATTGAGATCAATATTGGTCTTGGTTGATACCGATTCGATCAGCCCGTATCAGTCTAGATCGGACAGATTTATCCTTGTTTTCTTCAAAAAATTGATTTTCTTTTAAACATTTTCACCCTTGGTTTGTACTGATCCAATAATACGGAATCGGCCAAAAATCGATATCAGTCTAAACCGATACCGATGTGAATCAGCTGACCTAGACAATCCGATACCCATTCCTCAAACGATGGTTGTAGATCATTAATGAAAAAATGTGGTACTTGAGGGTGAGAATAGGGTTTTAATAATTGATCTAGAATTGAGTCAATCGACTCAGGTGAATTTCGATTAATCCCGATTTACATGAATTAAGGTTGATGGAATCCAACTGCTCCATTATGATCAAGTGGTCATAGGTTCGAGTCTGAAAACAGCCTCTTTGCGAAATGCAAGGGTAAGGCTGCCTACATTATGATCTTTGTCATTTCGTATCTGGCTGTGCCTAGACCGATCCATTCAAACCTAGACCTGGAAATGCCAACTTTGGCCAGCCCACGGGTTAAAAACCCCAACCCAGGTGACTTTTAAAGTGGGTCGTGGATCGGGCATCGGGGCTCACAAGTCACAACCCATAGTAGCGTTATTCTCACGCATAGGATAGGAGTTGGACTTTTCAGCTTGATTTATAATTTTCAGTAGATTTGTCTTCACCAAAAGCAATTGTTTTAATATCAACAACATATAGTCCGAAGACCGCAGAAGAAGACATCGAGAGAAGCAGAAGCAGAAGCAGAAGGAAGCGATTATGTCGGCAGGTATCGCTCGTGGTCGTCTTGCAGAGGAGAGGAAAGCCTGGCGTAAGAATCATCCCCATGTACGTAAACTCTCCATTTCCCCTTTCAAGCTTTCGTTCCTCTTCTCCATACTTGCCCTCATTTTGGTCCCTTTTGATTCTCTCTTTTTTTTTTTTTTTTTTCTCAGTTAAGTTTCTTTTAAGTTCCTTTTAATGGTGGGTTCATTCCTCGTCACTTAATTTGATCTCTGGGTTTTCTAGGGTTTCGTTGCTAAGCCGGAGACGTTGCCAGATGGTTCTGTGAATTTGATGATCTGGCATTGTACCATCCCTGGGAAGTCTGGAGTAAGCTCTGTCTTTTCTTCGGTTTTTTGAGAGAAATTGATAGAAATGGAAGAATTTATGGAACGATAACCTATTTTATAGCCCTCCTCTATTTAGTGAATAGAGGTGGCATTAGCGGACCGATTGACATGGCATGTATTCTTGCGTGTTGGTACTGATCATGATCCTTTGTATTCTATCTGTGATTTTTGTGTCCAAGGGCAGATGCTTTCTTTAAATTTTTTATTTTTCTTGACCCGCAACCTAATCTATTGTTTGTTTGTGTAATAAATCATGTGGAATTCTTTTCATGCTTAACCTTGTTTCTATCGATAGTGATTGAACTATGAGGCTACTCTAAAGCTTGATCATCAAATTTCCTTCTCCCTGAACCGTCTCAGGGGAAATTCAATGTTAGCAGTTGCCTAAGGAGCGTGTTTTTTTTTTTTTTGTTGGAATTGACCTTAGTGAATTTTTTTTTTAATAATCCCTCATGTATGGAGTAGTTTTCGTATTGTTGAAGCAAGGGAAAATTGTGGAAGATTAAATGAAGTTGAAGTAAGGGAGTGTAGAGATTTTTTTAATGTTGTCCTATTGATGGCATAGTTTCCAAATAATCATGCCATATGATTCAATCCTAGATGAGACAATTCATGGGCCGGCTTGTTCCATAAATAATTGAAATTAACTGTCCTTTATAATGCTGAGATTTCAACTTCTGGTGAATGGAGGGTTTGCTTTGCATTTGTTATAGACAAGTGTTAAAGGTTCTACGGATGCATGATATTTTTTCCCCAGTTGAGGTAGTTCTACCTGTTATTTTGTCTCTTTGTGAGAGGAATACCTATTCTTCTCCAGGGTGTTAAGCAACAAGTCAATCCCAAGCATTTGTTCCAAATAATGCTGAGTTGTTGACTATTTTAAGAGTTGGAATCACATATCTCAATGAAGACCACAATAAGCAATGACATATAACTATTGTTTAGTGCCTAGTGGGTGTATTCCTTGAATGCAGTGCTTAGTACCCTATAGCCTCACCTTACATTCATAAACACTGACGATAGCCTAAACAAGGTTGGGACTGGTTTATTCCAAGTTGGGGGAACGACTTGGTAACCTAGATTAGGCAATTCTCATGATGCCATAGTTTGGGGACTGACTTGCTTCTATTTTAATCAAATAGGAAACTTTCAACATTTTGGTGGTGGAGATAATTTCTTTTAAATTGTTATTCATGTTGGTAATCAGGTATTTTTCTGGCTGATGTAGTTCTATCAAAACTTGATTTAAGCTAAGTGAAGTGATAAGGTGGTTTATCAAAATTCAAAATAATGCTTTAGGGTTTGTGTGCAGTAGTGAATATATGTTAATCTCATTGAGCATGTTGAGAGTTTGTTGACCCAAAAGCTTCTATAGTTAACTACTTTGGGTTGAATTCCATTTGTATCAAGATTATGATTTCCAAATTTCAAAGTGCTTCATTGAAATTCTTGTGGTTTTCACTCTCTACTTTGAATCACAATTGTCTGCTATGGCCATGGTTATTAATGTAGCTCTAACTAGGAGAAGGATCCTATTAGAGGCCAAGCAATAGGATCTCAAAGGGGGCTGCTGGTTCGAATGGGCAGAATTAGGGTTTTAGGTCAATTTCTAGGGTTAGGCTTATGAGAATGGAGCTAAATCTTATTTGGTTTTAATAGGCAGGTTTTAGGGAGTCTAATAAGTTAGGTTTGATTAGGTTTAGATAAGGATTTGAAATTTCAGAAATTAGGGTTAGGGTTTCAGGTTTTGGGTTTTAGAATTTAGGCTGAAACTAGGGTTTGGGATGGGAATTTGGGGCAGGGCTTCTGGTCGAGTGCTAGGGGCAATGAGAAGGGTGCTCGGTTGTAATATGGTGTAATTCTGATGGCTGAATTGGGCTATACAGAATTTAGGGATTTTTTTGGGTTTTACAGAAACAAGGTAAATTAGGGTTGGAGTGGGAGGATGTGATGTAGCCTAGGTGAAATAAATCTCACTTAGGACCAGGTTCTGTTTTAGGGTTGGCCGAATGGGCAGTTTAGGGTAACTAGGGCAAAATTAGGGTTAGGAATGGGAGATTGAGTTAGGGTTTTATTGGGTAATGGTCTGCAGAATTTTAGGAGTCTATTAGAATAGGTTTTAATGAGGTTTGAATAAGAAATAGAAATTCAGAAATATTAGGGTTAGGGTTTTGGGTTTTCAGATTTAGGATCTAAGCTGAAACTAGGGTTTAGGAGCAGATTTAGGGCCTGGGCTTTAGGTCGAGTTTTCCTAGCAGGGGGGGGTGGTTCGGCTGGACTTTGGTGGGGTTTTGATGGCTGGTTAGGTCTAGGCAGATCTTAGGGTTTCTGGGTTTTTATGTTGAGGGAGGGATTTAGGGTTTGTAGTGGATAGGTGAGGCTGCAACTGAGATCGAGTGGGAGGGTTACTGTGATGGACCTGTGGTTAGGTTTTGAGTGTAATCTGATGAGGGAATAGGGCTGTGATGAATGTAGATGAAGCTAGGGTTTGGGGAAGTCGATTAGGTTAGATGGAAGTAAGAAGAAGAGATGATAAAGTTGCAGGAACTTGTAACTCTTCTTGGAATTGCAGAATTTCAGCAGCAGCAACCTTGAAGAACTTGAAGGAAGAAGAAGACGAACCTCCCGATCTGCAAGATGCAAGGAGTCGCCGGATTACTCCAGCCCTAGCCCTTGATATTACTCACAAGGGGTCTTGATATGACACACAAGACAGAGAGAAGAAGCAGCAGATCATGGCGGCAGAGCAAGAAGAAACAAAATTTCAAACATAATAGGTGGGGAGCCTCCCACGATTCTACTATTTATAATAATAAAGGGGGCCTAAAGGCCTTACAAATAATCAATCTAAAGCAATCCTAATCAGATTAGGAGTTGGGATTCCTAATCTAAATACTAATTATAAAACATAGAATAGACTTATACTCTAAATAGGAGTATAAGTGTAAACAACTAAAACAAATAAAATAAAATACTAATCCCTCTAAAATCGTGAAGGGGAACTAAGAAGATAAACCATGAAAAAGACTGTTTTAACCTAGGCTAAAAGAACAAACAAATAAAAAGGCTCCAACGAAAAATCAAAGAACAGCCAAATTAATCATGGTTTCGGCTTCTGCATCAGGATGGGGGTGCAAGTTTGATCAAGTGGAGGGGGGGATGTAGTATGGAGGCTGTGGTTTGAATTTGAAATAATTCTGATGGTCAAATATGGCTGGGCAGCAAGATCTAGGGTTTAATGGAATTCAAACACAAAAATAAAGGGGGACCAATTGGGGGAGGGAGTAGATGATTGGAAGAAGAAATTAATGAACAAGTTGCAGCAGAAATTCACTGGCAGCAGCTTGGTCAGAAGTGGAGGATAGAACCACCTTTGAATTGGCATCCTTCCAGCCGTCACGGCGCAAGGAGTCACAGGAGATCCACCTACCCTTCTTCCTTGATAGAACCACAAGGCAACACTCACAAGGAGCAGCAGCAGCAGCAAATTCTGTTTTTTTTTTTTTTTTTAAATATTCAACAGTGGGGAGCCTCCCACGATGTAGCTTTATTTATAATAATAGGCCAAAGGCCAAATCCTATTACAAACTAAATTCCTCCTTCCTAAATCGTGGAAGGTAATGACTACAAATCAAAAGTTAATAATTTAAAACAATGAAATGACCTAATTGTCCCTAACAACTTAAAATAAAAGACTTAAATAAAATCACTTAAATTGAACCAATGGTTCAACCGGTTCAACTCAATAAAACACTAAATCATGAAAAATAAACTAAGTATATAACCTACTAACTGTAAACCTAAATTATGGCTCCAATCTAAACCCTAAATTCAGGGCTATTTCTTCTTTTTCTTCTTCATTTGGATGTGGGCACTTGGTGCTGCATCACTTAATCAAGTTTTCACTCTCTACTTTGAATTGCCATTGTCTGATATGGCAATCCTTACCCAATGTTTTGTAATATACTAGTATATTTTCCTTTTTAAGTGAACATTAGGGAAATTTATTTGATGTTACAGATCCTTATGTGCTGTACTATAATTAAAAAATCAAGCAATAGAAAAAAAGAAATGTTTCTTGTTATTAGTGATCACGAAAAGGAAATAGTATTGTGCGCTGTACCATAGTTGTATAGTTGAGTGAAAATCGTTAGGTAAGGAAATCTTAGTGTGAGAAGATGCTTATAAAACTGTAAGCATTAATTGGTTAAGAAAATACTCAGAAAGTGATATAGGATGAATCTTGAACAAACCCCAAACCAAATATAAGCAGATTTGAGACTCAGAAAATGGACTCATTGATGATTAACCTCCTACAATTTCACAGCCAACCGATAAGTGGATAACTGTAAGCAGGGTTTCAGTGGCATGGCCTGAACCCATAACATGCTAGGTGTGTTTTTTTTATGTCTGAATGCTTTTTTCCCCCCACCAATCCTAGTCAATCTTTTTGCCAATTTAAGTAACATTTTAGAAAACGTAATTTTTTATTGAATTTTCAAAACTATAAACAATCAAAAATCTGAGGAATACGGTACATCCATGAAGTGTGATGAAAGTGAGTTTATCTCAAGAAGCATATACTTGTTTGCTTCTCACTGCAAGTGCAAGGAGCATACATCCTGATTGCATCTGTTTGTATTCGAGATTCTGAGGAGGGATTATTTTCAACTTTGTCACCCTTAGTCACTGGATTATGCATCCAATGCCTTTAAAATTGTTGATCCCCTATTGTGTAAATATTTTTCAGATATGATACTCTGTCCTTTTATTTATCTAAGAATTTGAGATTGTAACTAGGATTTTGGTAGGGATAGTGAGGATTGCGAATTTCTTCAAGAAAAACCCGTAGGCCCCGTTTGTTTAGAGGGGTCTTAGGTGGGGTGGGAAAATGCTGATGTGGCACTTCAAAATCCCACCCCTTTGCCCTTTGTTATCCAAAGTCCCACCAAATTGGTGGGACTTTGGTTACTGTTCATGGGAAAAGTAACTTTACTTCAACTTTACCTCAATATTTCCACTTAAACAAAACTCCACCAACATGTGGGTCCCATCTTCCCAACAATCCCACCCCACCTTCCTCTCTAAACAAACGGGTCCATAATTTAAGTTATTTTCTGAGGTCATTTTACATTATTAGTTCAATGACAATCCATAGTTTGAGTCCTTGAGAATCCTTTTAAATCTTTTAATCAGATTATATCTCCACAGTGAGTTAGAGCCTCATAAACTGATTTGTACACCCAAATTCCTGATACTGAAAGCTTATATCCTCCTTTTTTTCCCAATTCCGTTACATTAAGGCCCCATTTGGTTCAACATAAAATCGATGGAAGTAATTTTTTATTTTATTATAGAGATAGTTCCTTAGGAATACACACAAGGATGAATAGTTCTTTAACGAGGGGCCAAATTTTTATTTTGGGCTGATGTTCTCTGTGCCGCAGCGCAGCCTGCCCCCTGGCACATGGGCTGGGTATTCAGGGGGCAGGGTGGTCATTTCGCCCACCCCCTGCTCCCCCAGTACAGAGAACATTTGGCCTTTTTATTTTATATTATGCTGAAACAAACAGAATCGAAGATACGAATTCAACCTTACTTTATAACATAGCTTATCCCAATCCTAATCCAGTGTTCAAACTCTAATTCTTTCTTTTTTGTACTTAAATAAAAAATAATTTATTTACTTGTGTTTTTAATGACCTGACTAATTAATTGTGGAATTGACTTTCTCTATGATTGTACACAACTTAAAACTTATTTTCCATGATCTGTACCATACTCCTCATTTCATTGGAAACCTTTGTCCACAAACCAGATGCATTGGAGCTGGCCTCCCTCCCCCCCTCCCCCCTCGCCCCACACACAAGTTAACCTTAAGCTTTTGGATTCATTTGCTTAACTAATGGGAGATATGAAACTGCCATATATTTCCTATATTACAATATTATAACTAATGTATGAGTTATACCATATGGTTATCAAAAGAAAATAATTAGCATATAGAAATATCAGCACTAATCATTAAGTGTAAAACAATGTCACGGATGCACAGAAAAAAAACCCATCAGTCTCTAGGTCAACAGCTCTATGCATAGTATATACTTCATGTTGCTGGAACTGTATTGTGTTTTCATGATATTTGCTACTGGATGTGATTGGCATTCAAAATTTAGAGGCGAATTTAGGAATTTTCTTCTCTGTGGACTTCAAATTTGAATAACCAGAAGTCTCCTGATCATAGTGAATATTCCAATTGTAGTATATAGGTCACCATAATAGCAGGATGGCTTCCTTCAAATGCAGAAGGTTGGGGCATATGAAGCTGACCTGGACCTGGCATTCTATCAACATGGCTATTTTTTTTTTTTGAGTACCACTGGTTACATGTCAGCTTACTGTATGAATCATGAGTTCTAAAACCTGTTAGTGAAGAAGAATGCTGATATATATGGGTACTCTAGATTGGATGGAGGACGGGTGATTTTAGGGAAAGAACCATGTTGGAGCTTGATTATTGAAAGGAATGCTGGCTTCTTCCCATTCATCAAATTTGGATTAATCTGGCAGGTGAATGGAAAATTCAGTTTGAAATATGAGAGTCTGTACCATGCTTTTCTGGCCTTTTGGTATGTTTAATGTGTTGCAATTACACCAGCTCCCTAACTAAAGTTTGTTGTTGATTAAAAAGGGCTTACCCAGTGCACGAGGCTCCCGGCACTGCAGGGTCTGGGGAGGGTCATAATGTACGCAGCCTTACCTGCTTCACTTGATTAAAGTTTGTTGCTGATTACATCAACACATTAACAAACAATCCACGCTATGAAACCAGCATTTTCATTTTACTTCAATTTTTATCAATGTGTTGGTGGGGATATTTGAGTAAAAATCTGAGCAAGCATTGCTTTATGTCGAAATTTTTTGTTTTTGGACTGGGTTCACTTTAGAAGGTATAAAATTGATGAAAAGGTAAAAGATACCTTCAATTGGATAATATGTTTTAGTGCACATGGTGTCCCAAATGTTTACCGATAATCTTCAGTTTTGGCTCCAATGTGTTACTGTGTAAGAAGTTTAGAACAATAATGGCCTCAATTTCAAATTGTTTGGAAAAGGAGCTTTATGGTGGGTATAGAAGTGGAGGATGGGTTTCCACTTGTCATGAAAATCTTATAAGCACCAACTCATGCATGTGTACCCGAACAATGTCATTATGATTATGATGGTGATGGTGATGGTGATCATGCACTACTTCTTGATGTTATTTTTAATTATCAAGCTTTACTATGGAATAATGGATATGAATTTGATCTTTTGAGGACCTTAAAAATGGACTCTTATTTATAACCTCTGAATATTTACAGGTTTAAATAGTTTGTAGAAGATCCATCATCTACCATTTACTAAAATTGAATGCCTTTGGGTGATAATGGCTTCTACTCCATTTTCTGATGCTTTCTGAGTGGTGTAATGAACTGATCGCATGTTACATCTGAACACATAAGATTCTTGAGGCTATTAGTTTCTCTTTATCAGTTTTGGTTGGAAATGATTGAGCCATCTTTCAAACAAAGGACAGGGTGAATATTGGCCGACTTTGTGAAGGCATAATATTATTTCCTTTCTTATATGATCAATGAACACAACTATTGTGGACCATTATTAGATAAGTAGTGACTGTAGGTGATGAATCTTGTCAAATGACTCAAATCTAGGATCCTCATCATGTTGGTTTGCCAAGACAAGAGGTATTGATAGTGGCTTGTCATAGTCTGGCAGGTTTACTGGTGTAGGGGCAGCTTTTTTACTGGCAGCACTTTGAGAAATTCCATGGTATGAACTTATGTATTACAATTCAAATAAAAGTTTGCTCCCATTAGGATTTTCTATGACTGGAGATCCTTGATCTGAAGTTTTTCTGTTCTTGGTTAGCTTTGGTTTTTCTCTTCAAAAAACTTATATGAACAGTAGGGCAATAGGGCATGATCACTTTTGGTCAGTTTTGGATTTTGTCTTCAAGGAAATTTATATGAAATAGATAGGGACTGGGAAAGTCTTGGCGCAATGGTTTAGTTGCGGCTTCGAAACTTGGAACAGCCTCTCCTGCGAAGCAGAGGGGGTAAGGCTGTGTACATTTGTGATGCAGATAAATCGCCTAGAGGACTTATTTTATTGTAAATAAACTTTTGGGTTGGATTATGTAGGTGTTGGGCCTTTGATCCCATTGATTTTCTTTGTAATTGGCCACTTTAATGGGCCTAAAATATGGGTAGAAAGTAGGAAAACGGGATTTACTTCGTTAGTTTAGTTAAAGCCCTGTTTTGAGTCTGTTTCTTTCATTATTTTAGTTACCTGGTTTGTTTATGTTACCTTATTAGTTAAGGATTGGTTTAGGTCATTCGTTTTTAGTATTTTGAGTCTTCTATATAAGTTTGTAAGGAGCTACAGCCTTGTACACGAAGAAGAAGAAGAAGAAGAACAACAACAACAACAACAAGAAGAAGCTGTCCAAGTAGTATTAGTTAGTTGCTTAGTAGTAGTTTCCCATACTCTACTTCCATCTATCAAAACTTATCGCAACCTTCATTGGAAGACTCCCCAACATCAACTTGACCTAATCCTACCATCAAACCCTAGACCCCACTAAATCCTAACCCTAATTTGACCAAAATCACCAATTTTGACCTACCCAAACTACTGTTCAGATCAGATCCTGGTTATTTGGCTCCTAGTTTGACTATTCAAACCTATGACTACATTATTGAGTCTTTCCTTTTATTCTGTGAGACTTAGATGGCTGTGAGATGCGGTGCTATATGGTGAGATGCCATTGGTGAGAGGCCGTGGGTGAGAGACCTGAGTCTGAGAGAGACTACCCTCTCTTCTTCTTCCTTTCTTCAATTTCTTGGTTTTTTATTTTATTGTTCTGAAATTTCCTGCAAATCTCAGAACCGATGGAAGTATTTACTGTTTCTGGACCTGAACTTTGTGATCCTCTTGTGGACTGGGTATCACTTGTGACGGGTCTACATTAATTTGCCCCTCCCAGACCTTGCAGTAGTGGGAGCCTTGTGCCCTAGGTTTCTCTTCTAGGTAGGGCAACAGGGCATGCTGGTGGAGATGCAGTTGTCCTGGCAGTTTTCTCAACTTCTTGTTGCATGAGCATTTCTTGCTCCTTTTTTTTCAGGGGGTGGTATATGCAAAGCCGTATGTACAGGGCTTTAGAACAGTATTTAGGGAACATTTTCTACTTGGAACCTCTTATAAATTCTGTCACTATCTTGTGTCTATAAGATGAAACATAATGAAATTAAAAGGAATGGTGATGCAGATAAATTACAAAAGTGAGTTATTTTAGTGGAAATAATTCTTGGGTTGGGTTACACATGTGTTGGGCCTTGGTCCAAGGGGCTTTTGTTAGAATGGGTCTAAGGTATGGGTAGGAGTTAGGAATATGGTATTTATTAGTTTTTCTTTTAAATTCTGTTAATTTATATTATCTAGGTTGGATTAGGTTAGATATTAGAATTTCAGTCTATCATTATTCCAAGTGGCAGAATTCTAATGGAATATATTACTCCCTATGGCTGGTCAATGGGGTGTTTAATCTCATTAAACTATTGTTTTTATTGTTTTCTTTTGGATAAAGGTTATTTATAAATAGCCCTTGTGCTATCCTACTTTGGTTTTGTAAGCACTATAAATACATGTAAAGGCCTACCTCCCCGTCGATTTGAGCAATACATCACTTCAGTTTTTTCTGTGATTTTCTTCTGTGGACTCCATAGATGCTTTAGTGGAATCTTATGTGAGCTTGGTGGATGCCAAGTGAGTGGCTCTGGTGGATTCCTGGACTATCTATCCTTTTGTTTTACCTTTTCTCTTCCATCAGGTCGGATTTAAACTTTTTGTTCCATGCGAAACCTTGTTTTCACTTATTTTCTGTGTCTAAAATACATTAGTTTGTCATAGTGCTCTCTGAAATTCTGTTCTCAGATCTGAAATTTTCTGGTTGATTAGAACTGTTATAGATCTGCTACTATTCCTAGTAGCTCTAGGACTCCACTAGATCTCCCTATTCGATTATCAGATTTTGCTTAAATTCTTCAGGCTGAATCTGCTATTAGACTGGTGCACTTGATTAGAAGTTCGGTCTTTAATGAGAACTCTGTCCAAGTTATAAAGATTAAAGTATCTTTCTAATCTGGTTTATTACTTTATTATGCGATCATTGTTCTGTAATAGTTTCTGCTAGAATATTCTCGTCTGGAAACAGGTTTACATTAAGTGGGTAGTGGTTTTTCTTACATTTGAATGAAGGAAAAGCAGGGGAACAACAAATTTCTTGCACATGCTGATTTTACTTTCCTAATAATGATGTTGCAACAACAAATTTCTTACACCTGCTCTCTTCTAGTGCAGACTGACTGGGATGGTGGTTACTTCCCAATTACTCTTCACTTCAGTGAGGACTACCCTAGCAAGCCACCCAAGTGCAAGTTCCCACAAGGTTTCTTCCACCCTAATGTTTACCCTTCAGGAACTGTGTGTTTATCGATTCTCAACGAGGATAGTGTAAGTACTCAAAAACTGTTGTTGGACATTCCTGCTGCTTTAATGTGTATGATAGGATTTGGTTGATCTGCCATTACTAGAAAGTGCTTTTATTATGTCTAGGGTTGGAGACCAGCCATCACGGTGAAGCAAATTCTTGTTGGCATACAGGATTTGCTTGACCAGCCAAACCCTGCTGATCCTGCCCAGACAGATGGATATCACCTCTTCATCCAGGTATTCAGCCACCTGAGAATTTTATTTTATTTGTGTGTTTTTATAATTATTTGTATCATGGATGCCCATTATTCTACTACTGATCATTGAGATCCTCATTTGCAGGAGCCAACAGAGTACAAGAGAAGGGTTAGACAGCAGGCTAAGCAATACCCACCTCTTGTCTAATGCCATACCTGTCCTGTTTTTCTTGAAATCATTGCTGCATTTGCCAATTGCTCATTGGTGCATTTGCCAATTGCTCATATGTGTAGACTGCATGGTAGATGCTTGTCTGGTATGGAAGAACTTTTGTTGGTAATGAATGCTCTTAATATGACAGTGTATCAACTCGAATACCAGTAGTACTTAATTGATGTTTATTTCAGTGGTAGGGACACTGTATGCCTTGTTATCATATTTAATGCTTTGGCTATTTCTTATAAGATTGTTTCTTGTTTTCCCCATATTGAACAAAGAATGAGAAAACTAATATTTCTCAATGGAAAGCTTGAAATTGTCATATAGTACACACCCGACAGCTGGGTTCTGGAAGGTTTTGTGATAATTACCACTCTTTGTGACTTCTGGGTAGCTGTTCACAGATAAGCATTTTAGATGGTTGCGTAGCTGTTTACTGTATATTGAGGATGTTAATATTGTGTTTTTGTAGTATCTTCCAAACTGGGCAGTCTTCTTTCTGGTGTTTGAGACTCGCACCTTGGGAGATTGCTTTCACTTGTGTTAGGTAACCCACAGCTTTCTAGTCTTAACTTTATTCGAAATTAAGGTACCTATATGGTGCTTCCTTGTGATGCCAAGTGACTGACTTGTATATAAAAAGAGGGAGAGGGTTTTCCATGATGCCAGTGTGAGGAAGAATCTATATGCCACACCAATGAAAGTGCAGAGAATGGTAGCATCCACATGGGTCGGAAGACTCAGAACAGTAGTGTGTCAGTGTGGGTTCTACATCTCATCATGTCAGAGCTGTATGCTGGAATCTGCACTCTGGTGTCTTGCACTTAATTTTCCCATAAATTGATTATATGTTGAGTTTTTTCTTGTCTTACTCATTCCACTCCTGTAAATGATTTTATGTTCGAGTTTTTAGATGTAGAAATGTTATTCTCTTCAAAGAAATGACTGAAGGGTTACAATTTCTGCAGAAGTCCCGAACAATGGTCATGTAAATTTAATGCAATCCTGTTTCTGTGATATTGCCTGTAGTTCTTGATTTCTTTCTATGATGGATCATAAGAAGATAAAAGATTTTTCATTCCCTCACTCAGAAGGGTAGGATTTTAATTTGATTTTGACCGTTTTTTAGGAATATCCCCCTTGTTGGGGCTCCTCTATCAAAAGTTCAATGCTTGAATGAGATATATAGCTTCTTTCCAATGTGTAATTGCTATTACATCAGATTCATTAAGAAGTTGAAGAGAACAACTAGAGAGACTGTTGCTTACGAGATAGGGAGGATTAATTGCTTAGTTCAATTAAGTAATTCAACTGATTTGTTACTCGGGTTTTCTAAAATTTTTAATGAAATATCTCTCCGTTTGGTTGGAAGGGGAATTAAAGGAAGGGAAACTCTTAAAATCTAAAAGAGAAACTTTTGTAGTCATTATCCCATGTGATTATACAAATTATTTAAATTTTTTATCATATTTAGTAATGATACATTTTATATGTAATATTTATTTTACATTTTAAACCAAAGGAAATTGGATGGAAAGTAAAGTGGATTTTAATAACTAAATATGGAATGATTTGGAATTAGTGATATTGTCACATGGGATATTAATTGCAAAAATTTATTTTTTAAGTTTGAAAATTTCATTTCTTTTCCCTTTAATTCTCCTTGCAACCAAACGGAGCCTAAATTTTGGTAAGAAAAAGACTTTAGAGATATTCGGCCCAGGGTGACTCCATTTTCTAATTCCAAAATAGGCACTATTCAAATATCTGCTATTTTTTATGGATTTTTTGGGGTAAAAAAAAAAAGTAAAGCATTTGAGAATCAATCTAGATTCTACACTTCCGGCCGTGGATTCAACCTCAGCTCCTCAATCAAAGCTGTCAAGTCAGCATAAGAAGAACCTCCTTCAAAAGCCTTTCTCGCCATCTCTTTGAGCTCCGTTGCTCGACTCCGCAACTGCTCTGCTTCTTCTCCACTAATCATCAACTGCTGCACAGCCTTCTTTATGTCTTCTCTCTTCACTACTCCCTTTTCCCCTACAACTTCTTGAAAGTAGTGAGCCCCTACACTCACTCCTGCCTTCAGCACTTGGGTCACTAGCTTCTCATTGTGGAATTGGTCTGCAAATATCGGCCAAGTGATCATGGCCACACCTGCACTCACGCTTTCCATCGTCGAATTCCATCCACAATGGGTCACAAACCCTCCCACGGCTGGATGGTCGAGGATCATAACTTGAGGAGCCCAATCCCTTATTATCAGACCCCTCCCTTCAATCCTCTCTTCAAACCCATCTAGCATTCTGCTCCTCTGCTCTGCCTCCTCACCCTTCAACCTTAAAACCCAAATGAATGGTTGCCCAGAATCCTCAAGCCCCATAGCAATCTCAAGCAGTTGTTCGGCAGTGAAAGGTACCATGCTCCCGAAGCACACATAAATTACTGAATTGGGTTTCCTTGAATCAAGCCAACTCAGGCACGAGTGCCTCTGTTCTTTATCTGTAATGTCTCTGTTTCTGAGTGAAACAGGGCCAATGTGCCATGCCTTCCTTCCCATGATTTTCTTGTAATGATCCGCATAACCAGGCTCCAATTCATAGAAGCTATTCACTAGTACTCCATAGCTCCTTCCCTCTAATTCATCAACACGTTTAAAATACTTGCCCAGCTCGCTTGGTATTTTCTGCAGGTCAGGGAGATTTGACCTCATCAGCTCTATCTGATCAGGAAGACCTGGAAGCACAAATCTATCAGTCTCAGATTTAATATTCTCATGTGGGTTATAGCGTCTCAAGCTGTCTGAGACACAGAGAGAGAAGAAACTAGTTCCATGAAAAATGAGATTGGGTATCCCAAACTTGGCAGCGACATCAGTAACCCAAGGGAAGAACATGTCTGCAACTACAAATTCGGGGAGATATTGTTGAAGAAGATTCTCAAAGGGTTGTTGGAGCAAGTCTAAAGCTGTGAAGAATTTGGGGGCGACATCAAAAAAATTATGACTGGAGCTTACGTTCTCACAGCCTTGTGGTAAGCCAGCCTCTTCTGAAGGAAATTGGATGAGCTGAACAGAGATGTCAAGACCCAATTGTTTATCACCATCGATGGTGTGGGAGAAGAGGCGTGCGTTGAGGGGAGTGGTGACTATGGTTACCTTAACACCACGGCTAGAGAATAGCCTTGCCATGGCTATGGCTGGGATCAAATGGCCCTGAGCCATTAGTGGGAAGAAGAAAGCATGAAGTTGATATCCTTCTTTAGAACCCACCATTGAGACAGACTCGGTGTTGTAGTTGCAAATGGTTATTACCTACTATGAAGAAGGCTTCAATCGGATCTCATATATGTATTAGTGTAGGTACATAGGGGATCAACACGGGGGCGGCTAAGAGTTTAATGCTACTGCATGCAAGCCCATGAATCTGACCCTCGTAAAAGGCAAAAGAAGAACACTTTTGAATACCTCTGGGCTCAGGTACCTGTAAAGTGTAAACCCGTGCTCCAATCCCAGCCCATGGCATTCTTGCCTCGTAATAAATAAATTGCCTAATATAGTTAGTTGGTGGGCTGGGGCTGGGATCGAACCACACCTGTCTAGTTGACAGCAAAATTTTATCCAAATAAATTTATTATATTTTTTTTGAAAGTTTGGAATTGATACTATAAATCTCTCTCTTTAAGCATGGTCATCGTTTCTTAGTTGTTTTTAAGACTATGTTTGGATGTCAAGAGAAGAAAAGAAAAAGAAAAATTTGAATTTGAGGGTCATCATCTTTACTGTTAAAACAAACACTAATGGAACACAAACATAAATAAAAACAGAGTAAGATGACATAGAGATTTAAAGTGGTTCACACACCAATACGATATTACGATGTGCCATGTCCACGGGCGAAGCTGAATATGTTTTATTATTTAATGGAAAAAAGTTACAATGAAGATCTCTCAAGAACAGCCAAAACAGTGATGCTTCTCTCTTCTCAAACCCTAACACGAACCCCCCCCCCCCCCCCCCCCCCAAAAAAAAAAAAAGCTCGATCTCTTCTTATTTGCTTACCCAACAAGACACGGAAATATGGTAAAACTCCTCCAAGATGGGTCAGGTCAAACTGTACCGTGGGGCAAATCCCTCCGCTACCATCATAGACCTTACAAAAAAAATCTCATTTGAGTCGCCACCAAAAATATCGGAGTGGGTACAAAAATTTAAGACACACAACATCTACTCATAGACTTGACCACAAATGACCTGTTGTTAGGGGTAATTGTTGATCTTGTCAACACTCCACTTATCTCAAGGCCATGATCTTATCCTTTTGTTATCTTATTTCCAAAATCCCTAAGTTGGTTTCTACTCTGCCTGCTACAACCTGCATTAGGATATGAACTGGTTGTTCAAGATCAGTTGTCTAGCTATCAGCTTGATAGCAATCCTGCTTAGCTGTTGAGGCACTTTTGAATAATGTAAACCTTAATTCAAAAAGAAGTGACATTACTTTTTTATTCATGCCTTCCCCGCTAGCCATCAGAGAGAAGACGAATAGTAAAGCTACAAAAGAATGTGTTGGATTTAAGTGTTCATCAAATTCAATTTAAACAATCTTAAAGAAGTTTGTTTATTTGAAGATTGGAACTGGGGAAGATATTAGATTCTGGAGTGATCCTTGGATTCCTCATTTGGAAGGGTTCCAGTTGTCTTCTATTGCTCCTCGCAACTGGGATACATAACATCAGAGTTAGTGAGTTTAAACCTTCGCCGCTGCATAATTTCTTGGGGTCACCCGCCTGAGGCTCACTAGGGCCCAGAAGCTCCCAGTTGGTGCGTGGTGCAGGGGTCATGTACGAGCCCAGGGGGATTTAGTCGGCCTAAAAGTCGGATACCCCTCCTATCTCCCAAAAAAAAAAAAAAAAAGAGTTAGTGAGTTTATCCTTTGGAATGAGTGGAATTTACCTTACTGTGATTTTCCCAAGAGAGTTTGGGCTGGTGGGCGTTGGTTCTCCTCACTGAGTATCTGGTGGGTACGTAATTCTCTTTTGCACCTTTGGATTCATCACAATCAGGTTTTATTCCAACCTATGAAACCTGATCCTCGTAGAGTCTTCAAGAATGTTAATCGGTGGGGATGTCTTTGTGTTGTTGGTATTGATTCTCATAACCCTCCATCCTTAAACATGGGAAAATTGTCTATGAATTTTGTTGATGACCCATCTTAAGAATCCCCAGTGTTACATGTAGCAGGTACAACGTGCGTCGAAATCGATTTTGTTCCACCCTTGCAGGGTGGTTCCGACGCAAGACTTATCGAAGGTTGATATCCCTGTCTTAGCGACTCAGTTGATGTGTGTGGAGTTGACAGCAACATGATACCACATCTGTCTGGAGTGCGGGGGGAATGCACAATTTTAAATAAAGGAAGGGAGGCACCACCTAAGTTGTGAAGGGCCTTGAACCCTGAAGAGATAGCTCAAATCCTGATTAAAGGATAGGGCTATGATTGATTCCATATGATCTAGGTAGAAAATAGGTAAGAGGTTAGGTTACGGAGGTGGGAAGGTTTTACGCACCCCACCCCGCTCGGAAGAGCCGGTCCTTCGTGTTAGATGCTAGGGTTCAGAGATTCTCACAATATAGAGTCTCATATAACAATATGCAGGGTTAAACAATGATTAGAAGCCATGCATCATAAGGGATTAAATATGCAAATCAGCATAAAGTGATAAAATTATCAAAATGCCCCTGGAGGGCATAAATGCATAAAATGCAAATAAAGTCATGTTTGAACATCACCATTGATTAAAACATGACTAAATAAATTAACATCGTATACGCGAGATATTTAAAATATAAAAAAAGCAAACCAATATAATCTAAAATGACAATAATTAGCAAAATGTCTCTAGAGGGCATAAAGGCATAAAAGAGCTGAGAAGTCATATTTAAACATCACCACTGATCTAAATATGACTAAATACATTAATAACATGTCTGTGAGACATTACAAACATCTGAATTGCAATCCAGCATGAAATGATCATATTACCAAAATGTCCCTAAAAGTCATAAAAGCATAAAATACATATAAAGTCATGTTTAAACATCACCATTGATCGAAACATGACTAAATACATCATAATATATATGTGAGGTATTCCAAATACTTACAATGCAATCCAGCATGAAATGATGATAATTACCAAAATACCCCTAAGGGCAAAAGTGATATTTTATGTGAATAAACCCATATTTAAACATCACCACTGATATTAAATATGACTAAATCCATTAATCACATGTTAGTGAGGTATTCCAAATACCTAAAGTGCAGTCCAACATAAAATGACAATAATTACACAAACACCCTTAGAAGCAGAATTGATATTTTATGTGCATGAAACCATATTTAAACATCATCATTGATCTTAAACATGACTAAGCAAATTAATAACATGTATGTGAGGTCTTCCAAATACCAAAAGTGCAGTCCAACATGAAATGATAATATTTACCAAAATGCCCCTGAAGGGCATAAAGGCATCAAATGCATGAATAGTCATATTTAAACATTACCACTGACCTTAAACATGGATAAATACATTAATAACATATATGTGAGGTATTCCAAATACCTGAAGTGCAATCCAGCATAAGATGACAATAATTACACAAACTACTCCTGAGGGCAAAATTGATATTTTATGTGAATAAAACCATATTCAAATATCACCACTAATATTAAACATGACCAAACACATTAATAACGTGTATATGAGGTATTCCAAATACCTAAAGTGCAATCCAATATAAAGTAACAATATTTACCAAAATGCCTTTGGAAGCAGAATTGATATTTTATGTGCATAAAACCTAGTCAAACACCTCCATTAATATGTACAATAAAGAGGCTGTTTTAATGGCCTATATTATGCTAAATTAAAATAGAGTTGGTAAGTGAAAATACCTGGATACAACTTTTTCACAAGGCTTGAAAAGGGAAGAACTTCTGTGTTGAAATTTCAACGGCGCTTCCGCTCTATCAAATGAGATTCGTTGATAAAATTCAAGCAGAACCCCGATTTATCAAAAGAACTTTTGTTGACGAAATTTGAGCAGAACCTCAGCGTATCAGAAGAACTTCATCGAAAATCGAACAGAACCTCTGCGTATCAGAAGAACTTTGTCGACAATCAAACAGAACCTCCGCTCAGGTGGAAGAGATAAGACTTCTTCTCTCTCACTTGAAGGGCTATACCTCCCACAAAATAGAATTTGGTAATATTCCCGTTATTTGTGGATTCAAGACTTCGAGGGACTTTCCACATAATAACGGGACATCAGGGGACAAAAGCTTGTTGGCAAAATAAAAAACTTTGAAAAATGAAAGGCAAAAGGGGGAAAGCAAGATTCTAATCAAGGATTCAGAATTTTCTCCACGTTTTTGAAGTTCAGATTTAACCAGTGGGGACCCTATTTCTAGGAAAAAGAAACAGCGGTTTTTTAGACATTTTAGGACATGAATGGCATTAAAATAAGAATACATTTGGGGATCAATCTAGATTCTACACTCTAGGCCGTGGATGCAACCTCATCTCCTCAATCAAAGCTGTCAAGTCAGCATAAGAAGATCCTCCTTCTTCAAAAACCGTTCTCGCCATCTCTTTGAGCTCCCTAGCTCGACTCCTCAACTGTTCTGCTTCTTCTCCACCAACCATCAACTGCTGCACAACCTTCTTTATGTCTTCTCTCTTCACTACTCTCTTTTCCCCTACAACTTCTTGATAGTCTTGAGCCCCTACACTCACTCCTACCTTCAGCACTTGGGTCACTAGCTTCTCATTGTGGAATTGCTCTGCAAACATCGGCCAAGTGATCTTGGCCACACCTGCACTCACACTTTCCATAGTCGAATTCCATCCACAATGGGTCATAAATCCTCCCACGGCTGGATGATCAAGGATCAGAACTTGAGGAGCCCAATCCCTTATTATCAGACCTCTCCCTTCAATCCTCTCTTCAAAACCATCTGGCATTCTGCTCCTCTGCTCAGCCTCCTCACCCTTCAACCTTAAAACCCAAATGAATGGTTGCCCAGAAGCCTCAAGCCCCATAGCAATCTCAAGCAGCTGTTGGGCAGTGAAAGGTGCCATACTTCCAAAGCACACATAAAGCACTGAATTGGGTTTCTTTGAATCAAGCCAACTCAGGCACCCGTGCCTCTGTTCTTTATCTGTAATATCTCTGTTTCTGAGTGAAACAGGGCCAATGTGCCATGCCTTCCTTCCCATGATTTTCCTGTAATGATCCACATAACCAGGCTCCAATTCATAGAAGCTATTCACCAAGACTCCGTAGCTCCTTCCCTCTGATTCCCCAACGCGTTCAAACAACTTTCCCAGCTCGCTTGGTATTTTCTGGAGGTCAGGCAGCTGTGACCTCATCAGCTCTATCTGATCAGGAAGACCCGGCAACACAAATCTTTCAGTCTCAGACTTAATATTCCCATGTGGATTATAGCGAATCAAGCTGTCTGAGACACAGAGAGAGAAGAAACCAGTTCCATGAAAAATGAGTCTGGGTATCCCAAACTTGGCAGCAACATCTGTAACCCAGGGGAAGAACATGTCTGCAACTACAAAATCAGGGAGATGTTCTTGAAGAAGATTCTCAAAGGGTTGTTGAAGCAAGTCAAGAGCTTTGAAGAATTTGGGGGCAACATCAGAAAAATTATGAATGGAGCTTGCGTTCTCACAGCCTTGTGGTAAGCCAGCCTCTTCTGAAGGAAATTGGATGAGCTGAAAAGAGATGTCAAGACCCAATTGTTTATCACCATCGATGGTGTGGGAGAAGAGGCGTGCGTTGAGGGGAGTGGTGATTATGGTTACCTTAAAACCACGGCTAGAGAATAGCCTTGCCATGGCTATGGCTGGGATCAAATGGCCATGAGCCATTAGTGGGAAGAAGAAAGCATGAAGTTGATATGCTTCTTTAGAACCCACCATTGACACAGACTCGGTGTTGTACTTGCAAATGGCAATTACTTACTATGAAGGCTTCAATCGGATCTCACAGTGGCGGCTAGGAATTTAATGCTGCATACAAGTCAATGAGAGTGTGAGAAGGCACAAGATACCCCACAGGCCACAGTGTGACCATCATAAAGGTGGAAGAAGAAAACTTGAATACTTACAAACCAGTGGTCCAATCCCAGCCCACCATGTGTAAGGTGGTATTCATACCTATTAATAAATAAATTGCCTAATATAGTTGATGGGTTGAGACTGAACAACACTGTTGGTGGGGCCACGGCCTCTAAAGTCCAGCCCATTTATGTGCTGGCTTTGTCTTGTTGGGTTGGGCTTATTAGAAGCTGAATTGTCAAACTCAATAGGGTATTGTCGGTGGAATTTTTTTTGGGTAGAAAAAGAAGAAATACTATTATGATTATGTGTAATACACTAGGGTCTCTTTGGTATCATTTTTCATTTTTATTTTGTTCTATTTACAAAAAATTATTATTAAAATTCATTTTAATCAAAAATGAAAATCTGTTGCTAACTAGTAAACACAATAGATTGTAGAATGAAAAATAAGTTTGATAATTACCTATGTCTAAATAATTTTTATGACATTTTTGAACAAATGGGCTCAAATTAGACTTTTTTTTTTAGAGAAATTGGTCCAAAGCCCATATATTTTAGTGGTAGGTGAAGAAATTCTCCCATAACCCATCTTCTTTCCCAAATCAACTCTAATATAAATCTCCTGAAATACAACATCAATTTGTGCCGATTCAAATGGAAGAGGGAAAAGAAGAGATGTAGGCTGGCTTTTTTTAGGAGAAGGCAAACAAAAATATTGAAGAAAAAAAAGGGCAGGGAGTAGTTATAATTGCATTCCAAGACATTCTCAAGACTGATTGACTATCTTAAAATATTGAATAACATTGGTCTAACAATGACCACCACCCAAACCAGATCACCAATCATAACTGATCTTAACATAGAAAGACAACCCAATGGAGTACAAATGAAACGGAATCCAAATACAGAGACTCACCTGTAACTGTGGGGCCATTGCTGGGAAGAGAAAGGAGACACCGAACCCGAACTACTACTCTCTTTCTGACTTTCCTCCTCTGTCTCTCCATCGTTGCTACTGCTAATGTTGTAAGGGTATTTATGTAATATCCCTTCATATGTTTTAATATAATCTTATTTGTATTAAAGCTTAGGCTGTGAGGGGCAATCTAGTAATTAGTCCATCTGACCTAAACCCTAGTTTTCCTATAAATACTAGTTGGAGGCAGTAGCCTGGGTATTCCAAAGTTGATACTCAGGATGTAATGCTTTAAACAACCTTGTGCTTAAACCCTAAACCCTAACAAATGTTACCACTGCAGTCTTCCCCTATCTCTTCATCCATACAGTTCTCCATGAAAAACTCTGAATCTTTCTCCTTCACCATCTCTGCAAATAACACCACTGAGCCACCCAAGAACTTGCAAAAACCAAAAGCCAAAAAAAAAAAAAAAAAAGCCCTAAAATGTTCAAAATTTATATAGGTCGTTTTGATTGGACTTCTCGAATTCTCTCCGATAGGGAAACAACATGGGAGCATGATTTAAAAACCTTCTAAATACAAAAAAATTGATTGAATGCGAGATCATCCATTGGTAGAGTTATTGTTTTTTTACAATAAATTTTGAAATTTTAAATTTAGTTTATAGTTTTGGAAGGCATTGTGTGGCTATAGAATATGGAGTAACGGAACAGGAAGAAGTGGCAACTGGCAATGCTGCTGAGGCGCGAATGAGCTATTCTTTTCATTACAAACGGCTGGCAGGGGACAGATGGTTGTTGTGGTCCGATTTTGGGTAGATGAGGGAGAAGAAGATCAGAGCAGGGACTTGACTTTCTATTTTAACAACCAAATGTCTATTTTACCCCTCATATCTGGGCCTTATGAGCAAGTGCTCATTAAAGAGCAAAAAAATGAAGGAAAAACAGATTTTGGCCATTATTCGGAGTCCATTATCATTTTAAGGGTGTTTTCTATTATTTTGATGTTTTGTAAATAGAAATAGGGTCCATAAACTGTATCAAACACTTGTAAAAACGTTTGTGTCAGAAAATGAAAATGAAAAGTGATACCAAAGAGGCCCTAGGATGTGGAAGAAACCATTCCCATGATCCAAGGATCGGAAATAGGTTAAACAGTTGTACATGTCAATGACAAGGCCCTCCTCGCCAGGGAGTCAACAGTGCTATTTTACCCTCTTGAAACATAACAGAAAACACAAGCCCTGAAAGAAGAAGATAACTGCAAAATATCTTCCAAAATAGGCTTAACCACCATAGGAGATCCACCACACCCATGCAAGAGATAGTTGATGATGCCCTTGTTATCAGATTCCACCATTATGGCACTAAAACCCATCAAACTAGCCTCCAATAGTGTTGATCGAATAGACCATGCTTCCCCAACCATTATATCATCAAGCAACACAGGTTGATAAACCGCAAGCAAAGGGTTATTGTGTGAATCTCTGATAACATAGCCAAGACCACCCTTTCCATAAGAAGCTAAAAGGCTTGCATCACAACTAACACGAACATAATCAGAGGTAGAGTCATCCCATCTATGCATTTATGATACATTTACATCCATCGAATGATGAGTAACCGTGGAGGGATAGATTTTTAGAACTCCTCAAATGCTTTTGTAGCTATCCAAATAACCTCCACAGGACCCCTTGTCACATGGCCAAAAACATTATCACACCATGCCAATCAGAGATGTCATAGTATAAAAGAGGCCAAAGTTGACAAACACTAGCCTTGTTGCCTCCCCTTATTAAAAAATAATTTTCAATCTAGTAGGAAATTAAAAAATGAGGATGAACCGTACCCGAGAAACGATTTCAAACTCATCAATAAAATATGGGAAATGGTTTCAAACTCACCACACTAAGAGCAGGTTGCATCAACTGGGACTCTTCTGCATTGAAGTGCCTCTCCTATAGCAAGACCACCCGTACAACTCCTCCATAAAAAACGTTGAATTTTCAGTAGAGTCCTACAATTCTAAACCATCTTCCACACATTATGCGACACAATAGAAGAAGTCAAAGCAGTTGAAGTTGTTGGGCGCTATAATTCCTCTTCCATCCTTTTATTGGCCAATACATGATAGACGCTCTTCACCGAAAAATCCCCTGACCGAGAACCCATTCAGGCAAGGTTATCATCTACTGGGAAAATTCTCAGATTTATCTTCAAAATACGTTGCATATCTTCAGGGAAAAAATAAATATCCAGAAGATCCCTACACCACATCATCGAATTTTGGTCAATAAAATCCAATAAACAACACAAATTAGGTTGTAAAATTGTTGACATAGCTCAAGGTACACCCTGCTTAGAAGGAAGCCACTTATCCACCCATGGGTTTACAGAGAGACCACGACCAACACACCATCCGGAAGCCGCTTATCCACCCATGGGTTTACAGAGAGACCATGACCAACACACCATCCCAAGCCTTCCAATAAGACTTCCTTCTCAATCAAAATACTCCTCCAATCCCAACTAGGATTGGCTCCAATCCTTGAAGAAAGGAAATCATATAGGGGGAAATAGATAGCCTTCATAAACATAGAAAAAAGACAATCTGGATCAGACCATATTCTAAAGGCTGATCTTGACAACAAGGCCCGATTGTGCAGAGCAGAGTCCCTAAAGCCAAGACCACCTCTCTCCTTGGAATTACAAAGTCTATCCCATTACACCCAGTGAATTTTTTAGTGTCCCTCCTTTATCTCCCCAAAAAAAGTTAGAGGCAATCCTCCTAACCTTCTGATGTTGTGATGCAGGTAACTTTTTTTGATGAAAGTGTAATCACACAAACCACACACCAATCCCAAAAGGTTAACCGACTTTTAGGACCGTGGAATGACGGATATACACAACACATACCACACTCACACACCCGATGTGAGACTTAAAGTTCATAGAGGCATAGTTACTCATTGAGAAAATCACAGACTTCAATAAAGCCTCCTTTCCTGCATAACACAATAGCTTAGTCTTCCACCGTTGAACTATCCCCTCCTTTCTAGTAATAATGTCCTTAAAAATAGAGGACTTAGAAACTCTAATCTCTGTAGGCAATCCTAAATATTTTGTAGGTCCACTGCCATATGGGATTTTGAGCACACGTGAGAACCATCTCTTTATCTTTGATGGGTATTGGGTGTAAAAGTAAAACAATACATCCAAATTAATTGATTGCCTTAAAATATGACAGTATAAAGCCAACATATCTTTCAAATGATACACCTCATCAATCTTCACTTTTGAAAAAATAAGACTATTATCAACAAATAATAGATGAGAAATAGGAGGAGCCCTATTTCTCACCTTAATTCCATGAATCAATGAATCATTTTCTGATTTCTGAAGGAGGCAACTCAATGCATGACTACATAATATGAAAAGAGCAGGTGACAAAGGATCTCCTTGCCGGATACCACGGGTTAGAGAGAAAGAACTCCTTGGAGCACTATTCACCAAAATATGATAAGTAACACTTTTGAGGCTACCCCACAACCAATTTCACCCAATGCTCATAAAAGCTCATCTTCAACAATAATTTCTCAATAAAAGTCCACTCAAGCCTATCATAGGCCTTCTTCTTATCTAATTTCAATGTCAAATACTTCTTCTTATTCTTTTTCCTTTTTCTGATATAGTGAAATAATTCATGCACCATGAACACATTATCAGAAATTACTGGTGGAACTAAAAACAACCCTTTTGACATAGTTTTGCCTTTTTCTTTCTTTGGCTTTTCAGTTTTGACTTTTGAGAGGCTGGCCGATCAAGTGCGGTAATTGAGAGAAAAATCAAGAGAGAAAATAAAAAAAAGGAAAAGGAAAAGAAGAAGAAGAGCAAGCAGCTTAGGATCGTTTTTTTGAAGTCTTGGTGTTTCGACTACAACTTTAGATCTCTTTAAAGCAAAGAGACTTTGTGAGATTTGTGATGTTTGTGGTGAGAAATTGGTTTGACTTCTTGTGATGTAATCTCTTTTGTATTATCTCCAATTGTTTGTAAATCTCAAGTTTAAGCAAAAACTTGAGAGAAACTGTTTACACCCTATTTTTATAAATTTCACACCCTCCTTTCGGTCATTGATCGAAATACCATACAAGCTTTAAGACTGTGTATTACACATGCCATTAAAGGGGTTCTTTTTTGAATTTGAACAACAAAGTGGGAAGGTAGTGTAGAAAGTTGTGGACAGTTACTTAACCACTTAAAGCTGTTCAAATTCAAATTTAAAATGAGAAGTGGAAGTTGTTGGAACCTGGAACTACCCACAACTACCAATGGAGCAATTATAAAAGAAGAGAATGCGATGAAAAATAGGCCATAGCCAATACAAGCATGTCTTTACTTTTCAATTTATCTTTTACTTTTCTTTTCAGATGTTTATCCTTCATACTTTAATTTTTTTGTTGGAGTTGGATTCCGGCCACCAATGTCTCATTGGCATGTGTTTCAAGAGACAATCATGTTAGGTCTTGCTTGGAGAATAACTCCAACAATATGTCTTTTGGCCCGTGTTTCAAAAGATAACCATTAACATCAAGTCGTAAGCTTCAACAGTTTGTGGCTGGCAGAGTTGTGAAGGCTTCATCAAATTCGTTTCTGGGAAGTAAGCAATTTGGTCCTAGAGTAGTTGTAGTGTTAGTGTAATTTAAATACCAAGTTGTAAGTCTCATCAGTTCGGAGTTGGCAAGTTGTAATGACTTCAATAGATACAGACTGCAAGTAAGCAGTTTGATTTTCAATCTTCTTTCTTTTCTTCGTCCATTGCGATATTCTTTTACTTAAAGTCCTTGGAGCAATCGAGGCACTGGAAAGATCTCCTTTTTGTTCTGGTTAGAAGTTGAATTTTATTTCATCACATTTCATTGAGTTGTACGACTTTGGCACGCCCGTGCATCACAATTTATCACGTTGTTGCTGAATTTGTGGGTAAATAAAAATGTTGTACTCCTATTTTATCATAATGGATTGGTGTAAGATTTATCCCGTGGTTTTTTCCCACTACACTGGAAGGTTTTCCATGTACACTTTTTGATCTTCATTGTCTGATAAATCTCTTGCATTTTATTTTTCTTATTTGCTTGAGTTAAATTTATTGGTATTTCTCAATTCAAACTAGACAAGTGGGTTTGATAATCCCTACACACACCTGTCCAGTTTGCAGCAAAATTTATCCACATAAAAAGAAGTTTTTTTTTTCTTCTAAAGTTTGGAATTTATGCTCGGGGAGGACTTGGACACACATCCCTAGGTTATCGTCTCTGGGTTGTCTTTAAGGCTATGTTTTGATGTCAAGAAAAGAAAAAATTCAAAACAAAAGTGACTTTGAGGAGAAAGATAGACACATAAATTAATCATTGCATCATCATGATTTTTGTCTCATTGTGTTTTTTCTTTTCTTTTCTTGACCTCCAAACATAGCCTAAAAATTCATTATATGTGTAGGCATAAGTGCATACATCATGGGTCAATTGGGTTCTCAACGTTTAGTGTGTATGGTGTGCCTTTGAATTCCTTACGGCTAGCGCGGATGGAACGTTTGTAAGTGCATTAGATCCTAAAGAAGATGCTTTTATTCTTGACTGTTAAAACAAACACCAAAGAAACACGAACATAAAACAAAAATAGAGCAAGATGACACAAAAATTTAACGTCGTTCACACACCAATATGATGTGCTATGTCCATGGGTGAAGCTGAAGATGTTTCACTATGTAATGGAAGAAAGTTACAATGAAGATCTCTCAAGAACACCTAAAACAGTGCTGCTTCTCTCTTCTCAAAACCCTAACACGAAACCACCCCCCCCAAAAAAAACCTCACTTCTTACTTGCTTACCCAACAAGAAACGAATAGGGTAAGACTCCTCCAAGACGGGATCAGGTTGGGTCGGGTAGAATCATATCATGGGGCAAAGCCCTCTACTACCATCGAAGACCTTAGAAAAAATCTCATTCGGGTCGCCACCAAAAATGTTGGAGCGGGTTACTCTTCGAAACGGGTACAAAAATTCAAGACACACATAACATCTACTCATTGACTTGACCATGAATGACTTGTTAGTAGGGGTGTCAACCGATTGGGCTCAGTCGGTTTCGGTCGGGCCTAGACGGGCCTCACCAATTGTGCAGGCTGCACCGTGTTTGACCGTTTAAGTATTCAGTTCGGGCCGAGACGGGCTCGGTCGGTGTCGGTCTTTAACCGGGTACTTAAATCGGGCTTTAATCGGGCCTTAACCGGGTTGTGGGCCTGTTTAACTCTTCATGGGGCCTTACCCGGGTCTTAAGCGGGCCTTAACAAAATTAAATTCCTACTTGAAAAAATGAAGAGAAAGGAAATGGGTTTCCACCAAAACACATTCAAGACCCAAATCCAAGCCCAATTTTTCAAACCATAATCTTTTCCTGAACTTATGTTTATTAGTTTTTATTTACTGATTTGTTTTTTTTTTTGTAATTATAATTAACTCAAATCTATGAAGTGCTTAATCTTATCAGCTCAATCATCATTGACGGTACTGGGTTCATCCTGCGATTTGTTTTCTCTTTAAAATCGTTGATTCTGTTGGACTAGTGCTTGCTTTGATTCATTTAACTAGCAGGTTCTTCCAACTAATATTCAACGGACACCAATTTGGAGCAAGAACCCCCCGCCCTTTTTGTATATGTCTGGTTCTGATTCTATGAAATGAGAAGCTTAATGGAGAAGAATATAAACATTTTTCTGAGTTAAGGAAACCCATCAATTGAATTGCCCATTAATTTGGGCTTAATGGGCTAATCATTTTGAGGAGTTGAATAGGAAAAAAAAGAGAGGGTTATCAAGTGGGCTAAATGGATTAATGGAGGGTGGTTTGCTTAAAGGGTCGGGCTAGGTCGGGCTATAACTGGGCGGGCTAGGTCGGGCGCCCGACGGGCTAAGACCCCACACCGGGATCGCCCTATTATTAAATGTGTCAGGCTCGTTTAAGAATCGGTCCAGTCCGGGTCGGGCTTTAATCGGGCAGGCTCGGTTGGGCCTGCCGGGCCGGGCCTGGAATTGACATCCCTACTTGTTAGTGCTTATTGTTGATCTTGTCAACGCTCCACTGAGCTCACTAGGCCATGGTCTTATCCTTTTGTTATCTTTCCAAAATCCCTACGTTGGTTTCTACTCTGCTTGCTACATCCTGCATTAGGATATGAACATGTTGTTCAAGATCAATTGTTTGTCAGCTTGTTAGCAATCTTGCTTGGCTGTTGAGGCACTTTGCACTCATGTGGACCTCAATTCAAAAGCACTAACATTACCCTTTTTATTCATGCAGCCACCACTTGCCCTCAAAGGAGAAGAAGAACTGTAAAGCTACAGAAGAATATGTTGGATTTTAGTGTCCATCAAATTCAACTTAAACAAACAATCGTAAAGAAGTTTGTTTATTTGAAGATTGGAACTGGGGAAGATATTAGATTCTGGAGTGATCCTTGGATTCCTCATTTGGAAGGGTTCCAGTTTTCTTTTGTTGCTCATCACAACTGAGATACATAACATCAAAGTTGTAGTCTTTATTTCCTCTCATTCACCTCACACATTCTATATCTTCTATTTCTATATTCTGAGTTAGGGTTTTGAACCCTAGCGTGTGAAGAATGTTTTTTTTTTTTTGTGTGATTCTCGTCCAAGGGTTGTTTGAGGTTTTGTTGTTTTACTTGTGCTTACTCGCTTGATCAAGTGTTGTATTCTTTGGAGAGTCTACGATTGTGGACTATCAGGTAATTGTAAGTCCCTCTTGTAGCAGTTTAAATGCCCTAATGGTGCATGAGGTAAGATTCACCGTTTAAAAGTTTTAATTTAGACACCTAATTCTAAAGTTGCATCAGAACCATCCTCATGCAAATTAGAGTTTCAAGTTGAAACCATGGTTGCTTAACTGAAGCTAAGGTTTCATAATTTTTAATTTAATGTGTGTATGTGGAGATAAAATATTTTTTAGGGTTTGGTGGGGTGTTTTTCTTTCAAAAAAAAATTGAAAAAAATCAAATTAAGGTTTCCTCCGCAGGCTGGTCGATCGGCATTGCAAGCCCATGTCACAATCAGCTACACCAATTGATCAATTACTTTTATAGTCGATCGACTGGATTCGCAGACCTATGTAGATCCGGATCCGCTAGTCTTATATTTTGACATAGACTTGTAGTCCCTGAATTTGGCCCAAATACCCAAAACCACATCCACAACCCGGAACCAAGACCCAGACCCGAAGCTCAATTACCACAGTTGGTCAACTGGGGACTGGCCAAGGGCAAGTTTTCAAACCCTGGTTTAATCGATTGCTCCTGCTACAAGGTTGGTAGCCAAGGAACTAGGATCATAAAGGGTATTTTAGAAAATACTAAAACTTAGGAGCAAGGATTTAAGTCTCGGACCGTATCGTATCGTCTCGGTCGATACATCTCGATATCGGTCGTGGTCGATACGATACAGGCCGAGATGTATCTTTTTTTTTAAAAAAATAAATGTCTCGACTGTATCGAGACGTATCGACCAAGACGTACCGATACGATACGATACGATCGATACATATCGATACAACCGAGAGTTTTTAAAAATGTTATTTTATTATATTTAAAAAAATGATACGTATCGAGACGTATTGAGTCGTCTCGATATGTATCGATATGTATCGACCGACGATACATATCGAGACGACTCGATACGTCTCGATACGTATCGTTACTTAAAACCCACATGTCCATTTCAATTCTGAAAACCAAAAAGTCAAACTTTGAGCAGGCTGGCGGAAAAAACCTCTTTCCAGCTATGAGAAACCTTTCAAAAAACACATTTAAACTTGGTTTCTAGGTAAGATTTGTTGAGGGCTTTCAATCCTTTGCCAAAAACGACCCTAAAGCTGGTGAAATCACATCATTTGGTGCATCTAACAGCCCACATTTGAAATCAAAAGCTGTTCTTGAAGGGAAAGGTAAGTTTTTTGAAAAAAACTTGATTCTTTTGCTTAAATCTTTGATTTTTGGTATGTTTTTTGGTATGAATCAAAGGGAATATGTTAAACTAACATAGAAATTGCATTCTTTGTATACATTTACATAGATTTGACTTCAAATCCATGTTTCTTTGGCATTTTTTACCCAAAATCGAAAATTCCTTCTTTAAAATGATTTTTTTATATTTATTTTCTTCTTAAATTTAAAACAAATGCCAATGTATATAGTATATGTAGTACATTATGTATAGATCTATGACATCCCAACAAGAATACAAGATTATACATTTTAGGGTATTTTCTGAATTTATAAAATACTTAAAAAAATGTCATCATGATTTTTCCATCTATACTCTTTCATTATAGTTTGATAAAATGTGTAATTGTCTGAAATAAAAGAGAAGAGTTAGATTCATATATGTAGTACATTATGTCATTTTTTTTTCATTATTTGAAAAATTAAATAATGTGTAACTAGTTGTAGAAAATATAAAAATGTTTAAATATTATTTAGGGCAACTTTGCTAGGTAGTAAATACATAAAAATGATGCAATTTCTATGTTAGTTTAATCTTTTATAACAATTTCAAAGTGCCGCACTTGTCTGGTTATTGATTATTCACAATTCTTAGTATATATGCATGATATATGACACAAATTGCTTGTTTATATTGTTTTTTGTGTTCAAAAATGTATTTTGATCATTTTCATGCGTTTCTGCACCGATCAATACGTATCTCCGATACGATACGATACGATATGATACGATACATCTCTTAAAATCGCCTAACCGATACGATTAATCGATACGATACCCGATACCAATACTTAAATCCTTGCCTAGGAGGGTATTTATGAACCCAAAGGGAAAGTGAATTATTCCATTTCTGAGACTGCCAGCCTTATAGCAGGAACTACAAGTGTAGTAGCAATTTTTTTTTGGGTCCAGATTCCCTATCCGATGGACTAGAATGCTTCAAATTCTGATAGTTTCAACTTCCATTGCCGAGGCAGATAAGCTCTGCCCAAACTTGCATTTTGCAGCTACAAAAAAAACCCTTATTGCTTCTAATTATAGCACCCTTGCCACTAGCACATGAGTCAGCATTTCATGCACCATCAGTGAAAATATTAAAATCGTCAAATGAATGAAGAGGAAAGAAACTATTTAAAACAATAGGGACAACAAGGTTTGTGGCCTTAGACCCACAAAAATAAACGAATTCCTCGATTTCCATACTTTACATAACAAATAAGCCAACTAGATGATAGCAACAACTGATATATTAGCCAAAGGGAAGACTGAGTTAAAAAAAATTAAGAAAGACCTCAGAGAATGAGTTACCTTGCAAATGTTGAGTACAAAACCTAAAGGGAGAGGCCCACCAGCAACAAGAAGCAAAATGGTAACAAACAACATTATTTATAGGGAAATTTACGAAACACCCTTTGAAAATGGGTCGAAACTCGGATCACCTCCTGAAATTTGAAAATACTCAGATCACCCCCTCTACACTAACGGTGTTAGTCTGCTGTTAGTTATTGATGTTAAAAGACTATTTTACCCTTGTACTAAATCATTATAATCAAATTTACAATACTACCCTTTCCTTCATCTTCAACCTAAAATACCCACTTTCACCCATTTCTTCCTCCTCTCCCTGTAATCCTCACTTTGCAACTCCGACCTCACCATTGCAATTTCACCGGAGTTTTCTGCAACTCGGGGGATTCGTAATAAGCATTGAACTGGGTAATAAAAATCTGGTTGATGTTCTTCCCGTCGATTTGCTTTAGCAGCTTCAATCCTTGCAAAAAGTGGATCTCAGATTGAAATTCGAGAATGGAACCATTGTAGATGGTTTGAGGAATTGCAACAATTTTGTCAAAAATCATAGAAATGTCGTCTCTGAGTTTGATCGACTAGAGCAAAAATCAGTTTTTCGGAGAGATACCGTCGATTATCGAACTTCAAAATCTCAAATAGATCAAGAAATTCCAAGAATGATAGAGAATCATACCTGGAATCGGGCAGATTTGCAGAAATTTTGATTGATCTCAGTGATCGTTCTCTTCGATTGTTAAATAACAAAGAAAAAAAAAACAAAAAATTGCAGAAACAAATCTGAGATTGAGAAAAAGAGAGATTTCGGGGGAGGAATTTCAGAAGAAAAAAATCAGGGAAAGAGAGTGAGAAAAATCAGAGAAGGTGAGAAATCTTAGTATTTTTAAATTGGTCGACGACCCATTAAGTATTTTCAAATCTTAAAACCCAACATGTAGTATTTTCAAATTGGTCGATTTAGGGCTAGAGAGAGTCGCCGACAGAGTGGTCGACGACCACCTCTGTGTTTTTCTTGCAATTGGAACAGTACTCAAAGAGTTTCTAAAAGTTTGCTTCAAGGGTTGGGTTTGGTTCCACTAATCGAGAACCCCAAACAGAAAGAGAGATTCCTTAAATCTTAAAGCCCTAGGAGTTTTTTTCCCCAGAATCATTCTCTGCTGTGAGATTTTGCACCATAACCAATCTTGAAACTGTATTCACCATCAGGTTAGGGTTGCAAGAGTTGAATGTCCCTTTTCACATATTAATTGAGTTGATTGATGGTTGCATTCAAAAGAGCTTGAAATTTCGACAATCGTCTCAAAATCTCAGATCCAACTATGCCTTGTTGAAGGAGTTTTATGCGATTGGAGTTCTTCTCCTTCCGCTGGCTTTGTTCCTGGCTGAAGGTTGAAGACAATCTTCATGGATTTTGTTTAAAGCCTAGTTTTTTGTTTTTTCCTTCTTCTTATTTTCTCTCTCTTCTCTCTGTTTTCTCTTTCCCAGAACGAAGAAGCAAATCAGAAGAATTGGGGAAGGAAGAGAGGGAATATTCCCTCTCCAATTCTTTATTTTATTTAAGAAAAAAAAAGAATAAATAGTAATTATACTCTCAAGGGTAGTTTAGGGTTTTCAAAAAATTTAACTAGTTGATTTCATCAGTTAACTAACGGTAGGGTTGAATCTGAGTATTGGGCTCTATTCCAGGGAGTGATCTGAGTATTTTCAAATTTCAGGGGGTGATCGGAATTTTGACCCATTTTCAGGGGGTGTTTCGTAAATTTCCCTTATTTATAATACTACATTTTATAAGTAATGAGTTTAACAACTAGAGACTTTGAACAACATCTCCAAAGAAAATGCTTAATTTTGGGAAGCAAAGGCAGGACCAAAGTTTATTCCAAATGGATAACCTGAGATTCTAGAACAGCTAGGTTGAAGGTTTCCATTTGCAGTAAAGGCAAGGTGAAATGCTTAATTGAAAAGATCCCATTTTTCACGGGATTCTAAAATCACGAGTCAACCGAGATGATAGGCTCAAAGGGACCCCAAGGGTAGTTTTAGCTTGGAGAGAAGGACTGAAAGATGAGTCTCTCATTCCATTGAAGGGGTTGGCTTAAGAATATATCTGAAACCATTGAAATATTTGCAAACTGAGGACTCCAGATGCGTCCGAAGGCAGAGATGGTACCTAGGGGTCATATATACATTTATAGATTAACCATTCCCCACCCTCTTACGAATACCTCGTAGAAGTAAGTCCCTTCCCTTAAGAATGCTATGCCACCCCCAAGAGCCTGGCTTTCTAATAGGAGCTTCTAGGAATGTTGAATTAGGAAATACTTCCCCTTAAGAACCCTTACTCACAAGGCATGAGGATTCTGTAATATCCTCCAACCTTCCCTAGTTAATAAAGTTAATTTTTTTTTGGGTATACAATAAAGCTAAGTGTTTATTTTTTTTGGTAGAATAAAATAAAGCTAAGTTAAAACACTTTAAATCTCCGAAGCACAATCACCAATCTTTTTGGTACACATTTTCACCCACTTTGTCCAAAAAATACCCTTGTCATTATTGTTTTTTCACAAAAACGACTAATTGTTTTACTTAAAATGGAGCACATAGAGGTTGGGAGTAAGAACATGGACATTGCATAAGAAAGCAAACTGGTTGCCATCGCTTTAATCAAGACCTCTTCCCAGCTTGAGACAAAATGGCAGTCTTCCAACCAACTAATTTAGATTGAACTCGATCCACTAAATAAAAAGACTTGACTTTTTTTTCTTTATCTTCCAAACTGGGTCAAAATACCTATGCATTTCCCATGATTATTAACTTCGGATAGAGCAAAAATTCTGCAAATAGCAGATTTGGTAGAAGGACTAGTTAAAGGACTAAAGCTAATACTGAATTTCTTCAAATTAATCTCTTGTCCAGATGCCTTACAATATTTCTTCAGAATTTTAGCAATATTATGATATTCCTCATCCTTGCCCTACAAAAAAACAGAACATATGAGAGACATTGGGACCCGTGTGACTAATTTTAATGCCTGAAATAGATTTGAAACCCCAACCTAAAGCAAAGCATGGGATAATGCCTCTTGGCAAAGAATGAATATGTATGGGTTTAGGGAACATCCTTGCCTTAGCCCTCTTTTAGGAGAGAAGTGAACAATCACCCCAACATTCAACTTGATTTGAGATTCCACATTGCTTACACATTGTAAGATCCAATTCATCCAAATACTATCAAAACCTAACAACGTAAGAATTTTCTCAAGAAAGAGTCATTTCATCTTGTCATAGGCTTTACTAAGATTCATCGCAAGTGCCATAAGGCTATTGAATCGGCCAGATCGGTCAGATTGGCCGATCCGCCTACAAGCCCGAACTTCACATCATCCATTCCGAACGAAAAGGAATCGGTTGTCGATTCTGGCCGATTCGACCAGCAGAATTTAAATCGGAACAATTGAGGAATTGGCAGAATTTAAATCGAAATCAGTCACTTTGGTCCGTGACCTCTAAAAGCATACGCTGCCCGCTTCGCTTCGGAAATCTAAGTACTGTACGAATGAAAATGAAAATTCAGTGATCAGAGCGAAGAGCGAGCATCCTTCCTTGTCTGCCACCAATTCTTGTTCTTCTTCCTTCCATGGATGACATGACTGCGTATTACCCACCGCCGCCGTCGGCTCTCCACAACTCTCAGTACCCATATTATCCTCCACCGCCAGCGCCACCTCTCGGGGTGGCCACTGCAGGGCCTCCACCGACTCTTCCTCATCAGGGTCACCTACCTCAGCAATACCAGCCTCAGCCTCCCTACGCCCACTATGCTCCAGGACCTCCTCAACCTATGCAAGATGAGGTTCGAACCCTTTTCATTGCAGGGCTTCCTGAAGACGTCAAGCCTCGCGAGATTTACAATCTTTTTCGGGAATTCCCTGGCTACCAGTCTTCCCATCTCAGGAATTCCAATAAAAGTTCACAGGTAAATTTACTTCTCATGCTACCTTACCTCCTTGTCTCGTTTCCCCGCCCGCCCACCCACCCACCACCGTCAATTTTCGCGGCAACATTGTGGTTGTGCTATTATCCAGTTAAGAATCTTTTCGAGTTCTTGGAGGAAGACATTTTAAAAACCCTACTTCTTGGAGCGCTAATCACAAAGCTCTATTAATCAACAGAAGGAAAAGGGAAAACGGGATCAAATTGGGTGTTCGGTATTTTTGAACTGGATAATTGACCCATTAGGTTTCTACTATTACTAGCCCTGAATGCCGCTTGACCCCTTTTGCTGCAAATGCGTCTCCCCACCCCCACCCCCTAAACCAAAAAAGAAAGAGTTGATTTGACACCTGGAAGATGTGGAAGTTTTTGAGGTCCACCGCCATTGATGCGCACAAGGATTATTAACGTTCAACTGCCTAACTAGCATTTGATGATACCTTTTCCCTTAGCTGTTCATAATTTGTATATCTATGCCGTATCACATACTATTTTCAGTGGCTATACTCTAATGTGCCTTTGGGTTGTTAACAGGCTTTTGCTTTTGCTGTCTTCTCCGATCAACAGTCCGCAGTTGCAGCAAGGCATGCATTGAATGTAAGAGTCTTATTTTCAATGTGCATATAATGCTTGGAGGATCCTATACTTATGTAACCTTTTGTGAAGTATTAAGTTTTTAATTCGCTTGGGGTGAGGAATACCTTTTTCTTTTTTTTGTGTTTTTTTCCTTCTTGCCTGCTGACTTTGGACAATTTTCTCTCTTTCCTTTTCCACCAAAATTATTCTGTTCTTCCGAAGAAGTATTTGTAATTTCTCTTAATAAATGTTTTCATCTAGTCATGCAATGAACCCAGGCTCCAATTGGTTGCAAGGCAAATGGTAAAGGGAAGTCAAGGAACATTTTTTTCCTCCCTCTTTTGAGTAGTTTGTTTGCAAAGGAAGTGAAGTGAAATTAATTTAGCAGGGTGGGCCTTGGTGCAACAGTAAGGTGCTCCATTCTGACCAAGTGGCCACGGGTTCGAGTCTTGAAACAGCCTCTCTGTGAAAGCAGGGGTAAGGCTGTGTACATTATGACCTTCCCCAGACCCTACAGTTATGGAAGCCTCGTGCATTGGGTATGCTCTTTTTTTTGTTTGCTTGGATGTAAAATTGTTATAACATTTTAAAAATTTATAATCCAGTCCACTTTACTAACTTGTAACCAACTAAACCCATCTCTTTTACTTAATAGTTTATTTTATGCATGAGCCAACACAACCAGGACTTGTAAGCTGCTGGTTCGATGGGGGCAGATTTGAAGTGTTAGGTCAATTTTAGGGTTAGGGTTAGGGTAATGGATAGGTATCTTATATGGTAAAGCTGGGCAGGTTTAGAGGAGTCTAAAGAGCTAGGTTTAGTGATGTTTGAATAAGAATTAAAAAAAACAGAAAATTAGGGTTTCGGGTTTTGGGAAAGATGAGAGTGAGGGAATATAGGGTTTAGAGTAGGAATTTTGGGCAGGGGTTTAGGTCGAGCTTCCCTAATGGTGAGGGGAAGATTCGATCCAAATTTGGACAGATTCTGGTGGTGGGAATAGGGTAGGTGGATTTTTAGGGTTGTAGGTTTTAATTGGAGTTGAGGGGGATTAGGGTTTAGATGATGGGATGAGTCTGAATCTACGGTCAAGTGGAGGGAATGATGTGAAGGAGCTGTGGTCAAAATATAGATGGATTTTGATGAGGGAATAGTGCTGGACCGAATGTAGATGGACTAGGGTTTAGTGGATCGATTTGGTGTATTGGTGGAATGATGATGGGGATAGGTTTAGAGGATTAGGAGAAGAAGGGTGATGGCTAATACTGTAAATTACTTACTTGGAGTTGCAAGTCTTCAATGGCAGCAACTTGAAGATAGAAAATAGGTCCTCCCGATCTACAAGATGCAAGGAGTCAACTGGAGATCCACCAGTCCCTTCACCTTGATAGGATCCACAAGGCAACACTCAATAGAGCAAGGCAGCAGCAACAAAGGCAGCATGCAGAAAGCTAAGTTTTTGAAATCTGAATTGTGGTTGAGCCTCCCACGATTGCTTTATTTATAACTTGGAGGCCAATGGCCTAATTCCTATTCAGCCTAGGAATTTGAATCACTAGGCTGATTCCCAGTACAACAATAAATCACACCCTCTTTAGAAATCGTGGAGGGTGTGGGGACTAAAATAAACTAAGTATGGAAACTACTAATGTAAAAATAAACTAAGGCTCCAAACAGGCCCTAATCCTAGGGCTTCTTCTTCTTATTGTTACGGATGTAGGCCCTTGGATCTGCATCAGAATGCCACTCACCAACCCAATACGCAGACACTGATCGTGCCAAGACAGAACCAGGTCTTATTCATTTATGACTCATGAACCTTATCTATAATCTGTTGCTACTCAAATTTCTGTTGAACATAAGTACTTCTCATCAATCAAAAGTCATAGCCCACTTGTAAGTTTTACTTTCCTTTTATGAAAGAGAACCACTAGATATACTTAGATTGGACTTTTATTTAAGAAGGAGAGGGTGGCAGTAAGTACTTGGGAAGTTTGTTTCCCCCCCCCCCCCCCGAATTAAAGTACTTGGAAGATGGCCGCAAAAAAAAATGACAACAAATTAGGAAGAAAATTTCAGAATAGGCAAAAAGAAACTAATTTTGGTCTACAACTGTAAGTATATAAACAACCATGTCCTAGTGTCCTACTATTGAAGCACTAAAAGCTGAAGTCATCTTGGAGACTATCAATTTTGAACAATTCTACAATTAATTGGCATATCACCATGAATGCAGTCTCTTGTGTCTCCTAACAAGCTAAACTCCTGCATTTCCTCTTCTTCTTGTCCTTCTCAGCTGCATTCTTCAACTGCATCAATAATAAAAAGATGGAGTTGATGTCAACACATATGAAGTCTCTTGTGACAACAACTGCATGCAATGCAATGAAGATTCAAGAAATCATTCAGTCTAATAGCATGTTCATAGACACTCACGAAACATCTGAATCTAACTCCACACATAAGATTCTGTTCAAAAAGTAAACATATCAAACCATTGAGTAATTTAAATGTCAAAGCAAACAAGATGTTCAATAAACAAATAAATCCTTAAGAAGATCCCCTTTCTTTCATATGTCATCATTGAACATAGAGAGGATTTAAGTTGAATCTAGCATTCAAATAACTTGAATTTCCCACTTTTAATGCCCATGGTTGAAGAGTGAAATGCCCCGGATCCTAACAGATTTTAAGCTGCCCCCTCTACATAAAATTAACATCAATCATCCATAGGCTGCCATGTAAGACAAAAAGGCATTCTTTATTTCATCACTTGTTTCTAGTTTCTACTTTTGACATAGAGGAGATACTTTTTCCTTTATCTTGTTGGAGCATATACTCTTTTCTCTTTTGGGGAAAGTAATCCTTCTTCTCTTGGTTGAGTGCAATGTAGCATTGGCTCCCTGAGATTGGGTGGCTGTTTGGAATGTCTGCTTTGCTTCAGACTTCAGAGGGAAACTGAAGTTTGTAAATAAAATCAATAAGCAACTAGCAGCCTTACCCCCGCTTCGCAAAGAGGCTATTTCCATGTTTCGAACCTGCAACCTAATGGTTGCAATAGTGCAACTTAACCATTGCGCAAAGGCTCACCATGACAGTGAAAAATTACTAACATAAAATTTTAGATGCACCCTCTTACAAAAGCACATGCACTCTGACCATTTTCATCAACTGTCAATATCATGCATCCTATTTTAGGCATATCTACTTGTTATCAAAACCAGAAATTGGAGAATGCTTGAATGATCGATTGTGATCAGCCAAGCCTATTATTTATAGCTTTAAAAATTACATTCACATGACAAAAATATCCCTGCCATAGCCGACATAGCTAGGCAGCACATAAAACACTTAAAAACATAACAATAAACCCCAAAAAGACCAGAATACCCCCACGGTATTCTGGTTTACATTATTCAACACTCCCCCTCAAGTTGGAGCAAAGATGTCGATCATGCCCAGCTTGATTAGATTAGGATGAAATAACTTTCCAGGCAGCCCCTTGGTGAAGACATCAGCAAGCTGATCAGCAGAGGTTACAAAGGGAATACAGATCTGCCCATCTTCTAACTTCTCCTTGATGAAATGCCTATCCACCTCAACATGCTTGGTACGATCGTGCTGTACTGGGTTGTGTGCTATGCTGATCACAGCCTTGTTGTCACAGTACAACATCATAGGAAGGCAAATAGAAACACCAAGGTCTTGTGGCAAACCTTTAAGCCAAGTAACTCACAAATACCTTGTGCCATAGCTCGAAACTCAGCTTCGGCACTAGAACGAGCAATTACATTTTGCTTCTTGCTACGCCATGTGACAAGATTTCCACCTACAAAGGAGCAATACCCAGAAATCGACTTGCGATCTGCAGAACCAGCCCAATCAGCATCGGTGTATGCCTCTATCCGTAGGTGACCATGTGCAGACAAAAGAATGCCTTTTCCAGGAGCTGACTTCAAATAGTGCAAAATACGAAGACCAGCCTCCATATGAGAAGTGTAGGGATCATGCATAAACTGACTCATAGCACTCACGGCGACAGCAATGTCAGGACGAGTGTGTGGAAGATAAATCAGCTTCCCTACAAGTCTTTGGTATCGGCCTTTATCAACAGGCTCACCCTCATTTTCTTTGAGCCGAACAGTAGGATCCATAGGAGTATCTGAAGGATGGCAGCCTAACAACCCTGTTTCAGCCAGCAAGTCTAGGACATACTTTCTTTTGGAGAGAAATATGCCTTTAGAAGATCTGGCCACTTCAATCCCAAGAAAGTATCTGAATTTCCCTAGATCCTTAATCTCAAATTCTTGGCCAAGGAAGGTCTTCAACCGTCTGATCTCATCATCCTTATTGCCAGTAACCACTATGTCATCAACGTGGACTATAAGAACAGTGAGTTTTTCACCAACCCTCTTGATAAAGAGTGTGTGATCAACATTATTTTGCTTATAGCCCACAGAAATCATGGCCTTGTGGAATCGACCAAACCACGCTCGAGGTGACTGCTTCAGCCCATATAATGCACGCTTCAGCCTACACACTTTTCCTTTATTCCTGTCACAAGAGAACCCTGGTGGAATGTCCATATACACCTCCTCCTCCAGTGCTCCATTTAGGAAGGCATTTTTTACATCTAGCTGCTGCAAATCCCATCCAAGGTTGACTGCACATGATAACAACACACGAACAGTATTTAACTTCGCAACAGGTGCAAAGGTTTCCTGGTAATCAATGTCGTATGTCTGAGTGAACCCCTTGGCCACGAGCCGTGCCTTATATCTATCCACAATGCCATCCACCTTCTGTTTTACCACAAACACCCATCTACATCCAACGGTTTTCTTCCCAGGTGGAAGAACCACAAGCTCCCATGTGTTATTTTTCTTCAAAGGCTCCATTTGTTCCATCATGGTTGCCTTCCACTTTCCATCTGATAGAGCTTTTTGCCAATTGTTAGGAATACGACAAGAAGAAAGAGACGAAACAAAAGCACGAAATGATGGGGAAAGGGAGTCATAAGAGACAACATGAGATATGGGATGCTGAGTGTAAGTCCTGATACCTTTGCGAAGAGCAATAGGTAACTCAGGAGAAGGAACATTAGCAGGTGGAGAGGCAGGTTCTGGATCCAGGTTCGGCAATTGGATGGGTACTGGAGCAACAGTTGATTGAACTTGCTTATGTTTCCTTGCATAGGTCTTCATGTTACTAGCATCAATTTTCCTCTGAAATTCACTAATAGTTCTCTGGACAGGAGTCTGGACTGGAGTAGTTTGCTCCCCCTGCATAGGAATCTCTCCCCCTGACTCAAGGGGGGTACTACAAGCAGTCTCAGGAGAAGTACTAGGAGCAGGCCGAACTGGTTCAGACTCATGGTAAACAGACTGGAGTGGAGGAGGAGAGTCTATCGTCAGCACATCTTCACTAACACTCTCCCCCTGAAGAGGTGGGGACACATAGTATGAAACACTCTCATGAAACACGACATCCATGCTGACAAAAGTCCGGCGGGATGGAGGGTGATAGCACTTGTACCCCTTTTGTGTGGCAGAGTACCCTAAGAAAATGCAGCGGAGACTACGTAGGTCAAGTTTACCAGGGGACCTTGTATCCCTGGCATAACAAACGCAGCCAAAAACCTTAGGGGGAACTATAAAGGAGGAAGAGCCAAGTAATAGCTCAACAGGGGGTCTAGAGTTAAGAACCCGACTGGGCAGCCTATTAATTAAATAGGCTACAGTAAGGACAGCATCCCCCCAATAAACGGAAGGGACATTGTGAACAAACAGGAGAGCTCTAGCTACCTCCAAGAGGTAGCGGTTTTTTCTCTCAGCCACACCATTTTGGGCTGGAGTATCAACACAGTTGGTCTAATGGAGGATGCCATGGGCAGCCAGGTATTTTTGGAACTGACCTTCCATATACTCTATCCCATTATCACTCCTTAAAATCTGAATAGTGGCATTAAACTGAGTTTTAACCAGTTGGTGAAAGTGCTGAAAACAAGAAAATACTTCATTTTTGGTGTGCATAAGGTATACCCTAGTGAACCTAGAATAGCAGTCACTAAAGGTTACATACCACCGATGACCCGAAAGAGAAACCTTTCTACTAGGACCCCACACATCAGTATGAACAACATGAAATAAGGAAGATGACCTTTTATTAGAAATTGGATAATTGGAACGTGTCTGTTTAGCCAAGACACAAGGCTCACAAAAAAATTCTTCCTTATTACAATTATTACTTAATGCTGGAAATAAAGTAGATAAAGTACCTAAAGGTGGATGTCCTAGTCTAGAGTGCCATATGTGTAGTTCAGAAGAGAAGGATGCTGGGGAACAGAGCCTAGAAGGTAAAGCCTGGGTAGATGCAGGGTCTCCATCAAGCAGGTACAATCCGCCATGCACTTTACCTGATCCAATCATCTTCCCCGAGACCAGATCCTGAAAAACACAATGAGTGGGAAAAAAAGTCACTTTACAATTTAGAGATTTGGTGATACTGCTAATGGAGAGAAGATTAGTGGTAAACTTGGGAATATGCAACACAGATGACAATGTAAGAGAAGGGGAACAACCAATGGAACCTTTCCCGGATATGGAGGAGAGGGACCCATCAGCAATTTTAACTTTGTCCTTACCAGAAGCAAGAAAATATGTGTTAAAAAGACTGGAGGAACCTGTCATGTGATCAGTAGCACCGGAGTCTATAATCCAAGGAGTGGAAACTACTGATGCACAATGACCAGCAAAGGAAATACCTATACGGGCAAAGAAGGAACCTGAATTGGCAGCAGATGTAGTAGGGGCAGCGGATGTGTTCAACAGACGCTGGAGAGCTTGAAGTTCTTCCTGGGAGAAACCAGTGTCAGTAGTGGGAGCTGAAGCTACACTTTCAGTGTGATTGGCTTTGTTTTTAGGCTTAGCACGACCACGTTTGGCTTCAAAATCAGCAGGCTTCCCATGTAGTTTCCAACACTAAGCCTTGGAGTGATATGGTTTGTGGCAATGATCACACTTCACAGGCTCTTTAGTTGTAGCAGTAGCAGCAACACTGTCAGAAGAATTATCAGTGGGGGAGCCAGCAGTCTGTAAGGCTGATCTTTCAACTTTAGGAGTAATCATCATAGCAGCCTTCCTTGTCTCTTCACTGTGCACATAAGAAAAGGTTTCCTCTAAAGTGGGGAAAGGAACCCGACCAAGAACCTGCACCCGAATAGGATCATACTCATCATTGAGGCCAGCCAGAAAATCATAGACCCTAAACTGATCTACATAGGTGTGGTAGGCAGCAACATCAGCAGTGGTAGTAGGCTGAAACCGAGCATAGTGATCCAATTGCTGCCATAAACACTTGAGGGCAGCATAATACGTAGTGACAGTCATCTCCTTCTAAGTGGTATTTTGAAGCGTTTTCCTGATCTCATAAACCTGAGCACCACTCTTTGAACGACCATAAGTACCCTTGACAGCAGTCCATATCTGAGTAGCAGTGTCAAGGAGAAGATACTGACTAGAGAGGTCAGTGGTCATGGAGTTCAGAACAAAGGACATCACCATTGCATCATTGGCAGCCCATTTAGTACGAGCAGCACCTTCTTTAGTAGGCTGTTTGGTGGTGCCAGTAAGGTGGCCAGTGAGTCCCCTACTAGCCACGATCAAGGATAATGATCTGGCCCAAATTAAATAGTTTGTACCATCAAGCTTAATGGCAGCAGCATAGGGAAGAAAATCAGTCCTAGTCTGATCTCCTCCAGAAGTAGCCGAAGTAATCTCTGAGTCACCCATAGTTCAGCCAGGTAGAAATCGATCCTTGAATCTGGAAAAAATCAGATCTTCAAAAAACTGCAGCAGTTGGGGCTGAAAGAAAGGTCGAGTGCAGCAGTATAATCAGGGAATTAACCCTCAAAAAATCTCCTCAAACAGCAGCCCAGAAAGCCAAAATCGATAAGGTGTCAGGGTTTTTCAAAACCCTGACAGTTGAGATCGATAAAGGGAAAAGAGGGGCTGGAACTTGAGGGCTTCAGTGTATGATAATTCAGATGTGATAGATGCTGTCCAGAGGCCTGCCGGTGGTGCTCCAAAGTGAACAATCAACCTTCCATGTCAATAGGGTCGATCTCCAAAAAATAGGAGCAGTCCAAAAATCGCAAAGAGAAGAAACAGCAGCTATTGTGATCTTGTATTTAGGGCATTAAATTTGAGGTGTGATGGAGGGCAGCACTTAGACCATAATAGGATCACCTCATTAGTGCTGCCCTTGAAGGATGGAAAGAACCATTGTTCGAGAACTCGTTTCGTTTCGGTATTTCGGGTTGACCGAAATATTCGAAATTTCGGATATTTCTGTCGAAATATTGTATTTTCTCTGGTATGTTTCGGTAGGTCATTTCGGTGGGTTTTAGGCAAAGTTAAGGCCAGAAACTTCATGGAAACCCTATTTTAGGCTATATAAACACATTTAAATGTTCAAATTGCAAAAATAGTCACCCAAAATGGTGTTTTGGATGTGCACCATTGATTGGCAATGTACGGTCGAACCCTAATGTATAACTTAGTTAATTACACATTTACACACACATTGTATATTAAACAAGTAAATTGATTTGGAACTAAGTTGGAAACATAATGACTCATAAGTTAAGTCATAAATCATAATATTAAGTACATAACACATCAAGTCAATAACAAGTTAACAAATAACAACTTAAGAGTTAAGATTTAAGAAGATGATATCAAAAATTCAAAATCACAATATCCCCAATTGTCCCCTACAAGTCAAGTAGTCATTATTCATCTCAAATGTTTACAAATTTGCTAATAATAACTACTCCGCCGTCCAGGATCAACCCCACTCATGGTCCGTTGGAGCCGACGTGTATTGCTCTCCGACTGTAGGACAAATGCATGCCACGTCATAGTCTGGGAGAAGAAGCGAGTGTAGTCATCCACAGTGGCCATGTAAACTGCATCATCAATATGCTGAAGGTAACCTATCCTAGGATATAGGTCACCAAACTGTGAAGAAGTACTACCCACTGATCCACTATGGTATGAGTCATATGACGGCTCTGGGAGCATGTACGGGTACGGGTTGTACGGCTGCGGCTGGTGGGTTGGGTAGGAAAAGAAGTCATCCATAAAAGACGATCCATTATATCCCTGTGAGTGGGAGTCATACTCAGAACTGGGAATGGATGGAGAAGATATAGGCTGCTGCCCCCAAGGATACTGCCCAAACTGCCCTTCGCCATATGGATGTGAATGAGATGAACTATGCTCTGATCGTGCTGGAGATGGACTGCTGTCTACATGAAAAGATGGGGCACGGAAATGCCCACTCGATCTACTGTCTCTATCGCCAATACTCAGTTCACCAATAGAGCCAGATAGGGCATTAATGTCCATAAGCTCAGCCTGCCTACTAGTACCACTACCACGGCCACCAAGACGGGACTGGCCATGCTGCTTTCTCGAGTAGGTCGAGGTGGACGATGTGGGCCGTGTGGCCGGTGTGGGGGCACGGATTGCCTCTTGCTGCTCTTCTACCACAAACAGGACTCGAGTTCCCTCATATGCTTAACCACCATCCCCATCATCATCACGTCCACCATTACCTCCACCATCACCTTCATCATCATCTCCACCATCACCATCTCCACCAGGACCACTACCACCGCCACCAGAGGACATAGACCAATCTTCATCCTCCTCATCAACATTGCCACCAGTAGGCTGGAACGGTATGGGTGACAGGGTGACGCGTCCCGTGCATGTACCTCACCCTCTGCAGCTTTGAAGTCATCCAAATTAGCTTCTATATGTTCAGCTATCATGGGGTCAGGCCTACCTCCAGGCTGATCTAACACTGGCTCACCTCTATCCCTCACCCAATCAACAATAGGATCTTCATCATCTGACTCTACCTGGAAAATGTCGGCGAGATCGATATTTTCCCTGATACCCTCTTGTCCCATGCGTATGTGTTGCATCTTCAACCTCAAATTACAATGCACATACACCAAGTTAGATAGACGTTCAGAACCCAATCTATTTCTCCTCTTGGAGTGGATGAGAGAAAATGTACTCCAATTCCGTTCATAGCCAGATGCTGAACATGTCTGGGAGAGAACCTTGATTGCTATTTTTCTTAAATTGTCTGCCGAACCCCCATACAACACCCACCATTCAGCTGCATTACAATAAAAGTCAAAAGTTTCAATACATACATAATTTAAAGAATAAGATATTGAATTGAGTAATGACTAATGAGTACCGGCATCACCGCGTGTCCGGCCTTGCTCTGCAACATCGGTTCCAAAACTTCCCATTGCATCCCTAAAAGTCTTCAACTATAATCATTTGGAAAATATTTAAAATTAGTAATGACTGATTACTATTTAGTATTGAATTGAGTAATTCCAAATGAATTATAACTTATAAGACTGACCTCATTGTTGCATATCGCCTGTAATTTACTATTCGGCTCAAACTTGGCAACTACTTCTTTTACTGCGTCAATAAGACTACTATTTAACCCAAGCCTATGACAATATTGGTACTTGGGGTTCAAATAATATGCTGAAATTGACATTACATATTGACTAGTTAGTAATATATCCTTCAAATTAACTTTAAAAGATGTAATTGCATAAAAAACAAAGAGTGTACACTCAGCAACCTTATGCAGTGGATGCATAAGTTGATTTTTCCAACGCTCCTTGATAATTTTGAGAAAGTGTTTACTACCTCGTGGATTTGCATTGTAAACACCTTCATTCATCAAGTCTATGGCAGATATAGATGTGGCATGGTTGGTCCCTTGAGAGCAGAATCAACTATATGCAAAACCTTGACCACTGGGTCCAGAAGTTGTACCACTTTATGCAACTTTGACCAAAAGTCATCTAATGAAATGGTAGCTTGTGCTTCCCTACCACCATGGGTATTGGACCCATTCCAGTTGAACCAGTCTTCAGAAGCAAACATTGATCTAAGTCCAGACTTCTTGGTCTCTATATTCTTGAGTGCAATGTAGTTGGTGGCAAATCTAGTTATGCCTGGCCTCACTAAGTCACCCCCACACTTATCCCTCAAGAGGTTTAATGCAAACCCATGGTTGTAGACGAAGTTGGTCATTTGCCTTGCGTTTTCCACAACATGTTGTACCAATTTTATCTTTTCCATGTCCTTCAACATGAGGTCTATACAATGGGTAGCACATGGAGTCCAAAACAACCGGTACTTATTGTTTTGCATCAATTTCTCACCGGCACTCTTGTAGTTGCTTCCGTTGTCCATTACCATTTGGACAACGTTCCCCACTCCTACATCTTTTACCACTTCCTTAAACAATTTGTGGATATACTTTGCATCATTTTTCTCTTTGGATGCATCAACAAACTTCAGAAAGACTGTCCTCCCATCACAATACACCATAAAGTTGATAATGGACTTTCTTGTAGGACCAGTCCAACCATCACACATTATGGTCACCCCATAGTTCTCCCACAGCCCCCTCATTTCATTGATGTAGTCTTCAAGCTCTCTTTTCTGCTGGGGCAAATACACATTCATAATTTCATATGGGGTGGGCCCCATATACCCTAGGCTAGCCTCAGCAATGGAATCTATCATAGTCCGATAAAAGGAGCCTTGTGCTGTGTTTGCTGGGATGGTATTGTATAACATCCACTTAGCTATAGATTCCTTCACCATTCCCTTCAGATTTTTCCATGCTCCCTTGATTTTTGGTTGTTTGTTGCCTTTCTTTCTATAAACACCAGGTCAAGGTTCGAAAACTCAGGTCTCGGTGCCAACTCGGACCCTTGAAAAACCGAGTCGAGTCGAGATCTCGCCGAGTTGGTGCACTTTTTTTTTTCTCGACTCGAAGCCTCATCTCGGTGGGTTTTAGACCTAGTTTGGGTATGAAACTTGGTATTCGGCTTATTTTAGGCCATTTAAACACAATGGCACTATTAGATTTTGCAAAAACAAAGTCCAAATAGGAGTTTCAGTTAGTGGGAAAGCAGGACAGACACTTACTTATGCTAGAAACCAGGACAGACATTGGATAAACACACTTATTTATGCCTAATATCATTTAAGTAAAAGATATTATTCATAAATAAGCAAATTCCCCCTATTTGAATCCAATAAAAATAGTTAAAAAATCAAATTCCAAAAGGAAAAAAAGTCAACCGCCCAGTTCAAGAACAAAAACTGGATTTTCGGCGGTAGGTGCAATTTTCAACTTTCTAATGCTGGGGTTTTTCTCAAATCTAAAAATTCTATAAATCTTAATATGGTAAAACATTACTAAAAACCAAAAGTGCAGTAAAATATTCATTTTTTTTGATGTCCAAAAAAAATATTTTCATTCAGAGCGATTTTGACAGCATTCGCGTAACCGAATTAAGTTTGACCGGTACATAACTCCTTTAATATAAATCAGATTTAAGCAATCTTGGACTTGTTGGAAAGCTTTCAAAACAAAGCTGTCCAACAAGTCCAAGATTGCTAAAATCTGATTTATATTGAAAGAGTTATGTACCGGTCAAACTTAATTCAGTGTGGGCGAATGCTGTCAAAATCACTCTGAATGAAAATGGTTTTTGGGACATCAAAACAAATGAATATTTTACCGCACTTGTGATTTTTAGCAATGTTTTACCATAATAAGATTTATGGAATTTTTAGATTTGAGAAAAACCCTAGCATTAGAAAGTTGAAAATTGCACCTACTGCCGAAAATCCAGTTTTTGTTCTTGAACTGAGGGGTTGACTTTTTTTCCTTTTGGAATTTTATTTTTTAACTATTTTTATTGGATTCAAATAGGGGGTGTTTGCTTATTTATGAATAATATCTTAAGTAGATGAAATACAAATACATATTTATGAATAATATCTTAAATGATATTAGGCATAGATATGTGTCTGTCATGTCTGTTATGGTTCCTGGCATAGATAGGTGTCTGTATACCAAGAATTTCTAGCAAGATCTCGAGATCTGGCATTCATATAAAGGACCTATATGGGCATTTTCCTATGTCAAACCGAGATCTCGGACTGCAAGATTCGAGATCTCAGCGAGATATTGACATTTTGAGACTCGTAGGCAGTCTCGTCTCAGGATTTCGAAAAATTGAGAAACTCGGCATTCTCGAACTATGTACCAAGTGCTGGGTCATCTCGTGGTGGTAGAGGCGGAGGCGGAGCTGCCCTCGTACTCTGTGATCTCCTAAAGGGATTAGGCAACCCACCTCCTCCACTACCACTAGCACCAGCTCTAGAGGTACCAGCTCCTCCACTACCACCAACTCTCTGTCTCTCCTGATCCTCATGATAACAGGCTCTGCTCATCATCTGTGCTCGTCTCCAATCCCTAGCCTCTCGCTCAGTCTCTATATCATCAGGAACATAGACATCATCACTGTCATCATCATCATCATCACGATGGCCTCCCGCTATACACCTCACTGCTTCCTCAAGTTCTACTCTTGCCTTCTCCCTCTGAGCCTTCCTCTTACTCCCTCCCTTCATGTAATCAATGATAGCCCTAGATACCTCCACAGGGACCATATGATATGTGACCTCTTCAGGAGAATTCCCAACTGGATGTTGTTTGAGTCTAGTGGCACCACCTCCCTAAAACTGCATGTGACAATAGTTGCATTGGGATTTTCTTTTATCCCCATCAATTGGAGTGCCATGCAACCATGCAATGTCACCCCTAGTGCGCTTGGGTGTGCTCTCCTCCACCTGGGTCCGGGCCGGCTGCCTCTGCCCCCTCTTGCCTCTGGCTCTGTCGTTTACCATGGTCCGCTATAATCGGACTAGTTTACTGTTGCATGAATAAAAGACAATTCATTAATCACTGAAGCACATCAATTCTTTTAGTTTAAATGTTTAAGAATTAAGATTTAAGAGCACTAACACAAGTATATAAGTATATAACTATTTAGTATTTTTCCCCTAACCCTAATATTTTTCTCATATTTAAAAACAATTTTTTAAAATATTTTTCAAATAAATATTGGCCTAGCACAACAAAACCAAAATTATATGCAAATGGGCAGCAATAAAACGACATGTAGAATTTACTTATAGCTATTTTGTATTTTTCCCCTAATCCTCATATTTTTCTCATATTTAAAAATAATTTTTTAAAATATTTTTCAAATAATTATTGGCTTAGCACAACAAAATCGAAAAGATATGTAAATGGGCAGCAATTAAGAAGTATGTACAATTTACTTTTATATTTTTCAGTAATTTTAAAACAAAAACCTCATATTTTTTCTTATTTTTTGCTATTATTTTGAATTTTTTAAATATTTTTTATAATTTCTAAAAATTAAAATAATTAATTATTGGCAGAAAAATATTTTTGACACCGTGTGGCTGTAGATCGGCCAATGGTGTCTAACATATATTTAATTCATCACCATACAATATACATAATCCCTATTATTTTTTGATTTTTGTTGTAAATAAATCCAATTTTTGAAGCAAAAAAATAAAAAAATAATATATATACCAAAAAAAAATTTCGACACCGTGAAGTTGTAGATCGGCTTCCGGTGTCTAACATATATTTATTTCATCACAAACAAACATATTGATCATGCATTTCCCTAAAAAAAACCAATTTTGAGAATATGGTTTTACCTGGAATAGTGGAAAGGCTTCACAGATGTGCTAAGAAGTTTGAATCTTGTGTTCTCCAAGTGGTTCCGGCGTAGATGCGGCAAGGATTCAAATGGGAAGTGGAAGAATGGAGAAGAAATGAGCAAAAACCAAAAAACCAGAGTTGTTTCTCTTTCGACCAAGACTGACGAAATGTGCTCTTTTATATAAAGGGGTTTGTCGAAAATTTTGAAATCTCGCGAGATTTTGGAAATATCTCGAGATATCTCGAAATTTCGAGAATTTCGCTCGAGTTTTTGTATTTTTTCGATTCGAAGTAGCATTTTGTTTCGAGCAGCTCGAAATTTCCGAAATCTCGATCGAGATTTCGCGAGATTTTGAACAATGGAAAGAACCAAGGAAAGGGAAAGAAGAGAAAGAGAAGAAATCGATGGAGAAGATGGAAGAGAAGAAGAACAATGGGGGGGAAGGTTTTGAAAAACCCTAGATCAGAGAAGACTGCTCTAATACCATGTTATCAAAACCAGAAATTGGCGAATGCTTGAATGATTGATTGTGATCAGCCAAGCGTATTATTTATAGCTTTAAAAATTACATTCACATGACAAAAATACCCCTGCCATAGCCGACATAGCTAGGCAGCACATAAAACACTTAAAAACATAACAATAAACCCCAAAAGACCAGAATACCCCCATGGTATTCCGGTTTACATTATTCAACAAGATATTCTATTAATAAAACTGATGTGCAGACTCCTTTAGACTAATAAGAACTCAATTATTAAGCACAAAAAAGAATAAAATAAATTTGTGGTGCTCTGATACCCAGCGCAGACCACCAAGGCACAACCAAGATACCCGGTCATGAAAACAGTGGATCTAATCCTTCCACTCCTGGGAACACCAAAAAACAAAAAGAATAGGTCACTTGTCCTTCCCTAAAGATTCCAGATACAAGCTAGGTTGAAGCATAATTTGAATGAGTTGAGTAGTTTTGTTGATCTGTTTGTCCACTCCTGGCCTGGGAACACCAAAAACCAAAAAGAAAAGGTCACGTGTCCTTCCCTGAAGATTCAAGATACCTGCTAGGTTAAAGCATATTTTGAATGAGTTTAGTGGTTTTGTTGATCAGTTTGTCCACTCCTGGGAACACCAAAAAACAAAAGAAAAGGTCACTTGTCCTTCCCTAAAGATTCCAGATACCTGCTAGGTTAAAGCATATTTTGAATGAGTTGAGTGGTTTTGTTGATCAATTGATCCAGTTAGGTGGTTTCCTGGTGACCTTTCACCGAAACAGGTTGAGAACATTAGTTTAGAAGAACTAGAATGGATTAAATCAAGAAGTTCAGAAATTAGAAACAGAAAGAGTAGAGAAACTTATCTTCAAAATAGCACATTCAATAGTAACATCCATTTTGATCAACTTATGGATGGCAATAATGTGGTCAAATCAGTGTCCTGCTCCACCCCCATCATACTGGTTTGGTTATGATGCAACCCTCATCGTGTTCTGGTTTGGGTATGATACACAAGATGCAGAAATTTGGGTTTAGCTAGGACTATGTTTGAGAGAGAATTGGGAAAGAAAGACAAGAGAAGGAAAGGTTTCTCTTGGTGATCTTCTTTCTTCTTTTTCTGATGTGGATTTCTGCAATGCAGATGGATTGTAAGGGGAAGCAACAAGCAAAAAGAGAGAAAGTGAAGCAAAAATAGTTTCCTAATTGAGCAATGTTTCCCTTTTATGGCTTGGGTTCTGTAGAGGGAATCAAATTGATCTAATGAGAAGAAAGTGAGATATTATAACTAAATGGAGATGATACAGCACCGAGAGACAGAAAGTGTGTTAAGATAGGCTGACAGGGAGATGAAATGAAAAAGAAGTGGAAGAGGAGGGGAGAAGTGAAGAGGGTAGAGATAGAGAGAAAGAAGCGAAGAGCATTACAAATTGAATCGATTGGCAACTAAGCTGTCCTAGGGTATTTTTTCTTATCGAAATTGATCCCATTTGATCAAAATGAAAGATAATCGAACCTGGTACCTGCTCACAAAGCAGAGTTGTCAAGCTTTCAAGCTTTTCCAAAGAAAGAGCACTGCGAAGTTGAGAGTTTTCATCAGGTTTTGATTTTACATGTGTTTTTTTGTCGGGAAATAAAGGGGGAAATGTTAAGGTACCAAGTGAAATTTATTTTATGTGAAAAATCTATTTCCCCAGCAACCGAACACCCAAAATAATTTCCCCTGGTAAATAAAATGCTGTTCACATAAAAGAATTTGCATTTCCTTTGCAACCAAACGGAGCCCAAGGCTTGTCTTGTTATGATGTTCAAAATTTAGTTGGTTCTTTATGTTTATTCCCTAGCAATCGTTTGTGTTTATATTTTTAATTATTTTCTTGATTGTGCTTCTTGGCGGAAAAATATTGCCCTTTTCACTGTGGGAAAACCGTATTCCTAATTCCTCTAGGTCTTGATTTTAGGTATTCTGTAACATCCATAAATTTTTTCTACATTTCTGCTGGTTATTCCTTTGAATGTATTATAAACATTTATTTATTTTTTTCATTTTCTAGTAGATTAAATAGAAATGATCTATTTACCTTCTGATGTGTTTTAGAATGTGTGATGAACTAGTCCGTTATGTTTTTGAATAAATGGAAGACTAAAAAGTAGTGTTTTCATGGACCATTTGACCAAACGATTTGACATTTAAGACTGTCAATCTCTTGTTCCAAAACATATAGTCCTAGAAGAACTCTTGAGTATTCAACAAACTGTGTGGTTTGATTTGTGAGGTTGTTAGACCATTCAAGCTGGAGACTGGACTGCTGGGCTATGAACCCTTGTATATTTAAGATATTGGGGCAGGTTTCTGGCACCAACGATGGCGCAATGTGGTAGTGGCACTATGTTGCTACATGGTAGTTTGGTACTATGTTACCACATGACAGTTTGATTCGAGCTCAACTTTGTAGGCATGTTGTAATCTAGTCACATGTTGATTTTGAGTTCAATTTGGGTTTGCCACGTATCAAAACAATGATTTCAAATTGTTTACAAAACAACTCAGCCTTATCCCAAGTAAATGGGGTCTGCTACATGGATCTATGTCCTCCAATCAGCTCTATTTAAGGTCGTATTTGATGCAAGGCCTAAACTATGTATGTCTTTCCTCACCACTTCTCCTAGGGTCTTTATTGTCTACCTCTGGCTCTTTTAGTTCCTTCAATCTGAACCAAATCACTCCTCCGTACTGGAGCATCCAAAGGCCTCCGTTGAACATTGCCACGCCACCTCAAATGACTTTCTCGTACCTACTCCCAAATCAGCTCTAATATGATCATTCCTTATTTTATCCTTCCTAGTTTTACCACTCATCCATCAACATCCTCATCTCCACTACACTGAGTTTATCTATATGATGCTTCTTAAGTACCCAACATTTTGCACCATACATCATCATAGCCGTTGTATGACTGTCCTATAAAACTTTCCTTTTAAGTTTTAAAGGAATACGTCGATCACACAACACTCCGGATGCATTTCTTCTCTTCATCCACCCTATTTTAATTCTCTGTGAAACATCATCCTCTATATCACCTTCTTTATTTATGATCGAGTCTAGATACCTAAAATAATCATTTTGCAGAATCTCCCTCTCATCAATTTTCACCACCTCATTGTCCGTCCTAGTGTAACAAAAGTTACACACCATATAATTCGTCTTCGTTCTACTTATCTTAAAAGCTTTTGATTTCAAAGTTGACCTTCATAGCTCCAACTTGGCGTTAATACTTACTTTTGTCTCATCCACTAAAACAATATCATCAGTAAAAAGCATACACCAAGGAACCTCATGTTGAATGTCTCTAGTTAAATCATCCATAATAAGCGCTTAAAGCTGATCCTTGATGTAACCCAATTGTAATTGGGAATTCACTATCTTAACCCCCATTGTTCTTACACTAGTCACCACACCATCATATATATCTTTAATTATGTCCACATATTTACTTGGAACACGTCTATTCTCTAGTACCTATTAACTCTCTAGGGACTCTGTCATAAGCTTTTTCTATCGTGGATCTTCCTAGCATAAAACCAAATTGGTTCTCCGTAATAGTATTTTTTTTGGTCTCAGGTGAGTTTCAATAACCCTCTTTCATAATTTCATAGTATGACTCATTAGTTTTATGCCTCTATAGTTATTGCAACTCTGAATATCACCTTTATTTTATATCGGAACCACAATGATTCTCCTCTGTTCATCTGACATTTTCCTTGTACTCATAATCTTATTAAACAGCTTTCTTAGCCAATATAAACCACAGATTCCGAAGCTCTTCCGCACTTCAATTTGGATTTCATTTGGGTCTGATGCCTTGCCTACTTTCATCGACCTTATAAAGCTTATTTTACGTTTGACACCCTAATTTTTTCGTATATATCTACGAGATGTGGTGTCTTGATGGGTAATGCAGTCTTCCAGGACACTCTTACTCAAAATGTCTTCATTTGGTCAGCTGTAGAAATAATCTTTCAATCTCTCCTTAATATCCTCATCCCTTATTTATACTATACCATCTTTACTTTTAATGCAGTTAACATGGTCGAGATCTCTACTCTTCCTTTCTCTCATTTTAGATGTCTTATAGATAGATTTTCTCCCTTCCTTTGTGCTCAGCTTTTTAACAAATCTTCATATTTTTTTGCCCTTGCTTTTTCCCACTATCTTTTTAGTTTCATTCTTGTTAAATTTATACTTTGTAGATCTTCTACATCCTTAGTCCTTTGCCATGTCTTAAAACTAGCTTTTTTGGGCAATGTTTGGAAGCCCAGAAAAGAAAAGACATAATAAGACAAAAAACATGATGACATAAACACAATGATTAATTTATGTGTATCTCTCTCCTTAAATTCAAAATTTTTAAATGTTTTCTTTTCTTTTTTCTTGCCTTCCAAACAAGCCTTAGTCTTAATGGCTGCTTGGTCCTCATCATCCCACCACCAAATCTCCCTAGAGAAATGACGTTTTCCTTTCGATTCTCCTAAGACATCTTTAGCAACCTTCTTAATACAAGTAGTCATCTCGTTTCACATCGTATTAGTGTCTCCCTCAAAATCCCACTTTCCTTGTTTGATCACTCTATTACTAAATGATTTCAAGTTATCTCCTTTTCAGCTCCACTACCTTATGCTAGGGTAAATAAGCTACATTTCTTACGATTTTGCATAGTGAGGCACATATCCATGATCACTAATTTATGTTGTGTGGTTAGGCTCTCCCCTAGTATAACCGTATGGTCCTTACATAGCAATCTATCGGACCTTTTTAGTTAGGAAGAAATCTATTTGGCTACTATGATGTCACTTTTGAAGGTAACTAAATGCTCCTCTTATTTTTTCAGAGTAAGTGTTTACAATGGATAAATTATAAGCCACAACAAAATCTAAACTGAGATCCCCTCCTCATTCCTCTCTCCAAAACCATATCCTCCCCATGTGCATCTTCATAGCCTCTACGATCTCTCCCAACATATCTATTCAAATCACCACCTATAATAATCTTTTTCCTTGACTAAAACCTTGCACTAATCCATCCACTTGTTCCCATAATTGTAATATACTACTTCCATCCAATCCTACTTAGGGTGCGTAAGTGCTAGGTATATTGACAACCTCTTTCTCCAACACAAGCTTGATGGATCTAATCATATTTCCGAATCTTTTAGCGTCCACCACATCATTTTTTAAAATCTTTATCTACTACTATGTCTACTCCACTTTTACTTTTATTCCCCTTATACCAAAGTTTAAAGTCGTCCAACTCCTTAGCTTTTTGCCCTTCCATCTAGTCTCTTGAATACAGGCTATGTTAATCCTTCTTCTGCTCATAACATCTATCAATTCTAGACTCTTACCCGTTAAAGAATCCAATGCTCCAAGATGTTGATCTAATCTTACGCTTTTGGACTAGCTTCTTTACCCGCACTTGTCTACGGTACGAGAACCCTTGCTTGCTTGTCACCACATCCAAATGTCGACGCGGCACATCCCTTACAGGGGATGCCTTGTCTAACCTTGCTTACTTTTCACTACACCCGGGTGTGCGTTGCTTATTCTGGCGAGGAATACCCTAGCATAACGTTGATAATATGAGGCTCTAGTGTCAATGTAAAAAGGGGTTGGCTAGGGTTTTTTCCGCTGTTAGCTGCCGACCTGAAGCACCAAGGTTAGGGTTTTTTGGTGCAGCATGCCGACCTTACTCACCAACCCTCCTCCTTTATCCGGGCTTGGGACTGACAGCAAACGCTGGCGGAGTTTGCTTTAAAATTGTTTAAGAGAGTAAATTCTTTTTGAAGAAGTTGGACCATTGAAGAAACCATGGGGAGAGTAGTATATCATACATTCGGGGTGTGGTTGCAGCTGCTTTCCTATTACCCTGATCTTGGACATTTGGTGGATGTTGGGCAACATGGATTCCAAGAGTTGTATGTTAGTGGAATGTTAAGGATAAGGGTTACTTGTCTAGATTCAATGTATGTAGAGGCTAAGGATGTTGATAGTAGTGTGACTCAAACCTAGCTAAGCATACCATATTTGTAATCCGTATCCAATCAATAAATAATAAAGGGCCTCTGTCACTACTGACAAGCCAAATCATTCTCTGTTCTTTCTCTTCTCAACTTGGTATCAGAGTAGGAAGGTCAAGTGTTCAACTCTTGAGAAGGGATCAAAAGAGTTTTCCAGACATTTCTTCTCCCTCGGTATTGCGTGAAGGAAATGCCACGTGCAAGGACCATGGGATCTTGGCCTACATGTGCGGGAGATTGTTGATGTATACATTGACGTTGCCCTTCCATAATAGTTCGAGCTTTAGGTGAAACGATAGCGAACATGATATTAGAGCCCATGTGTTCATACACCTTAGCAAAATGGTATTCCGGAGCGAAAGAATCGCCATCTTCTGGAGGTCACCTGGTCTCTAATGTTTACCACTCATGTTCTGAAATTATATTGGAGCGATGCTATTCTTACTACTACATTTCTTATCAATCGAGTTCCTTCCAGTGTTTTCGACTTCCAAACACTAGTAAGTCAGCTTCTTGACCCCTCTATTGCCTCTCATCTTCCTCCCCGTGTGTTTGGATGTGTTTGCTTTTGTCACAACTCATCCCCCTCTCGGTCTAAACTTGACCCACGGGCATTCCGATGTATTTTCCTTGGGTATTCTACTTCTCAAAAGGGTTATAATTGTTATCATCCTCCCTCTCGGAAACTTTTTATCACAATGGATGTCGATTTTCATGAGGATGAACCTTATTACTATTCTTCTCTTCTAGGGGAGACTCTAGAGGAAGATAATCCTTCACCTCCTTCTATCATTGATTCTGTTCATCTTCAGGGGGAGCAAATAGATGAGATTGACTCCACTGCCATGAGACAAAAGGATCTGCTCACCTATTCTCGGAGAAAGGAAAAGACTATCCCTAACGTACCATGTCCATCTATGCTCCTTGAGCTGGCTCCACCAACCCAAGCATCAGGTAATGAATCTCCTCATTCTCTTGATGACCTTCCTGTTACTATTAGGAAAGGAGTCAGAACCTGTACCAAACACCCTGTTTCTAATTTTATCTCCTATTAATCGTTATCTCCCTCCTATCGTGCCTTTGTTTCTTCTCTATCTTTTGTGTTCATTCCACAGGGTTGGAAGGAAGCTATCACATACCCAAAATGGAAGAATGCTATGGTAGAGAAAATGCAATCCTTGAAGAAAAATGATGCTTGGGAGTTTGTTCCTCGTCCCAAAGGAAAGAAATCAATAGGGTGCAAGTGAGTTTTCACTATAAAGCAAAAAGTAGATGGGACCATTGAAAGATATAAGGCAAGATTAGTGGCCAAGGGCTTCGCCCAGACATATGCCATTGACTATCAGGACACCTTTGCCCATGTTGCAAAGATGAACTCCATTCGAGCTTTGCTATCCTGTGCCGTGAATCTTGGATGGAATCTTCAGCAATTAGATGTGAAACATGCTTTCTTGAACAGAGATCTTGAAGAAGAGGTGTATATGGACATTCCTCCTGGCTTTGAGTCGCCATTAACAACTGGGAAAGTATGTCGACTGTGCAAATTCCTATATGGCCTCAAGCAGTCCCCTCGGGCTTGGTTTGGTAGGTTGTAGAAAGCCTTGAAGTTTGTGTACAAACAAAGTCATGCTGATCACACCCTGTTTACCAAACGGGAGGGTAAAATTATTGCTCTTATAGTCAATGTTGATGACGTAGTTATTACTGGCAATGATGATACAGAGATCATTGTATTGAAGACTCAGTTGGCAACAAAATTTGAAACTAAGGATTTAGGACCACTCAAATACTTCCTTGGAATTGAGGTAGCCCGATCTAGGAAGGGTATCTTCATTTCCCAAAGAAAGTATGTCCTAGACCCTCTTGATGAGAAAAGGATGCTTGGATGCGCCTACTGCAGTTAATCATCAACTAAGCAGTCAGGGAGGTGATCCAGTGGATAAGGAACGATATCAGCGTCATGTAGGAAGAATGATATACCAATCTCATACCCGAGTAGATGTTGCCTATGTTGTGGTAGTTGTAAGCCATTTTCTACATGACCCAAAGACAGCTCATCTCAAGGCAATATATCGGATTCTAAGGTACTTAAAATCAGCTCCAAGAAAAGGCATCCTATTCTCCAACAATAGTAATCTAGAGTTGGAATCCTTTGCTGATGCTGATTGGGCAGGCTCTGTGGATGATCGTCCTTCAACCTCAGGATTTTGCACATTCTTTGGAAGTAATCTGGTCACATGACGAAGAAGCAATCTGTTGTGTCCAAATCAAATGCAGAAGCCAAGTACAGAGCAATGACACAAGGTGTCTGTGAACTCATTTGTCTCAAAGTATTACTTGCTGATTTAGGAGTGACTCATTAGGGACCTATGCATCTTTACTGTGACAATAAATCTGCAATCAGTTTAACCCAGAATCCAGTTTAGCACAATAGGACCCAACACATTGAAATTGATAGACACTTCATCAAAGAGAAACTTGAAGAAGGCTTGATCTGCACTCCTTTCGTCACTTCAGAAGATCAACTTGCTGATGTTTTCACATAGGGATTGACATCTAAGTAATTCCATCCTGTTGTATCTGTTAATGTATACATTGATGCTGCCGTTCCCTAACAATTCGAGCTTTTAGGTGAAACGGTAGCGAACATGGTATCCGAGCAAGGAGATCAAGTGTTCGACTCCTGGGAAGTGCATCAGAAGAGTTTTCCCATCATTTCTTCTCCCTAGGTGCCACACGAAGGAAATGCCGCATGAGATCCACGTGCAAGGACCGTGGGATCTTAGCCTGCACGTGTGGGGGAGTGTTGATGTATACATTGACGCTACCCTTCCCTAACAGTTCGAGCTTTTAGGTGAAACGGTAGCGAACAGTATCCAAGTTGGGCATGAAAGATCTCTATGCACCAACTTGAGGAGGAGTGTTAAGGATAAGGGTTACCTGTCTAGATTCAATGTATGTAGAGGCTAAGGATGTTGACCGTATTGTGACTCAGCCCTAGCTAAGCATACCATATTTGTAATCCATATCCAATCTATAAATAATAAAGGGCCTTTTTCATTATTGACAAGCCATATCATTCTCTATTCTTTCTCTTCTCAACTTGGAATACCCCGTGCGCCAAAGAAGAAAATCATGCGGCTGTGAAAGCTAGTTCTTTCTTTTGATGAAATTAAGCAATAACTTCATTCTTTTGAAGATTTCAGTTTTATGTGAGAGTATAGTTGAACAAATACTTAGCATTCTTAATTAACAATGGTTTGTACGTGGAGAAATTTATATTGTACTTACACTGTACCATCATTTTGTTTATTGATGACAATGCTGGAGATGCTTGTATTTAGATTCTTCTTTCTCATGTTAACTTCCCCCTCCCCTCCACCTTCCAAAAAAAGAAGCTTTAGTTCCCTTTAGAAAGCAACATGTTTGGATTATCAGTATTTTCATTTGTACTGCTCAAACACCTGTTATGTGGTACCCCCAAAAAAAAAAAAAATTAAAAAGAAAGAAAGCTGCTTTGCTTAAAATGTTTTGTACCCTAGAGGTAGGTGCTGTTAGTCATTTCATGTATTAGCTTATAAGACAAAAATAGATGAAGCAAAACAATAGATCTATGCTAAATAATTGAAGTGAAACTGCTTCTGGATACATGTGTGACTTGACCAACTTGTATGCAGTAATTGTTCAACAACGCAGGCTGTACTACGATCCTACTAATAAACGATATGCAGCAACTGTTCAACAACTCAAGCTGTACTATGATCCTACTAATAAACGAGGGCTTAATGTCTGGATAAGTGTATTGAACTGTATGTTGTGATCTATTTTGTTTTTCCCATCCTTTGTTGCACATGAGGTTATCCTTTTGTATCAGCATCATGTTTCTTGATACATATGGAGATACCCCTTTGAATTTTGTGATCACTTATATGTGAAGAATGCCTGATAATGGTTTTATATCCATTATAACATTAGAATATTGCTTTTCTAAGTTACTGGTTGGCAGCCTTGTTTAACAATGGATATTTCATCTTAAATATTGGCTGAAGAAACTTTATGATAGTCTAATAGATGGACTTCTCTTGGTTTCAATCCTCGTCTATACTGTTTTTTTGAATCCTAGCCTACTTTTGTGGCAGGAAAAAACATCCTAGAATAGCATCCTTGTTGGACACCTATGTAGGTGGGTATTACTTCAGGTATCTTTTTTAGAGGTGGCTTTTCTGTGAAACACCCTCAAGTGCGTATTATTGTAGAACCATGTAACAAACAAGGTGGGGACATAGGTTGCTGTTCGCTATTTGCATGAGTACAACCAGCGTGAGTCTTATAAATAATGAACAATTGAAATGATAGATCAACAATAATTAGGATGGTTATTCTTGAAATGTTGCATTTTTCTACAACTTTACCTTGTTTCAAGTCTCATTTCGGGTACTGAGTGCCCTTGTGTCTAACTTTGCATGTAGGGACTGGTGTTTGACCTTGAGAAGGAGTCGACTTTGTATATAGATCTTGCAAAATCAAATTCTAGACCCAAGCGCTCCAGAACAGGTCTATTACAAGTTGAATTCTGCTTAAACATGGTCATTTTCCTTGTCGTTAAAAAAATCTTTACCAATTATGTTTATTGAACCTGTTCTAAAACTGTGATTCTAAGAAACAGATGATGGAAGGGCTGGTTCTTCTGAAAAGAAAGTTAGAGGTTCCGCCACACTTCCAGGAGGAATTCCTGACTCTGGTAAGATAATTTCCTGACATGTTCAGAGTTTGAGGAGTGAGTATTTACTCATAGTAGCTTCTTTTCAGCTCTGTTTATTTTATTCTTTTTCCTCCCTTTCTTGTTTTCAAGTTTTATCTGGCCTCTTGTTTGCAAATTTGGTTATTTTCATACGTTTACTGTCCCATGTTTTTTCTCCGAAAATTTTAGATTTATTTCACTCCATCTTGGTTGTGCATGTTTCATTTTCTTCCATAGGAGTTAGTTTCTGTCACATGAGAACACATACTTCTTAAAGCTCACTTTGCACATGTTTGGCACGCTTGGGCACTAACAGGTGTTGGCAGCAATATTCACATGCCTGGAATGAGTAATTCTGCTTACAACATGATTGGTTATCCATCTACACAAAGGTCGTCTGCACGACTTAAGCACAGCTTTCTTATTTTAAATTGATTACTTCTCAGTGTAATAGGTATTATTGTTATACATGTCCTATTAAATTCTTGCTGAAAGATCAATGGTCCCCTGTTTCCTGGGCTGTAGTCTGGTGCTGACCTTGTAAACACATGCTGTTGCATTTATCTAAATTTCCTCTGTTTTTCTTAATTTCAGTCATGGGGACTTTGGTGGTGCTAGTCAAGTGACCACAATGAAATTGGTGAGGCTTACCTTTCTATCTGTAATTCGATTTCAAGTCAATGCAGTTATATGAGGGTTTTTTTTTTAATTTCTCCTATAAAATTTCTATCCATGATAGTTTAAGAAAGATCAAAGATTTTATTAATATCAAAGTGTGGGTGAGATACCCAAAAAAGTACATCAGACCATACATGCAGGACTTTAAAGAACAATCATGAATCAACCCAGTGACAAAATTATGATAAATCCCAAACAGCTAATGAAACTTTTATACTATGATGCCAATCAGAGCATAGTTTGAATCTTGGTCGAAACCACTGAGATTTCACGTAATATTTCGGTTTCAACAAAGGTTGAAATGAAATTTGGTGTGACTTAGTAGGAATGCAGCGCTATCACCGAAATTTCGGCATTTCAACCTAAATTTGGTACAAAACAATACATATAAAACATTGTTTCGATCGAAATTTCGATTTTGACTCAGTTTCGTGAGTTTTGAGTGATTTCTCATGTTAGAGGAAAAAAAAACTCAAAAAAAAAAAAAAAACCCCACAGATTTGGTATTTTTGGTCAAACCACCAACATTTCTTTGTGGATAAAAGTATTGGGGATTACTACAACGCATCTATAATGATGATTTGCCGCATTTGAGTAAGATTTGTGTAATATTCAAACTTAGAGGTATACCCTTTTTCCTCAGAGGTTTCGAGCCTTCCTGGAGCTCTATGTGGTACTGACATAGAGTTCGAGGAGCGGTTTCGTAGAGGTGTTTTAACTTCGGTTGTACACTTGTACTTGAAACACTTTCACATGTGTAATATTAAATGGTTTTTCTTTATTCCTAATACACGTTTTAGTTGTTTTCAATGAATTTTGTGTATTCTAATATTCTAATACTAAATTATGTGTAGTTTAGGTTATATTAAGAAAGTATACAACAAAGTACGGTGTACACTACCAACCTAGGGGGTATGAAACCAAACGACCATTTTAAGTGTTTTTTTTTACAATCTAAAGGTTCCAATATGTTTAGAAATGTTTAATTAGGGTTTCTCTGAAGTTTCGGGCCAAATATAGCCATTTGACCACCAAAATGGACCAACGAAATGGCCAATTGAAACATGCAGAGTTTCGGTCGAAACCAAGGTGGAGACCGAAATTTCAAACTTTGAGTTAGAGATGAAAAGGCCACCTCATATGAGTGAAGTTGAATCTGTCATATGCCGAGAAGAGAAGGTTTTTTAACAAGTCTTCTTACCACCATATGATGTGAAAAATACGAGGGACAAACTCCTGAATAGCTTTGAAGCAGTTAAGTCCATCTATTCTGTGAAAAGAAATGTAAATAATTGTGAAAGCATAAACCTGTCCAGAAGAAACACGATGCTATTTCATCATCGCTTCTCTGACTTGGAGAATGATTAGCAGGATTGAAATCAAGATAGCACGTTGGGCAGCAGCTAACGATTATTCATAGTTGTTCTATTCTACCATGGGTATCGTAAAGATTTGGCAACGTCATACTGGTTTGTGAAACTGAATAAAAAAAAAGCATTCCTTCAGTAACTTGGTTACATCCAGTATCAGAAGCACTATGATTATGGGTAGAGGGGGTTGTTGGAGTCTACTTGAGTCCTACAGGACAGGAGAAGGAGTTTCTACAAGAGCTGAGGTTCTCTCTCTTCATTATGGCATGTGGTATGTTCTTAGATGGGGTTTTGACCAAGTGAGCATTGAAGAAGATGCTGCTAATATCATTCTATGCATGAGTTAGGATGATGTTCCTTAAGGATTTTCTGACCTAATTTAGGATATTAAATATATACCTACTTTGTCAAACTCCTCATTCCATGGGATGATGTAGGACAAAATATGAAAAAGAAGAGACCAAAACACTTTTCACGTGAACAGTGTCACAGCCCCTTATTTTTGGCGTGGTGAGAATATTCCTTGAAAATTGTGGAGGCAGATTAGTCTTTTAAGTATTAGTGATTCAAGTCCTTAAGTGAAGGGCAATTTTGTCATTGTTCTAAAGTTAATAAGTTGGACTGATGGGGAGCGCATGTTGGAGATTCCGGCTGCAACAATGAAGTCATCCAAGTGGGTCACACAAGGAGATTTGAAGACTTAAGAAGATTTAGAAGATTTTATTATGTTTCTATTTTTATTTCAGTCCTAGTTAATTAGAGTAGTTTCTAATTTTCAGATTGAAGTTATTAAGTCAAGTTTCTATTTTTTTCCTTTTACTTGAGGTGCAAGTCCTGCCCTCTATTAATTGTAAGGCTGCTGTAGCCACTTCCATGATTTTACTTGTTGAATGAAAGTTGCTTTTGCTGCAAACATGAATTTCTTTTGAGTTTGATTGTGAGACTTGAAGGGCTGAAGGAGCCTGGCTGTGAGAGCCAAATCCATCTATCCCCCAACCTTCTATTTTCTCCGTCTTCTTTGTCTCTCCATCTATCTCTGAGTACTGCTGTGGTATTGGGACTGCCCAACCATTAAGAAGACCATTTGGGTGCTGGCTGCTGCTGCTGTTCTTCAGTTAAGGAGATCGAGCCACCTTGCTGCTGCTCTGCAATCCCAGATTTGGTGCTGTGATTTGTGGAGGTCATATCTCTGCAAGCAACCATCAGTTTTAGTTGATTTTTGGAGCACACAACCTCCCCACTGCCTCCTCCACTCGACTCCAGTGTGAGAGGATTCTGCTGGCTGGTTAGCCCTGTAGTCCATAACTTTCTAATTTGGGAAATCTCTCATATCTCACCATTCAGCCGATACAATTGGCTGAGACTTTCAGCAGAGGGTTATCTCCACTCCTCCTTCACTTGATCTGCACAGGAGTTCAATTCCAGCACTATTTGGAGGGTTTTCCACAACCTTCTATCTTGGTGTTTCAGTGTTATCTCAACATCAGGCCATCAGAACTGAACCAAGTTTGGAGTCAAGCATCCCCTTAATATCATCTACACTCGATCCAAATTAGGTCTCCTTCACTTGGCTGGTTTGACTAAAAACCCTAACTTTCTATTTCTGAGTTGGTTCTAATTTTGAATTTCTGTGGGTTTTGGGACTAGTCTTACATTATTTGGAATGATCCTACTGTAGAGTGGTTCTTAGTTGAACCCTTTCTATATTACGGGAAGCCCAGATTGACCAATGAGTTGGTAGACAGCATTGCCAGAGAGAGTGACGTGAGAGAGGGGTTTGTTACAGCGAAGGGAGGTGTTGCTGTGGGCAACTGAGAAGCAGAAGATTACACCGAGGGTGGTTGTTACACCCGCACCCGAGAGCCTATTTGTTTATTATTTATCCTTGTGGTGAGTAAACTATGCTGCCTTGTTTTCCGGTGTGTCTTTCGCCGTGATGGTCAAAGGGTAGGTTATTAAACCTATTTTATTGCTTGTTTACTTCTTCTCGAAGTCCTTGAGGTATGGGCCCAAGCCCGGACCTTTTTGATACTTTATCTACCCTTTCTATTGCATAGGATGCAGGGTCCTATGTGCATCCGATCCTGCATCCGATGTTGTTGCTGTGGCTAATTTGAGTGAGACCTTATGTGGGGCCCACATGCCCTTTATCGAGGATGTTGTTGGTGCCTTGTCGTGGTTGACTACTACCTTTGCCTCCCTTCTATTTTGGTGACCTCTTAAGTGGGCCCTTGGGCCTAAGTCATGCTTGAAATAGGTTAATGTACTTTAGACATTAAAAGACCTTAGCCAAACAAGACCTAAGCTTTATTCTAAAACGAAGCCCATTGGGCCCAAGTTGTGTCTTAATGGTGTTTAATTGAGTTTAGGTGGGTAATGAGTTTAGATAGGTAATATGTTTGTGGTTCATTAAGAAACCCTACCCAAACAACACCTAAGTGGGCATTTAAACTACCCTACCCAAACAAGCCCTAGATTTATAGTTAAGAGGCCCTAGCCAAACAGGCCTTAGTAAGGCACATCTATAGATATGAGAGCTAGGGCTATTCCTTAGTCTTTCTCATTTTCTTTCCTAACCGAATCATGAAAGGAGAGGAGAGCTTTGAAGAGAGGAGGCAGCAAGGAGGAGAAGAAGGAGAAGAAGGAGGAGAAGGAGGAGAAGGTGGGATCGGCTGCTTGAGCTTGGATTTACAAGGAGGACCTTTTGTGTACCTCAAATCAGGTAGGCCAAGAACACTCTTGTCTCTCTCCCTTTTCTTTTCTCTTTTCGGTTGAGCTTGGAAGGCCCTCCATGTCCTTCTTTTTGAGCTTAGATGGCTCACCTAATTTCAGTCTTGAGTCTGGGTTTCCTCGTGGAACCAAATGGCTTAGCCTAAGCTGTGTTTTTGGGACTCCATTAATGTATTACAGTCCTATAAAGATCTCTATTTGACCCTTTGCTGAATCTATTTGATTCTAAAGCTTCAACCACCAAAGGAAACCCCAAATCTGGATTTTTGAGCTTTTGATCCTTTAAATCCTTCAATCTTTTGATGATGGGTACTTCTAAGACCTTAATAGACCATAGGACACCCCCTCCCTAGTCCCTTGGAACTTAAAGAACCAAATGGGGCAAATTTGGGCTGTTAAGGACCTTAAAAATCGCACCTGGGTTACATCGAAGGCAGAGCTTTGAGTGAGTCCGATGTTGCCTCCGATGTGGCCTGAGCCTGTAGGGAAGGTCAGACTCAAGGTCGGAGGCAAGCCTGCTGAGTCCGACGTTGCCTCCGATGTGGTCTGAGCCTGCAGGAAAAGTCGGACTCAAGGTCGGAGGCAAGACTGCGTGAGTCCGATGTTGCCTCCGATGTGGCCAGAGCCTGCAGGGAAGGTAGGACTCAAGGTCGGAGGCAAGCTTGCTGAGTCCGACGTTGCCTCCGATGTGGCCAGAGCCTGCATTGAAGGTCGGACTCAAGGTCGGAGGCAGATCTCTGCTGAGTCCAACGTTGTCTTCGACGTAGTTTTCAAGGCTTATAACTTATGTAAATTGTGGGGTTTCTCTATGAGGCCTCCCCTACACTCTCTCACACTCTTATTCACTTCCATAGGCGCCAACATATGTGCAATGGAGTGATTTTGAGCAGGAATCGTTGCGCTTATACAAATTCTATTTGAAGTAATTGGTGAGTGGGTTTGGGTGACTGTTTGAGCTTGTTTAATATTGCTTATTCATGCATTTATGAATTATATTGTGACATTATCATTCAAGCATGATTGCCTATTTGTATTTATTCTTATTCGATGATGATGATGATGATGATGATTAGGATGATATGGATTTGTGTTGGGTTACGGTGCCAAGAAGTACTGGCACCGGAACCCGTGGATTACGTGGAATTGTATATTGCATCTCATTCTTGCCTGTATGCGCCGTGTTGTGTTGGTACCCGGGTGTTAGATGGAATGGGACGTTGACACACCCGGATGTACTTCTCAGCACGATAGGATTCATGTAGTATATACGTGGTTAGGCTCGATTCCTATGCTACGACCCTTACCAACAGGGGTTTAGGTGTTTGGTAGCTAGAGCACCTGCTGCTTGTGGAGAGTTAGAGAGGCCAGGCCAGGGGTAGTAATGCTTATCGGGGTCTGCTTCTGGGTGGTGATGGCTACGACCGGCGCGGGCCCCATAGTAATAATTGAGGTTGCATTGTGGTGAGAATGGAAGGATCCACAGTTATTGCAGTAGCATATACCCATTGACTTAGCATTGTGTGTTAGGTGGTAAATGAATTAATAATGGCATGCACCATGGACTATTTGTGATTGTGTGATTGTGCATCCCCTTTTCTCTCTCACCAGCTCGGTGGAGCTAACCCCCGTGTACACATTCTTTTTAGATTTTGATGCAGATGATTACTGTGGAACCAGAGACCGTGACTGAGGATCATGGCGATGGTTGCCCATGATGATTGTGCCTACGGGCTGTACTGTTACTTGGGATCGTTCTCGTTTTGTTATTTTGATAGCATTGTGCTTTGTATAAACTTTTATGTTTTACTATTTTGGTAGCTACTTGATGGTCATTGGAATTTTGTAACTATGTTACTTATTATCATTAGCCAATGAACATCTTATAATTATTTCATTTACGCTTCCGCAAACTCTAACCTATCTTGGAAATGTAATATTCCTTTGTCTTTCGCGCTCTAATATTATTGTATTTTAATATTGGTTTATGACTGTGAGTTGGCTACTGCATCGAGATCCTGGCGGTGAGGTGGGATGATGCGTGTCACCCCAATCATACCCTGATATTGTATTTTATCCCTTGTTGGGATAGGGGTGTGACAGTGGTGATCTTAAGGAATTGGCAGCGGGAGAGGATCTGCTGGAAGGGGACAAGTGCGAGCCAATGAAAGGTGATGAAGCTGTAGGTGGCGCAGGAGAAGGTTGATTTTGTTATGTGATGTGTTGAAAGCATCATGATCATTATTCAAACTAATTTCTCTGTTCTTTCAGGCTGCTAAAAAGGTTTTTAGCCATTCTTCATGAATAGTAGAAAATTCTGATCTCTGTTCACTTGACCTGAAAGTCTTTCCAATCAACTTCAATGCTCTGCTAGCTTTTGAAGCAACTTCAACCACTTGCCTAGGAATCCCGGTCACGAGTGCCACCTGCAGCTTCATCTCCCTTTTCTCTCTTCCGTCTCTCCTTCTGATCTCGGCTTGTCCTTCCAATCTCACCCCTCCACCTCCTTCTATCTGTGTCTGCTCCTCTTCTGCTGCCTCTTCTTCCATCACCACCACCACCACTGTTAGTAAAGCAAGATGAGGTCATTGGTGGACAAATAGTCAAACAAGCTTTCACGGGCAATGGTGATGACCAGGGCTTGGACTCTGAAGAATCTCCCAACACCGACAATGAGTTGGGTCAGGACTCAAAGGAATCTCTGGGCCAAGGCTCCACGCCTTCCAAAGGAAATTGCAAGGTGGCAGCAATGGAAGACGACCGTTGCACTTTCCCTCATCTTCCATGTAAGAATCCTAGCAAAATCGGTGTATTTTGAGAGGGGGTGGGGTGGAGAAGACAGGGCACCGATAGGAAAGTCTAATAGCAGACCACTTTTCCACCCTAGACATCCAATAAACCCATATTACCATACTCCAGGGAAAATTGTCAGAGATTCCCATACCCTAGCATCCCAGCCCGCTACTCCCCCAACAAACATATGTGGCGTTATTGTTTATTGCCCTGGATTTTGAATTTGGCAATGGTAAATTTGGGTAAGTAGTAGTGTTGCTTGAAGATGAAGAAGAGAATAGGATTAAGATCAGAAAAGAGAGCACATATTGTGTATCTTTGAACAATATTCGTTTACATGAATATATTGTATACTAAGACCATAATATCCCTAAAGCAAGGTTCGAGGTCTCCGTATCTCGGCTTGTTTCGGTCAACCAAAAACCGAGTTGTCTCGGTAACTTGGCGAGATCTCGGCCGAGTTGGTGCATTTTTTATGTCAAATTTTGGCCCTTGGTTTTGGTGGCCATATGACCTAATTAAGTCATGGAACTTGCAGGACAGCCTATTTTAGGCCCTATCTACATTTACGCTGCCCTTCCCTAACAATTCGAGCTTTTAGGTGAAACGCTAGAGAACATGGTGTTAGAGCAGGGAGGTCAAGTGTTCGACTCCTAGGAAGTGCATCAGAAGAGTTTTCTTGACAGTTCTTCTCCCTCATTGCCCTGCGAAGGAAATGCCATGTGAGTTCCACGTGCAAGGACCATGGGATCTTGACCTACATGTGTAGGGGAATGTTGATGCATACATTTACGCTGCCATTCTCTAACAGTTTGAGCTTTTAGGTGAAATGGTAGCGCACAGTTTTTTTAAAATCACACCCAAAATGGTAGTTTGACCTAGGACCCTAGGTTGGTAGTGTACGTTGTATATATATATTGATATGAACAACTCCACACAATCTTTAGTATTAGAACACATATAATTCAGGTAAAACAGCTTAAATAAGCAATACAAATGAAATTTCTATAATTCAAGTAAAACCCTTAGTTTTTTTTTTTTTTAATTTTTAAAATCCACTTGTTCCAAGCTTAGTTGTATAAGATTTGGTTAAAAAAAATCAGCATTTGGGGGGGGGGGGGGTTTGTGCGTTCACAATTGAAACCCACTGAGACAGACGAGACTGGTCAAAGTTTCGATCAAGTCTCGTCCGAGTTGAAATCTCTTCCAAATGATGTTGATGTATTACTTTCAACTTGAAATCTCCTCCAGATGATGTTGATGTGCAGCAAACCTCCTTAAATGTTGTTGTTGAGTGACAAGTTCACTTGTTCCAGACAAGATTTGGTGAGCTTTGGGCAAAAAAATGAGGTTTTGAGGTGTTGTCCTTCAAAACTTAGTGAAACCACCGAGAGCCGAGCACTGGTTGAAATTTCTACCAGATCTCATTGAGACTTATTTATATCAAGTGAGTTGGTATCTTTTTCGCCAAAACGAGATAACGGACTGAGATTTAGAAGATATGCCAAAATCTCAGTCAAAACCATGTAATGTTTTGAAATCACATGTGGTTTTGACTCAAGTTTCGTCAAAACCGAGAAAATCACCAAGATCTTGCTGAGATGTTGCGAGACATTGAACCATGCCCTAAAGTAGCACAAAGGCTAAGAAATCTGCACCTGAGGCCAAGAAGTGTCAAAATCTGACTTGTCCGATGTGGATTCTTCATCCATTTATAAGAAATCCACATAACAATGCATATATAATCTCTGTAGCTCTATACCGCTATAATGGCCATTGCTAGAGTGGTGTTTTGTACTTCTGCTAGATCATTTCCTTTTATCTCATTCCAGGATATGTCATGACATTTCTTAACTAACCTGTTCATTTCTGGGGACTTTTCCTACATTATCAGAGTTATTCATCAGCACCTCAAGTTCCACAAAACACTGTACCATGCCCAACACTTTTTGTGGCTAATCTGGGGCCAGCATGTTCAGAGCAGGAGCTAACAGAAGCATTTTCAAGGTCTGGAGAATTGAATTATTTTTCTATGCATATGAATTTATAAGCTTGGTAGGGAATTGATTGCAATATTCTATGCTTCTGTCGATTACTTTGGTAGATGCCAAGGATTTTTGAAATTGAAGATGCAAAACAGATTTGGAGCTCCAGTTGCATTTGTTGACTTTCAGGTACTGCTTCGTGACCTCCTGGCGGACTTGTTTTAATAAGGAGATGTCAGACTTCTGATACTTTTCTAGCATATTATTTCTTGGTGGTCTCTTAAATGTTCTGCAATGGATTACTGTCTGTACAGGATGTTGATTGTTCTACCACTGCCCTAAATCATCTTCAAGGAACTCGTCTATACTCATCAACTGATGGCGAGGGCATGCGCTTGGAGTATCCTTCTGAACATAACTTGAACTTCTTTATCTTTTGTCTTTTAGGAGTTGTTTCAAATGAGTGTGCAATTTTTTTTCTTAACAAATCTAGGTATGCGAAATCACGAATGGGGTTGCGTAAGAAGCCAACATAGATGTAACATAGAACAAGTGAAGGATGCATTTTCATCTACTATTTCTCATAATCACTGACGAGAATGACATCAGCTATTTATGTGGGAGAAAGCTGCTTTGTATGGAAGTCACTATCTTTTCCCAGGTGTATTCCTTTTTCAACCTTGGTGTCAGCCTATTCAGCGCATTTACAATTGTAGTGGCATTTACTGCTACCTAACAATGTGGTGACAGATTTCATTTTCTATTTTTTGGTTAGTAGACGGGTTACAGATCTGGTCATGGAAATTAAGAAGAGAAGAATTATTAATATATATACTGTCATATTGTTGGAATCCAGTATGAAAACCTACATTGCTTTTGCTATTGTAGTTAAGTTTAAGATCCTAGTAATTTTAGATCCTAATAATTTAGCAACGTTGCTTTTTCCATTGTGTTTAATTACATTTTGAAATCCTATTAGTTTCAAGTGCTGAATTGTAGATCCAGTCCTTCCAAGATAAAATCCATGTCCAGCTACTTGGTATCATCTCACTGAGCATGCCAACCTACTCGTTAGCAAAATATTTAAATGATAAATTGGTATCGCGTCTCCAAACTTCGTCTGTGCAATAAGGTCTATGTATTACAATTTTTTCTTTCCATTTCTACTACTGTATGGAATGAGATGTGCTCAGTTTTTCAGTGCAACTTGATAGATTCATTCTACCACTAATGAATTTCCCTGATACATTCATCCTGTGCTTCTGTCAGAGATCTGAGGCTAATACATGTTTTCTTGGGGTTTTTTGCTGAGCCTTGGATCTGTTATTCAGAGTAGTTTGCCTGAGTTCTTTCTTTTTTGGACAGAAAGAAGGGATGCTATGATTACTTAAGTGAACATTTCAGGATTCTTGTGACCCCTTGTACCTCAGATTGCAGGATTTGACAGAGATCTTGTGGAAATTCATTAAACGGCTTACAAGAAGTTCAATGTTTAAGAGCTTGTTACGCAAGGCAATCAGTTGCTGAATTTGTTTCTCTGAAGTTATGTCTGATCCTTTTTATTGTCAATGCGAGTGAGGATGTGCTACCAGTCCAAGGTAGGGATATCTGTTTATGAAGAGTGAAGAAGCTGGACTGCAAGAAGGGAGTTGGACTCCAAATTACCATTGAAGCCAAGAATTATCACTCCATTGAGTGCTAATGGCCCATAATTCTTCCGTTAGATTCATTGTCACTGGGGAATTCCACGCCATAATTCTGCCGAGAGATCAATGTCACAGGGGAATTCCACAAAAGTATGAATAACTTTACCCTGAAAATGACAGCCGAACTCTAGCACCAGTGTAGCCCGTCTGTTTGCAAGCTGCTCCGTCAGTGTTGATTTTGAGGGTACCTCTCAGTAGGGGTTGCCGAGTGACAGGAATTTGGGCGGAGGCTTGAAGTTCGCATGCATGGTATGCAATGAGTTGCATGATTCTGTTTGGTTCAAATCTGGTATTGTCAAATATTTGCTTGTTTCTGTCTCTAGATTTCCCAGAGCCAAAATAAGAGCTGAACTTGCAATTTTATTCTCGACCGGTAGAGTGGATGATCCGGCAAAACCACCTCCAAATTTCTGTGTGGTCTTGGAGAAAAGTGTTGAGGCTCCGACCCAGATATTGGCGAAGAGTCGGCTGGATGGCGGAGGATTTGCATGGCAGTTTACCTGAGTTCTTTGTTCCCTTTCAAGATTGTGTAATAATCATCTTGATAATTAATTGCCAACTCTCTGGTCAATGGATATCCTGAGGAACCAAAGCCCAATCTTAGAATACTAGCATAAAATATAACTAGGAAAACTAGGAAAAAGAATGAGGAAGCAAGTCCTTCAATTTTTATAATCCCCTATATCAACTGAAGCGCTGACTTAATTGATTGTAATATGACATTTACCCTGCTCTTAGCTGTTCATTAACTGTTCAAGGCAACTATGATTCTGGAATCTGTGAAGGAAAGGCATCCATACAAAAACCCTGGCCATGAAAATGATAGTCAATTATTCACCTCTGTTTTTACAGTATTGCAGGCCACATCAATGTTGGATATCTTAGCCCACGGGGGAATAGAGATTTTGGTACAAGCTCTCGAAGCCGGCATTTAAGCTTTCAAGGCTGTCTTCTTTTTTGGTCATAGAGGGCAGAACCTGAAACCTGGTGGGAAGGAGATGAAGTAAGAAGAAAGTGGCATTTAAAGCTTTCAAGGTGCCATCCGATGAGGGAGCTGGGTTCATGAGACTGGTGCGCCTGTGATGCTGGGTTCATGAAGCTAGTGCATTTGTGAAGGTGAAGGTGCATTCATAAAGTTTGGGGTTCGCTAGGTGGGTCTATCGTGAAGGTGAAGGTGTTGTATTCAAAGCTGGGTAGGGATGCGCTGGTGTGGTGTTTGTTCTACCTTGATTCAGGCAATGGTCTGAGTGGATCTGGCTGTTATATGATTTCTTGGCTGGTCTGAAGTGCGCACAACATGATTGCGTGGCTGTCAGCGTGAGGGTGTGTTGAGGGGATGGTATGGATCGTTATGGTGTGAAGGGGTTTGACTGTGGGTGGATGGATGGCTCACGGAAAGGAGGCAAACCGGCCTAGTCATTGTTATTCTCTTCAGGGGTCTATGATGTATAAGGTCTCAACCTTCATTATGTGGAACCTGGTATCGTGGGTGGAGTGGAAGTGGTGTTGTTCCCATTGGAAGTGGCACCGATGAGGGTTTAGCCACTAGGTCCTCCTCGGCTGTTAGTTATTTCATTGGTCGACGACCTACTTTTGAAGTTCTGAAAGCTACTCTTTCCAAACTATGGCGTTTCTTCGGGTTGATGGAGATATATCTATTAGAGAATGAATGGTTTCTTTTTATTCAAATTTTCATAAGACGAAGATAGGGTTTGTATCCTTGAAGGCGGTCCATGGTTTATGCATAGAAAGCTAAGCAGTACTCAAGCCATGGTCGCCCTTGTTTCATTGCAAAAGATGAACCTGAGCTCTCTCTCTCTCCCTCTCTCTTTCTGTTTGGATTCGTCTCCCTAATCTTATTGGGGAATCACAGAATTTTTTCTCTCTTAGTAAGAGAGCGTATTCCTAAAATGATGTTTTTTCTTGGAGGATCAAAATTTAGAAATTCATATTCTATTCCTTCAAAAGGAGATTCTTGAAGCAATTAGATCCATGAAGATTAATGAATTTGTTGTAGGCTGACTGGGAAATGGATCACTCTTCTCCTTCTTTGTGACTATGTCAGGTCTCTATGTGAACAAATGTAAATCCCTTCTGCTTTTAACTGGTATCTCTGACTCTAAAGAGGTGAAAGCTATCTGGCAGATTATTTCAGGGTTCTCGGAGGGTTCCTTCTCAGTTAAATATCTTGGTCTTCCCCTCATTACGACTAAACTTACTACTGTTTACTATTGTGTGCCTATTCTAGATAATATTAGGAAAAAGCTTCAATTGTGGAAAGCTAGATTTCTATCATATATTGGTAGGTTGGAACTGATTAAATCAATCATGCAGAGTTCCTATATTTATTGGACATGTAATTTTGGGATACCACAACCCATCATCCAGAGAATGCATGGAATATATGACGAGTGCATAGGCAATGATAAAATTCCTCCACACCATTGATTGGGTGTCAACGTGCCTTCCCAAACAAGATGGGGAGCCTTGCATTAAGAAGAATCAAAGAATTGAACCTTCCATGGATTCTGAAGCTCATATGGAAATTGGCTTCTAAAAACAAAAGTTTATGGGCTGACTGCATGTACTCTAATACCTCAAGAAAGACTCTATCTGGACGGTTTTTCTCCCCCCTAAATGCTTATTGGCCTTGGAGTGATATCCTGAAATACAAACACTTGGTATCTCAAATTATCGAGACCAAGGTGAATGATGGCGCCTCCACCTTTCTATGGCTAGACAACTGCCTCCCCTTGGGGGTACTAATTAATATCTATGGAGACTCCATTCATTACCTATGAAGGATCAATAGACTTGCTAGTATGCGTGAGGATCGTAGAGCCTGTAGATTAATAGGAGACTTAGGGGATTTGAGGATCTTGAATATTATACTACAAAGGGAAGAAAATCTTTATTTGTTGTTGGTAAACTGGAAAATATACTTTTGTTTCCATGGAGATGTAAGTAAAGGAAGGGAAATTGATTTAAAAAATAAAAACGAAATTTTGTAATCATTATCTAAAATTATTATTTAATGGACAAACTTTTTTCTATCCATAGAGGACGGTTCACCCATCATCTTAGAGGTCACAAACCTTTCCTAGGGCTTTAGTATGTATATTCCAAAATACCCTTCTGATACCCATTCCCGCCCTCTCCCACCCCTCGGTGAATGGGATCCCAGATGTAATTTACTTAAAATTCTAACTATGTTTAGTAATTTGATTTTTCATATATAAATCTTTACTTATTTTTCATATTGAAACAAAGTAAAGTATAATTTTTAAAAATTAAATTTGAAATGATTGGAGTTAGTTTTTGTTTTTGGTAGAAAAATGATTGGAGTTAGTTACACAACCATGTTAGGTAATGATTATAAAAACATTTATTTTAGTTTTGATTTAATTTAATTTTTCTTCCTATATATATATATATATATATATAATCATATTAAGTAAGTGTCATCTAATTCTCTTCGCTTTTCTCTTGATCAAGGAAGTTTTCGAACAAATCAACCATCTTAAATCAACTTTCGTTAATGAACTTGGATTTCAGGTCCAGTGCATCCCCCTTACACCTTGTGTGGTAATTTGGCAAACTAAATGTACAACCCTTTCCAGTTTTCCTCGTCATAGTTTGCATCTTATATAGCCATTTTAAGTTTACAAAATTGTAATTTTTTTGGTAACGTAAGGAATAATACCATGGGTCTTGGGCTGTAACATTAATTAAAAGAGATTGTCTAATGGGTTTTTCTTATTTGTAATTTTTTCCCCCTTTTAATGCAGCATGTTTTCTTCTAATGAGGGTTGATTAAGTTATTTCACACTTGCACTTGAAAAATGTGTAATATAATGACATCTTTTGATAATGACATAATGATAAGTCATTTTCAAATTATTTTAAAAAATCCTATCTCACCCTTGATTTAAAGAACTTTTGAAAATAAGATAAGGAGCAATCAAAAGAAGGATACAAGTTCTAAATATACCTAAAGCCTCTATAGATGTATTTCTTGACACATTCTTTTGATTGTCTTTCATCTTGTTCATAACAGTTCTTTAAATAAGGGGTAAAAAGGGTTTTTTTAAATAATTTATAAATGACTTATTATTATGTCATTGTCATAAGTTTTCTTTTCTTTTTTTTTGGTAAAAATTGTCATAAGTTGTCATTGTCTTGTAAAATTATAGCACACATGGGAAATGAAAAGATTTATCCTTGTTAATAAAGAAGGGGAGAAAATGATATATTATACTAAAAAGACAAAAATAATAAGATTATAAATTATTTGACATTTAAGGGATGTCAATAAGAATATCCCCTTTATATTATGACTTTGTTGAGTGGTTTAAAATCCGCTAAGACAGCACCTAGAAAAATGTCTTCATATTCTTTTCTCTCTGTGTTTTCCTTTAGGCTCCATTTGGTTGCAAGGGAAATCAAAGGGAAGGGAAAGGAAAGTTTTCAAACCTAAAAAAGAAAGTTTTATAATCATTATCCCTTGTAATTGTATAAACTACTTAAATTTCTTACTATATTTAGTAATGATACATTTTACATGTAATATTTATTTTACATTTTAAACCAAAGGGAATTGGATTCAAAGTGAAGTGAAATTTAATAATCAAATACGGAATGATTTGGAGCTAGTGATATTGTCACATGGAATAATGATTACACAAATTTCTTTTTTAAGTATGAAAATTTCACTTCCCTTCCCTTTAATTCCCCTTGCAACGAAACGGAGCCTTATATGCTTGATCTAAATAGCTAATAGCGTTTACCCCAAAAAAATATCTAAACCGTTGGTGGCTAATACTAGGAGGAAGTTATAAGAGAAAAACTGAAGTATGTGGTGAATCACAAACTCAACCGTTTAGTTTTGAAACTATACATATCTTTGTCAACCCATAATCCAATAATGGGTCAGAATGGCTGTATCAACCTTCCACTTGCATTTTTGTAAGCCATAAGAAATATTAATAACACAATAGGTCCTAGGTTGCCAAGTTAATTAAGATTATTCAATCACGTAGAGATCAAGAAAAAGGAGTTGAATATACATCAAGGGTTGAGTTCCAATTCTACAAATTATACTCTATTATGACTTTATCGTGTGATTTGTTAAGGTAGCACAATGTCCTTCGTTCATAGTATTACTGTATTAGTTCCCTTCCCTCTTTAGTATTTCCTTATATGGTATTATGCTTATCTGAGTATTTAATAGCTAATTACTAAGAGGAAGTTACAAGAGGATAACTTAAGTATGTGGTGAGTCACTAATTCCACCGTTGAGTTTCGGAATTATAAATATATTTGTCAATCCATAATCCAATAATGGTTGAAATAACCAAATCAACCTTCCACTTGTTTTTTTTTTTTTTTGTTTTTTTTGTTTTAATTTTTATATTATCATTAGGAATAATATCATGGGGGGAGGGATAGGTATACTAACGGTATATTGTAAACTAGCATCCTATGTGTCTATGTCTCTCTTCCCCCCTACCCAGCCTTTTCCCATATCATAGATTCTACTTTTTATGAAATGTTTCATATATCTTCATGTATGAATACGGTCATCACATTAGCTTTAGGGATATTATTATTCAATACGTAATTGGTGTATCAGATCGTATTGATACAATATGCTGAATCAGTACACCTTTTTGATATCGACTCAGGTATTGATCCTATATCAGTCAAGAAAATAAAAAAAGAAACTTATAATTAATTAAAATGAATATTTGTTAAAAAAAATTAAATTAACTATTTTTGTGTGAAATGCTACCCAAAATGCAACTAAAATTACAATAAGTTTTTTTTAATATAAAATTATAAATATCCAAATAAATCCCTAGAGTATAAAATTAAAAATGAAATTAAAATATATATGTTTGATTATATTAAAGTTGTATAAACGTAATATTTCTTACATTATGTAAGTAAAAAATGTTGAATATCTAGACAAAACCATAACAAATTTATACTAAATCTAAAAAAAAAAAAAAATCTATATAGCTTATAAAAATAAAAAATAAATCCATGAAAAAAAAGAGAACAAGAACTAACTAATTCATCACTAACTTATGAATATTGCACAAGATGTAATCAATGAAAGGTTAGACATTGTAATTAACAAATTTAATAATTAAAAAATAAACAAATAATAAAAGGCACATAAAGCATGTCATTTTTTACAAATAGATGCAAATAATTAATAGAAACATGTCATACTACTTTGATTTCATCATAATTCACAACCCAATCCAATGATGATCAGAATAACCACATCAACATTCCACTTGTCATAAAAGCAAGCACTTTGGATAAAGGTTGTGTTGTACGTAGGGATGTAAATAACTCTTCTATTTCAATCTAAATTTCTATTTTTTTTCCATTAAGAAAAAACATTCCACTTACTTTTTTTGGTAATATCAGCTTTGTTTGATTGCTAGGGGAATTGAAGAGAAAGGAAATGAAATTCTTAAACGTAAAAAAAAAAAGCTTTTGTAATCATTATCCCATGTGAATTATATTACTAACTCCAAATAATTCCATATTTGGTTATTAAATTTCATTTTACTTTGCATATATTCAATTCCCTTTGGTTTAAAAAGTAAAATAAAGATTACATATAAATATATCATTACTATTTATGACAAGAAATTTAAGTATTTTATACAATCACATGGGGTATTGATTAAAAATTTTCTTTTTTAGGTTTGAAAAGTTCCACTTCCCTCATTAATTTCTCCTGCAACCAAACATAGCCATTAGGAATAATATCATGGATCCTAGTCTGTCAGCTTAATTAAGATTTTTCAATCATGCAAAGATCAAGAAGAGAAACTTAAAAATACATCAAGGCTGGAATTCCAATTCTACAAACAATATCAGTATTATGCATGATTTTGTTGTGTGGTCTAAAATCTGCCAAGGTAGCACCTAGAAAAGGTCTTCATGTTGCTTGCAAATTGCTATGTTCTTGGTATCAGTTTTCTTCCTTCCTTAGTGTTTCCCTTAATCTGAGTAGTCAATAGCTAATCTAGGAGGAAGGTACAAGAGGAAAACTCAAGTAAGTGGTAAGTCACTAACTCCATTAATTTTGGAATTAGACAAATAATGTCCTTGTCAACCCATGCTCTAATTAATGGTCAAAATGGACATATATACCTTCCAGTTGGTTGAAATTAAGAACCCATTCATCTAAAAAGTTAGTTAATTGGATTGTAAACAGAGCTTCATCATACAATTCTGTCATGAGATTATTTACTCCTCTTGATCACAACTGAACTATCTCTTATCAGGTCTTGTACTTAGTCACCATTATCCACATTAAATTATAGACTAATCTACTCATGTCTTATAATTTATCACTTAATATCTTGTTGTGAAGTGCTCCTCACATGAGGGGGGAGATTTCCCTCCACCTTGGGCCAATTGGCATGAATTCCATATCTATAATTTTAATTAAATAAAACCCAAATCCTAATTCCAACCTTCTTGTCCTATATAAATAAAACAGGTGTGGTTCAGGCTTTGTTTTGGGATTAAATAGAAATAATTATAGGAAAATGATATATTGGGCTCACAAGATGTGGGAGTCCTCCCCTACAGAACTAACTTTTCTGTAATTTAATTGGTCTAGAGGATGATATCAGGTCTCAAAGTAAACTCTCTGTTTTGTCTTTAATGGTGTATACATTGAGAGTTTACTATTCAACTAACATAAATTTGTTGTTTCCATACGTGCCAACTACTACATAGCCGTTTTGCTTGTAACCTACTTGGAGTAGTCTCTCTCTCTCTCTCTCTCCCTCCCTCTCTCCCTAAGGTGAAGGGAGAACTATTCCTTCTCTCCTATTTTGTAATATTTTTAGAAAGTCTTGGCAAGAAGTAAGCATAAGCAAAAATTTAAACTCTTCTATATTCACACACTACAGTGAATCCACAACTCCCCCTTCTCACTCACTCCTTTGAAAACTTAATCCAAGAGTAAAAGGAGGAGAAACAAAACAAAACCCAAAAACCCTTTATTAATGGTTGGAAAATGTGTTAGTTGGATTTGATTATTCAAGTAATAATCATAAAGGAAACAGTCAAATTTCATATTGGTTGGTTCCCTTCCTTTTTATGTTCATATTCAGACTTTACTGCTAGTTTCCTTCTATTCCTTGCCCTGTTCTTCCTTCCTTTCTTGAACCCATTAATGCCATTCCAAGTTTTCTCCATTACATTCTTCCTTTTACGAAAACTGAAGAAGGGTTGTCTCATTATAGAGAGAAAGAAAAGATAAACTCAAGAGTTGGGATGCAGGGATTGGTGAATGTTGCAGTGGCGGCATTGTCTGCTGCTGTTGTTGTAATGATTCTGATCGTGCTCATCTGGAGATTTTGTTATTACAGAAGAGTTAATCAAATTACAGACACAACGAAGACGAAAGTGGAGAGCTTCCGATCAGGGATTGGAAAGGTTTCCATGACCAAATCCAAGGATCGAGATAGCTTCTCTGGTTTTAATCATCCAAATATCCAGAGTAGGGTGAGTTTCAGTGTTTTTCGACCTGGGATTCCCCCAACTTCTTCATTCAATTGGGCTGATCACCCTTGGCTTGTTTCAGAGGCTGTTGAGTATGGTTGGTCTAGATTCGGCTTCGCAGCCGAAGCTTCATTGGGTTTATGTCCTGCTGCGGATATAAGCTGGGAGGTGTGTGCAGAATCGGTGGATTTCATGCAGAAGATTAGATTCAATCCTGAATTGAAGAGAATCGATATGGGTACCCTTCCTTCGGGTCCTTCATGCCTTATCAAATCTTCTCTGCCATTGCCAGGACCTCCATTTGAGAATGGCTCCTTCCCTCAAGAAGCTTATTTAGAGATCACAATTGTTTCTTGTCCTAACGATGAAGTTGACTCTCTTCACAGCGTTAAGAGAAGCCCTGGTTCAGAGGAGCTGACGAAACTAATTCCTCAGACTTCCAATGTAAGTGTACAGTCAGACTCATTAATCCATTTTACAGAAATCATTAATGGCAGTGGAAGGGTTCAAGAACTTGGAATTAAGGAAGGAGAAGGGCAGAACGAAATCCCTATGTTCTCTGTAGGGTTCAGCGTTGGTGGGTCTCTCCCAAGAGAACTCCCTGGAAACTATCCTGGCTCCATTGGATTCAATTCCAATGGTTCTCTTTTCCTTGATGGTAAGTTAAAATTTTCTTCTCATTCATCTTAATTTGTTTCTGACTACACAGTTTTAATCTTCAACAATGAAACCCAACTCAGATCCTTTCAATTTGTTCTGTAATCAGGAATGAAGCTCATCTGTGAATCTGTAAAAACAGAGTTGGAAAGCAGAGACAAAGTGATTGGTTGTGGATTTGATCCAGCTCAGAAGAAGGTGTTCTTCACTGTAGATTCAGAACTGGTTCATGTAATCAATTGCAAATCAGAGGAATTTGGTTGCCCACTCTACCCAACTCTAGCTTCAAATGTAGACATTACAGTTATAGTTAATTTTGGACAGAGTGCTTTCAAGTATTTACCAGCAAATGCACACAGGACTCCAAACCCATGTTTCATTGCTCCTCCTGAAAAAGGTTCTGCAGCTGGTTATGAAGATAGCAGAGATCTCTTCTCCATGGCAATAATTGATCCTCAATGGCTTAATTCCTCCAAGAATGACAACAATGGCGATAACATGCCGTCACCAGATCGTAAATGGGGAACCAATATGTCACCAGATCGGAAAGGGGAAACTGAAACAACTGAGCTATTCGAAATAGCCTTTTCAGGTACAGCAGACCAACATGCAAATCGATGAGCAATGTTGGAACATATGATGCTTTTAATAAGTTCATGAATCAGAGAACTTAGAATAAATAATCTATAAATTCTGATTGAATTCTAAACCAGATCAGATTCTGCTACACCAAGTGAAGTAGATGATGAATTTGTTACAAATTCTTTGGTATGGTCTTGTCGATTTTGATGTTTGTTCGAATCCGACAATGCGGCCAAGCTTATTATTAGTTTTGAGGATTTAAAGGTTCTAAAGAGAAGATGAACTTGTTAAGAAGTCTTTCTCTCTCAAGGTAAGGAGCTGCTACAGTTGGTTTGAGAATGGCTTCATGTTATTAATCAAGTTGTATTAGGAATGCCGGCTGATTTTTTCAGTTCTAATTTATGTTTTTTCAATTTTCAACTCCTTGTATATATTTTAGATGTTTTCAATGCCAATCAAGTTGTAGACTTGTAGTTCTATTTTCAATACTTAACTATTCTGAAACAATGAATGCAATCACAAGATATATAAAAACATTCAAATTTAAGGATCAAGGACTCTTCCTTGCTAAGATTCTGAATCACCAATATATTCAACAAAGCCCAAGAAATATAGGGGTCCCCATAGAAAGGAAAAATTGTACAACCAATATAAAGCCTTCCTTAAGGTAATCGTTATCACCTCCAATTTCTACCCGCTCCAATTCCCTCCAATCCCTCACATAGGAGCGAAAATGACCATCTTACCCACTGTCCAAACACACTGCCCAAGGTGGGGTAGGGTGGTCATTTCTACTCCTATGTGAGGGATTGGGGGAAACACTAAGATCCATGAGCCGAGTAGGTAAACCCCAAGAAGAAACCATGAACCTATTGCGAGGGTTATCAATTCAAGAGCCTTTGTGGCTTTCACCTTGCTCCTAACCTCAAATGAGATTGATTCCTAGATTTAGTAGATTGTTCTGCATCGTTGAGCCCAATTCCTATGGTTCTGCTCTATCCAAATATGATAAATGGTAGCCCCAAAGACGATCTTACCAACTGAATCTAACATGGACTTCCCTATAAAAGTTTTTTCTTATCCACCGCCACTCATCCTTTAGATCCCTAACCCTCCGATTGCTAGGCCAACATTTACACAGAATCCCTCCCAAAGTTTCGAAGAGAAAGGACATCACAAAAATAGTTGTTGAATATCTTCCACTCATTCCAACAAAAACAACAAGAAGATGGGAATAGCACTTGTCTATATTGAAGGAAAACTTGAGTTGGAAGAGACTATGTTAGTACTCTACACATAATGAAGTTATGCCTAGGGATGCGGTTCTTGCACCAAACCACTTCATACCAGGCCACTGATTCTACCCACGTTCTTACCAGAGTCCAAGCCGATATAGAGGAGAAGCACCCGGAGTGGGATGCATTCCACACCAGGGAAGGGTATGTCTAAATGATACTTTTATAGGTGTCAAATGAAATTGTAACTTGATTTCTAATGACCCTTTCCTTATATGGCTAGTCTAAAAAAGATTCATTTGACCTTTTCCTTTTATAGGTGTCAAATGAATCTTTTTTTTACTCAATTTTGAAGGTCAAAACAGTAAATTCAATACCCATTCTTACATGTAAGTACTTTTCAATTTAGATGAATAAACACATATGTATTGTAAGGGTGTCAATTGGAAACCGGGTATTCAGTTCGATCTGATTCAGTTCCAAGCAATGGCAATGGGATCCAGACCCGGACCAAGTCTTGGAGCGGTTCTAGAATTGAATACTATAACCGATCCTAGACGGTTCGGTTCGGATTTGGTTACAATCCGATTCTTGTATTCGGTTCTTATTTGGTTATTACATCTGGTTACTATATCTAATTTAAATTCGGTTATGCCATTCGGTTCTTGTTCAGTTCTGATATTCAAGAGACAAAATAGAGCAAAAGTTTGAGATCAAAATATATGACTTGCTTAAGTAAAAGAAATATTAATATAATAGTTTAATTGAAAAAGAATATTATTCTAATTGGAACAGATTGGCTCAAAAGTGAGACAATTTTCAAGTTCTATTACAACTATCAATTCATGAAGAGACCTGAATTTGCTTTTATTTTTTCCTCCATTAAGCAACTATTCAAATGAGTAGAAGAATAAACACTAAATAAAATGAAAGACAATGCACTTTCAAATCAATGTTTGCTTCTCCATAAGAAACTTGTAAGAAATCACCCACAACAATTCTAAAAACCATTACATTCAGTAGATTAAAGAGTACAAAAAGAGGTCAAAGTTTGAGATTCTAAGGCAAGTATTCAGTTCAGATTCGGTTAGATCCGGATCCGATCCGAATCGAATTATAAAGACATTTTTAGATCTAAAACTTAATCATATTAAATTTAGTCCGAATTGGTTCTGGTTATTTGATCCGGATCCGAATTCAATACTTGATTACTGGTTACTCATTAACACCCTTAATGTACTGTATGTATAGAACCTTAATATAAAGTTTAATACTTTTTTTTCTTTTGTAAAATTATGAGTTTAATATTTGAATCAGAAACTTCACAACACCTTCAGACAATGAAGATTCGTACATCACTTGTGACCTGTTCTTCTATGTTTTCATTGAAAATCTTCTCAAGTCAATGCACACCTCTCATATCAAAAAATACAAAAAAAAAAGAAGCAAGAAAGTAAAAAATTATAAATAAAAGGGAAAGGTTATTTAAGAGCTAAGAGTATTAGGAAGCATTCATAACTAATACAAATACCAACCAAATGGTAGTATCAACACTTGAATTTATAGATATATATGTTGTTGGTATCATGAACACCTAACTAGTCTGGCTTAAATAAACAAGGATTGATTTGGTCATTGATTGATTACATTAATTGTATGCTAGCCTAGGCAATGTTAGATCCAGGTTGGTCTGGCTCATTGTTTTAAAACTCGAAAACTCAAATTGACTCAATTTGAAAATCAACCCGGATGATTTTTTTTCTAGATGATGTATGATCAGTTTGATGAGCCATTTATGTTATATGAGACAGATAAGCAAGATGTTGATTCAAAACTTGTAACCTAGGACCAACCTAGTACTAGGTTATGTCGCAAGCCATCCTAGCGAAGGGATGTTAGAAAGAAACGTTCTATCCCTTAAGTGCGTCTTTTTTTTTTTTTTTTTTTTTTATGGAAAGAAAATGGTCATTATAATGAAGCAAACAAAAACAAATCTAACCTATCCAAAAAAATAAAAAAAAAAACATAAACAAATCTACATTAATTTTGTCCATCCTTGCTCTTGAAGCTAGATTATGGGGCCGAATGATCTTGCTTAATTAACAATACATATATTTAAGAAGTCATTCATAACACAGTTGATATCATAAGAAAAATAAAATATTTCCCAAGGCCAACACCTCATGCTTTGTTGAAGTATGTCCACCAAGCTTTGACAGTCAATCCAAACACATATGGAAGTGACTCCCAAGTGTTGCTTGTTGCATTCTTTTGAGCAATAAATTTTCTCTCAAAACCAAAGAAACTTCCATCATACGAAAGAATCAGATAAGAATAGCTCATTGTACTCGGATAGGGTCAAAGTAAGTGACTGGATTGAAGATGGATTGTGACTAGGAAAGAGATGCATTGACCTTAAATCTACTATCCACCTATCGATATTTTTCATATATAATGTTTATGGGATTAGGTCAACATTTGATGGTTAAACTTTGATTTCTAGCCATTCACAAGAAATAATAAGTAATATAGAAAACAGAAATTATAAAAGACATATCTTGTTTAGTAAGAAAAGGGGATCTTAATAGATTTTCAAATAACATTAGAAGTGAAGGAGCTTGAAGGTATTTTGATTTTAAACAAAAAATTCTTGCTGCCCAAATTCTTTTTGAAAAGTTGCAAGATAAAAATTAACAAGTGTCAATCTATTTCATTAGATCTTCGTAAGTGCTTTTACATGACATTCCCCCTTTCCCTAATATAAGCAAGTTGTTGAAAATAGGGATCAGGCTGTCTACATTATGACCCTCGCTAGATCCTCTACAGTGGCGGGAGCCTTGTGCACTGGGTACACCCTTTGTTGAAAACAATGGTCTGTCTTGTCCTAGGCATACTCTATCTTCTCATTCACAAAAAAATTGAATTTGGTAAATATAGAGTGGATGTTTTGTTTCTCCTTTCATTGTCTCCTACCATATCCTTTGCTTCTCGTCTTTGTTCCTTGCTTAAAAGACTTGATAGGGGCCAATTAGACTTAAAACCATAATAACGGACTTTCATAAGAAGTTGAGGTTACCATCATGGATTTAGTATTCGGTCATGTCGATATCGATCTGGATCGGTGGTACAACCAATAACGTAATGACATGTGATTGCTGATACCAATGAATCGAGGATTAAAAAATAATAAAAATTGGTATTGGTCTCCGTTAATATCATTACAACTCGATCGATCTGATACCGATTACTAAAGTCATGGTTACCATTAGCACTAAAGCAACCCTATATCTCATCTATTACAATTTTTTGTGCATTTTGCTTTGTGTGATGACAATTTTTTACACTAAAACGTTAGCCTCCTCTCAAAAAAAAGGAGAAAATTTTCCTCTACTGTGGTTGAAAGAAAAGTAAACCCACCTAGAGTCATAATTACTTCCCTCTACTATACAAGGTCAATAATACCCTTCTCATTGTTCTCAATGCCCATCTCAAAACACCCATACCCGTCAATGAAGAAAGAATTCTTCTTTCGCCATGGATGAAAGGAAATTACCTCCCAAAAATAAAATAAAAAGAAGTCCAGAAAATAGAAAGAGAGAGAGAGAGCGAACTAGCTTTCTATCAATGTGCTAATTCACCAAATGGGGGTTCAAGAGACCTCATTAGTTGCCACCCTAGAAGTGTGCCACATTTAGACAAATGTGGATGACCAAATATTATTTGTCTTTTTTGTTTAAGTAGATTGATATAGTCAAAATGTTCAAACAGAGTTATAATATCCCATATAAGGTAAACACCTCCCAAGGCCAATGCTCTTTTCCTCGATGGATAAGATGTATAAGCATTTCACAATCAGTCCAAATGGTGACAAAGGTGAACCCTAATTGCTTGGACGATTGATGCCCTTCGAGCAACCCTCTTGCCTCGGACTCTTGTGCGCTTCCTACCAAGCCATAATTCCATGTTCCATTTGCAATGCATTTAATGATATTTTTTAGGGCTCATGTTCTCTGTGTCGCAGCGTAGGCTGCGCCTAGACACATGGACCTGCCACTCAAGGGGGCAGGGTGGTCATTATGCCCACCCCCATGTGTCTGGGTGCAACCTGCGCCCCCAGCACAGAGAACATTCTCCCTATTTTTTATGTCTATTGGTAATTTCGTAGTCCATGTATTTTTTTTGTCAAGTCAACACTATAGACTCAACTATTTTCGGACATTCACACATATAACCTCCCTTGGGGTGTAGGTGCTAGGCCAGGCAATGACTGTTGTGCCAAGTTGAGGGGTGGGAAAGAGGGAAGGAGTTTTATTATAATTCAAAATTCAAAACGGTTAGGGCTTGTCTACCGACCTTTGGATCAACATGGAATCTGACGTGGCGGCTTGGGAGTTGAGCATAGTTCGATGGCCGCTCAACCCTAGGCCGTAGAGGATCCAAATCCTCATGATAAAGCCAAAACAAATTAGTACAATATGAATAGGTTCAAGGGTTTCCCATGCTGCTTGTGTGGGGGAATCTCCTATGCCACATTAATTACAGTGTGGTATAAGAGAGTAGAGAGTGTCAGTACAAAGCTCACATGGTCAGAAAGTAGGCCGATGTGGGAAAGTATCCCACACCGCCAACGTGCGGATCGATCTATTTCCCAAATAAATATTAAGATAAAAAAGATCTGTGAGTTGGCACACAGAGGCTAAACCATCGCACTCTCTCCTTCTCTCTCCGTTCCAACCCCTATTGACAAATTGTCTCCCAACCTCCCCATTGGCTGGCTATCCACCTCATCAGCTCAAACGCGTATTTCTTAGTTATATATGAAATGATGCAGAGAATCATAATCCCATGCTTTTTAATTAAACCCTTATTTTATAATCATAGGGATATCAAATGATGCTGAAAATCTAATTTTTATTCTTATTTGTCAAATATATATATTCAGTTTTCAATGTCCAACTCTACTTGTTATATATCCTCCCTATCCACAAATAATAATAATAATAATAATAATAAATAAATAAATAAATAAATTCCACAAAAAATTGTTATCTTTTCAAATGCCACAAAGGCATCTAATTATAATGTCACATGAATAAATTATATATCAATTCCGACCATCGGATAGAAGACACGTTTTCTAAATAAGCAAGACACACATATCTCTAGATTGACACAAAGTTTTGCAATGCAAAAAATGATGTGGCAATGTCAACAATATAGATATACTGTACATGGTCTCGTATGTGAAATCTCAAATAACAATTCAATAATTAACATTCATTTCCATCTATTTGCATATTCCTTTATATTCATCTGTCCGCTTTTTCAAAGAAAAAATTTTCATTTCTAAACTAGAATTTTGAAAGAAAAAAATAATTTTTTTCAAGTGGCCAAGTCAGTTTGGCTGAAAATAAACATGTGTACAGAAACTTTAAGCTTCCTATTTATTCACAAAATTTCAGCTAAGTCCAACTATTATTTAATAAATATTAGTGGTGATCAAAAGATAATAATAATGTCTAATCTTATGGATATACAAAAACTTAATTAAAAATATAAAATCTTCGAATGTGATAGTTTGACAATCCTCCAATCAACAGATCTCATATGGGATGGTCGGCACGCAATGATATTACAAGCAAACTGGAAACGTTGGGGGAACAAAAAATTCTCATATTTTTTATTCCTTCAGAATTCTCAATATTTTCTTAATCTTTTAAAAAATCTCTCTCTCTCTCTCTCTCAGTTTCTTGGTCTCTCCGTACCTTGGCCTGCATGTTCAATGGAGCTATGCGTACTTCATCATAAAAAATTAGCTGGACGGCTGCCACATTGTCACACCTCTCTCTCAAAAGACACACACTATTTCGATCTCATATTAGTCATATGAGGGCTAATCATACATCGATTATAATAAGAATTTGGTATAAATTGATATGATCATGAGTTTCTTCATCTTGAAAGCCAGTTTATGGGATTGAATTCTCTCAAAGTTCATATCACAATTTTTTTTACATTTGGGCACATAGATAAGTACATGTAATAGAGTATCCTACAACCATATCAATAATCAATCAAATTTTCATTTGTAAAATGATTTAAAAAAATAAAAATAGCAAAATGCCACTAGATTTCATTAATAACAAATAAAAATTTTAGAATAAATGACACATCACCCCCTAGTTTTCAAACGAAACTCAAATTATCCCTTGGTTTTTGAAAAAGCTCAAATCACCCCCTCTACAATAACAGTGTTAGTCTACTGTTAGTTATTGGTGTGAAATGACTATTTTACCCTTGTACTAAAACATTAGAATTAAATTTATAATACTACCCTTCCTTCATCTTCAACATTGATCAAGGGTAATTTAGGGATTGAAATTTATTTAACTGGCTGACATCATCACTTAACAGCATAAAACTAACAGTAGGGACTAATTTGTCATATTAGGGTCTAAACCAGGGGGTGATTTGAGTTTTTTCAAAAATCAGGGGGTGATCTGAGTTTCGTTTGAAAATCAGGGGGTGACGTGTAATTTACCATTAAAATCTTTATGAATATATTTTCACTTGTTAACCACTTTTTCATACAAGAAGTGCCTTAAAAGTGAATCCAAAATAATTAAAACAAAATGTCATTAGATTTCATTAATATAAATGAAAATTTTTAATTTTTTATGGATATATTTTCACTTTTAAACCACTTCTCAAACTCGTCGATGAAAAGAGCGTGATTTCTTTCACGCGGACACACCCATGTTTCAGATGACAAGTTACTAATGAGCTAAATTTAACTAACAATTTTTTTTTGGTTAAGTACATTATATTAAAATTAATAATAATAATAAATAAATATACAAAAAAATAGAAAACCACCTAAAACCTCTTTAAAATATGTTTAAAGAGGGAAATGGAAGGTTCCTAACTAAAACAGGATAGGCCTCATATCTACCAAAATACCAAAAACAAAGAAGTTTCAACCGATAATAGATACAGAAATCAGCATCTCCCTTAAATTTAACTAAGATTGGTCAATTATAGGAACTATATTTTTCTTTGGCAAAAGGTTTCGGGCATGGTCCTATCCCCACTCTCACAATAGGGGGTTGGAATGACATAAACTCCCTTATGTGACACTTCATACCCGTCCCATCTCATGTGGCCATGCATGAAAACCTTTCCCTTTTTTATCTTTTTAGTGCCATTTTTAGGGAAAATATCATCCCCCTTCCCTCTAAGTTTCCTTAATATCAATTCAATACCCAAGTTTTGAAAAATTATAATTCTCTCCCCTACTTTATAAAGATTGTATCAACCGTACCATAAATGACTAAGGACTATTAAAAAAAACAACTGAAAAGACGAAATTACCCATTTTAATTAAAGTGAAAGCATTTTCTTTTTTGTTCTTCTTCTTCTTCTTCTTCTTCCTCGCACGCCCCACCCCTACAGGCTACAACATCGCCCCTCTGCGTTTTTAGGGTTTTTTTCACCAAGAACCACAACAAAAGCCAAAAGAAAATAGCAACGATTCTCCAACATAAACAAGGAATCGTTACTCCACCATTTCCATCTCCTGCGCTCGGTCTTGGTCTTCCCCTTCTTCCTCCACCTCCACGTCGTTGCTCTCTCTCACTGCCATATCCGACTCCTTGAAGCTCCACATGGCCCCACAACATCCCCTCCCCTTAAATCCCATCCGTTCTCTCAGACTCCTCCATCTGCTCCCTCTCCTTTGTAATCCATCCATTCCTCAAATTCTGACCCACCCTCACAAACTCTGTTCGTTGGATGAGTCCTTTTCTGCTCTCTTCTTCTTTTATATATATGCCCGTGTAAGAACCATTGATCACATCAGGTTTGATGTAGCAAAACATGGAACACCCACTCTGGAATCCCTGGCCATTATTGGAACCGGTGATGTTAGAGATCGTGTCGCAACCCAGAGCCGTGAATTTTCTTCTCTGTTTCGAAGATGGTGAATAGGTTGTGGTTCTCCAATTTCGCAGAAATTCTGTTCGAATCACTTGTCCTCCGTTCACCCAACTCGTTGTAGCAATCGTAATTTACAGGACAAACTACAGTCAATTGACCGTTAAATGAAATATTGATAACTTCCAAGTCACTTCCATTGAACATCAGTTTTGGAGGGTTGTAGCTGTCGTTGCAGATTAGCTTAAATTCTTTTCTATAACAGTCTTCATTATCAGCAGCTCCGAAGCCAAAGGGGTAGGGAATTTGGACACCACCCACATTCAGAAGTGCAATTGGTTTGCAATTCAGAAACAAAAGCTTCATTTTGTTGTTAAAACAGCAAGTACAATGGCCCAAATCAAAGGGAGTGAAACGAAGAAACAAGCTGGAGGCTACAATGCAGGCTACTGATGAAAGAGAAAAATAAATGGAAATATTATCCCTTTCCAAAGTCTTTCTGCTGGACATGGCTGCCTTGCATCCTCTGTTGAACGAATTGTTCACTCTGGATACACTGATATAGATGAAACTGATTCGAGCTCTGGATTGAAATTACCACTGGAGAAGGGACTTCCAAAACAACCAACTGTAAAGGTTGGGAATTATGTACTACTGTAGACTTGTTATCTTTCATAAATCAGACAAAGCTGGCGGAAGAAGAAGAGGATCGACAGTGATGGTGGTGCTGGCGGAAGAAGAGGAAGAAAAAGAAACGCCAGAAGGTGTTGCAGGTGTGAAAAATGAGGTTTTGATTTTAGGGGAAAACGATAAAAAAAAAAAAAAGGGGAGGGTAATCTGGGGTTTTACAAAAATTGGACATGTCCATGTCATCAATTAATGGCGTTTTTAACGATTAAAGTGGTACAGTTGATACAATCTTTATAAAGTAGGGGAGGGTATTATCATTTTTTAAAACTTGAGTACTGGATTGATATTAAAGAAACTTAGAAGGGAGGGGGATGATATTTTCCCCCATTTTTATTAACTTCGACCCTATGATCTCTTGATTTTGAAACTAAACCTTTTCGTGGCATGGTCAAATCACCATCAAATTAGCACCAGTATCATTTAATATGTTTTGATATTTGAATATACCTCACATTGCCTATGAATCATACCCATCCACATTTTTTCATTTCCAAACAATTTCATTTTTTGCTTGCTTTCACTATTTCTGTCTATTCAATGGGAACTATGTTTGGTTTCCATAAGTGAATTGAAGAGTTTTCCAATGAAAAATACTATTGTCTCTTAAAAATTAAATTTTAATGATTTTTATTTGGAAAACTCTAGTTTTAATTGAAAATACCATTGAGGAAGTGTCTAAGAAAAAGAAAATTGTAGATGAATGAAAAGAATACAGCTATGTAACTATTTTGTAATATAACAATTTGCACACCCAAAAAAAAAAACTTTTGTCTGAACTTTTTGAATGTTGCTTCCGTTTTTATTTTTGCTAACGATCAGAAAAGAATATATTAAAAATAAAATGGTGTACAAAGAATGGAGATACAAGAAAAAGGTAAGTCAATCCCCACCTTCTGCAATGCCATCAACAAGGATCAACAAACCTTAAAAAAAACAATTATGAACTAAATCTGTATCTAGGCATCCCAAGAGAATCTTTCCTAGTCTCTTCTTGAATGTAATTTGGATATACAGTGACTGGACCGGATAGACCAGACGATGCTGCATCTTTGGATAGACAGTCTGCCATGGGATTGGATTCTCTAAGACAGTGAGTAATCCTTACCATGATTGTGGATAAAATAGGTCTAGGGGAGAACCATTCTTGCCATATAAACCATAGTAGGCGATTTGCTTGAACTAGGAGAACTATAGAAGTTGACTCACATTCAATCCAAATGTTAGTGAGCCCTAGATCTTTAGCATAAAGAAGTCCTCTTATGAAAGCATGAAATTCTGCATCAAATTCTGTTTTGACTCCAAGAAATTCCTTGAAAGCAAAAAAAACTTTACCATGGTAGTCTCCAAATACCCTTTCAGCCCCTACTTTTCCTGGGTTACCCAACGAACATCCATCGATGTTAAGTTTATTGTTTAGATAAGTAGGCTTGCACCAAATAGTTTCAAACTTCGGTGATATGGTCTGGCTTTGACCGGTAACCCCAGATTAGTAGAGCAAATAAGATCAGCAATTGAGGAGATCGAATCATTGAATTTGGAATTGATCTCACCAATATCTCGAAAAATCAATTTGAATATAATATGTTGTTTCCGCTTGTCTCTTGGTCAATTGTACAATTTCCGTCCATGGACATCATCTCCACCATGTGTTGTATTTTTTTCCTCAACTTCTAATGTTAAAACTTGTTTGTTTGTCATGTACACAAATTACAAGCTACATATCACAGAAGAAAAAAAAATCTGATCAACCTGATCACTAGATTGGTATCTCTAGTCTGCACCATAGTTGTCATGGCAACAAGGCATGCATCATATGTAGGCTTCAACCCTAATGAGATGGATAATGCAATATAATAAAACAATACATATCAATTCAATATGATAAACTTATGCTATTAATAACCTATTAATAACCTAATATAAAAATCAATGTTCAATAAACCAAGTTTAACATATAAGCATATTTATCAATAAATAAAGTAATAAACTAATGTTGTGTTTGGTATGCATTCGAGGTCGATTTTGCATTTTTTGACTATAAAAATAGTTGTTTTTGTTGTTCGAGAATGCGAAATCAACCCAAAAAACAAAACAAAAAAAAACAACCAAATAAATACAAAAAAAAAAAAAAAAAAAAAAAAAAAGCTTACAAATATAAGCATATTCAAGCATTAATCAATAATCAAATTATAAAGCAGTAAATTATGTGTTTTTACAAGCATGATACAAAAAATGAGTGCCTCCACTTAATTCCAACTCCTTGCTGGCCTGCCATAATAGATACAATGTTAGAAAGTAAACCAAATGTAAACAAATTTTTTTTAAGTCAAAGACATAACTAAATAAGAATTCAAGTAAATTGGCAGTAGTTTAATAAATGGGTCTTTTACAAATGCCCCCTAAAAATGTCTATTTGTCTAAATATCCTTTAGAACTTTTTTAATTGCAAACTCCCCCTACTTTCAAAACAGTGTAGCATTGTGGTCCAATTCATTAGTCTGGGACGTTTTGTTCAAACGACTGGACTGTTTTGACCATTATGCCCTTAATACGGTAGAATGATCAAATTGCCCTCGTTAACACTCAACCTTGCAACTCATCTTCTAAATCCATCTTTCAAACCCTAGCTGCGAAGATGGAAACCTATGCCCAAAAAAAGCCGTTTACATACCAACACCCCAAGGACTAGGAAGTCAGTACTTGCTACTAAGGCAACAACATATATAATTCAAAACCAAGCAAAAACTCACATCTAAATAGACAGAATGATAAATAGTAAAATTTTCCTCTCTGAAAATTTTACTCAAAAAAATCCGAAAACAGAAAAATACACATGCGTTTTGGAGAATAGCCCTCCACCTTCAAGCTTTTGCCCTTCAGCTCCTAGCTCTTCCTTCTTCTTGCTCCCTTCTCCTTGCTCTCAAAATCCAGCCTTGAAAATCACCCAACACCCCCATCTTTCTTTCTTCTTTTCTAAAACACTCAAAAGTAACAAACACAAGGGAGGAAGTAACACATGTATAACACTCTCCCCCTCTTTTATAAGTTTTTTTTTTTTTTTTAGAAAAAAAAAAGACCCATTCCTCAGTCCTCACCTCTCTCTTGAGCCAATAGCCTCAAAGCAGCCCATGACTTTGGTTCGCCCATTTCAGCCCAAATAACCCACATGCAATCAACTTGACCCCATTAACCCAAATGAACCAAGTGGGCCAAATCCACTTAACTGACCCAATATAATAACCAGCTCACTTCTATTAAGGCCCACTACAAGAGATAATCTTCTATTGAGCTGGCCACATGTCAAACCCCAAATAATATAACTAAGGTCCTTAGTTCAAAATTTAATAAATTTTACACTACATTTCCTCCAAATATATATATGTTCTTGGATTAACATGGTAATAATCCCAATTAGTTATATTTGTATTCAACTTATGCCCATAATGGAGGTGTCAATTTGAAATTAATCAAAGATCTTGTGCTATTAAAATAAATCTTATCTTAGAGCCACTAAAAATAATAATCAACAACAATTTATTTACAACTACTAGATTGGTCAAAGAAGTTAAATTTTTGTTTTCCCTTAGGTAATAATATGCCTATCTCCTACGTCCGCCAAAACCAACCTCGTAACATACTTGTCGGAATCAAAATTAAATAAAAATAAAGACCTAGTAAGAAGTGGGATGTTACATGCAGAAATGACCTTTTACAATTTTTTAAGCACAACACTTGGACATAATTTTCAGGTGGCTCTTATCTCATGCTAAGTGAACCAAAATAAGGTCCATTAGGGTTACCAAGGGTCTAAGTCAATGATCTTAACGGATGTAAACAAATTAGTTCTAGTTAACTTAGTTTACGCTAGAGCCACCAATCTTAGGTTTTTCAGTTTAAGTCCATAGGTGATTAAGCTTGAGTATGACCATTTGGATCATTACATCCTAGGATCCTTAAGATATTAAGATGAAGCACAAGATTCAAGAAAACAAATAAATCTTCCATTTCCAGTTTGAATTACTTGAATCCTCATGGATGGCTTGACTTGATATTCCAGTATATGATGTTTAGACTTGAGGACACACATTTTCAATGGTTGGAACCTATAAACTCATAAAGCAATAAGAAGAGCATATCGCTTTTTCATCACATGAATAGAATGTAATCCCCAAAATATAATATCCATTTAAATCAAAGATTGTACATATGGCATGGTTTGCAACTCCACTAGTTGTTTTTTCATCTTCGAATGATATTTTTCATATATCCTTTTTGTCTTGTTGGCTGTATTTACAGCTTTGTTTCTAAAGGATCTATTGGTGTTACCAATCTCCTAGTCTAGAAGGCCATGTTGATGGCATGTGAGGCACTTTGATCATATTCCATTCCTTGATTTTTGATATTTCGTGTCCAAACTTTGTGTAATTCATATCGTTTATTTGAATAGAACTATTTTTTACCATACACACACACACAAAAAAAAAAAAATCAAGGGAAGGAAGTGAAATCAAATCATAATTAAATGAGAACATTTAATCGTTACCTAACATTTTTGTTTTTATGAGAAATCATTATCTAACATATTGCATCAATAACTCCAAATCATTCCAAATTTAGTTCATAGATTTTATCAAACTTTACAATTAAATATTAGGATTTGAAAATGGAAAAAAAAATAATAAAAAAAAAATATATATATATATATATATATATATATATATATATATATATATATATATATATATATATATATATATATATATATTTGAAAAGTATACTTACTAAATATAATAAAAGTTCTAAGTAGGTTATATTAGGAGTGTCAAAATGGAGGCTGAACCAAAAAGACTAATTGGACCGAACCGAACCAGATCTAACTCCTTAACGCTTTGGTGTTGGTTTTAGTTTTTTTTTTTAACTCTCATTTCGGTTTGGTTACAGTCTAAATCAATTAGACCTATAGATCGAAATTGGAAAAACAAATAAAATCGATATTTTTGTATAGTTTTTCTTTGTGTATGAAAAACCGAGATTGGAGCAATAGTAGACTAATAAGGAATCAATAAGAGAACATTAAAAGAAACCACCAAGTGTTATTGGTGAAGCGTGATTTTCGATCCAAATGTGCCATTGGGATTTTTGGAGGGCCATTTTGGCCTCAAAACGATCTCGGATTGCTGAAAAATGGTGTACATCGCTGGGAGTTGTGTTGGGCTCGTTGAGATCTTTGAAACGGTATATTTTGGGATATATGTTATGTTTTGGTTCGGTCTTGTCCGGTTTGACAATTTCTGGGTCCAGGGGTATTTTTGTACTTCCTCGGGTTAAGGGGTTCTCTATATAATGTTTTTATCTTTGAGAGGGTTGGATGAGAGGTTTTGTAACATTTTCAAAAGATAGTGAAATCTGCTCTATTGCTCGACCGTGAACGTAGCTTCTCATCTTGGGGGTGAACCACATAAATCTTTGATGTTATGTGTTGTATGTTTTCTTTGTTTCTCATTTTCTTCTGCAAATCGCCATTCTGGGCGTTGCTTTCTTAACACCAAGGAATCATAACTGACCGGACAAATAGCTATCAATTTCGGTTTTGATTTTATAGACCAATCAATTATAGATTTGGTTCCATCTGACCTATGACATTATGTGCTTAAAATGGGGAAAAAACCAATCAAACTTGGACTAAGTCAACTGTTTAACATTTATTTTAGGGTTTTTTTCAAATACCCCCTCAAATTGCCCATACGTACAATTGTGCCCCTACTTCCCAAACTCTGTAACACTTTAGTGCAGTCCGTTAGTCTGGGACATTAGACGTTAGTCTCAGGGAATCTAATGACCAAAATGCCCTTATGATAAAAATCCACAAAAATTAAAGAGTAAAATGATCAAATTGCCCTCATCTTTCCTAAATCGTTTAGGATTTGAAACAGAAAATCATCCAAAAAAGATGTAGAAAAATATATTACATAAATAAAACATAAAATCATCGAATAAAACAATTTTTCCTAGAAAATTTCTTCCCTATTATCCTTGCCCACATAACTCTGTTGGATTTATGGTATTAGAAAACAGAGTTTAACTCCCTGCCCGCCACCATTAAATGTCCAATGAAAGGAAGAAGCTTGAATATTTTATTAATGGACAATTTTTAACAAGAAGACTGCAACATAGTCTACAGGAAAGCAATGTAGGTTTGAATCAAACTTCAAAGATTTGAAACAAAACCCAAAATAATTTGATGAGTTACATAAGGGTCCCACCAGCTCTGTATCTTTACTATGTGAGCTCCTCTGTCCTTTGAATCGTTTCCACTCTCCACCATTTCTGGTCTCTCGACTCGCACATTGAGACGAAAACGTTTCGATCTGAAGCCGAAACTTCTAATCCAAGCTCCAAGAACGTTCTTGGTAAGTCTCCCTCTCTGCATTTGTCCGATCTTTCCGCCACAATTGTATGGTGTTGGGAATTGTTTCTCTTACAGTATCACCTGAACCACTGCTGGATGCTATGTGTTTCTTGTCCGGGACTGAAATATTGTTGACTGCAAGTGGTGCAGATCGGATCAGGATCGTCTCCAATGAGCCCAGCGCCTAGGGCACGCTCACGGGGCATCCAGTGGTTGACCTGTGCTGCACACATCTCGATGCACATCTAGGGATATATGCGGCACATTCCAAAGGCTGGAAGCACCCTAGGCGTGCTGGGGTCCCCGGAGACGAGCTAAGGTTTTTAAACGATTTCATGTGATGTTGATTTTGATGAATGTAATAGGGTTTTATGGGCTGGATTGACAGGTTGGTTTAGTGAGAGTTATGCAATGCTTTAATGCGTGAATATTGTTGATATTCTTTGGATTAAAGAAGTTTTCCAAGAAAAATTGTTTTATTGGAAGATTTTATGTTTTATTTCTGTGACTTTTTTGCATCTTTTTTGGATGATTTTCAGTTTCAAACCGTAAACGATTTGGGGAGGATGAGGGTAATTTGGTCACTTTACTTTTTAGTTTTGATGGATTTTTATCATAAGGGCATTTTGGTCATTAGATTCTCTGAAATTAATGTCTAACGTCTCCGACTAACGAACTGGACTAGAGTGTTACAAAGTTTGAAAAGTAAGGGGTCCATTTAGAATTAATGAAAATTTAGAGGTGCATTTGTATTAGGGGTGTCAATGGGTCGGGTTGGGCCGGGCCTGCCCTAAACCCTAACCCAACTCTAGAGCCCTTAACCTAAACCCTGACCCGACCCTGCCAGGGCCAAGAAACCCTCAACCCAGTCCCAACCCGGCCCTGATTGACCCTGATAGGGTCGGGCAGGGTCGGGTTGGCCCTGATTGACCCTGTCTTGACCCTGATTTTGTCTGTAATCCCATGTGCCTTTAGGGCTTTTTTTGTCTTTTGTTTTTTAATTTTTTTATTAGGCTATATATATAAATAAATATTAGACTAAAATATATATATATATATATATATATATATATATAAATAAATAAATATATATGTGCAATATTATATACTTATAATTAATACAGGGTAGGGTTGGGCCGGGCCGGGCTAAGCCCGGGATCTAAACCCTGACTCGACCCAACCCTGCTAGGGCCAGACTATAACTAAACCCAAACCCGAAATCAGGATCGGGACCCGGCCGGGCTCAGGGCGGGTTCGGGCTAGTCGGGCATTATTGACACCCCTAATTTGTATGTATGGGCAAAACAAACTGGACTAGAATGTTACAAAGTTTGAAAAGTAAGGGGTGCATTTGGAATTAATGAAAATTCAGAGATGCATTTGTATGTATGGACAATTTGAGGGGGGCATTAGAAAAAAAAAACCCTTTATTTTATTTAAAACTAAATTTATTTTCCTTCCCTTCCTTCTACGGGCAATCACACAGAAGGGTGTCAATCATCTCAAATCCAGTTTTGCGGTTTGGTTTCGATTTGTTTCAGGATACAATATGTACGAACTGAAACCGAATACTTTTTCATAACCTCAAACTAAGATGGAACCAAATTTATCTGTTCTTATGTATTCACTTTCATTGGGTTTATATACGGTCTCGATAATTCAATTTAACATATTTGGTTTTTGTTCAGTTCATCTCTTCGCTTCGTCCAAGATTTGGGAATGTCAATGTTAACCTTGAAGAAATAAGACACAGAAGAGGAAACAAGCAGAAATGCATAAGAGAAGTGTGGTCAAAGAGGCAAAGAGAAGAAGAAAAAACTGAAATCTTAGAACTTATGTTTTAGCATTTTATTTAGGATAAATTACATGTCACCCTTGATTTTCAAATGAAACTTAGATCACCCTTGGTTTTTGAAAAAACTCAAATCATCCCCTCTATAGTAACGGTGTTGGTCTGTTGTTAGTTATTAGTATGAAAGGATAATTTTACCCTTATACTAAAACATTAGAATTAATTTTTCAATACTACCGTTCCTTCATCTTCAACATTGATCAAGAGTAGTTTAAGGATTTAAATTTATTTAACTGGTTGACATCGTCACTTAACAACATAAAACTAACGGTAGCGACTAATTTATCATATTGAGGTCTAAATTAGGGGATGATTTGAGTTTTTTCAATAACCAAGGGGTGATTTGAGTTTCATTTAAAAATTAGGGGGTGATGTGTAATTTACCCTTTTATTTATGTTTGAGCATTTTATAAGTTTTAGTAAGGGTTATATTCGATTTATACGAATTACATTTCATTTGATTTGGTTCAAACATATGGTTTTTAGCTTAGAACCGAAAACCCTAGAATCGCTGAGTTTTCAAATGTGAAGCTAATTCTAGGGGTTTTTGAAGAATGGATCATCTGCATATACCAATAGGTGCACGTACATCTCAAAGCTAATCGCATTATAATTTTATTTCTCTCCTCCTTTTGTAAATGGCAAAAATAGGACAGGTGGTTGGCTCTCGCACGTACGTTCACCTGTTGGTACTTACAGAGGAACCAACCTGGGTTTTTACAACCCCTTATGGATCGGAATCGGCATGGGTGCGATTTGGTGTTTTGAGTGACTCACAGTCCTTCCACTTAATCACACGGAGTCGATGTGTGGAAGTTATAACTTGTCCAGGCTCCCCAAGAATATTCGAGTGCAGGGAATGTTTACGTATGTGAGTGTATGTGAACAATTCATAATCGTTCAGATAGAATCTATTCTATGAGAATGTTTCATCTGAACGGCTGTAAATCGTTCACGTACGTGAACATACACCCCCTCGAATATTCCCTTATTTTACCCAATCCCCTTATCTGATCACGAAAATTTTGATTTGATACCAAGAACGCGATGGTCTGCTCTGTGCCCAGCTCCTCCTCCGTCAGTGGATCGATTTGTCGTCGAAGCAATTGCAGAGAAACAATTGTACAAAGCTGAAGCTGAACTCTGAAGCAGACAACCCGCGAGTGGATCGATTTATTGTCGAAGCGATGGAGCATTCACTCTGCAACCCACCTGACATTCTTCCTTCCGTGTCTCCTCGTCTTCTACTCCACAAAACCACTCTTACCCTCCCCTCCATAGCAACCCCAATTTTCAAACTCAATAATGGCCGTCCCCGTCTCCAACCCAGAATGTCTCTCATCACCAAGGCCGCACCACCGAGTCCCAAGCACCATCAATGGCGTACTAGAGCATCCGCAGCTGATTACGCGGCCTCGGCCGCAACGCCAGAGATTGATATGGCGAAGAATAGTGATGGGGTATGGGCTGCAAAGCAGAAGAAAGTGGTTGTTCTGTGGGACCTCGACAACAAGCCCCCCCGCGGCCCTCCCTACCAGGCCGCCATGGCCTTAAGAGAGGTGGCTCAACGCTTCGGCGAAGTTGTTGACATGTCCGCCTACGCCAACCGGCACGCTTTCATTCATCTCCCTCAATGGGTCCTCGAAGAACGCCGCGACAGACGCCGCATGGACATCCTCGAACGCAAGGCCCTCTCCACCCCTGCTGAGCCCTACGTCTGCGGCGTCTGCGGTCGGAAGTGCCGCACCAACCTCGACCTCAAAAAGCACTTCAAGCAACTCCACGAGCGCGAGCGACAGAAGAAGCTTAATAGAATGCGTTCCCTCAAGGGCAAGAAGCGCCAGCGTTTCAAGGAGCGATTCATCAGTGGGAACCACAAGTATGAGGAAGCTGCGAAGTCTTTGATCACTCCTAAGGTTGGGTATGGCCTTGCTTCGGAGCTTCGCCGTGCTGGGGTTTTTGTGAAGACTGTGGAAGATAAACCCCAGGCGGCCGATTGGGCGGTTAAGCGGCAGATGCTGCATTCCATGAGCCGCGGTATCGATTGGTTGATTTTGGTTTCTGACGACTCTGACTTCTCTGATATGCTCAGGAGAGCTCGGGATTCTGATCTGCGAACCGTTGTTGTGGGTGATTGGCAAAGGGCTCTAGGCCGACAAGCTGATTTATGGGTTCCTTGGTTTGAGGTTGAGAACGGAGAGGTGGCGGAGGAGGACTTCATGTCCGTCGGCAGGAGGACAGATGAGTTCTCGGATGAGGATGATGATGGTCTGCTCTCCATAGCGTATTCTGATGGAGAGAGCTATGATGGGAGCGATTTGGATCGTATTACAGATGAACTTGTTGTGAGAGACACTCAATTCGGTAGTTTCAGGATTTCGGCTTTTTCTGAAGGGGAAGAGGAGGATTGGGTGACGGAGTGAGCTTGGCGAGGGAGGTCATGGTCTTCTTGATGAGACGGATTTCTTTTGGGTGTAATTAGTTTTAGGAAACAGTGGAGGAAGATGGGTGCTTCTTATTTAGCAGAGCCGCAACAGGTGTTCCTCTGGTCTTTCTGTGTATACTCTGTCCATTCATTCTGGTTCAATACTAAATTAGATTGAACGGTTTAGAATTTAGATTCCAATATGATATAGGAACTTGGGGAACCAGGGGATTTCAACAATAGAAAAGACTTCAAGTGACAAACAATGGGTGCAGGTCCACTATCTCTTTCTGCAATTATACAATATTAATAACCGGGTGTTCTTGAGAATGTAGAAAAAATTTTGACCGTGGTTAAGCTGTTTTGACTGTGTTTTTGGTTTTTAATTTTGTTTTCCCACCAGATCAATTTCCAAAGTTCAAAACTGTTTTTCCTATCGAAGGCCTTTGCTGAAGTTTGAACTTGTCTGAATTTTGGTTGCAGTTCTTCAAATCATTCCAGTTGCAGTCACCAGTTTTTTGAGAATCTACCTCAATGTTCCATATAAGTTGAATACCATATTTATATCTCTGTAAATGACATGACATTGTGTATCCTTCATTGACCTTTGTTCATTATCAACTGTCAATTTAGTTGTTTCTGCCTTTATGTAAGGGTCCCAATATGTCAAATGGTTAGGTATGTGGTGGTGCCGCGGTGGTCATTTATGTGTTGAACAGGTACATAGACATCAGGGGACGACGTAGTGGAACTAACTTTGCTTTCTGGTTGCTTCCACAAATGCTACTGGACATTGGGAGCAAAGTTGTGGAATCAACTTGCATTTTTTGACTTGTTTCCACAAATGCTACTGTTGAGAGGTGTCTGCTGCAAATGTAGCTTCTTCTCCAGTTGACCTGAGGGTTATGGATAATCAGTTTAGAAGACTTTCTCTGGTGCCAGATTGAAGTTATAATGTTACATTCATGATTTTCATTGTCGCTGTTGGACTAGTTTCTTCATGATAGATGTAGAATTGATGTTTACTATTTGGATTGGTCCATCTAAAATTGATTATTGGTGGACATTGGCTTTCAGTTCCATCTTTCTAGGAGATATTTAAGTTTAGTTTAGTACAGATCAAAATGTTGTTTATATACATCAACATTTTGCCCTTTCTCGGATTTGTAGTTTTCATGCCTATCAAATGGAAAATACTTATTCTTGGCCTAGTTCCTTGTTTCCTCCTGTACTTAAGGGCCATCTTTCTGACCAAGCAATGAACTTGTTTAATTTTTTGGGTCAATGACAAACCTCTATTCTCTGAGGTCCTTATCAATTATGTTGTTTATATACACCAACATTTTCCCTTTCTCAGATTTGCAGTTTTCCATTAGTTGGTTGCATTCTTCATGCATATCTTGATACTTATGGTTGAACTGCACTCCATTTCGCAATATGGAAAATACTTATTGTTGGCCTAGTTCCTTTGTTTACTCCTGTATTTAAGGGCCCTCTTTTGGACCAAGCAGTGAACTTATTTAATTTTTCGGGTCAATGACAAACCTCTATTCTCTGAGGTCCTTGTCTCTTACAAACAACCGTGAAGGGAGGTCCATTTAGTGTATGAAAGATTTCTTTTGGAAGTTCATATGTCAGACATTTGGTCTATATTGAATCAGAAGTTCACCTTGGTGAAAGAAGTGAAAAGAAATTTTTGTGGGATAACTAGCTGAGGTTGCTGTAATTGTTAGAAGGGAGCACTAATGTAAAGAAATCATGCAACAGGAGTTGGCTGTTAGAACTTTTTTTGTCCCAATGTCTCTTTTCAAGTGTTGGACCGTCTTATGGGGATATGTCCGATTGGATTATGCTATACCTCTTTGCAGCACTGGTGTTTGAAGAGGAGAACATTCTCTGATAATTGTAGCTTATCAAGCTAGTACTCCTGGTATGGTGGAACACGAATCATTGATGGTTCAGAGACCTTGATGTTGTTGATCCGTCTCCAAGACATGAAGTATCACACACCAGAATTTTTTGGATCTTGCAAAAATTGGGTCCATTTGTTTTTTATCTGCTCCGTTTGCACTGAAGAAGTTTATGGGTGATCATCCATCTGTGTCAACATCAACAGATTGGAGCATTAAGGCAAATAGCAAGAACCAATTGCCAAGACCATTCTTTTATTTTCCCTCTAGCAGTGATTAGGCCTACTGTTTGCAAGGTAAACTGGTATCACTTGACATTTGTGGGCAATATTATTGGAACTTCTTTCTGGTCACTGCTGTTGGCTGTTTTGGGGGGAGGGGTGTTGAGGGGTGGGGTGGGGAGAGAAAAAGGATGTAGAATAAGTTAGGACAGTTTCACTGTAAGGAGGAAGGTGTTGGATATTTAATAGTTGCTCCTCCTTTAGAAGTTGAAGGGTGCCTTTTCCTCTTTTAGCTGGTTGTATTTAGCCACTATCCATCATCCAATGCCCAATTTGTGGACTTTTAGCAGCCAATTGAAACAGTGATTTCAGGTTGGAAAGGTGACATTCAATTAGAACCTCATTGAGGATGTGGCTGGGAACTGATGCCTATTTAAGAGTTAGGCATAAGTTTCAGTGGTGGTGGATAGGATCTTATATACCTCAAGGAGGAACGATTTATTTGATGGTCTTGTTTTCAACAAACACAAAGAGGAAAATGTGTTGCATCCATTTTAAAGTTTTCTGAATAGTTCATGTTCAAAATTTTTTTCTTTTTTTTCTGGATAGTTTGGTGCTACCTTATGCCTACATTTTGGATGATATTAGTATTTTTTTTTTTTTGGGATGCAGGGATGGTATTAATTGCTAACAGCACCACTTGTGACCTTCTCTATCATGCCATGTCATCCATTTTGTCATTCAAGGAAGAATGTTGTGGAGAATGGTACCTTTTACCAGAATCTGGGGGTCTTTGGTCTTTTAGAGAGTTATGGAAGAAACTTCTTATGGTCACTCATACACCATCCCAAAGAAGTTGGAGTTCTATGGGCTATATTCTTCAGAATTAGTCATGTTCAAGAAGATAGGATTTATTCTTCAAGATATTGGTTAAAGTTGGATTTCTGGAGGGCCAAATGTTGTTACAATCCTCTGAGGTTAATTGTATAATGGTAAGCTCTCTTGAACTGGAAAACACTGCAACTCTTTGATTGTTTCGAACTTTCATTCACCATTATTGTTCTTTTATTTTAGAATGAATTGTTGGCTTTATCAGAAAGAATGAACCAAGGGAGCAGCTTTCCATAACTAGTGAGAAACCAAAAGAAGACAAATCATCTGCCATCTAAACTTGCAGATCCAAACCTCCACTAGAAAATGATATCTGCTGTAGAGGCCAAAGATCTAACTTTGCCTACAAACGTGACCAAACCTCCCAAGGTTTGTTATCCACAAACACTACCAACATGGTCAAGAATTTGTTGAAATTTTCCTGGGCTCTCCAAAAGCTCCATGAAATTCAAACCACTAGGCAAAATCCATTCTGAACACCCCCCCCCCAAAAAAAAAAAACCCATAAAATGAAAACTATTTAGAATTGGAACCAAAGACATTATTTGGCAGAGGAAGAATGCAGGAAAGATGGTCAACTGGTTTACCTTCTTGTCATGCACAATTGAGTGACAAACATAAGGCAAAAGAAATCATCACACTTGTCTCGTCTGATACTGACTGCTGTAAGCACCTTTTATGAATGATTTCCCATCTCAATGCCTTAGCCATGGATGGGGTGGGAAGTTTCCAAATGGCTTTTCGAAGGAACAGTCTGCTAGTATGCTCGGGTCCTCAAAGCATGAGGTTTCCAATAGAGCATTTTTGTTTACTGGATTTAGTACTTCCATTTATATGAATTCATTCTTTCTTTTAAGTTGTTATCCCTTTCCTTTTTAAATGTTTATTTATTTATTTTTTTAATTGTCCTCTGCTTCATCAACTGCTCTTTAGTTTTTTGGGAAAGAGAAAAAAGAAAAACCACAAGCCCATGCTGTCTAGCTTCAAAATGAGTTTTGCTTAATTTATAGTTGTGAAAATTTTCCATACTTAGTTGAATGTCTTTGATCTGATTGTAATGATTCAGTGTCTAGGATTGTATTCTTAGATGAGTCTAAGGAAGATCGTTGATCTTAACCGGCAACTCTCTTTGCAGTTTTCAGTATGTATTGTACGTATGGGTAGTGCTCAACACCAGTCCCACTCACTGTCATTAAGAGCGCATAGAGATCCATTTCTGAAAATATAAGGGACCGGTGTTGAGCAATGACCGGACATGCAGCGGAGGAGCCAGACTCTTTTAGCATTGAGGTAGTCAAAGGAGTCAAGCCATTCAGTAGCACTACTTGCCATTGTTAGCAAGAGTACCTCCTTAATGCATGTATGGGGTCATGAACCTCTGAACTCTTTCTGACCTCTTTTTAATTAGGTTATGTTAAAGAAATAGCAAGGTACATGGCTGGCAAGAGTAATGGCATATCAAGGGTGAGAAAAGGCATGTGGTTTGTGTAATAACAGATATTGAGTGTATGCATCATGCTAGGTTTATTTATTTATTTGCAAACCCATCTTGTAAAGAGAGAGATTTATGAATCCTCAGCAAGCGAAAAAGGAGCTACAAAAGGAATGAGATCCTCTGGAAAAGAGGAAACCCATAGCCCTTGCCAAGGGTAAATCATTGCCCATTTAGCAAGATAATGGGTATGAACGTTCGAATCTCTATATACAAAGGAGAAATAACAGAAATCAAAGGAGCTCTAAATCTTCTTGAGATTCTTGACCACAACATAGATCTTCATTACCTTCAGTATGTCCTCATTAGCCAAAAAACAGACTAGTAGCTCGCAGTCTGAGTGAGCTACAATGGGATCTGGCTCAGACGTGGCGAGAGCTGGAGGATCCAGCCAGCCAAAACAGGGTTGGGGGGGGGGGGTTGGGGTTTGTGTTTGGTTATTTCATAGGGGGGCCACCTGTGAAATGACCCAAACACCCCTCATTTGGCTGGGCTGGATCCTCCAGCTCCCGCCATGGTTGGAGGAGAGCCAAATTTGCTACAATGCGCCAAAGACCAGCACTTTGGGCTCTGGCTCTCCTCCAGCTGTAGCGGGAGCTGGAGGGTAAAAAACAGGGGGGGGAGGGGCGCATTTGATTTCCACCTGTGAAATGACCAAAAACCCCCTTATTTTGCTGGGCTGGACCCCCCAGCTCCCACCACGGCCAGAGGAGAGCCAAATTGCTCCAACAAGCGAAGAGAAAGGGTGAAGATGGTCCATGTCAACACACCAGATATTTCCGGTCAACTAGGATCAGACTTCTCATGCCCATTGCCTTAGGTTTTGTAAAGAAAGTGGATTCTGAAAATAGGAGAAGGCAATCTAAACTGTTGTCTATGCTTGGTGAGGTAGAAGCTTTTTTGTTTTTAATCATGGTGGACTGCAGCTCCTAAGTTCATATCCAACATCTTTTCCACATTTTGGTTCACCATAGCTATCCATTTCCAAAAGTTGGATGTTTCCAAATCTCCCAACACCACATCTGCGTGTGTTGCAAAAACATTCTTCTTTCTATTCACCTTAAATTAGGCAAACCATGCTTGTTGGGCATGTGGGTGTTCGTGTAAAGCATCTTCCACTGTCTCTACACTCTCTCCATGACATGGTAGAGGTTTGAAATAATTCCTTTTCCTGTTTAAGGTTGACATGAATTGTAGTTTTGTTAACACATGCTTTCCAGAGAAATACCTGAAATATTCCAGATATGGAATCCATGGATCTTCCCATATAAGTGAAGAATCATACCATTGCCAATTACCCACATCAAGTGTTTTTGGAGTAGTTTCCAATCTTTCGTAATGCTTCGCAGGGCCCACGACAGCTGGCCCGCGGCTAATTGTTTCTTGCAAAAGATTACTCTTATCTCTTAACTAAGGATGCCCTAAAGGTTACTTGAGTTCACAGCACCAGATATCAAAGAGGTCATTCACTTTGAGCAGAGGATAAATAGGGATGGTGAGAATGTGTTGCCTTATAGAGTCCTCTAGATGTAAGGACACTTCCTTTTTGAACTCCATTAATTAGGGAAGAATCCTTTAGTTTTCAAAAATGCATATTCCCCCATTCCGTTAGTCTAGGACTAACAACGTTAAAAGTATGTGATGAAATGACAAAAATGTCCTTATAAGAGGGGGAAAAAAACCTGCAACTCATCTTCCCCAAACGATTTGGGGAAGATGAGTTACAGGTATGAACACCATTGGGTTTTTGAGGTTTTAGGCCTGGATTCACAAAACAAACCAAATCAATCCCACATTCCCTCAGTCTAACTTCCATCTATTGATTTTAAAATTAACCCGATAAGCAGAAACCCTCAAACATCAAGAGAAAACATCAAACACATCCAAAAAATAAAAAATAAAAAAAAATTATTCAACAGAGTAATGAAACTTAAGAATTGGAGACTAACCCAGAAGAATGGAGAACCCAAATATCGATATTTTGAGATCCATTCCTCTCTGTTCCCCTAACCACTGTCTCCAATTTTTCAAGTTTCACAGAAAATAAAGAAACCCAGAGAGGGAGGAGGAGGAATGCAATAGTTCAATTTATACACACACAGAGAGAGGAAAGAACACAGAAAAGTACTCTCCACGTCTTTCAACGACAAAGAACTCTCTACATATGGTACCCCCTATGGGCTTGCATCTCTCTCTCTCCTTGTCTTTCTTTTATTCTTTCTTTTCTGCTCTGCTTCTTTCAATGATCAATCAATTTTTTTGATGAGTCAAACTCTTTTGACTCCGTGTTTATAGATTGGAAACAAATCAAAATACCTAACAAAAAGGAGACTTTATCAGTGTTTCAGTAGAAACTAGGGTTTCTTGGACCTCTGTGACGACGATTTTGTCGACCTTCACGGCCAGTGTTTCTGGTTCGTTATTTGGATTTTCTTCGGGTACTGCAACTGCGTCCATGGTAGAGGGAGCTATGCCGGAGGCAGCCATGATCATACCTACAATTTTGCAGGTATGATCTGCTGCTTCTTATATTTTATCCTTTCCTTCGTCCTCCCAAATCTAAGGCTACAGATTTTTTTTTCTTGCAAAATTTGGAATCTAGGCCTAAAACCTAAAGAACCCGAAGAACCCAATAGTGTTCATACCTGCAACTCATCTTCCCCAAACGATTTGGAGAAGATGAGTTGCAGGCTTTTATTTTATTTTATTTTATTTTTTTTGTAAGAGCATTTTTGTCATTTCATCCCATACTTTTAACGTTGTTAATCCTAAATTAACGGAATGAGAGAATATATTAATTGTTAAGAACTTCAAAGGGGCACGCAATGTTTTTTAAAACTGTGAGATTTTTTTATAATTACGTCAAACTTCGGGGAGGTCCGTGGAAAAAATCGTTTTTTTAATGAGATGCAAACCATGGTTGTTGGGCAAGTGGGTATTCGTGTAAAGCTTCTTCCACTGTCTCTACACTCTATCCACGACATGGTAAAGGTTTGAAATAATACCTATTCCTGTTTCATGTTGACATGAATTGTAGTTTTGTTAACACATGCTTTCTAAAGAAATACCTGAAATATTCCAGATATGGAATCCATGGATCTTCCCATATAAGTGAAGAATCATATATACCATTGCCAATTACCCACATCAAGTGATTGTGGAGTAGTTTCCAATCTTTCATAATGCTTCGCAGGGCCCACGACGGCCAATCCGCGGCCAATTGTTGCTTGCAAAAGATTACTCTTATCTCTTAACTAGGATGCCCTAAAGGTTACTTGAGTTCATAACACCAGATATCAAAGAGGTCATGCACTTTGAGCAGAGGATAAATAGGGATGGTGAGAGTGTGTTGCCTTATATAATAACCAAAGTTTCATTCAATCTGATTATATGCTTTCCTCATATCAAGTTTAAAAGATGTCAAGTGCCCGTTGTCATTCTCCTTGTTCATCACATGATGAAATAATTCACGGGCTATCAACACATTTTCAGAAATATTTCTTCCTTCAGCAAAAGCAATTTGGTTCCAGGCTTTTGGGATGGCACAAAAATATTTTTCTACCTAATCTAATCACATCAACAAAGATTAATGGCTTTATGTCTCTTTTTGTATTGTAGTAGGTATGATTATATTATGTGCATCTCTCTCATTATGTAGGCTTTATCCTTAGCTCTTTTTTTTCTTTTTTTTTTTATAATTTTCTAATAATTTTTATTTATTATGAAATATTTCTAATAAATTTGAGGGAAAAAGAACACTGCCTGGTTGTGTTAGCCTAAGTCCAAACACAGACCCCTACAAAATAAAAAATCCCCCTGATTGATACTCCTACATGTGCTCCCATTGATGCAAAAGCCACGCGACCAGGCAACATTCCTTTTCCCTAAATTTTGTTGTTCATTAAACAATCAAAATCCATCTTAAGAGATGCTATTGACTTCAGGCCATTGTTCTATTTTTGGGGCTCATCATGACTCTCGAAGAAGTTATAATAGTAAAACATAGTTTCTCTTCATCAATGGTGATAAGAGAATCTCTTCATCTGCCCCTTCTAATTTAACCAAGAAAGTTATCTTACATCATTAGCAATGAGTGGTGGAACTTGATGATAAACTTAAAGTCCAATCATAAAATCACATCATCGTTGATTACGATGCTCAGGGTGAAGGAAAACTTTATCCGTAATAAGATTGATCAATGTCCAAATTCTTGAAGGAATTAGCAGCGTGAATGCACACCTGTTGAGTTGTGAAGTTTTGATGCAAGTATAGTAAAATAAGGAAAATATCTAATTAGCTCCCCGTAGTAGTGCAGGGGCCACGTAGCCTGACAACGATCTTCTATCCTTATAGGTGAGGTAGGAAAATCACAACTTCAGCAGGCTAACTCCCCACCAACCAAACATGGCCAAAGTGAACTTGTACTAATTATTGTGTACAGTGAGGATAAGGATTGGACTCTCATGTTCACATTATGGGGTTTTAATCTTTCCTTTTTATGATAATGGTTTCGTTTGCTTGCCGTTAAAGAAGTCTCATAAGTCATAATTCCATCTTCTATTATTAATTATCAGGCCGCCTCTCTGGTTAAGAAAGGATTATTCCTGCTTTCTTAGCTTAGAAGGAGTTCTAGTCAAACTGTTTTTACAATTTATAAAAATTTCAATCATGATCTATAAATTGTTTTTTTTTTTGTCTGTCTTTGGCATTATTTAGAAGAGAAAACAAAAATGAATTCAACAAAGCTTTTTCCTTTTCTCCCCTTAGAAAATATGTGGGTTTGGTTTAAAAGTAGAGAAATACATTAATTCTCAACGAACAAAGCAGCCAATCAAGAAGAGAGGGTCCAAAGAAGATAAATTCAAAAGTTGATTATAATAGATTATGCTCCCCCCTCTCCTCCAAACCAATATTATTTCATTTTTGACTTTTTCAAGTTTAAGGTTTTAATAGATGGACTCTGAGAGTGATCTCACTAAGCTTGATTTTTCTCCTTCATTAAAAAGTAAAAAAGAAAAAAAAAGAAAAAAAACACTTATTACAGGTTTTTTTTTATGGCCCACATATTTTTCTGGTTTGGTCGGTGACTCGGTGGTCCAACAATGGAATCAATGAACTATTTCAATTTTTTATTTTTATTTTTATTTTTTTTTGGTTTGGCACAGTTTTGGTTGGCAAAGTCAACTAACCATGAACCCCAAGTAACAAACCCACCTGAGTTATGATCCTTAATCACATCTAATTAAAACATTTGGTTTAGATACATAAGTAGTGGTTGAATGAGTCTATGAAGGCCCCCTTTGTGGGCCCATGTCATCCATATTGATTAAGAAAAAGGGAATTATTAGATTAGATTACCCAAAAATAGATTTCAGTTTACTAATTTCACTTAATGTTTTGTGTAATTAAAGCAGAGGGATTTATATGTTGCCTGTCTATATTGGTATATTACATGCCAAGCCAATAGCGGACAACGAAATAGTATATTTAATGAGAGAGAAAAGTGGTCCACATATTTGACGAGACAGACAGTAAGAGAGAAGTATACACTAACAACGTGTACTTCCTTTTTATTAAATTAAATTATTCAGATTTTATATATGTATTATTGGAATAGCTTATATAGTTGTCGTTCGTTCTACGCAAACCTTACTTGAATACATTTTTGCCTCCGACTATCATAAAGAAGATGAAAAAAAGGTCCGAAGGAGATGTTAATTGTGTGTGACAGTCATGCTATAATTCTCTCTTCTTCCCTCGAAATTGTTATGATCATCTGCCACACCTATGCTCATATGATTAATTAATCAAAACATTTTCAATCATTTTCATTGCGATGATCGAATAAAGGTGAGGGGATGTCGTAGAGTTGTCACTGTTTAGAATAAGGAAGAGGTTTTCACATGACTCCAATGTAAGAAAGAACATGCACGTTACACCAATGAAGGTTTAGAGAATAATATCATCCATATGGGGTCCACATGAGACCCACATGATCATAATTAAATAGGGAGTGTTTATGTGGGCTCCTCTCTCTATTATGTGAGAGGGATATATAGAAATCTGCACAAGGGCAGCGCATGCTTCCTTTTCTCCTAGAATAATTTGGTAATGTAGAACCAATTCTAAAATAATATGATAATTCTTCTTTCTATTAAATCCGAAGAAAAAAAAAAGTAGGATTTTTGGAACCAAGATAAAGGACTATGAAGTTCCTACATTGGTGAACAAACAAAACAATCTCTCTCCCCCCACCCCCCAAAAAAAAATTCTTACGGAACAAAACAAAGGACTGTGTTTTCCTTAAGCAAGGGTGAATGTGAATCATCTATTAACCGTGGAACTTTAGATCCATGCAAGAAGATATCGAGAGAATATTTTAAGAAATATACTAAAACCCTATAGGGTTTGTAAACCATATGATGATGTGATGAACCTTCACACCAAATGGTGAAAGAAAAATCTCTCTCAAATCAAAACAAAACACAAAACAATCCACAATTTTGTTGGATCACTGAAGGCAAAGAGGCCACTTGCATGGTGGACTAGTGGGTGTGTCATTTGGGAAAGAATCCAATGAACCTAAAAGCTAAAAATAGCCAAGGAGAGAGGTTCTATTTTTATCTGTGGACCCCAGTTTTTCAATTATAATTAATTAATCATTATCACTTCCTACATGTATAGTTTATATATATATATATATATATATATATATGTTAATTTATAAAGTCGGCAAGCTTCATGACAAAGGTTTATGAATTAAATAATTAAACAACTTAATGGGGTTTGGATGGTTTCAATCATATTTTCCATCTAAATCAATTTCATAGGTCCAACTCCCACACTCCCGGGGTTATCTTTTAGGGTTCTTAGGGTTCTTACAATAATTAATTAATTAATACTTCTTTTTTTTTCATTTTTAGCAATTTAGAAGGGATGGGGGGGGGGGGGGGAAATTATTGGAGTAGGGTTCCTTCCTACCTTTTTCCACACGCTTACTATAATTTTCTATGTGATAGCTTTGAAAGTGTTTAAAATTGGTGCATGTATCTTCCATCCTTTTCAATCAACTCTGTTTATTTTTTCAAATTCAAGTCAATCTAATGTTTCTCCATTCATTATATTGATTCAACATAAATAATTGAAAGATATAAATTTTTTTGAAGAATTAATGGTAGAATAGCTATTAATGACCTTTGAAAAACAAAGGAAAAATCCAATATATGATAGGTCATCTTGTTGAAATTAGTTGAGATTAGTTATAGAATTTGACTTTTGATCATCCAAATCACAGTTTTAGTTCGCACTATCGAATTTGATATCGGTCGATACTAATACAATATCGACATTTATCAGTTAGTATCAACTATCAGCCAGTATCAATCAGAATCAGCCAAAATTTTAAAAAAGACCATTTTTTGGTCGATACCAATGATACATATCGATATTATATCAGTATCAATCATGACCAATACCAATATAGATCAATAGCAAAACCGATCTGCTACCTGATACCCGAAATTTGATCTAAAGAGAAAATAAAACTCTATCTATCCAATGGTCGGAATGTCAAATCATCATAATTACGTGTTAAAAAAAAATTAATGAACATGACAAACATAGGATTGGACTCCTCTTCTTAGAGGGCATCCTCAATGAGTGGACACGCACCGAGATATATGCAGTGCAACCGAACGAGCCATTGGATGCCTCATTGGGCATTCATTGGGCGATGCCCTTCAAGGAGAGGAGCCGAATCCAGAAACATATCGCTACAACTGACATGTACAGACACATTTTCCAATACTAAAAGATCCTTTCATAAGGGCATGAAGCCAGGTAAACTTTGATGACACCTTTTTTATTTTTATTATTAAAAGAAAGGATAATATGCGGTCATATAGTAAGGTAGTATATGGTTTCAATGATGGTTATTGATTGGAATTAGTCAGCTCCATGGAAAAGTTTTGCACAGCCAACCATAGCTGTAACTGGTTATAAGCTTTATCACCACTTCCAATAATCATGTGCCTCAGTCTGGACCTTATAGAGTGGGCCCCATTTTGAATTATATAATTTAAAATATCCAAAAGATTAAGAATTGTCATTATAATCTTGTCTCTAATAATGTGTCAAGTTTAACCTAAAAATATAGGTTAAGAATTGGTATCAAATTGGTTGATACATTCGATCCATATCAAGGGGAGGCTAACTCAAGACCGGCCGTGGCAGAACCAGTTCGGTAACTCAAGAGGAATAGGACCCAAAATGTCACCTCAAAGGCCGAGTCTACCATGCAAGCCTGAGGGTCCAATCATGACGTCATCCGCAAGATCTACGTTAGTCTATCACTAAAAGGTCGCAACTGGATGTACACCAAAGATAGGACTATTCCAAAGAGGTATAAGTCTAACCAAACTCAACACGCGAAGAAGACGCTTAGGAAACCTCTTCCCTACTAGGACTCTACATCTCATGATGAACTATTCCAAGTACAACTCTAGTACTCTACTACGTGATGATCTACCCTACATAACACATTCATCACCGATGAGGACTCCACACCGCCATACTCAATTATAAATACTCAAGTATTCCAATCCATCATTCATCTTGAATTCCAGTAATTCATCTATTGCTAAGAGAGATCTAACTTAGGCATCGGAGAGTCCTAGGCTAGAACCACACCGGTTCTCCCTTGTCCATGACGTCCTTTTGCAGGTAGCGGCACTCGAAGGACCTACCGGAGATTTCCTGACGCAACAATTATCAGCCAACGCGTCAACATCGATACCAATGTAGATCGATCGTATATCAATAAATGACTATTATCGGATCAATGATACGGTACAGACAGTGAGTAAAATAATCGAAATCCATGCTGGTATTGGTAACTTTGAGGGTAAAAATGGCTGATAAAGACCAATATATATTAATATTGATATCGATTTTAAAATTGACCGATGCCCAATCCAATATAGTTAACTAAAATTGTAACGGTGAATGATTGCTTTTATCCACCAAATCCAATATTGTGATCAAGTGGTCATGGATTCGAATATGGAAAATGGAAATAGTCTCGTTGTGAAGCAAGGGTTAGGCTGCGTACATTATGACCCTCTCCAAATTCTTAGAGTAGCGAGAGTCTTGTGCACTGAGTATGCCCTTTATTACTTTCCCCTATATGTTGGAGGTGTGCAATCTAATTTTATTTTTTTTGTTATCATGTAGAAAAGAAGTTTAGAAAATGATGTGGACTGACCACATGTTTAAATTGAGACCAAGACTTAATGTATCATCTCATTTATAGGCAGTACCAAGTTTTCTTTAAATCATAGAAAGAAAAAATTGCCCGTGGCAATCAATACTTTGTCAATGAAGAATAAGAGTTCATTGATGGAATAAGAGTTTTATCGTATGGTCACATCATCAGTGGATTAAGGATTCTTCTTTTTCGATTGGTGAAGAAAAACTTTTACTCGATTAAAACTTAACATATAAGTAAGGAATAATGAATCACTTTAGATTCAAAATATCAGCTTTCACATGAATCACAATGTGACATTCTCCCATAAAATTTTGGTAAAAGACAAAACCTAAGAGATTATCTATCTATAGTAGTTCTTAAGTAAAATGGGACTGAGTTTAACATGAGTTTGTTTATATATTAAAGACTTTGATTGATTTAAATAGACCAACTCAGTAGTCTACGTGGCAAAAGAAAAGAAAAAAGTAGACAATAGTGCATAAAATTAAAGAGACATGGACTTTGGGATTGGAGAGATTTTATTCCTCCCCCCATCTCTATTAAATAAATTAATTAATTAATTAATTAAACATATATTATAAATTAATATCAACGAAATTGGATTGGAGGAAGAGAAGGCCGGGGGGTGAGCAGTTGGAAGTTGGGGATTTGTCTTGATAGAAGCTTTGAAGAAAGAGAGAAAGATTCCAATTTGAAATTACAGAGAGAGAGAGAGAGAGAGAGAGAGAGTTTAATAAAAATAGGTGACCAAAGCAACAGCAACAGCAGAGGAACCACCAGCTCTATTGTTGTTGTTGTTGTTTCCACTTCTTCTCTCTCTGAGTGGTCATTGCGTAGACGGAAAGTCACTCTAAAATTAGTGATTAGTCATAATCCCAAACCTTCAAAATTTCACACGCTCCCTTTTTCATCTTACTCTTCGGAGTCTTATCACTTCCACCTCTCCTTCTCCTTCATCCAATCATTCCCACCGACTTTTCTCTCTCTAAATTTAAGGAATATTATTTAATGGTGTGCGAAATGACCGTTACATCCATCAGAACTCCCTTGGAATGGATCAGGGTTACAGTGGTCATTTCGCACACTCCTATGTCAGGGTATAGGAGTGATGTGTTTGACATGACCGAATGGCGTTCTTTTTAATAATAACAAAATTTTTATGGGATTGAGTTTCCCTAGATGGATAAGGATTTTCCTATGTATTTCTCTCTCCTATTAAGGGATATGCCATTTTATAAGAGGGAGGAGAGATAGAGAATGTTTTTTCTCCTTAAAATTATAAGGTGAAGAGTTCTCTATAGAGGAGTGTACCGCTGATATCCAAACACGAAGGGAATGAAATGACTACCCCGTCTCCATGAAAGGTACAAATCCCAACCCCCATGATACCAACGCATTTGCTCTCATAGCCCCCATGCGTGCGTAGGGGCCACACTTTCCCCCAAATAACCCAAATTGTAATTAAATTGTGACGGAAAAGAGATCACTATCTAGTCGTGTAACATCTACATCAATGTGGAGGCCAATAAGAGGATGCGGAAGGGATCAACCTGAGTGAGAGGGGATTGAACGGTAAAATTATATAATCCTATGTCTAGAAGTAGGACCACACAACTAGTTATCTTTTTTCCCCTAAGAATAAGTTGGTAAGACATTCTTGGACTGATAATCATCGATCTAATTCCGTTGAATCTCGTTGAATATTTTATCTGAGGACTACGAGGTGATCTCTTACCCCGCCGGCCCGCCCCCACCCTCTCTCTCCTTCTCGCTGCCTCTTCATTCCTCTCCCCTCTCTCTCTCTCTCTCTCTCTCTCCTTTAAATCTCCCTCCCTCGCCTCTTTGCATCCATCTCACTCCGCTCTCTCTCTTCTCCTTCTGGACCTATATATCTCTCTTCCTATCTTCTTTCTCTTGTGTTATGTCTCTTTGCATTCCCTTGGTATTTTTTCGTTGGATCAGGATCCTCTCCAATGCACATCCGACGACTAGGAACACCCGGGCATATACCTCAACTCAAGTGTGTATGCAAATAGAGGGACTGGCACACTAGAGAGGACCTCTCTCCCTTTTTCTTTACTGGTTTTTGATTACCTTAATGTTTGGAAATAGACGACTAAGTTAGATTAATTAGATATCAAATCTATGATTATAATTTAAAACATTTGAAAGAATTGGCAACACGTACGTCTTGCCACCGCCCATCCTAAAAATATAATAATAAATAATAATAATAATAATAAACCTGTATAACAATAATAATTGAATAATCTAAACTAAATAAACATAAAAGGGAAGAACAATTGAACAAATCGACTACTACTACCACCTTTTTTTGTCCCCCATAGAAAATTTTTTTGGGTCCCCCATAGAGTTTAATAAGTAGTAATTAACAACCTTCTCCTCCTCAATCATAATCATAGTTAGCAAAAATAGGAATGGTAAAAAATCAAAATCTTACAGTACGGATTTTAATCGGTAAAAAATTACAAAAGGACGATCAAATAAACAGTAAAAAAAACAGAGAACGATAAAAAATGAAAAATGGACAGTATGAATTTTGAATAATTATATTTCAAAAAAACAGCACTACTCTCATATATATTGAGGAATTTTTTTTGGAAACATGTTTCTAATTTCGGTGTCCATGCATTGACCTTGTGTTGAAGGTGAAATCATGAAAAATGTAACTTTTCGATAGTCATCTTTACATCGGTGAAAGAATCAGGCCAATCAAAGTTCGGGAGAGAGAGAGAGATATGGTCAATTAAGTAAACCATTGTTCAACAAGTCCAAAGTCTTAAAAAAGGGAAACGTAGTTTAAACGCATTTATAACGAGAATGCTTGATGTTTGCCCTTTTTTTCCCATATGTTTAGGAAACATATGACAAAATGCGTTTTTGCTAACAAAGGTCATAACTCATAAAAGCCTCCTGCCTTGGATTTGGATCCTCTACGGGTTGGAGTTGAACGGTCATCGTGTTGCTCTCAATTCACAAGCCACCATATGGATTTGATGCCAATCCAATGGTTGGTAGACAACAACCTGACATTTTTTGAATTTTGAATTTTGAATTGAGTTCTCTACCAACCATTGAATTTGCATCAAATTCACATGACGGTCTGTGAGTTAAGCACAACACGATGGCTGCTCAACCCCAGGCCGAGGATCCAAATCTCCAATTGTTTGGCTCGTTTATCGTGTTCTCTCAACAACAACCCAAACCAACCCAACCCAACCTAACCAAACCCAACCAATGTTTGAAATTTCTTTCCCAATCTAATCCTCCACTTGTCTTTATTTTATTTAGCGGTGGGTCTCTTTTTTGAGATCCACTTGTCCATTCCTCAAAAATAACTACAACAACACCTCTCTCTCTCTCTAACTGAACCGTTGTCTCGTGTTTCAATAGTAATCTATTTATTTATTTTAATACCTCATGGTCTCTCTCTCTCTCAGAATCAAGAGAAGAAGAGAGATGTGTCGGCGACGTTTGGATTTTCTTTAAACAGGAGACAACGTGGTAGCCGACCCAATTCAAGGCTCAAGAAATGCATGCTTCCCTCACTACTACTTATCTGTATTTCACCATTTTTTAATCTCTCCCAATTCTCTCTCGTTCTCTTTTTATATATATATTTTATCTACTACCCACAAACCTCCAATTTTTCCACGGGTTGATTGATTGGATTTCGATTCATCACATAGATGAATCCATAAATGACTTCTTTTCCTTCAGTTTTTCCTCCACCACCCACACCCCTGCTCTGTTTTCTTCCTTGTTCTTCCTCTCCGTATGTATATTAGTATAGATACATGAAACTTCAAATTTTCCTCAATTAAAGGCTACCCATGTAATATCTTTGCTTCTTCTTTCTGGGTTTTGATTGAGAAGAGAGTTTTCTTCTCTTCTTCTGGTGTTTTTGGGTGAGATTGAAAACAGGGAAGAACAGAGTTTTGGATATGGAAGGTGGGTGTTTTACGACTTCAGAGTCTGCTTGTACTGCAACTTCGCGTAAAGGGCCGCAGAGAGAGAAGAAGCCTTACAGAGGTATAAGGATGAGAAAGTGGGGGAAGTGGGTAGCGGAAATCAGAGAACCAAACAAGAGATCAAGGATATGGCTTGGTTCTTACTCTACGCCCATGGCTGCTGCTCGTGCTTATGATACGGCTGTTTTCTATTTGAGGGGGCCTTCTGCTCGTCTCAATTTCCCAGAATTCTTAGTTGCAGAGGATGAGCTTCATGACATGTCTGCTGCGTCTATAAGGAAGAAAGCAACAGAGGTTGGAGCTAGAGTTGATGCCCTTGAGACTGGGTTGATCGGTTCCCAATTCAATTCTTGCAAGAAATCGTCAAACAAGAAGCCTGACTTGAACCAGAAACCAAATCCTGAGAGCTCTGATGAAGATTGAAGAGCAACCCAGCCCAACCCTGCCCTTTTTTTGAAACCTCTGTTTCTATATTTTTGTTTGTTAATAGGATGTAATCCAGATGGTTGACCAAGCATGAAACAGAGCTGTATCTGATCTAACCCTTAAGAAGGGAGAGAGAGAAAAAAAATCAACCAGAATTCAGAAAACTGTCACGGATATCAAAGAAAGAATCAGTTCCAATAGGAAGAAACAACATCAATCCTTTCCTCTCTGTATAGCTTTTCAAATCAGTTTTAAGGTTTTTCTATTTCTTCTTTTTCTTTTTTTGCTTTTTTTTTTTTTTTATGGGAATTCGTTTAATCTTTTATCTTCTTTCTGTGATTCTGTTAATGGGTTTTTTCAGTTGAGAAGAGGGAATAGATAGGAAACGAGAAAGGAAGAGATAAAAGGATAAGATTAGTTGGGTATTCTTTCTTCTTTCTGTTTAAAGCTGTTGCTTGTGGATGACCTGCTTGTGGACTCCAGAGAGAGAGAGAGAGGTATTTGTGTTTGTGGTCCTCCACCTAAAACAACAATCAAGATAATCAAAGAGAGAAAAGAGGGAGGAAAAGGTCAATATCACCGTCCCAGTCATGGATGAGTAAATATGGAGTTTTCAAGAAGGTCTCTTCTGCATTTATATCTGATGGACGCAACAAGCAAGCAATGTAACTTGTAATATTATGTCTTCTCTGACTTCCTCCACCGAAAGAAGGAAAGAAAAAGAGATATACTTTGTGGGTTTTATCAGTTCTTTATGATCAATCAATCTAAAGAAGTCTTACAATGTTACCAAATCCAATTAAATTGTACACATGACCAGAAACACTGAGTCTTCTTTTTCTTTGGGCGGTTGAGGGTTCTTTCCTACTTTTCTTTCTCACAACGAATCCAATTTAGGTGAAAGATTTTAAAAAAATAAAAAGAAAACCTGCTGCGGGTGAAAGATTTTAAAAAAATAGAGAGAAAACCTGCTGTGGCTGCATGAGTGCGCTAGTCCCAATCCCAACCAATTTTTGAAATTTCACTGTTCAGAGTTTTTTGGGGTGGTTGTGATGTTATTATTTGCTTTCTGTGGTGTCGGTTGGCAAGGAAGAAAGTTGGCCAACGTTTGGTATATTTAATCGTTTATGTGTCTTGCCAATGAGTGGCTTAAAGCTTTGCCCCACTGGTCCTAGGCACACGCACAATGCTCCTCCAATGTCCTCAAAATCTACTTTTGAAATCAAGTTCGGTATTTGTCTCAAGGGTTCGAAAGATAGCAATTTTGATGAACAGTAATACTTAGGGATTTAAAAGAATTCGAATCCGTCCAAAACTAATCGGATACGAATATGATAATCCCCCTATCCGATCGATTATTATCCGATTCGTTTAGCAATCCGACGGTAATAAAATATTTGAAGTATAACTCTCTGTTTGTTTATCCTTTTATGTTACCTCATTGGATTTTGTTATCTTATTGTTATAAATTTATAAGTTAAGATAATGTGATTCTTTTTCTAGATTTGCTATTGGTTTATACATATTGTTTTATGCAATGTGATACATGGAATTACATATCTATTAAAAAATCAAAAGTAAAAAACGTAAAAGAATAAAAGATTAAGAAAAGTAGAAGAAAGGATAATTACTGAACTCTTAAGTCTCAACCCTAAACCTCATCATAAAAATGATAAATATGTCAACACATAGTCGAAAAATCGTATTAAATCCATATTCACATCCATTTAGGAAAACCTATATTAAAAAAATCACTATCCAAAAATTATCCGAATCCGTCTGAAAACCGATGGGATATTATCCGAATCCGTCCGAATATAATAGGATACGAATATGATAATGCCACTACCCGACCGAATTCGATCCGTTTACATCCCTAGTAGTACTTCACAAACAGGGTTTAAAAAAACCGGGATCGGATCAACCGGCTTTTGGCCGGCCAATCCCCTTCTAAAAATAAATTAGGGTAATCCAAAGAATGAATTGATTGATACCGATCCTAATTCTGGGTTTTAAAACCAACAAAGGACCGACACTTCGTTCTAAATCAATGAACAGTAAAAAATCTGAATATAAATGACACAATGAGACTTCAGATTCAGAGCAAAGGACCCAGATGCTTTCACCAAAACCAAAAGGAATAAAAACAAGGGGAGCTGAAACTAAAAATGGCTGTTAAGGTGTGGTTGGCTAGGCAAAACAATGAAGACAAGGAGTCCACATTGATAGAGATAAGCAGAAGTACATCCCCCCCCATAATCACAATATATACCATTAGCAAAATTGGTAGACCCCGGGACCCCAGCTTAGTGACAATACATATCTTGTTTCTTCCACAAATGCTCCTCTAAACACTCTTAATGACGGTATGAATAGACATTTATGGAAGCAAATGAACACGTCACCACAAGCGAAGATCCGGGTTCATTTTTAATGTAAAAAGGCCAAGAACCGTAAGTGAAGCATTCTGTTTTAAGTTTTTAAACCAATTATAAACATTTGTAAAGCTCTACTTTAACAAGAAACCTTGGCCTATACCTCCCCAGAAAATTTGAACCCCACCTGTTCTACAAGATTGAAGCATAGACAGAATCATCATATCATACTACCACATAACAGATTATTTGGGCCAACCAAAGAAGCTTATTAATTAGAACCTCACAGCAATATGGACCATTTAAAAATGGCCTTTTGTGAACGTGACAGTTCCATAACACTACATGAGAAGCAAACCGCCAGCAAAGGTTTTCATGGTAAACAAACTCAAGTAAGAAAACTGTAAAGGAAATGTTGAGATACAATCAGTGATATTTATTCAAGCCCTCACTATCTAAAAGCACTAAGCATCTAAGATAAAGGATAAAGGTCCATCCCCCACCAACATACAGTGACTAATTTTGATAACCATTGACACCCTCCCTCTCTCCCTCTCTAATTTTGATAACAATTGACACCCTATCTCTCTCTCTCTCTCTCTCTCTAATAGATATAGAAAATCCCATAGAATATATATTAACTAAAGATTATTCACAGATAAAGAACCCTGCAATATATGTAAAGAGGTAAATAGTAGAAGAGCCATTGAACTGCCGTCTGTTAGAGTGCCTTACTTGGCCCAACAAATTCCTTTGGGAAAGCAACCCGGATGAAGGCCAGAGATTCTTCAGTAACCTGCCAGGGTGGTTCACCTCAAAATACCTTCCTAGCAAGGGGTTTATTCCGTCCTTTCACTGGCACGTTTTATCTGAAGGGCAGCTCTAACAACATTTCCTCGTGTAATAATTCCAATCTAGGGATTTTTTTTAGGGGGGGGGGGGTGTTTAAAAAATGAAAGCCATTCAGAAATTAGCAAAGAAATAGGGAAAACAATGTGTTCTTAATAAAAGCATTCAGGATGCCTCACCAGCTTGCCATCACTATCAACAACTGGAAGTCGACGGTACTTCGTTTCAAGTAACAATCTGACATGCAGAAACGAGAAAGAAATTAAGTTTCATGACTCCAAGTAAAATGATTACAGCTATTTGAAATCCAAACCACCATAGGGGGAAAATTTTATTGGGGTGATAATATGAGATGTGCCACCCTTGGGGGGCTGGTGGAGGGTGGGCACCATAAGTTGAAGAAAAGAACCTAGCAACATCTTCAAGGTTGGTAGTTTCACGAACAACAAGTGGGGCAGGTGTCATCACATCACCAATAACCTTCCCATTGGTCTTGCTGAGCAACTTTTGTAATGAGTTGAATGTCTGATAACAAGTACAAAGAATTAGAGATACCAGCAGTGGGTAACAAAAAATTCCAAGCCACAAATTCATAGATAGACTAACCCCAAATGAGACAGCATGTAGTGCACAGAAATAATGTGCAACAAAATATATCAGAGCCACATGAAGTTCAGAAATGCACCATTTGAAGGAAATCCCCATGTGGAATCTAAGACTATATAACCCATTTGAATAATTGCATCATTTAGATAAAGAAGATGAAGTTGCACAAATTCTCCATTGTGTAATCTCGTCTGCATGCAGATGCATTAAAGCAATTCATGGGTTGCCATGTAAGTGAGCAAAAAATACGTGGTTCTAAGTTTCCATAAGATTTTGAAGTACTCCATTAAATTAATGGTCCTGAGATATCGTGGACCCTTACATATCGCGGTAGTGGTATTGGTCTATGCCATATGATGGTAGTAGTGTTAGACTAGACTTGCGTATTAGGTGTTGGTGTAATTTGGTAATTACCATGTCTAGGTAGTTACCTATATTGTTTATGTTTCATTGCTCAATGTAATTCCTTTTTGGATTATATTTAGAGTATTATAAATAAAGCACAATGTACCAGAGATATATAACTCTCTGAATCTATCGCTGGTTCAGTTCCTTATCTTCTTCTCTAGTTTTCTGTTTCTCTCAAAGCTCTACAAGTTACATGGTAAAAGAGCTCTCATAAGTCAGGATTTCTTCATCTCGATTCTGGTTTGAGAGTCCCTTCTGGACTGTGGGATTGATTGCAGCAACCTACGCTGCCTACGGTGATTGAAGGCTCTAGTTACTGATTATATGAAGCATAACTAAGCTTTTATGTATCTGATATGTTTTCCATGGGGTTTTTCATCACTCCATCTCAGGTTCAAGATATTTAGAAGGTTGCAGCAAGTATGATCCGCAGATTCCTCCTTGCGGAAAGTATGTTCTGAAGTGTACATTATCTGCAATTACCCTACTATCAGCCAGCAATCTTATCTCAAACTTTGGGGTTTCATTACCTCTCATAGTAAGTTCCTCTGCCCTTAGTATTGGGCTGATCAGATGACTGATTTTTGGAGTTGAAGTTCTCTTATCATGACCTGAGGCACTCTGTTTTTGGAGTTTTATTTATAGCATTTTGTTCTAATCTACCCTACCGCCATATGTAAGGGTCCAATATGGGTCCACTATATCTCTAGGACCATTAATTTAACATACTCCATGCAATTTCCATATTTTTAAGCTTCAAAGTATATTTCAAACTATATAGCATACTCTAGAATTGTTTAACATCCACCCATCAGCCCTCATTTCAGTATCTTCAATTATTGGAAACAGTACAATTAATGATGTTAAAATTTTAATGTGTGAAAAACTAGTATGTAAACCAGTAGGCCTATTAGTTACATAATGCCACTACGTTCCAGTAGACACCCTTTTTGGGATAAGCCAATAAAGGACCAATACGTATGATATGATAGTGCAGCTTGCAACTTTAGTACATTGACCCACCCGAGTAGGTAGAGAGCCCACAGTGCAGCTGCAATCCACACCATTGTCATATCACACATACATTGGGAAAGCACTAACCTATTAAGAAAAGGAGAAAGGCCATTTATACTATACTAGGCCCAGTGCTCAATCCAGAAACCAGGTTAGTGATGGTTATAAAATGTCCTACCATTTCTTTCTCCCCAGATGCTCCACAAAGTTGACAGAAATAATTATTTCTACAATTAGTTACTTATTTCTAGAGAAAACATGACCTTTTCCAGCCAAATCTGGATGCCCTTTTGCAGTCATGAATTTTTCCTCTTTTTTTTTGTTGTTGGGGGGGGAGGGAAGGGGAGGGGGTTGTTTTGTATGATTTGTGAATGTGTCCATGTTATTTCGGAGATCCACATCTTGCTGCAAGCGAGTAGCACAGCCCCAACAAACACCCTTCCCAATCCCATGATACATGTTTGTTTGTTGTAGCGACATCAGTGCTTATCTTCTCTTTCAAGACTTCAAAGTCTTCATTGAAAATTTTGACAACTCTCCAAGATTTCCGTAGGAATGCAGAAGATTGCATTTTCAAAATCCTTAGAAAACCTGACATTTTCAAACAGAGAATGTCCCTAAAAGTAGAATCCAAAACCCTGAAGTGGGTTCCAAATCCATGTCCATGGTATCACTACTGAAAAGCTTACCACAAAAGAAAGCTAGCATCTTCTGAACAAATCCTCAAATCTATCATGAAATGGCACTTTCTAATTCTAGCAACTAAAAGTCTCCATGATATGGTGAATTCCCACTTTGCAACATTAATTATACACTTTATTCACAACAAAAAAAAGAACAAGAGATAATGCAGAACGATCAAAGGACCTGCTGGTGGTGGGTTATCTTTTAGTATAGAAGGAAAGAGACTGCTAGCAATGGAGCTACAAAGATAGGGAAGAAAGAGAATCGCAAGAATGAGGGGCAGGAGAAGTTGTAGGGAAGAAAGAGAGGAGAGAGAAGGGACAGAGGGAGAGGCAACAACCTCAGTATTAACTACATCAAACTAATTTTCCATTTCAAACTTCTATAAAATCGTGTAGGATTACAACCATATTTATCCATATTTATAAAGACCAAATAAACTGACTTTAGGACTCCTAAACCAAATAAAAAACCATCCCTTCAAGTTACCTAAACGAAAACTAACTTAAACTGATCAAATACTCGCTATAGAAGACTCAATCAACATAAACAACTGACTAACATTAAGACCTAAAATACTTGACTAAAAAGGACTCTTTCTAGACTAAACTAACTTACTTAACAGCGCATGTGACCCACACAATCATATCTATAATACTTAATCTCGTGACCCCAAATATGGGCTTATAAAAGAGGCCCATTATATTATAAACCCAAGGTTTGTAGAACCCAACCATGGGCAATAATAAGTCTTCTGAAATCTGGTTGGCCGAATTGGACAATCATATATAACTGCATCAAGAGATTACACATTTCTATACGTCGTTATGGCTCAATATATCATCTAGAGTAAGAGGCCTTAATTTTTTTTTCTTAAACACAGTTTAATTTCAATTCATTCGGATGGGTCTCTCAGATCAAAAGCTTAAGACTTCACAAGGATGATGTTATACATAGTGTTCCTCTTTGGGTTCATGCTATCCTACTAATGTGATACCACTTTTTGCATATTAGCAAACCTAATACCAGTACAAGCATTACAGATAGACTGATAGAGGTCTATGATGACTAGTGAGTGCTATGGATAACAACATCTCAGTATTTTCTTCAGGCATTCTTAAGAATTTTAATTCACTATAGGTTGCATGCTGCATCACTTTGCAGCTGGGAAAAATTAGAACCCAAACTTCTTTCACTTCCTTAGCAGAAGCATAAGGAACATAGAAATATCAAATGTGGATCATTTACGGTTAAGTTCTATTGAATTCTAATTAACAACAATAAATTAGCAAGCAGAAGGATAGTTCTTACGTACTTTCCAAGTGCTATCAACTTCAGGAAACATGCTTGTATCAGCTATTCCGCTACCTAAATGAAAAACATAGGCAAATAAGTAATAGTCTGGATTCACAACTAAAATAAAAGTTTCCGAGCACAATAGATCTCTCCTTTCCATGGATTGCTTCCAAAGCAACCAAACATATGTGACCAATGCTTAACCAAACGAAGGTTACAAATACTTCCAATCTCCTATTGTTTTTTTCTTACTTCACTGATTTACAGCATCAACAACATCAAATAAAGGCACCAATTTATCTCCTATCTTTTCTTCTTTTTTTCTCTCCTCCCCCCCCCCCCCCCACACCCCCCACGCCTCACCCCTCACCCCTCACCCCTCACCCCTCTTTCTTTTTATGAATCATTCTATCTCCTTTACTCTCCCATTATGAACAAATGAAAATGGTTTATTAACAACTCTTCAATTTGAAATGGAAACACAAAGTGTGAATCAGTTGTAAGCAAGAACCAACCTTTATGGTATTCTATGAAACGGGCAACCATATCAAGGACAAACACCTTAAATGACAATAATTTGTCTCCAGTTCATCATCTAGATCTAAGAATAGAAGGCACAAGTGCCCCATGTCTGTTTCAGATTAATTACCACAATATTCTTGCTGAATTTTCCTTTAGTTGTCTGAGGAAATCTGTCAAGAGGAGCAGTTACATTTTCATCACCATACAATATGGCTCCACTTGTATGCAAGTGTCTTTGTGGTAAAACAAAAATTAGGAACAACTATTTATGCTCATTATTGTTATAGATAGGGATTCTAGTTGATAATTAGCATGCATGTACTCCTATTTTTCAGGAAAAAAAGACGTAGTTCAGAATGACATTTGTCAACTTCGTGAAAACAAGAGCATTATAATACTAGTCCTCAATTGAGCACTTATCCATGCTCTAGTGCTAAGGGATCTCTAGGCATAATTTAGGGCTAACTTTCCTGGGAAAAAAAAAAAAAAAGAACTATTATAATATCAGAAATTAGTTAATCAGACCAAAGGTAGAAGAAGAAGAGAAGGAATCTACGCAATTTCAATGGAGGAAGGGACCTGCGGTAGAACTGAATGTTCTATCGCAGGTCAGCCAAGGATATATTAATCACACAATAAGAAAATACTGTTAGGACAGAACTGCCCCTACATAAACCGACACAATGAAAGACTTAAATAAACAAAGGGAAAAGATTTCCTCATCTCAAGAATGAGAGATCTAATCCACATCAACTCCGCAGTGGTATGGGCCATAGCTCTATACTCTGCTTCAGCACTAGATCTGGCAACAGTGGTCAATTTCTTGCTTTGCCATGTAACCAGATTTCCTCCAACGAACGTACAATAACCTATAGTAGATCAACGGTCACTAGCCAAACCTACCCAATCTGCATCTGAGTAGGCAACAAGCTCCATACGTTTATTTGGGCGATAAATCAGCCCCTTCTTGGGGGCTCCCTTCAAGTACCGAAGAATCCAAATGGCTGCATCCCAATGAGACTTACATGGGGATTGCATGAACTGGCTGAGAACCCCAACAGCATAAGATATATCTGGTCTAGTGACAGTCAAATATAACAACTTTCCAATTAAGCTTCTGTAGGAGTGAATGTCCTTAAGACTCTCACCATCATCAGAGCCAAACTTGTGAAACTTGTGAAACTTGTGATTAGGATCTATAGGAATATCAACTAGTTTTGCACCAAACATACCAGTTTCAATCAAGAGGTCTAACACATACTTTCTTTGGGACAGGCTGATTCCCTTGTTACTTCTGATAACCTCAATCCCAAGGAAGTAGTGAGGCTGGCCCAAATCTTTAGTCTGAAAATGTTGCTGCAAATAATTTTTCACCTCCTTGATCGCACTCTCATCATTCCTTGGCACAATGATGTCATCAACATAAACAACAAGAACAACCAATTTCTGTCCTTGGCGGCAAACAAATACAGAATGGTCTGAGAAGCACTGAGAAAAACCAAAACCAGTCACAATGGAACTAAACTTCTCGAATCATGCTCTGGGAGACTGTTTCAGCCCATAAATGGCCTTGTGCAATCTACACACACGTCCACTAGTCTCCCCCTGAGCAACATACCCAGGAGGTTGCTCCATATAGACCTCTTCGAGTAAGTCACCATAAAGAAAAGCATTTTTACTGTCCAACTGGTACAAGGGCCAATCACAATTTACAGCCATAGAAATAATGAGGCGAACAGAATTCAGCCTAGCCACAGGAGATAAAGTCTCAAAATAATCAATACCATAGGTCTAAGTGTATCCCTTAGCAACAAAGTGGGCTTTTAGCCTCTCAATAGACCCATCAGAATGATACTTAATAGTGTACACCCACCAACACTTTACCAGGTCTTTACCAGGAGGTAAAACCACCAACTCCCATGTATGGCGAGTCAATAAGGCATCCATTTCCACATCCATGGATTGCTTCCAAGCAGGGATAGCAAGAGCCTCAGTAAGTGAACAAGGAAGTAGCAAGGCTAAGATAACAGGATGGGAGATGAGACACAGAAACAAATTGCTCAATGGGATAGGCAACTAAAGATTTTTGAGTACATGAGCGTTTACCTTTCTGAGTGGCAATAGGTAAGTCATCAGGATACCGGATCAACTGTAAGTCAGGAAGAGCAGGTAAGCAAGGATCTCCACCAAAGGCTGAGGACAGTACAGGAAGCGATGTAGATGGACCAGTATTATATGTACGGACCTGCCCAATATGCCTCCTGCGCCGATACACCTGTAGTGGAGAAGTGGATGTGGGGACAACAGTAGGAACGGGAGGAGGGTCAAACACCACTAACGGATCACTAGGTACGAAAAGTTGATCAGAAAAATAAAATGTACCTTCAAAGAAGGTTACATCCGCACTAACAAATTGCCTTCGAGTCAGAGGGTCATAACACCTATACCCCTTTTGAGTCCGAGAATAACCCAAAAATATGCACTTGGTTAACTGAGGGTCCAATTTATCACCAGGAAAATGAAGGTTAGGAACAAAACAGACACACCCAAAAACTCCAGGAGGCAAGCTGAAAATCGAAACACCAGGGAATAAAATCGAAAACGGAGATTTATCGGCAAGGACAGACGAAGGCATACGGTTAATCAAAAAACAAGCAGTAAGAACTGCATCAGACCAAAAATGTTTGGGCACTTGCATATGCAGCATGAGTACCCAGGCAACCTCAAAGTAAATGACTATTTTTCCATTCCGCTACCCCATTTTGTTGAGTATAGGAACAACTAGTTTGATGAATCATTCCGTTAGCAACACAAAAAAAAAGATATCTCAGTTTGTACAAATTCCAACGCATTATCAGACCGAAAAATCTTAATAAAAGTATTAAATTGGGTCTTTATTTCATTGCAAAAACTTTGAAATACATGTAAAAATTCAGACCGGTCCTTCAAAAGATACAATCATGTAGTTCGAGAATTGTCATCCACAAAAGTGACAAAATACCGAAAACCATGTCTATTACTTGCACGACAAGGACCCCACACATCACTATGTACTAAAGAAAATAAGGATGTACTACAGGGCATAGAACGAGATGGATAAGTAGCACGATGATGCTTACCCAACTCGTAGCCCTCACACTCTAACCTATCTAAAGACTTAAACTGTGGAAATAAAATCTTTAATCTAGACAAAGACAAATGTCCTAGACTGCAGTGCCATCGAAAAGGGGACTCTCTACCAACAGTAATAGCGACCGCTGAAGCAAATGGAGCAGCACCATTCAGATAAGATAGTCCATCTTTCTCACACCCTCCACCAATCGTCTTCCTCGTGTGAAGATCCTGAAAAATACAGTGAGAAGGGAATAAAGTTACTGAGCAGTTCAAATTTTTAGTAAGTTGACTAACGGAAAGAAGACTTAATGGAAATTGGGGAACATGTAATACAGAGGAAAGAGAAAGGGTTAGAATTAAGACAAATAGTGCCATGCCCAGTAACAGGAGTGGTGGAACCATTGGCCACAATAACAACAGGAGTGTGAAAGTTAGATGAAGTAGACCTAAAAATGGAAGGCTTACCAATCATGTGAGCAGAAGCCCCCGAATCTATGATCCAGGGTGTGGAAGTAGTGGAAAAGAAGGCAGCAGGTGTACCTGTATGGGCCAATGTGGCAGCGGAGGTGGATGAACCAGAAGTGGAAGTGGATGTCTCAAGACTCTTGATACGGCGCATCAACCGCTGCATCTCATCACGAAGGTTAGTGGATGCATATCCCACGGCTGAACCAGATTTAGTGTCGCTAGGTGTAACAAAATCATAACCATCTTCAAGAGCCGCATGATTAGCCAAGTTTTGAGCCCATTCAGGCTTCCCATGCTTGGACCAGCAAGTATCAACAGTATGATTAGTCTTCCCACAATAAGTACACAGCCGGGCAGCCTTGTCAATATGCTGTCCACCAAAACCACAACCACCAAATCCTCGTCCTCCCCCTGAACCATGGCCTCCAGTAGTAGTAAAAGTAGAATTTTCCTCGGGAGTGGTGTCAGGTTTGGAACTAGGGGAAACAATGCACTGCAGCCTAGAGTAGGTGTCATTCAAAATAGGGACAGATTCACCAACAAGTAGATGCCCTTTGACATTCTTCAAACTAGGATTCAAACCAGCCAAGAACTTGGATACAAAAAACTCATTTCTTTGGGTCTTCAACTTCTCAATATCAATAGTAAGCAGCTGGAACATATTTAATTCTTCCATCATGCCCTTGAAAGTACTGTAATACTCGCGAAGAGATTTGTCTGATTGCTAAAATTGGAATAACTTCTCATAGAGGTCAAAGATACGTGTCATACTCTTCTCTTGAGAGTACGTCTCCTTTAGGTCACCCAAACTCCCTTGGTAATGGTGTGGAACATGACATTGGCAGCAATATCTGGCTCCATGCTGTTCCATAACCAAATCAAGATAATAGCATTCTCCTTCATCCAGGTACTGTAATCCTTAGAATCTGTTGGGAGGAGGATCAGAAGTGATGTAGCTAAGTTTGTCCTTAGCTATAATGTAGACACGGACAGCTTGTGCCCAAAGCAAATAGTTGGAATTACCCTTCAATTTAATGGAAGTGATCTGAACATTAACAGTATCATGGGGAGTCTTTGAATCAGCCATAGTAGAACCCTCACTTCAAGAATCGATAATGGGGACAAGCTAAGCCAAGGGGCAGCAATCGACTTGGAAGAAACAGAATGGAATAGCAGCAATAAACCAACCTTCAAAGGATGAAAAAAGAGTGCAATCGGCAGCAAAGAAGCCAGCCAACCAGTAGTAACCAACCAGCAACACACAACCAGAGGCAGCTAGCCAACAAGAAAAAGTCGATGTCAAGGCTTTCAAATATGCAGCAAAAATAGTGCACTGCAGTAGCAATCGACCATAATAAATAGTTCAAAAAAAACACACAGCTTCAACAACCAGCTTCCCACATGAGATCGATAGGTGTCAAGGTTTTCTCTGGAGATCGATTCTTCCAACATTGATTGTGGTTGATGTAAACATCCAATCAGCAACTAGTAGCAGGTAGATAGTAATAAAATCACTCCATTAATTATTGATAGGAGTGGAATTAAACCATAGTGGAAGCAGCTATGGGTGGCTGCACACCACAAGGGGAAATCAAGAAGGAGAGATCAGCAGAAAATCAAGGGGAAACTCCAATCTGATTAAGAGTGCTCCGATACCATGTTATAATATCAGAAATTAGTTAATCAGACCAGAGGTAGAAGAAGAAGAAGAGATGGAATCCACGCAAATCCCAATGGAGGAAGGGACCTGCGGTAGAACTGAATGTTCTGTCGCAGGTCAGCCAAGGATATATTAATAACACAATAAGAAAATACTGTTAGGACAGAACTGCCCCTACATAAACCGACACAATGAAAGACTAAAATAAACAAAGAGAAAAGACATATCTGCCCCTATAAACACATATTTCAACAAAAACTAATATACATTCAAACATGGGCTATGAAAAAATAAAGATTCAAGTCAAGAAAGGTAGCATTAAGTTGAAAGTTTCCCACATCAACTTGTATTAAAGACTTCAATGAAGAGTTACTGTTACTCAAAAAGAATTTCAATGATGTGGTCCAGGAGTAAGATTTTCCTCTGCTTAATAGAAATGACCAGGTCGGTTATAGCTTTGAAATTTGGAAACCTGATATGGAGTCCAGTGCTAGCAAGTCATAATCCGAAACTACACCAACCTGCAATTGAAAAAAATCTCTGATTAATGTGTTGAAATAAGACAAGGTAATGGACTTTGGTTAGAAACACAGACAAATGACTAGAGATCCCTGAAGAAGGTTATAAATTTATTGATGCAAGAAAATAGAAAACCTGAATGCCAAATAAGAAAGCCCATATTTACTAATCAGCCGGTTTTTTCTTTTCTATAAACTATATACATCAAAGTCGACCAGAATAACTGGTCAGTGCAATCTGTCAATCCAGTTAGAAAACCAAGTAGACCCAGAAAACTGGATGATGTTTAGTCAATTCAAACATTAAATATATGGAAACTGTTTGATCCCTGTCTATGCTGATAAGCTAGAAGCTCATTCTTTGAAAGCACTGTTGTTATGTGAACTTCATTGCCATCAAAAGCTCTGGACAACCAGGATGTGATCCAGAATCGATCAGATCGGATGGCTATGATGGGCCTACAAGTAATGGGATGGGCCCAACGATGGGAGAGAGAAACGAGAGGGAGGAATAAGAAAGAAAAGAGAGAAAATCCCTTACCAAAGAAAAGGAGAGAGAAAAACTTCAGCCATCGCTGACAATAAACCAAATCAATTCATTCAATTTCACTGTGGGGGGCTTTGATTACATTCTTTATATAGAAACTAAAATAAAATATCCTAGATTGAATCAACTACTAAGACTTTGCTAACCAGACAATTAAGTAGGAGACTAACATTCCTACACTAACTTAAAGACTAACAACTTAGGATAAGATTGATCCCTACAATATCCACTAAAAAAATAAGAATTTTCGTGCACCCACTTACAACCCCACTTTTGGGACTTATATTTCAGCCCATTACAAAAATAAACACTAAAAATTTGTGAATACCGGATCAAACTAAGAGGGGGGTGAATCAGTTCCCTTAATTTTGACGACTTCTGCAAATCACACAGTCGCTTACAATCTCACTTTGCACCATCAGAATGTGGCCAGGTCTACCAAGACTGTAAACCCACTCTGCAAAACAGGGATTAGTCTCCAACAACTAACAGAAGACAGAGACACGATATACGTGGTTCACCTCACAGTATGTGAAGGCTACGTCCATGGAGCAATAACCCTCGGGGTTTCGTAAATACCCAACACTCAACTCCAGTACAATTAGCCGCCCCAACGGCTAGGACACCCCTTACCCTGCTTCAACCTCTCACCTCAGTGAGAGCAAGGACTTCAATCCACAATACAAAACGGCCTCAAACTTACAATCAATCAACCCAATTAACAGATTTCAATCACAAACCCAACCCATAACAAGAATAGAAAAATAAACCTAGAACATAGAAGCAATGGTTTGTGAACATGTTTACCTTCTCAAAGCTGAACTCCCAACTCCAAATGAATGATGTGAGATCTTCAATAGAACGTATCAAGCACTCGAATTCATCACCAATAACCAAACCGATGGTCTTTGTCGATTTCCTTCGCGCCTATGCTTTCAAATCACGCCGGAATGGTAGAAGATGACTTTCCTCATTTTTTCTTCTTCTCTAGGGCTCCAGATGCATTTTTTGTCCTCCCAAGAGAATATATATATAATATCCAAAAAGATTCCCTCCGGACCAATAAGAAGGAAGCAAAAAACGCATGCCCAATACACCCTACTGACCAACTGATGACTGCAACTGCCAAATCCTTGTTGCCACCAATGACAACACTGCACTGCCACCACTACATGCGCCAAGAGCACTAACAAAACTAATGCCCAACCAAAACTTATACCAAAACCTGGCCCAAATTTAAACCAAGTCTTAAATCGGATCTGCATTATGATGGGGGACTCTGAATTTGCACTTGGTGCTTCATACTTATAACATTGCTACCAACAGAAATTACTAGCGCAGATGCTTTGCTACTTGGGCTGAAACCACATACTAGAGTCCATACAGGCATAACCTAAAGCTATGTCAAGCTTGTTAAGCATGCTTGGGTGGTAACTGAAAACGGTGGTTGTACCTAACATGAAGAATAGATGGTTGCACAAGTACAGTAGCATGAGAACTTCTACCGTAATCTCTATCTTCACTGCTATAATTGCAAACTACTTCCCCGTGTTTCTGGCTGCATTGGTTTGATTTTCTCATTCTATATAATTAACACTGCTTTGTGCAACAGTTAGTCAGTTAGTGCAGCAACAGTGGAAGGAAGAGGATGTTTCATCATACTTATCATGTTATACCTCCCTTCTTCTAGACTTGTGATTTTCTGAATGAAGCATTTCTTTTCTTTTGTAGCAGTCCTCAACAAGTTTCTAATGAAGGATGGAGGCAGACAAATATGAGCTGATTACTTTCTTATGCAAGGAGAAGCAGATGATACATAACCGTCGCATAGAAAAAAGCCACACAGGGTACTTATCACACACACACACAACAGAGAGAGAGAGAGAGAGAGAGAGAGAGAGAGAGAGAGAACCAAAATTCTGAAATGTGGGCAATTTTATTAGCTGGAAGTTGCTACTGGAGAAAATAGTAAACCTTATTACTGCTGCACAAATGCCAGATCCACACAATTTCTGGTTTCACTCAATTCAGTAAGTCTGTCACTTTCTCTGGTATCCTCAAAATGATGCCAATAATTCTAACATGCATAGCCAACCTCCCCCCCCCCCCCCCCAACCAAACACTCACACACACACACAAAACAGATATTGCTGAGTGTACGATTTAGTACCCACTTGTATGTTCTCCCAGGCCAGAAAGGGTCATCACTGATAAGCTATCCCACTTGTACAGTTCTTTGCTATCCCAAGGACCTCCCTCCCTCTTCCATACTGGGAAGCCATGCAGTTGAGAGAAAGAGACAGGGATCAGCTAAATGCTTGAACAATGGACAATCTTATTTAGCTGGAAGTTGCTATTGGAGAATTAAAAAAAGTGTACCCATTGCACAAGGCTCCTGTCACTGCAGGGTTTGGGGAGGGTCATAATGTACACAGCCTTAACCCCCTGGTTCGCGGAGAGGCTGTTTCCCGACTCGAACCCACAACCACTAGGTCGCAATGGAGCAACCTTACCATTGGCCAAGGTCCGCTATTGGAGAATTACTATACCCTATTCCCAATGCACAAATACAAGAACCACATGATTTTTTTGGCATCACTTCCTCTGGTTTTCTGAGAACAAAGGATTGTCCTGGATCTACACCAAGGTATTGACGGTGATTCTAAAATATCGTAGAACAAAGGATCCAATTTGATAGAATGCAATAGAAAGAAAGACGAGAAACTGGTTAACTACTCCTAACGGTCAAAGCAAGGCCTTTCATTTTAAATTAAATAAATTCAGAATACATCAAATCTCCCCAGGTAGGATTTGAACCAACAACCAAGACAGTGATGAATTGGATAAAAACAGCATCTGGTTTTGGGACTGATGATCACTGAACACCCATTCGGTGCTAGAAACCAACCCCCCCACACACACCCCACTCCACAACAAAAAAAATGTACAACTCCCACTGTTTCATCACGCAAGTTCCTAGAAGCATACTTCCACAGTCCATGGCATAGAGCAACATATTGAGTACCCAGGATATTAAGATTTCAGGATCATGAAAATCAAGTACACCTGACATATACCTAAATATCCAAAAAATTGTCTAAAACAAGCACATCCAAGCTTGCTGCAATTAGTGTCATTGCCATACGGAACATAATTGTCAACATGTCAAAATTCCATGATAGAATTTTGCATCAGTTCTCTCTCCTAGAAGAAGGACATTCTTATATTGAAGGATTGCTGCCCACTGGAAAAGTAACTTTCTACTTTTCGCACAACGCTTTACAAATAACTGAAGTGTGTATGGCAGTTCAATATTAAAGAGTAACGCCCAATTCATTTAGCAGCAGTCCAAATTTTAAAAAACTCCCGACAAAACTAAGTTTGAATGTCAATTACTTATCAAAAATCTTAAATCCCCCTAGGGAAGGGCACTAAATTTAAGCAGAGGTTGAAATATCACTGTTCACACCATACCAATAAGATTCAATGCAGTTAAAATTCCTAGTCCACATGCATATATTAGTTGGGCATATGGATGGAATATTGTTTAAAGATAGCATATGAACTACATACCAATTTCCAGTCATCATCAATCACAGGAAAACCCGTAATCCTGTTCTCAACAAGAGCCTCCAATGCTGTTGACCGAAAGATTGAACATAAGAATATGAAAGAATTGTAGTAGAGTTGATGACATAAGATCGAGGTATCACAATACCTTCATCAACTGTTGTGTTAGCCTTTACGACATGTAAATCCTCTTTTCTGGTCATAAAATCACCTACTGTATATACTCCATTTCTTGGCTGTAGGTCAACATGCAAGGGAAATAAGCAAAAATATGAGTTGGACAATGAGGCAACACAAAATAAAGATGGAAGGTAAGTGAACAGTGCCTCCACACAAAAGCATTCACAACCCAACTAATTAAACATCTTATTGGATGGCCTAAATTTATGTTGATAATGGGAAAGGTTCTCCAAGTGGGTCACTTGCAGAAGCTTCTCCAAGTGGATCAAGAAGAATCTGCAATGTGGCAGCCTAGTTGGCACAGTTCTTTTTTTTTTTTTTTTTTTGAGAAACAAATTTTTGAAGGAAGAAAAGAGGGAAAACAAGAAGAAGCAAAGCCTAGAGCACCATCCAATGTCTCAAACAACTAGGTAACAGCTAAAATCAGGGTTTTATTGTGAACCAAACAAAAGTAAGAAGTTTTAGGTCAACTTCTATTCTACTTCGACCAAATGTTGATGAAAGTATACTTCTACTTGATCAACTATTCAGCATACCCGTAGCTGTCCTACATCATAACGCCTATGAGAAATCAATTCATAAAAATAAAATTATAAATATAGCTAAGGGAGTCCAAGGCAACACATCAGGAAAGAAAAAGAAAAAAAAAAGGGTCCGTATACAAGGAGCTTAGAATGGCGCACGCATTGTAAAGAATAATGATCAAGTCGAATAGCTGAACACGGTGAAGCTAGACATTATTGTATGGTATAATGCGACTCTGTTCCTAACAGAACTCAAGAACTCAAGGGACCAGCTTCAGTTGAGATGTTACATTAAGTTCAACATAATCAATAACATAGCTAAATGGAGTAACAGAGAGAGTTAGCTCAATTATGCAAGCTTAAAATTGATGAATTTGAAGTTTAAACCCTTTCACTCGCTAGAAAATAGAGAATTCGATAAATTAACAAGCAGTGCCAATTGATAAGTCGACATACCGGCACTAAATTGGTCATCAAAACGCTGTTTCCAGAAGTAGCACAGGGCTTGCGAAGGTGAGCAGAGCGGTCGTAGGCATATTGGCGACGAGAGAGGGAAGTAGTAAGAGAAGGAGGGCGAAGGCATGGCGAAGATAGGAGGCAAGGTAGATGATGACGAAGGGTCGAAAAGGATGCGGAAGCAGAGCAGAGCGGGGCAACAACGAGAGCTTCGGAGAGAAGAATTGCGGAATCCATGTGAGGCTGCTCTGCTCTTCTCTGCTTTCGCTCGCTGGTTTCCTACAGACCCTTTTGCGGAGAGATCGATTGGATAGATAGACAGGGAGGAACAGTAACTCCCAGCTTGGACTCTTTGAAGACTTGAACCGACTTTATCTTTGTCCGAAAAACATCCATTTAATTAGAGATTTAATTATTGCATTGAGACTTGAGATTGCGTTAAAAACCCACTCACAGGTCTGGTGCATGGTTTTCAAAACCTGGATCGGAATATCGGATCGAAAACCTGCCCTGTTCTGATTTGATCCGGTTTAATTCAATTTTGACAAAAATAATAAATAAATGAAGGAAAAAAAAAAAACCATTGAAGAGCGTGTAAGATTACCACCCAACCCATCCGTCTATATGCCCCTACACACTTATTGGCCTCCACGCTGGTGTTGGGGCTATAAGACCAAGCAGGGATCTCTTGCCCAATAAATGGGGAAGTGTTTCTTGTGGGAAGTTTGGCCATGTGCGTGTGTGTGTGGGAGCACGGAAGAGTCAACCAGGGCATCATTTCGCATTTGGAGGGGGGGGGGAATCATTTCTCCCCCATGTGTCTAGGCACAAGCACCACACTCCTCCACAAAAACCATTTTCCTTAAATAAATATCGAACTTACAAAAAAATAAAAGGAAGAGAGGGTTGCTAGGCCATGTACCCCTACGCCAACGAGAGGCCAATGGGAGCAGGTGCACAGGCATCTAACAGGGGTGGGTCCACAAGGGCGGGGTGGTCATTTCACCTTCCTGTATTTGGGTGCAAGGGCCATGTGACCTGGCAGCGATCCTAAGCAAAAAATAATAATATAAAATAGGGGGTTCTCTGCCTGGTAGCTTGTACCTTACACCAGCACAAGGGTCAATTACAGCGTGCAAGAGTATCAATATGGATGGGATTATTGTCTTTCATGAGGGCGGGGAGGGGGGACAACCATTATTTTGCCCTGGGTTGTGTATGGGCATGGAGTCTACGCTACCCAATAGTGTTCTTTTTCCCTAATAATAAAATAAAAAACAAGAGAAAAAAATCCATGCTTGGTTGCACCCTCTACGCTCTCACAAAGCACCATGAAATAACGCCCTTGCCCCCTGGATGGATATCGAGGTGTTCTCTCCCATCGGCCCAGATGCTGGTGTAGAGATCATGCGACCAAGCAAAAATCTCTTGCCCAAAAACAATGAACCAAACCATCAGTATTGTTAAAACCGTCCAATTCGAGCAGGGCAGTCTAAGGGTGTCAAAATGAAACCGAAACCGAATACCGAATCGGAACCGACCGTTTACGATCGAACCAAATCGGATCACAAAAAAATGGTGCGATTCTGATTTCACATGTTCTCTATCTGGTTCGGTTCAGTTCAAAACCGGATAACCGTCGGTTAACCGTCAATTTTGAACCGGATAGAACCGGATAGAATCCAAGAGTCCATAACTGTCTAATCCTCTTCTCTTTTACGTTTTACCCTAATTGACTAATCCCTTTACCTTTTACTCTTTAGGTTTTAGTAGTTAGTTACATACTCACCAATTAACACGGCTACGAAATCGTCTTTACGTCGTCGGCCACCTCTCCTCAACGTTGAGTCGTTCACTTCACTTTGTCTTTTTCACGGTCTCATCTCTTAGAGTGGTTTCAAAGTTGCAGTGGAGTTCCATAGTAATTATTTATTCTTTACTTTTGCAAAATCGATGATATATTCTGATTTGTCTATGAAATTGGTTAATTGAATTAAAGGGTACAAAGGTGGAAGGTTGAGTATTAATTATAAGGTTTTGTTAGTGATATTCTGATTTATCAATTATATTCTAATTTGTTTATGAAATATATAATTTCTCTCACATAACAAGGAAATGGATGATAGAATTAAAGGATACAAAGTTGAAACCAGATGTGAACTGGTATGACAAACCGCATTTAAACCGGATGTTAGCCATATAATAAAAATCGAATAGAAACCACGAAAATCGCACCGCATATAAAACGATTTTGATTTTGGGTGATTCTTATCCGGTGAGGTTTTGATTTCTAGCTTGCAAAAAGTGCACCGAACCGGAACCGCACCGTATAATCAAAACCGCACCGTTTGACACCCTTAGGGCAGTCTTGAGTATGGCTGGACCAAAAGGGGCGGTTCCGGTTTTTCAGTTAGACCCCCGGTTCAATCTGGATTTCAAAACTATGACATATTTGTGTCAATATCATCATTATAGTACTTTAGATGAGTAATACAATACTTAATTAATACTATGATTCCGGCAACTTTACTACTACGTACCCTTAAATGGATTTGTTTGTTGTGAGGCTTTTGTCTCCTACTAGTCGAGGTGAAATTGAATTTTGTAAATTGATTATTGATAATTACTTTTTAAAGCTGATTTGTTTAGATTATCTGCTATTCATATCAACTTAATAATTAGAGATTCATTAAAAAAAACTTAATAAAAAAAGGGGTAAGAGATCTGTACTTGATCGCATGGTCTCTACACAAGCGTCTGGGCTAATGGGTGAGCACACCTGGGTATCTACCCAGGGGCATAGACATCATCTCACAGTGCCTGTGAGAGAGCGTAAGAAACACCACCAAGTAGAGATCTTTTTTCCTTTATTTAATTAACAACTTTACCACCAAACGATTAGAAAGATACCCAAAATTAGAGAGACGAGAATAACAAATATTCATAGATTGAAGATTGATTTGGCAACATCAGCAGTATACAAAGAGACCATCAAACCTACATTCCATTGACCTCCCCTCATTAATTCATACACAAATTGGAATCGATTAGTCATCTGATACAATGAGGAACATTGTAATCTTCAAGGCCAGGAACCCAAGGCTCATCTCAAATAAAAAAGTAGAGAATGTTGCATAACCCTACAACAAATCATCTGTTTTAATAGTGGAAGAACATGACAATTTTTTTTTTGTTTTTTTGGTAACGGGAAGAACATGACAAATGACAATGACCTAATTAGGTAAAGAGTCAACGAAATAGGAAAGTTCTATAGGATTGTATGACCGACTATGAAGTATGGGGCAGAATGTTGGACAATTAAGAAGTGTCATATTGAAAAGCTTTGTGTAGCAGACCGTTAAGATGGATGTGTGGGAAAACTAAGAAGGATAAAGTAAGGAATGAGCACATTAGAGCTGACTTGGATGTTGTCCCGATCAATGACAAGCTCTGAAAGAGACGTTTGAGGTGGTATGGTCACGTTCAACAAAGGCCTGGAGACGTCCTACTAATTAGGAGTAATATGATCACAATTAAAAGAGCAAAAAGAGGGGCAGGCTTAAAATGACCATATGAGAAGTTGTGAGGAATGACTTGCATAGTATAGGCCTTATACCAAATATGACCTCGGATAGAACCTATTGGAGGGCAAGGATCCATGTAGTAGACCCCATTTAGCATTGATGACCCAGACTTGCTGGGTTGTACCTCTTTCCTCTTACTTTCATCTTTCTTATTTCATTTGTCAGTGTATGTTTTCATTTCTTTTCTCGGTGTTCTTCTTTCTTGTTGTTTAGACCTCAGTTCTACCTATTTTGTTTGTTTGGATCCATGTAACCGACCCCATTAAGTTGGAATAACGCTGCGTTTGTTGTTATTTTGTAAGAAAATATTTTGCTTTAAGAATCTGGGTCCATAGCACTTGTGATTGGGTAACTAAGCAGTCTCCAAGCTAACTTCACCAGTAAAACCTTATCATGGACAAAAAAAAAGAAAAAACTAGATCGAAAACCCAATCCTCTCAAACGCTTAGGCAAACATTAAGATTTCCAAGATACATTATACCAATGCCTAGAACCATAAAGCCTTCTTCAATATCATCACAAAGTGCCTATAAATTCACGAAGATGAAAACCTTTAGAGATGGAACTTCATAATCTTGTGCTTTTTGCTATAACTTCATGTTGCCCTAATATTATTAAGTACGACCCACCCTAAATGCTTCCATCTGCTTTCTTTTTCTTGCTTATGAATATTTAGGACCGAGGCTCTGAAATGTTTGAAGTGACAAGAATGGAAATTTAATTTAAACCAAATAAAATAAAAATGTTTTCTGATTATCAATAATAATTGATTATATATTTAATTTAATTTACTAAGTATAGTAATCAAAATTTACTTTATTTTCAACCAAATTACTTGGATTTGAATAGAAAAATATGATAGGACTAAGAAATGTATTTGAAGATTTTATTTATCATATTTCACAACTTATTTAGTTAGTTACACAACAATTATTAAAGAAATTTCAATTTTCCTTGTGTGCATTTGAATTGTTGGGATCTACTTATCTCAATTCTCACATGTTTCCATTCTACAAGAAAGTTTTCTACATTTAACCCAAATCAAAATCCAACTAAAATTATTCAAATTGTTCTTATTCCGGAAATAGTTTCTATGAAAGCAAGGGTAAGGCTGTGTATATTATGACCCTCTCCAGACCCGCAGTGGTGGGAGCCTCATGCAATGGATACTTTCCTAAGATTGGTTTGATTTTGAATCAAACACAATTTAGTTCAAGCCGTCTACCTAATTCAAAATTGAAAATAAGAGAAAGCCCATCACTTTTGATTTCAAATGGAAAATGGAAACCAAAATGAAGAAGACATAAGAAGCAGCACTAGCAACCCATCATTTTTAATTTGTATAACCCCCACCCCTCCTCCCAACCAAAAATTAAAAAAAAAATTTGTTGTGCATTCAACCATTGGATGGGCGTGATCATGTATAATACACGACTTCTCATCTTCATCCAACGGTTGAAGGCATAGTCGTGCATCATGCATGATTGTGTACGAAACCTTTTATCTATAATTTTTTTGTAAAAATCAAAGAAAATAAAGCCTAAAAGCTGGATACAAGCAAAATTTGAGACACCACAAAGCCTTAGACAAGGCAAAAAGGTGAAGAAAAACAAGAACCAAATGGTCAACACACAGTTAAGTTTCTCATTCCTTGGAAGGAAGGTAGGAGGGGAAAATCTTAGGTGGTGACTCCATCCCGTATAGACACCATGGTCATCTAAATCATCATCTTTTCTGGTGCGCGCGCTTCGAAGATTCCTTAGTATCATGCAAAAGGTAGATTGAAGAAGGAGGAGGCTGCCAATCAGGAATGCAAAGGAAAGGAGGTTCCAAGATTGGATCCGCGATGACATCCCTTAGCATGGACTCCGAAAGCCCCTCCAAAGAAGCGACAGATGATCTAGCAGCCTCAGAACTCACTTTACATTGGGGGGTCATTCCAGATTCAGGAGGGGAAAGCGCGTTAATAAAGTCTCCCTCACACACAACATCTAGGCTCACATCAGAGCAGACCCTAAAGTCCGAGGACTTCTTATTTTTCTTCTTATTCTTGGCAGATGCCGAATATGAATTCTCTAGGGCTGTGTTTGGTATGTATTCTTAGACGATAAAAACAACTATTTTTATCATTCGAGAAGGTGAAATCGATGCAGCCTAGCTAACCTAGGAATGTAGATTTTGTCAACAATGTAAATCAAAATGAGAATTCACATGGTCTAAGCACTACTATGCATTCCAGGCTAGGGTTCAATCTATAGACTCCAAGCCCAGCCCAATCACATGGGCCACAAAGATAGGCCCAACCCAGATATAAAGCAAGGCTAGGCTGCCATTGCATCCCCAAACATCATGATTAAAACTTTGGAATTTTGCAGAAAAGGGGTAGAGGAATTTGCACGATTTCAAATCATCTAAATCAACCAATCAAGAGTTGTATATTTTACTTTTTCATTTCATTCAAACAAACAGTCAAAAGAGACATGGTGGTGGTGGGGTCCATGAAGAAGACGGATCAACGTTCCACAATTGAGGTTGTCATCATTCGTGGACATTATAATTCCTCTACTATATATAGAATAAGCTTTGCAGGGAACACCTTTGATCATCACAGCTAGGGAAATTGAGGTGGTTATTAGTCCATGTTATAATCCATTAATTTGTCACCTAATGCTTAAATTCTACTAAGAATCACTAAAGTGAGATCCTCCTTGTTGGGTCTTTCTCACATGTGCTCCCACGTGGAAAGGAGGTTGTTAGGTTTTACGTGGAAACAATCGATCCTACATCAGATGTGAATAACTCGATGTGAAGACTTATAAGGATTATTACAATAATCTTCTTTTTTCGTTAAAAGATTCTTTGTATTAAGAGAAGAATAAAAAAAGTATTCACACCCTGAAAAGAGAACAGGAAACCAAAAACAGAAACCAGAAGCAAGATCAAAATTCCCAACTATGGCATAGCCATCAATAGGAGAAGACGACCCGTCGTACAAAGAAAACTAATAACATGTCCGAAAACAGGATCTTCCCATAGTGTCTACCTCCAACTCACTAATTATAGGAGGAGGAAATTAAAGGTTGTAAGACAAAAGAGATACTACTCTTCGCTGAAGATTTTGATAAATAATCCGCAATCAAATTAGCTTCTCTATAACAATGAAAGATTTTTCACTCAATGGACGTCAAAAAAAAATTGAAGAAAGATCCAATCTTTACGCACACACCAAGGGATAGAATTGGAATAAACTGATGTCATTATTGCCATTTCGCATTCCTCCCACAAATGTTGAATTCCCAAATCTTTAGCAAACTTGAGACCGCAAGTCAAGACTAAGAATAAATTGTACCCAAATCCAAACACTTCCACCAATATGAGATATATTACAAGTTATTGAGCACTTCTAGTTAGTGTGTACCAAAACAAGCACCCGGGGGGGGTAAAGTAATCCATGCATGCAGTGTTCACGAGAGAGTTAAGAGCAATATTGATGCTATAGTTGTACGAATTTGAATCAGCTATCCATATAAGGACGGGTGGAGGCAGATCTGACCCCTCCACGGAGCGTGATTGACAGAATTTTAAACCCCTACAAGATGGTACTCATTAGAGCTGGAGAGATGACATTACTCTCTTGGTTTTTCCTCTATGAATGAGGCATGCAAAATTGTCCTGCATCAAAAGTTTCAAGAGAATAATAATATGAAGTCACCTGCCGTGTCCTTGGCAGCAAGAACGAGGGTGGGGCGAGAAGGATTAAGAGAGTTAGTAGGGTCACCAATCCCAATGATAAGAGTTTATCAATTAATATGGATATGGTTGTAATCAGTTCTTTGTATAAAATTTGAAATCGTAAAACTTTGAAAGTTTAAAATTATGAATCCTAAAGTAACGGAAACGGTCTCTTTACAAAAGCAAGGGTAAGGTTACGTACATTATGACCCTCTTCGGATCTTATAGTGGTGGGAGTCTCGTGCACTAGATACGTCTTGTTCTTAAAGAACTAAGACCTATAAAAACCTAAGAAACCAAAAACCATCATATCCAAGTATACAAGAAAGAATTGTGTTTCGATTGCTCCATCCATTGAGGCGGGTTCAAATGCATGTGTGGGAGGTATCGAAAAGGTAATTTAGGGATACACTAAAACTCTATAGGAATTTATGAACCCTAAAATGATGACTGATAGTTCACCGGGCGTAGAGAAAAATTTTGTCAAAAAACTAAAACTTCTAACTTCTCTATTTTTCTGCTTTTTATTTGTTTTTGTTAGACTGCCTTTTTGTTATAAGCCTTTAGCGCCTTGTGCTCTTGCTATCTTCCTCTTCTTCTTCAATAAAATCTTTTTCACCCCTTCTTCCCTACATATAAGGACAGGAAGCTCCTTTCAACCTTATTGTGAAACTGAAGCCCATTTAAAACTTAGGGGAGAAAACCCTTGTTCTAGTCGTTGTTCAATCATAAGCTTTTCTCATTGGGGTTTTAACCTGTTAGACCTCATTCACTACAATCATTTAGGTTTCACAACTTTCACACCATGCCCTTGTTCGGAGTTCAGTTCATCTCCCCAACGTGGTAACCTCCCCACCCAATTTCACATCATCTATGGATCTAGGTACCACATCTCATGGATGGTGTGGGGAGCCTAACATGATCATCCTTCTACGTCTTCCATTATTACCAACAGAATGGAATAAATATTTCTATGCAAGATGGAAGTGACCTGGCCTCTTTCGATAATAAAAAAAAAGCACCCAATACACGAGGCTCCCACCACTATGGGGTCTAGGAAGGGTCATTACGTATGCAGCCCTACCCTTGTATTTGCAGAGAGGCTGTTTCCAAAGACCTCTTTCGATAATCCTTCATCTAATCCAATATATCGGGTTATCAAATCATTATCCATGTTGCCAAACAAGGAATGAACATAAAGATTTCCAAGTGAAGACCTGATGGAGACCTTTTACCCTATTTTTGTGTATGAATCACCAAATTTGTTGATAGTAAGAAACAACCCATATAGTGGTGGAGGATAAAGTAGCTAAAGGTTCAAGGGCATGATTACAGCCTACCTCAAAAATCATCCCCCCCATAACCCCTTCACCTGTAAGCTTGTACCTTTATGTCAAGGGCCCTTAGAGAATCCACCTAAACTATATTTATCCTTTTCGTTCTTGACTAATAGTAATGAATGAAGTTATGGGGGTATCCAAAACATGGACCCGTACCTAACCCTATTATTGGTTCTATAATTGATTAGGTCCCCAAAGTTGGACCCAGACTCCATCCACTGACCAGGGTTAGGTCCATCAGGGAAACATGTACTACATTAAAAAGGTCATTTATCAAATTTGAAAGTTTAAATTGTGTATCCTAAACTGCTGAGACACCTATAAAAGACTATGAAACCTAAAACCACCATAACCTAGAAGGGTAATGTTATGTGGATGAGATGTATGAAGTTTTAAGTAGGGTTATGTAATTAATTATTAGGAGTTGAGATAGTTAGGGTGGTGATCGAAGAAGTTATTAGGAGTTGGGATAGTTACAGTGGTGATGGAAGAAGCTATTAGGAGTTATTAAATAGATCGTGGGATTATGGAATTGTTCAGTTAAATTGTACTACTTATTTAAAGAAGGCCAACGTAGTAGAAGATAATCTTGAAATCCAAAATTTGTCTCTTAAGAGATGAATGAGGTAGGCTTCTTCACCAAAGCCAAGACTTTAGGCTTCGTCAGTAAAGCAAAAAATATTCCCTATTTTCTCTTTTATTTCTTCTATCTTCATCTCTATTTTCTCTCCACCCATATTTGTGCACTCATCATCAGGTATCAGAACTCCAACATGGTGTCACCGGTGGATTCCCTACATTTTCTCTTTTTAGAAACGAGGCCATAGGAGGATAACAAGACCAATTTTAAGAGGATGGATTATTATGTGCTTTAGATGTGTGAAGTTGTAAATAGGGTTATGTAAGTAATTATTAGGAGTTGGGATAGTTACGGTGGTGATGGAAGAAATTATTAGAAGTTGTCTAGTAGATTGTGGGCTTATGGAGTTGTTCAGTTAAATTGTACTACTTATTTAAAGAAGGCCAACGTAATAGAAGATAATCTTGAAATACGAAATTTATCTCTTAAGAGATGAGGTAGATTTCTTCACCAAAACCAAGACGTCAAGTCGATAAAGCAAATAATATTCCCTATTTTTTGTCTTATATCTTCTATCTTCATTTTGTTATTTTCTCTCCACCCATATTTGTGCATGCATCAGATAATCTGCTCGGTATATCCAAGAAACTAAACTTTTAACTTCTCTATTTTTCTGCTCTTGATTTGTTTTTGCTAGGCTGCCTTTGCGCTCCTGCTATCTTTTTCTTCTTCAATAAAAACTTTTTCACCCCTATTGTAAAAAAATGTGAACTTAAAAGAATGCATAAAAAAATGGAAATTGCAAACAATCACACAATACACACAATAATCTCCATAGTTTAGAAAGATTGCTTACGTCCATTATGAGATGAGATCTGCTTCATTATCAATGGAGAATAGGGTTACAGTCACTTGTACTCACACTTCTCTCAGATTAAATTACAGAGAAAGAATCTCGTTACATAGGTACACTTTACGAAAGTACCCATATAGGAATATTACAAGTGAGATTACTGCAAATTGGTTACAAGGGATTACAAGATACACCTATCTAATGATGTTAGAAAGAATAGCCTCTTAATGGCCCTTCGGAATCAGCACAATACTGCAAGCGACGGGATACAAGACATTGTACCCTCCCCCCAACACACACACACACAACACCTACTTTCCTGTATATAACCACTGGAATTGAAACTCCTTTCAACCTTATTGTGAAATTAGAGACCATTTAAAACTTAAGGGAGAAAACCTTTGTTCCAATTGGTGTTAAATTTTAAGCCTTTCTCCTTGGATTTTAACCTGTCAGACCTCCTTCATTCCTTTCTAATTCATTTCGGTTCATTACCATCAGAATAGAAATAAAGCTTTCCAAATGAAGCCCTGATGAAAAGAAGGTCTTACACTATTTTGTCTATGAATCACCATATTTGTATTAGGAAATAGAATGGATAGCAACAAGATTCAACCTCTATGGTGGTGGAAGATAAAGTAGCTAAAGATTCAAGGACATGATTACAACCTACATAAGGCCATACCCCATTCACCTGAAAGCTTCTACTTTATGTTAAGGGCCCCTTAGAGAATCCACCTAAACTATATTTAACTTATTCTCTTGACTAATATTTAAGATATAAAATAAGCATAATTTTTTTTACTAAATCACTGACTTTAAAAACATTATATATATATATATATATCCTTGAAATTTGAAATTTCCCAAATACTAATGAAGCTATAGGTATCTAACCCTATTATTGATTCTATAATTGGTAAGGTTCCTAGAGTTGGACCCATAGACTGCACTGACCAGAGTTAGGTGCTTCTGCCAAAATGGATTGAAGCCATTGGTTTTGCAGAATCTGAACTTAAATTACTAAATTACTTTAGTGATATGATGAGAGATCTTACTTCAGCCATGCATGATCACTATCATCATCGACTGTGTGTGTGTATATATATATATATATATTATTATAAGAGAGTCAGCATGATACAATTAATGTTGGGGAATGGAAAAGAGAAAATGCGGGTTTATAGGGCAGCGGCCTCCTAAAAAGATAGACGAAGAAGAGAGTTTTGATTAATTCTTGATGCCTTTTGCAATCGATTCCCTTACGGACCGCCTTATCCCTGTTCGAGCACCTTGCTCGAGTGGGGGTAAAGCGATCATTTATCGATTTACTGTGTCTTGGCAGTAGGGTCTTGTCGGACAGCTCGACAGTAGAGGATTCAAATTGATCCCCTTACACTATATAAAATCATATCTAACAACTAAGTACCCATCTACCCTTAACAACTAATAGAATACCCCTAAAGCCTATGATCGTATCAGTAGATCCTAACATACTAACTAATGGAATGCCACATCAGCTGATCCTATGATCGACACTATACTGATCATAACACAGCATCAACAAATTGAAGGACAAGTCTATTTGTCTCTCCAAAGAAATTTGAATCCATTAACTTTTTTCTCTTTTGTTGTAGTGTTGTTTTAGAGACCCTTAGACTTTGAGAAGAGTCAAAATATTTAACTGCAAGTCTGTGCAGAAGAGAGGAAAGGAAAGGAAAGATGGTTCTCCTTTTTTGAAGGGTTTTTTGTTTCTTTCTCTTTAGTGCTCTCCCTTCAGGTTTAGGTGTTCAAAGACTGTCATCCATTAAACCCAACAAAACCCTTTACGTGCAAACACTTTGTGCCCACTTTCTTTTGCACGACTAGACAATGTCTTATTTACCATCCGATCATGCTCGTGACCCCATTTTCTCTTTCCTTTCCTTTCTTCCTCTCTTGTAACTTTTCAGGAAAAGAAAATGAAACTGGAAAAAGAAAAACTATTTCCAAAAACCAAAGTCTTTGATTCTTTGATGTAGAGATAAAGAAAGATTGCAGGTCCCAAAATGGAGAATAAATATCGAAATCAGTAATGATGATGTCTCCTATTCTGTTCTATTAACTCACTTTGTTTTGGCATGAATTAAGAGATGTCTATCTATCTATCTATCACAGCTGGTGATGGTGTGTCACCGATCGATCCTTTTCCATGAGTTTCCAAGCTAAAAAGGTTTCCAATAGAATGAAAACGCGAGGATGAAATAAAGTTGATCATGGGGGAAGAAAGTAGTTGACTACACCCTCGTGTGTGATCTTTATGGAACATGGGGGTGAAATGACAGCCTTGCCCCCCTCCCCCCCCCCCCCCCCAATGAAATGTAAAATGACCTCCTTGTTGATGTTTCTACGTGCGTTCCTGGCTATTGCCCCCATGCAGGTATATATAGGAGCCATACTCATGGATTGAGAACACTTCGCCTATTTTGATTGAAGTTTTTCTAACAACCAGGGCAGGATACACTAGCACCTCTATTTCTATCACTCTCTTTTTCACAACAAAAGACCTTACTACCCTCTAATTTATAGTATCATTTTGTCCTACCTCATTGGTGTGTTCCTCTATGTCACTTGCGCTAAGAAGCAACCTTCTCATATCTCAATTAAAAGGGAGAATGTTAGGAACATTGTCCGTGTGCATTAATAGTGGGTGGCAGAAAGATAGGTGGTTCGTGAAGTGAATTGGGTGAAAGTGCAGAAAGAGAGGGATTCGAATCCTCAGTGAACAAAACCTTACATAGCAATCACGGGTAAGGTCTCTGATTTTTTTTTGGTTAAAAGGAGCTTATATTAGAAGAAAATAAATAGCTTACAATCGGTAATATGTCATTCCATTAGCATCATTCCTTACTATAGTGGAAAGAGCTTCTGGTTTAAGCTGTACCAGTGAAAAGAATAGAAGAAGCATCTGAGTCCTTCATGCATGCTCCACTTGGCTCAGGAGGATATCGCTCAGTTGGTAGCATAAAAGATATGGTGTCGGTTTAGCCTTGTACTGGACCAAAACCATTTCAGCCTGATCAAAACTGATCCAACTGATGGATTGACACCTTTAAATAAAATTAGGGAATGAGAACACCACCTGGTCACGTCAGACACGCCACCCCTACGCCTTGATATAGGGGCACGCAAAATGACTGTCACATCCCCTAAAACCTCAAAAATGATCAGAAGTGTGGCGATCAATTTGCACAACCGGGTGGCTTTCATTCTCCCATAAAATTATCATGCTAAATTGATGATTTTCATTATTATTGGCTATTTTTTACATGTGGCATTTAATTAGTGGACATTTGATTAATTCTCGAATTTCAAGAATATGTTGACCATAGCATTTCCTAATGCATCCGACCAAATTCACATAATGTTTTTCAATAATGCTTCAAAAAATAGGGGAATATTTTTTTATTCTTTTTGTTAAAAAGGGCAATACCACTCAGATGTGTCTTCAAGAAGTGTCCTCGGACACAACAATTCAGGCAATAGTCAGTGTTGCCTTGAGGAGAAATTGCCTAACCCCTTGCAATAATAGGTCATGCATTCATCCGGAAGAGGACCCCACCAGTTCAACGGTTAAAGCCAAATTTTTTTATGGAAAAAAGTTCTCTGTCTGGGGGGAGCGTTGCCTACGTCAGCACTCCATGAGTCTATCTCTCTTCTTTCCATTTGAAAAGACATCTCTATCCCTTGGTTTTGAGGAGGACAGAGATAGACACATGGAAGTGCTGGCGTAGACCACACTCCCGGACAGAAAACTACTTCCTTTTTTCTATATAGTAAGGTATAAAAAATTTGGGAAAAAAAACTCTGTTCGAGAGTGTGGCCTACATTAGCATTCTCATGAGTTTATCGCTCTCCTTCCCGTATGAAAAGACATCTCTGCCTCCTTGTTTTGAGGAGGAGACAGATAGAAAAATGGGAATGCTGGTGTAGGCCACTCTTCTGGACAGAAAACTGCTACCCAAAAAATTATTAGGGACAAGACTCGTATAGGGGAGATTCCCCCCCCCCCCAATCAAGCTTGTCTTATAGCTAGGGAGGTCTTTGGTCATTTCATATGCCCATCCAACAGTACTCAATGCATGCGATGCATGAAATCCGTTGCTAGAATTATTTAAGGCAATTGTTTTTCTTCAAAGTAGATGAAGAGAACACTATTGAAGGTCGAGAGTTTTTTTCTTCACAGTTGCCAAAATGGGGTGGGAGGAATCAGCTATCAAATCAGGTTGTGGTTCCTGAAATGGTGCAAATTAATCTCCACCACAGGATAGTTTTATGCCACATTTCGCGCAGCGAAGATGATATTGCCGGGTATCGACAGATTAAAGAATTGGAGAGGATTTTTATCCATTGAGGGTCGGGAGTTTTTTTCTTCACTGTTCCCAAAATCCTATCCAAGTACAATGATAATCTTAGAGAAAAGACCTCTTCTTAATGGGTGAAGAAAATTTGATTCATTATTTAAGGAAAAGGTTGGCGCATGCCGCCAGGGTGCCCAGCATGTTTCATCTTCTCTTCTCTCTTTGGGAAATGACTCTCTTGCCCTCTTATGATAAATTCAACAACAAAAAAAAAAACCCTTATAAAATGCGAGCCACAATGTAAATAGGGGTGAATGAACAAGACCAATAGCATATAGCAACATGCGTAAGAGAAAACATTCCATAATTGTAGGCACCGAATACATATTTTCTCCTCCTTTTGTTGCATCACGCATGCATCAAATGGGTAGCTTTGAATGTGATTTAAGTCTAAGGATGACTTTATAGAGAAAAAAAAATAAAATAAAATAAAAATAAAAGAGCAAAATATATATATGATCAGCCATAAATGTACTAGGTTAATCAAAAAATATATCATTTGGTATGTATGATGGGTTCCAATTTTATGAATAAGTAGACCTCAAAATCCATTGATTGCATGTCAAGTTTCAATCCAAATAGAATATGACAAGTAACAAACAGAACTTTTAAAATGCAAGACTAATTAATACATGAGGGAGCATATGGTTGAATTTGTATATTTTGAAAGGGGTGTTGTTCTCTGTGCTACAGCGCAGGATGCGTCCAAGCTCATGGGGGTGGGTGCAATGACCACCCTGCCCCCTGAGTGCCAAGCCCATGTGCCTGGGCGTAACCTGCGCTGGGGCACAGAGAACATTCTACCATTTTGAAAATTGACAAGTAATATATAGAGACCATTCACATTCTATCCACCTATCAGAATCATTACATCATTTTTATGTGTGGTTAAATCATATGATCATTAAGATAAGCTTATTTATCATGGACCTTGAATTGGTAATTTTCCCAAAAAAAGCAAGGATATCTCCAATCCTATTTTTTAGGATATTGAACCCATGATTCACCATTGACCCCAAAAGAGATCCTTGCTCCTATTTGCACCCCCTCCCCCCACCTTGGATACTACTATAATATTGTTGTCCCTAAAATGTTGGTTTAGTCTTAGCTTTGAATGTTCCATCCAAGTAAAGAGAAAGAAAGAGCTCGAGTTACCATGGATGTAATCATATAGTCATAGTCTCATATCATCAAAGCCTCAGAGGAGAAAGTGAATCTAACTTCTCTCAGGTTCCCTATCCGATCAGGTTCGTAGGTTCTTCTCATAGGGGACCGGTCCAAACACACTGCCCGAGTGGGGTGAGGTCATCATTTCCGTCCTCCCTATCCGAGGAACTTACGAACCTGACAGGGCAAGGAACCTGAGAGGAGAAAAATTCGGAGAAAGTACCCTCCACGCTGCCAAGGGTAATATATATTTTTTGGGCAATTATTTTCTGCCTGCGAGCGCAAACTACGCCCAGACACATGAGGTGGTCATTTCGGCCATTCAAGGGGGTGGAGTGGTCATTTCGCCTACCACATATGTCTGAGCGCATCCTACACCATATGGTCACATGCAACCGTGTGATTCCTGCGCTTAGACAGAGGAGGACCATGCAAAATGACCACTATGCCATAAGGATTTTCGTCTTTCTATAGAGGTCGGTAATCATTTTACGCAATCCGGCCTATTGTATTTAGGGGCAGGAATCGTATGCCGCACGCAACCAAATAGCGTTCTTTTCCCATAAATAAATAAATAAATAAATACATATTTGTCTTTCTTTTTTTTTTTTAATATAAATGCATATTGGTCAAAGTAATTCTTTGATTAATTTTCATTGCTATTGACTATTATATGTGGTATTATTCTGCATGGCCTAGAGAACCACTGCAACAGAATTCAATTAGTGATTAATTAAAATAGATTTTAAAGCAACAGTTTGTTTTATTTAATTACTAATATATTTTTTTTTCTAGGTGGGACCATAGACACGTGCAAATGATGACATTGTCTTCCCTAATGATGCATTTGCACCGCTTCTTCCACTGTGTGGGCTCCATGATGATCTCCCCTCCAAAATCACAAATCCAACTTTATCTTTGACCGAAGACACCAATGAGAAATCCCAAAAGTTTAAACTGTTTCTCATTAATTAGGCTAATTTTACTGGAATTCTTCCAATCACAAGTAATTAATGATGTCGTTATCTCAAGTCTCAACACAATTGTAAGATACTCGTCAATTCAATTTCCACTTAATTGTGGGTCTCACTCCCACACCCATGATCCCCCCCACCCCCCCCTCCCCCTCCCCCTCCCAATCTTTATCCCTCCAGTTCTCTATCCGGTCCAGTTCTCCAATCCCTCTAATAAAAGGGGCACAATGACCGTCCTACCCTTATCTAAACATTCTGCTCAGATGGAGCCCACCCTTCCTCCTATTATTGGATCGGGCAAAGAACTGGAGGAGATAATTTTCCCCCAACGTGTCCACTTATTGAACACTCTACTACCCTATTCACCTGAAATCACTTGAACTTTCTAATAATGTTGGGGTTTCATACGAAAGCAATCGATTTCACATTAAGAATCTAATATGAAAGCTTATAGAAACTCTGACACGTCTTTCTTTAATGACTAGCTATTAAGGATGAGTTCTATTCAAAATTCCAATATAATCGATAGCCTGTTTCTCATGAAGCTATCGATAGAACAACTGCCATATCAGTGGAAGAGGGCTCCCGAAACAAACAAACAAAAAACCCCCATTTGGTTGCTCTGTACGCTGAGAAACCTTTCTTTTGCGAGACTGCCCTTACCAATAGATAAACATCGTATCAACTTCCTCCATCCTGCTGTATCTTTGGTAGTTTTCCCGTTTTAGTTCGACAGAGCTAAGCTAGGTTCCACTTTGAAGGTAATGAATGAGCTAAATTTTATTGAAGTTTTCGGTACCATATTAAACCAAAAGCAAATGAACTTAAGGGGCACCTTTGAGAGTAATACAATGTATTGTGTCTATGTAGCAATTAGACAAATACACTCAACTATGATTTTTCGTAAACTTTAGTTGTCTGAGCTCATTCGATAAATTTAACTCACTTAATGCTCATTGCACAACTGATCTCATAGGACATGAAGAATGAATGAGAGAAAATATGAAAGGAAAATTATGATCATGATTTGAAGTATCGGTATCAGATTGGCCGATATTGGTATCAAAGGAGAATAATGACTTGCAGAGAAACAAAAGAGAAACTTTTTACTCATCAATCGACAGCTCTTAGATAGTAAGAGTTGATTATAAACTAGTTAATTATATGGTAGATAATTATGACTTTGCAGAGAAACAAGTTGGTAACTATGGAAAAGGGAAATTTTTACTCGTTCGTTCGTGATTGATGGGGTATATCAAGAACGATGCTCCAAATCAGGGAGTAGAAAACATTAGGTCTAAGAAATCCACAATTTATCATTATTAAAGTTCAAAAATTGAAATGATTATCACACGTGGCTTGATTGTATTGCACCGTAGGTAGAAAGAATTGCACACGAATGATGCACATCCCGAGCATACAACCAATTGATCCTGATCAGACGGTCAAAAAAAAACTTCAAGAATCATCATTTGGAAGGTGGGTCCGGGTCCAATGGTTAGTTTCGGTATGAGAAAGGAGAAAATGAGGCAAAGCGAGAATGCAAGAGAAGATGACTCTCTCTCTCTCTCTCTCTCTCTCTCTCTCTCTCTCTCTCTCTCTTTCAAACTTATAAAAAGAGAATTGTCCGACATTCTCTACCACATAAGTCGGCATTCACAAATCACAATCCGTATCTTGATAAAGTAGGGAGAGAGGGGTTCCAATTTTCAATTTTGGGGATTGGAGGAATCTTTGTGTTTTTTTTTTTTTCATTCCCTCGTTATAACTTTACTACAGAAAACAGAAAGAAAAGCATAGCAGACAACTAAAGAGGCCACCGAAAAGCAAGAAGACCTTATCATGAAAGCAAGAAAAAAAAGGACCCGATTTGACAGGCCAACAACAACACAGACACACCCTCCTCTGCTCTCATTTCATTTTGTTCCGTTCGTACATTTATGTTGGAGTACGGTGTCATATATTCCGTCGCTTACATTAGTGGATTGATTTCAAATAGTGGTTAAGTATACCTCAAATTCTCGTGTGAGAACCATTCTCATATACCCTAAGCCGTATAGATGGCATCCTGGATAGATGGGTTTCATCCTTGGATGTCATCTATGCAACTTGGGAATTGACCCACTTTGTATGTTAATCTTCATTATTGGTACAAAGGGTGTTAAACGGTCTGATTTTGATTAAATGGTTCGTTTCATTTTAGGTATTGACTGCTTGAGGGTAAAAATCATAATCAAACCGTTTAATTAAATGGTCTCATCATCAAAACCTAGACCGTTTGATAAACGGTTTCGGTTAAATGATTCTATACGATTTTACACGGTTTTGGTTAGACGGTTCTACACACATTTTCTATTCTATTTATTAATACTAGTTATTAGTTAATAGTTATTAGTAGTTGCTACTTGCTAGGTTTTGACTTTTTATTTATAAAAAATAAAATTTGTTACGTTTTTAAACGGTTAGACGTTTTGGTTATAATTGGTTTTAATTGGATTACACGGTTTGAAACTGTTGGATTAATCAACCTAAATCAAAGCAAATCGATTAAATAAACGGTGTCATTTTTAAAACCATAACCGGATCATTTAACCAAACGGTTTGTCGGTTTCGATTTATATGGTTCGGTTCGATTTCGATTAACGGTTTCGGTTTAGTTTTGACACCCTTAATTGGTATCGTACTACATTGACAAGTTTATATCCCTAAGAATCTTTTTTTGGAATTATATGGGTATTTTCATAAAATGTATTTATATAGGGTGTCATTATATAAATGTATCAAGATGTTTTTATTTCGCTCTTTCTCTATATTCTGAGAGATATGAGGACTAGCGACTATAACCGTATTCTCCATTAATAGTGAAGCAGAGCTCATCTCATCGTAGACTAAGCAAGCTTGTCGAACCACATAAATCAGCATTGTGTCTGATTGTTTGTTTGATCTAGAAAATTTCTATTCTTTTCTACTATCATTTTAGGTCCTTGTTTTTCTACAACTTAAAATACAATAAGTCTCTCTCTCTCTCTCTAATACTTTTTCTTTTAATCAACCCTCACTAAGTCAACCTCACCTCATCATTTGGTCTTTGTTCTTCCAAACACCAACTCATTTCCCACCTAAATAACACACTTTCTTTCTCTTTCTCTCTCTCTCTTTCATGCTCTATATAATCAGTCACTCTCTGATAATCTCCCTACTCATGGGAAGCATGAACATGAAGGTGCATCAGCTCACACGTGGGTTCTGGGATCATGAACCCTCCCTCTCACTTGGCTGCAAACGCCTCCGTCCTCTTGCTCCCAAGCTTACCACCACCACCACTACTACTACTACTTCTGACACCATCCCTTCCCTTGATATCAAGAGCTTCATCAAGCCTGAAAGTGGCCCTCGAAAGTGTGGATCTGCCGCCGGCGAAAAGAGAGATACTCCTCAGGTATGCATGATTACTTCAAAGAAGAACTGTTTACTTCTTTTTTTTTTGAAGTTCATGGGTAGAATCCTTTGCAGACAAATTGCTTACTTCTTGTGCTATTTAATTACACAAGTTAATAGCTATTGACTGATCATGAAGGTGGAGGCTCACTCAGGAGGAACTAGGTGGAACCCAACACAAGAACAGATTGGGATCCTTGAAATGTTGTATAAGGGTGGAATGAGAACCCCTAATGCACAACAAATAGAGCAAATCACAGTTCAACTTGGGAAGTTTGGGAAAATAGAAGGGAAAAATGTATTCTATTGGTTTCAAAACCATAAAGCAAGAGAGAGACAGAAACAGAAGAGAAACAGTCTTGGTCTCACCCATTCTCCAAGGACTCCTGCTTCTGTGGTCACAACTATAGCCTTAGATGCTGATGTAAGTAGTCTTTTTCAATTCTCTTGCTTCTGGTGGCTTATTCTTTACTTGATTTTCTTGTATTGAAACTAATTAAATGGTAGTGGTGGTGGTGGTGGTGGTGGTGCAGAGAGAAATGGAAAGAGAAGAAGAGAGCCAGTACTACTACAAAAAGAAGCAAAGAAGCTGGGGGGTGGAGTGGTGTGTGGAGGAAGAGGAGGAGGAGGAGGAGGAGAGCAAGTGGAGTAGTGGAAGAGAAGAGGGAAATGATAAGACTCTGGAGCTATTCCCTTTACACCCAGAAGGCAGATGAAAGAGAGAGTAGCCAGTTCTTCAAGTTCCCAAAAATTTAATCTCTTAAATTTCATGTGAATTTACTTTGCTTTTCTTTCTGTCTCTCTCTCTCTTTCTTTGCTTTGGGAAAGAAGAAAGCGAAGCTGAGTGAGCTCTCTGTTGTAAAACTGCAGTGTACCCTATATTTCAATCTCTCTCTCTCTCTCTCTCTAATTCCTGACTAGCTGAGGTGGTTGCAGTGAGAAAACTCTTTTATTTTTTGGGTCACTTGGCTTCTGCTGGTGGTGGTGGGTGGACAGAGTGGGATCCTTTGACTACTGAGAAGTGACCATTTATACTTTGAATCCAACTTAGCTTTTGAACTTTAAAGCAAAGTAAGGACACTGAAGTCCACGCATTTGCTTCCTTTCAACGGTTAGCTACTTAAAAAAGGCCAAGATTACGCTCCTCCTCCTCCTCCTCTATGTTCCTTTATTTCAAGGGAATAAGGTTAAAATTCAAAACCAGATTCTAGATTCCACTTGGCTCAGTAATTGGTTCTAACTTCTGATCCATTCACCAGTGGATCCAACAAAAAAAAAATGTTCTCATATATTCTATGGGAAGAAGGACGCTGCCCGGTCCCCTGGCCCAACACCAACATGGAGTCCAATGAGGAGATGTGTAGGGGCATCCAACAAGAGGGGTGAGGTGGTCATTTCGTCCCTTGTGTGTGGACACCAGAAATACGATCAGACACAGCGCTCCTTTTTCCAAATTTATATGAGACGTTTTTTGAGGAAGGAGTATAGAGGAGCAGACCCCAATGAGGTGCAAGTATAGATCAGGTACACTCGTATGAAAACCATTCTCATACGCCCTAGCCGCATAGATCCAACCCTCGTGGTAAGACGGTATCATACATTGGAGGGTAGTGAGGTTATTTCATGTGAGAAGGAGAGATAGACACATAGTGCTAGCGTATCATGCCCAAGTAGCTCAAAGAACTTCTTTCCATTTTACATAAGGGGAGAAAGTTCCAAGCCATAGTGGGTACCTACATATCAACGCTAAAATTTTGTGGATAGGTTGACCCCAAGTTCCTTGTTCATTGTCAAGTTTCAGCCGTAAATGAGGATCATCATTTCGCAAAACAAAATATTTAAAAATTAGATGTGATTGATATTCATTAGAGTATCAATAGTAGAGTGTTGATACATACATGGGAATGCATGCCAATACAATACGGGGAGGTCAATGATTGAATTTAGGTCAGAAATTTGGCATGTGGTATTTCCAAACTATCTCCTAGATATCCAATGGGATCAAGTTTATTATTTGACCCTTCTACAAAGGCACACCCTCTGGAAAGGCAGAAAGGACCAAGGGTGCACCGGTCTTTTCACGTTGGGTTGTGTCTGGGTGCAAGTACACGCCGAGGCATAGGCACAACACCGGTTAACGTTCCTTTTACCATAAAAATAAGTAATAGTTTAGCTTTGAAGATTTGATTCCAACTTCTCTTAGTGGCTTGGCAAGTCCATTTACCAATGGAGCCGGAAAAAAATCTTGTGTTAATACACGATCATGTATGTACACAATTGCCCTTCTTTCAGTGAAGGGGCGGAAATGATTTTACAAAAGATCACTTCATGTCTATCTGACCCCTGGCTCGGTCACAGACCTCTCGCAGTCTTACCCCTAGTTTGCGGAGAGACTGTTTCCAGATTCAAACCCACATATACTAATTTGCACTGGGGCAGCATTACCTTTGTGCCAAACCCCACCCTCAATTGCCTAGCCAACTCCAATTGCACAACCTAGCTACTACTTAGCAAATAAACAACTTTGACATTGATGAGATTGTAAGCAATCATCTTACGCTCCTTTATGTGAAAATTTTGCTGGCCAGCTCTGAAAAGACCAGAATGAAAAATACTAGTAATATCACCTTAGGAGCATTGAGCGGTTCCATGCACAAGCCTAAACTCGTGTGGATGTCTCCCTTGGACTCAAATCAGTTAGTGTATGATTCTTGCATCCATCATTTAGTATTCAACCCTAGAAAAAATTTTAACTCTTTACATACCATTCTACCCTTGATTGATTAGTATATTGTTTTTTTTATTACTTTTTTAGGGGGGGGGGGGGAGAATAGGGATGGGGTAAGGTACCAGCCAGGAGACTCGATTACTATATTTTTGATTAAAATGAGAAAGCAACAAATATTTTAAAGGGTGCAACTTCTCGTCACAAAAGTGGTGGACTAAGAAGTCGTAACCTTCTTTTGATTGCTTTTTGTATTATTCCTAAAAATTATTTAATGCAAGGGCGAAATTAGGTTTTGAAAAAAATTGAAAGTTATTTAATGCAGTATTTACGTGAGATGACTCCTCATTAGAAGAAAAAAAAGTGTGTCATCTTTTTTTGGTAAAATGTAGATTTATTCAAAAGAACGTGTGGAGCTCATGGAAACCAAACATTGTTCTTGGATTCATGGATCGGATAAAGGCCAAACTGTCCTACACGTTACGGACATGGCCCTCCTTGCCAGAGAGTCAGCTATGCTGTTAAGCTCCCTTGGAACAAACTGAAAATTACAGTAGTCAAAGTAAGACTAGATATGGAGAATATCTTCCAAAATAGGCATGATTGGAAACGGTGCACCGTTGATTCCTTGTTGCAGATAAGAGACAATGCCCATATTATTAGTTTCAATTACTAGGTGTCTGAGATCCTTAGAGAGGGCTTCCAATAGAGCACTGAAAATTGCCATGGCCTCTCCCATCGTGGGAGTAGTGAAGGTATTTGGAATCGAGACTACAAAGTGGGGCATTCCTTGATGATCACGACCAATAAATCCCAGACCCCCATTCCTCGAGTTTGAAGATAGACCGGTATCACAATTGATCTTGAAGGAACCTGAAGGAAGGGGAACCCAAAGATTGTGAGGAAAGGCACCAACTCGGTTGTTTTCCAGAAACCGAATTGGAAAGAGAGTAGTTCGCTTGATAAAATTCATGAAAATGTCTCTCAGCCGAAGTCATAACTTCAAGTGGTGACCATTGACGACGCCCAAATATAAAAGCGTAGCATGCCAGCCAAAAATATCAACATATAAAAGAGCAATGTGACATCAGCTCCTTACTCATAGTCTTAGCGCTTGAGTTGAAAATACTCCAACCGTCGATCCAATCATGAAGGGTGACCTCCATACCTGCTGGGACTTTGTAGGAGTGACTACAACCAAACCAAAATGATGGAACAAAAAGAGCAATGTTAAAATTTCTTAATTTACCACTTTAGCTATAATAAAATTTTTCTTAACTTTAAAAATAAACCTTAGGGGTTCTAATTCTCATGCAAGCCTTAAAATTATATAATTTTTTTTTTTTTTTTTTGGTCAGATTAAAATTATATAATTGAGTAAACAAGAATTTGCATAATGACGAGTTTCATAATGAATTGAAGATCGGGTACTCTTTTTGAAGAAGAAGAAGAAGGGTACAACTTGAGAGAGTGCTTAATTCCTACTGCCTCAATCATCACAAAAGGAGTCTGTGGGTGTTCAATTACAAAGTCTTTAGTCTTTTCCTTAATTTTTTTTTTAAGTGGGACATTAATTGATTAAACTTTCAATTAGGGAGATTAATGTAATAATTCCGTTAAAATGTACATCTTAGACCATGCGGGGTTGACATTAAACTACATCAGATAAAGGCTGTGTTTGGTATGCATTCTAGGTCGATTTTGCATTCTCAAGATGATAAAACTAATTGTTTTTATCGTTTGAGAATGCAAAATTGACCAAAAATGTATTCTAATAATGCATACCGGCCAAACACAGCCTATAGTTTTCCTTCCACACACCCCAACCCAAACAAAAAAAAACAAACAAAACTTACCTTGATGTGACTTTTGCAACTTCTTATTATGACGAAGGGAAATACTAGAAGAAGATATGCAAATTAGAGATGCAACTTGGGCCCAGGAAGCTGCTATCTACTGAAGAAATTGCTTGATTTTTCTAAGCTTGGGCCAGGATTATCAGCCCATAAACTAGGCTAGCTTTGACAAATCACAGACTACGCCATGCTGGAATTAGGTTTGAGGCAGAGATTCTGTATTTACCATCTCCAAAACTTAGTGTTCAAATACCACCTCTATCTCCCTATTAATTATTAAATGGGGCACTTTTCTCTGTGCCGCAGCGCAGGCTGCGCCCAGGCACATGGGGGTGGGCCCAATGACCACCCTACCCCCTACACAGGCTGCCCATGTGCTTGGGTGCAGCCTGTGCTGCGGCATAGAGAACATTCTCCCTTATTAGATATACCCATTTTGCGATTGATTTTTCAGGTTGGACCGGGCTGCATGTGCTGAGACCAGACAGGCTTGGGGGTTGCGATTTTCCAGCCTGAGTTCACAAACCAGGCCGGGCTAGGCTTGAGGACGAAGGACCTTGTGCTTGCCTGCTTGGTTTCCAAAAATATAGCCCAGCTTTGCCTGAGTTGCACCCCTAATGCAAGCTGATTCTATGATGATGGGTTGGGACATGTGAAGGAAGCGGGTATATAGTTGTTGGGAGAATGTTCTCTGTGCTGCAACGCAGGCTGCACCTAGGCACAAGGCAGCTTGTGCAGGAGGGCAGGGTGGTCATTGCGCCCACCTCCATGTGCCTGGACGCAGCCTGCACTGCGGCACAGAGAACAGCACCCCATAGTTGTTATAGGTGATAATAAATTCTAGGGTAAATTACAAGGACCTCCCTGTACTATGCCCCATACTCACAACACCTTATCAAAAATCACTTCCGTCCCTTTTTAGAATAATCGTGTGAGTTGGGCTCACGTTCACGTACGAGAACGGCTCACAGCCATTCAGATGGAATCCACTCCATGTGGGTCCCTTAGAGTGGATTCCATCTGAACAGCTGTGAGCCCTTCTCGTGAACGTGATCCCGACTCTAACAGTGTTAACTTACAATAATTAAAAAAAAAATTGAAAATTCAGTTTTAACCTCAACCCATTCCCTGGTATAGCACTATAACCCATCCCTTTACTTAGGTTTTGAAACCCATTTACCGTTGGCTGAAGTGACCCCACTAAGACGTTGAAGATCGACCTACAAATTCGAGCTGCAAGGGCCTTTTCTCCTCCACCCACCGGTGACCTGAACAACTATGGTAAGTAAGACCACCAATACCACCTCTTCTCTCTATTCTCTCCCTCTTTTCTAATTGGGCAGCTCGGCAGTAGAGGATCCAAATTGTGCACGGATTCAGCAAGCTTATTCTTTGCATCCTTTATAATTTTGAAGAATTGAAGTGTAATGTGCCAATAGAACCTTTTCCAGTTTGGTTCATCTTCTTCTTCTTCGATTGCCTTCTGTTGTGAGTCAACATTGGACAAGCTATGTACATTCCAATCTATATTCCAATTGGGAGGAGTTGTACTTCTTAACTTTGTCCAGTTTCCTGAGGCCTCACCTTCTTCTCAACTTTGTTGTTTGATGAATCCAAAATCTCTTCTTCACCAGGCCTCACAGAATGCAATTCATTCCAAAGGTAATCAAGGTTGCAAATATCTCATGAGGGTGGGGGTGGTGATGTAGAGTGTCGGGCGGGTGATGTAGAAGGTTGCAAAGACTAGGTTAGGAGGAAGAAACTGTTAAGAAAACAACACCCAGAATGACGATTTGCAGAAGAAAAACGAAAATAGAGAGAGAACACATAACGCATAACACAGAGATTTACATGGTTCACCTCCAAGATGGAAGCTACGTCCACGGCCGAGCAGTAGAACAGGTTTCACTATTTTCTCTAGAAATGTTACAAACCCTCATATCCCTATCTCAAAGAGATAAGAACAATATATAGGAAAACGCTAACTCCAGAAAGTACACAAATGCCTCTAGACCAAAAAATGCCAAAAAACCTTAGCCGGACCAGAACATAACACATGGCTCAAAAGTATTCATTTCGAAGATCTCGACGAGCCCAACACAACTCTTGCCTTTGGCATGAAGCTCCGCCATTTTTCGGCATTCCAAGATCATTTCGAGGCCAAAATAGCCCTCCGAAGGTCTCAACCGCACTTTCTGGACCAAATCAGGCTTCACCAACAACAGAAACATGGAGTACAATTAAGCGGGTGCATTGTGCCATTGGGTTCTTCATCTCAACCTAGATCAAATGGAGAGACAATTTGGATCCTCTACTGCCAAGCTGCCTAGCAGGACCCTACTGCCAAGACACAACAAGACGAGGGCCAATGCCATCAAGGATGATGAGATTACATCGATCTTTACGTTAGAAATTAAGAAGACAAGTTTTGCAGGAAATCTGGATACCAACCTTTCAGAATTTAAAGACACACAACAGGGAAGGCCCCATGGTGACATGACAGAAAAATCAAACTCCCATGTTTCCAATCTCCCGGCTACAAACTCAGACCAGCATCCAAATTTCAATTTCTTAGATGATCAAAATGTTGGACCTACAATAAGAACCAACAAATCTATTGCAGAAGGGTTGACAAGGATCTACGATTCTTCGCCGCCGATGATTGAAGCAATAGGTCGGCCGGAGATTGAAGCTTCAAGTCCAAGTCATACATAGATTGAAGCTGCAGGTCGGTTTGAGATGGGCATGCAGCAGGTCGGTCTTCAGAGCACTTCCTTACCAAGAACGTGAATGGAGTTTGGGGGGTTTTTTGATATAAGGGTAAAAAAATAAGTTTACCCTTGTCTGAGGGTAGTTTAGGCATTTAAAAAAATTAATTTGATGACATCATCACTTAAAACGCAGACAACTAACGGAGTAGACCATTTTGTAATAAACCTCTTTAAGTAGGGGAGATCCAAGTGAATTTTGAAAATTGAGGAGGTATTGTCAGTATAGGGTATGGTACAGCGAGGTTCATGTAATTTATCCTAAAATCTATTATCTATATGGTTGGGAGGTTCTTTGTTTTTTGTTTTTTGTTTTTGTTTTTGTTTTGCTTCTCAAGTCCGTGTGTGTGTGTGTGTGTTTTTGTTTTGTTTCTCAAGTGTGGGGTTCAATCTCAACCATAGTTAGTTATAACAGGAATGGCAAAAAAACTTTGTTTGGTATGGTGTGTTTAAAACGGCTCATAATTCGAATGGGATAGATAAATTATATGGTCAAACACTCAAACCTTTCAAAAATGACAAAAACAAAAACACAAAAAAAAAAAACCAAAACACACGGTATGTGTTTTAAATATTTAGATTTGAAGAATAAAAAAAGGGGAATTATTAATGTATCAAGGGTCTGTTATTTATCCAAACATAACAAGACACCTATTACCCTCTTCAAACTATAGTTTAGGACACAGTTGGAAATAATTTTATAAGGATAATTGAGTAAAATCACATTTATTGCTTGAAAATAGGAAAAACCCACAAATTTTAACTTAATTTTTTAAAAAGGGTTAAAACGTAATTATGCACTACAATCCAACGGTTAATTTTGATTGCCCAAAAAATCACCCCACCTATCAGAGTTGCTCCTCCTTCGTCGATCGACGGGACGAACGACGACCAAACCAGAATCCGTTGTCTCCTCTCCAGGCTTCTCTCCGACGATGGTGTGACACCCTCATGCCGGCACACCCTCACGCGACGATAGAGAAAGAAATCCGTCAAAGCCGCTGCTTCCATTGGTGGCTTCTACCCTAAAAGCCTTAAACTGAACAAATCTCTTCCTCTCTCACGACGACCAAACCAGACGGTAAAGAAAGGAATCTCCTTCTACAACTCAATCATTCTACTAATGGACCTTTCTGCAACTTCAATCACTCCGGGTATGCTCCATGGCTAACTCGCCATCTCTTCCTCCCACCTTCGCTCTCTATTTTATGATTAGATTCTGAAATCATGAGTTAGGATTTTTAATTTAGAATCGTGGATTTAGAGCTTTGAATGAGGTGATTGTGGTAGCGAAGGAACTTTGATTCCAACCTAACAAGCCAGCACCATGTTCTACCACATCTTGATCACTATTGCCAATACCCAAGTGCTTATTTGTGTATTCACTCTTAGAACTGTAATGGCTTAAAAAAACTCTCAGTTTCTCTCAAATGAATAATCTGATCAACCTCAAGCCCAAGAAAAATTAAAGTTTCGTTAGCACATTGTGGGAGAGATATGGCCAGAGAATTTTTGGAGACTTTATTACCCTGATTTTCCTATAATTGTCTCCCCATCATTAGAAAATGATGGGAACAGCAAAGAGATAGAGAGAGAGGAGTTCGCGTGACATCTCGGTTTTTTTCACAGATGGGAACAACAGCAGATCAACGGATCCGACTCTGCTTGCCGTCTCCGATGGTATTCCGACAACGAGAGATTAAGAATTGGGAGAGAAACCTGGTTCGCTTGCGAGAGAATCGACCGCCTATTGCATCTGAGACTGTGAGGAGTGGTAGCGATGCAGCGCAGGTTGCAGATCTCCAACTGCCCATCACCGACAAAGTGGTTCTTTCTTTCTCAGAGGAGGAGGAGTGGAGAGAGGAGGGGTAAATGGGGGAAACTTAAAGAGAGAAGTGAATGATTGCGCTTAGGAGAACTTTAAAATGGACCGTTGGATGAAAATCCAAACATGAGTACGATGAAATGACAGAAACGCCATTTTATATACTAATTTTAAATAAAACTTTGAGTTTAATAAAAGAAAATGAAATGCCAAAATTACCCCAATAATTAATCGTTCAATGTCCCACTGGTTATTGCATATTTGGTCTTTTCACCATTTTGTTATTTTTCCAAACGTAACCTATCCTCGTTACATGAATAACAACTCATAAAAAAAATATTTAGATTTGAAAAAATACTGAACCAAAAAAACGAATAAATTGTAGGACCAAACTTCAGGTGGAATCAGATTGCAAGGAAATGATCTGCTATATCCATGACCATAATCGAATTCTACCCTATGAATTTTTTACCACTACTTTAGATATTAGGAAGCTCCTCTTCTTTTGATTTCATATCATTTCATTGTATTCCACAAGCTATGAATGGTAATTAATATGCCCTTGCTAGGAAGGCCATGTCTATTATGTGTATGATAAATTAAATTAAGTTTCTAAAAAATACTCCTTTAAAATGTTCCCTATTATTTTTAACCTTTTTACCATATAATTGAGATCAATTCGAAAAACAAAAAAAAAATGTTGTTTAAAATGCATTTTAACTAACAAAGCCTTCATCTCTTGTTTAGTTGTATCAATAAAATATATGACAAATTCTATCATTATTGTTTTGTTGTCCTACTTTTTTTTTTTTTTTTTTGGGTAAACTTGTTGTCCAACTAATTATTTCCTACTTTGTGAAAGGAAAAGTAAATGTTAAGTATAACCAATTTTCTCTTAATTTTATGTTTTTTATTTTTTTTCCCCTCAAAATGAATAAGACACAAAATTAGGGATAACATTTTCCACAATTAGGTAATTTTTTCCATATTATTCTTTCATCTAAGCAAATAAAGGATTTGATTTTTCTCTTAATTTTCTTTTTCCAGTTCCCACGTTGTGAGGGAAAGTAATCAAATTTGCACTAAAAAGGTGGTGGTGAGTTGTGAGAAAAGTGAACCGTGGGGGCTGAATGTGTTTTATTCAATTTAATACAATGGGGATTTGACCTTAATAGATCTATCATAGATATTGATAAGATCCTGAGTCAGGAATTTGCTAGGCAGACTTAGGTTTGCCCAATTTTAAACTCTCAACCTCAGATCTTAAACAACAATCCTAGCCCGAAAATTCATCCTTGATCGGGTAGATTTGGTTTATATTTTTTTTTAATTGAAATATTGAAACTGAAGTCTGGTCTATTTATATAAGACCAAGTTTTTGTGCACATGAGAAGGAGAGGAATCGACGATCCCTAAATAGAGGGAGGGCATTTTGGTCATTTCAACCCCCTTATTGTCTCCATCACATAGTTTTGCATGCGATCGTGCACAAAACCTTTTGTCATTTGTGTAATAGGCAACCTTTTTAAGGCTCCAATTGTAAATAAAGGGAAGAAAAGGAAATTATATCGATTTTGAATAAGGAAAAGGATAATTTTTTAATTACGATTGTAAAACCTACCTAATACTCTTACCATATTTAATAAGGAAAATTAGACATGGGAAAGGCAAAATGACTGCCCTGCCCCCGTCAATGAAAAATCTCACCCTCGTACACCTCATTTTGTCATCCTAGAGCAGACTAGGCAATGATGAAACCGATATATATATATCCTGAAGTAGAGTGAGACCATTATTTATAGCTCGGGAGGTTCCTCAGACCCTAGCAACATTCCAAATTCTCATATGGGTTAGGGATTTTCTATAAAATTGTCATATGTGTTTTAATAATCATGGAAATGTTTGTCATGCATAGAAAAGACCAAACCCAAAAACCCCAAAGAACCAAGACTCCCTTTGTTTCAGGTTCATACTTGAACCGGGCCAGCCCTTGTGTCAAGCCTCAACTTGCCATGAGCTGACTGAGGCGGGCACCGATAGAGTTGAGGTTGGTGCCATCATGCATGCCTCCGGCTGACGCCAGCCAACCCTCTTTTTGACCTGGTTTGCATCAACTAATTATCTCGTCTTTGCCGACCTTAATACTCACCTATACTCTTCTAGAGGATGTGATAGAGGTTGCCATATGTGTTAGACTTCATCACAAACCCTTTCAAAGTTGTTTGATGGAGTCTACATTCATCTAGAGGTCAAAACCTGCAATTCCCTTTAGAGCCATGGAGTTCTCTAAGAGTTGGGATAAAGAATGCTTGCCTTGGACGTGGTAATTAAACACCCTAAGCTTTAAATAGGAGGTCCCCCTCACAATTTGAGGTACCTTAGAGCACCTTAGAAACCTTAAATAAGATCAAAGAATGTTTTTTTAGAGTTCTAAGAGTTCCCTCAAAGAGAGTTCGAATTTATATAAGTCTGCTTGCAGTTGTCTCGAGTTGAACCTCTCCAAATATATGCTAAGTCTGCTCCAACCCTCTTTCCTAATTCACGAAAGTTAAATACATGCAAGTCCTCTTTATTTTGATTTTTGGTTAAGTCAAATACTATTAAGAATATAGTGAAATATCCTCTATTTTATTGAGGGTACATTGTTGCTTCCCTCAACAAGGCAACCATAGTTATCAAGGCGGCAAGGCGCCCAAGGCGACCAAGGAGCTTGGACGTCTTGACAACGCCTTGATAACTATGAAGGCAATAACAATATGTCATGTTTTAGGGCATGTCCAGATAATTTCTTAGAGATATTTTTACATCATTGTTTAGATCTAGTTCTTGACTTTCACTTATGATTTTTCGGAACTATTTCCAACAACTCTTGTTATATTTCCTTAAATTTCTCCAACTAGTCGACAAATTTTTTGTCACATGTTTTTTCGTTTCCAAATCGTTGTTTTGGTTGTTTGATTTGATTGTCTTAATTTTTCACAATGCTTTTATTGATGATGAGTCGACATTTTATCATATTTTCATAGTTTTTATTGTTGATTGCCAACGTAGGGCCATTTACCCTTTGTTTTCTGTTTTTTCTCTCCCTAGGTCATTCTTATATCTATGGTTGTTCCATCTTTCACATGTGCATGAATTTCTTAGGTTTAATTCTTACTTTTGTGATATTATTTCTCTATCTATCATGTGTCTTATATTCGGCATGTGCTTTGAAATTTCATTCATACTTTCTTTGAATGCCCAAGTGTCGATGAAGATCTGGTCATACTTTCTTGATGTTCTTAAAGTTCCATGGCCTTCTCCATCCTCTACCTTTGTATTAGTGGACTGGTGGAAAATGAAGGCTAAGCTGGTTCCTTTATAGTATGTCTAGTTAAGGGGTCTGATTCTAATCTTGATGCATATTTGGTATGAAATAAATAATCGAAAATATGAAAACAAAGGGAGGAGAGACAACTATTATTGAAGCAATGAAAGTTGACATTAGAGAAGCCTCTAAGGTAATGAAATGCAAAAGTCCCATTGATAGAGGATCTTTTGATTTCGAAGAAGTTAGATATATCTTTTCTTAGCAAGCCTCCAAATAATATTCTGGGATTAATTTGGAGCAAACCGGACTTGGGATGGGTAAACTTAACATTGACGGTTGTTCCTTTGGCAATCCGGGTAGATTAGCTGCAGGTTGTATTTTTAGAAAATTTAAAGGCAAATCTACGGGCTGCTTCACTGCTTTTTTGGGCAGCCACTCCAATTTCTTTGCATAATTTAAATCATTCTTTATTGGATTGGATAATGCCATATATGAAGAACAACTTTACCAGACTATGGATTGAAAGTGACTCTTCATCAGTAGTGGAATGCATTTGCAAGTCATTTATTTCGTGGATTTTTTTGCAAGAATGGATCCATTATAAGACCTTCCTTGATTTTATAGAATGGAAAATATTTCATTGCTTTAGAGAACAAAATACTGTTGCAGATTGCATTCCAAAGAAATGAGCAGTTTTGCAAGAATCTCATTTATGGGACTCATATCCATTCTTAATTTACATCTTATGATATTTTATGGGATGTACAAGAACGTTCTAGATTCAGATTTTAGTTGTATGTTTTATTGTAAAAACTTTTTGCTTTGTCTCCTTATGCTGGTAATAGCATTGTCGAAGCTCAAAGGTGGCTAAGGAGTCAGAGTTTTGCCTTCTCCTCTACTGATGGTCTTGACGAAGGTAGGGAGAGAAGTCTTTCTTATTGATTGTTCAAGTTTGGGTATGCTTGGACTATAATCCTGTACATCTTTCTTTGGTTAATTTATATTTTGCTGATCTTTAGCAAAAAAAAAGGAACCTAGATGTCATGCATTATGTCGTTTTCATAATTTTAGCATCTTCTAACCTGGGTTTCAATTTACTCTTTGCTTAGTTTTTAGGGTTCTATACATTATTTGTTTACTTTTAGTATATTAACCATGCAACAGCTGGATTGAGGTGATCAGTCTCCCCTTTTTAGTTTAATTTTCCTTCGGCTCCGTTTATTTTGGAGTAAAATTTTACCTGGAAAATTTTCCTTGGTAAGTTTTACTTCGTAAATATAAAATTTTATATGTTAAAAAAATTTTAAATGCTTTTTTCCATAAAAAAACAAACATTGGAATACTTTTCAACATGTAAAATTTTACAAATCAATTTTTTGAAGTGAAAATTTTCAAATAAAAATTTTCAGGTAAAATTTTACGCTGAAACAAACAAAGCCTTCGTGTTTATTTGGCTTATGATTTATTTGGCATATCAGTTGTTTAAAGTATGTTTTAACCATGGATCAATCTATGTGATAGAGGACCCCACATACATCTCAATGGCCAAGTATTTGTCCAAAGTAAGTAAGGAAAGTTGCTCAAACTCTAATTCAAAGTTTTAGTATAATTATTAAAATTTCATCAAATGAATAAAAATGACATCTTTTGTAATTTTAGCTACTTCTTCCACTCATTTTAAGCTAAATTTGTATCAATGGGATGCTTGTCTGGTCCTCAATCACATGGACTAACCCATGTACTATCAAAGTGGCAAATAATGAAGCGCTATATTTCACTAGGCATAGTGATGCCTAAAAGGACCCAAAATTTAATAACCAAAATTTGAATGTTTCAGAATTAGTTACATAATGTTATATTCATGTGAAATAATAATTACAGAAGTTTTCACTTTAATATTGATTTGCTTTCACTTCAATTATTACTGGAAAAAAAAAAAAGATTTCACTTCAATTCCCTTCCTTTTATTTCTTGTGCAACTAGACGGAGCCTTAGGGCAAGCTCAAATCAAGTTCACATGAGACGGCCTAGGGATGCATGACTCTAACAAAAATACTCAACTAAGATTTCTTATGATTAGGGCGCCTATGGGATAAGGAAGAGCCACCAATGACCAATTGAATTTTGGCATGTTGGACTAAGTACTTAAATTCAGTGTTTCAAGTAGGATTCAACGGTAATCAATGTACCAACAATGTACCCCTAAATCCTGGAATGTTACAAACCACCCCTTATATTAATTCCATAAATAGTTCATTGAGTTAACTCTTGGAAAGGGTTTTTTGATATATACTCATCAACTAAGTATAGTCTGATTCAATCCATTTTTGCCAATTCCTCATAATGAATCTAAGTTATTGAAGATGAATATTCGAGAAAAAAAAATTATTTAAGCCAAGTCAAACTTTGTGGGCTGCTATTCCCTTTGTGTCAACAAAGGAACCATGGACGACAATTTTTATCATTACTTAGTTTTGTAGCCCAAAAGGTAAAGCTATTAGGTGGAGAGGCTTAATTGGTTATGGAGTCATTCAAGATCTAAATTAGTGAAAATTAGATTCTTCCCAAATAATGCTCCTCATGTATTGATCTTCATGAGTGACGGTACATATGGCATGTGTGACTCTATATAATTGGATCTTATACATGGATATTCTATTAGGAATTGTTGTGGCTTTGATACCATATTGAGTTTTTTTTTTTGGTGGTAAAATACCATATTGAGTTATCTTGCTAAAAGATTTAAGTTGTTAGATAGAGAGGGTCAATTAATATAGGAAGTCATATAAGGTGTAAAAGTTTGTCGACGTGAAATTATTCCCAAACATCAAAGAAAAAAATTTATTTGAGCCATGTCAAACTTTCTGACTGTTCATCCTTTCATGTTAACAAGGAAATCATGGACGGCAACTTTTACAATGCTAATCGTGTATTGGCTATTATTAGTAGCAGTAGATGTGGCATGTGTGACTCCTTAAATAAATTTGTCCGCTAAGGGAATCAAGGTCCAGCTTTGAATGACCTTTGGTAGTTGAGGGTCAGTATTAGGAGGAATAAAAGAGAGCTTTGAACCAAACTACACAGTCCGAGCAAATGGATTGTCGAGCAGAATTTGGTCAGTTGATTCTGACTTCTCTCCACACCTTGTGTAATATGGATCGATGGGAGCTTTTCTTCAAGCCAATCCTTCAACTGAAGCATTCCCGTCCGCACAAGCTCGCCAGAGAAAGCTTTTGATCTTCAGTAAGGTGAAGCAAAACCATATTTTCTTCCAAACAGTGTCAGGGACATTTCGACATCCGCTATGGTTGGATGAATATGTTGCATAAGAGTTTTGATATCTTCCATATTTGTAAGGACATGACGTGCAGATGTAACAAAGTAAATACCATTCTTAAACATGAAAATAAGGTTTTCAAAAAGACAAGTTGGATGAGTTTGATGGTTGCCACATCCTCGAGGTGGAGGAGATCATGAAGTCTGTCCAACCGCCAAACTCGATTTTGCTGATCGATAAGATCCGAAACAAAAAATGTATCTATGATCTTTGAAATTTGGATGTTGGATCTTCAAAGTAGGGGAGGAGGGAAGCCAACAATCTTTCCAAATACGAATATTATCTCTCATGCCAACAATCCACAACAACTTCACTTGAAGAACTTTATTACCTTCAATGAGACTACGTCAGACCAATGATAGGTTTGAGCCAACGAGGGCATTGAGAAAATCAGAATTTAGAAAATAAATTTGCTTCATAAGTTGGCCCCAATATAAAATAGGATCTCTCCAAAATCTCCACGCAAACTTTCCAAGTAATACTCTATTATGAGTGAAAGGGTCACGAAAACTCAAACCCCCTTTTTTCTTCTCACAAAACACTCGATCAATCCATTGTTTTTCAAAACCGAAATGAGTGAGAAATTTCCTTAAAGAAACCGAAATCTTGTCTAACATATATATGCTTTGTTCATGTCAAGTCCAAGAGAAATAAAGTCATATTTATCATAAGGGAGTAGTTGTAAATGGATAAGATAGCAAGTTGCCAACTAAGAGAATTGGATAGAGTCATCTGGTCATTTTCCCTTTGAATCTATAGATAGATTGAAAATCACCACAAATTGAGCGTAATGTTGTGACGGCAACAAATCCTAAAAATTTATCTGAAAATGATGTTGCAGAGAGAATATTCCCTACATAATCATTTAGTTAAACTCCAGCCCTTGATGCTGCGTCAAGGTAGGGCCATGTTGAGATCAAGCGGTAGATTTTCGCTTACGTAAATTAAGTTAGGGTTCGGAGTTGGCGATACTTTGCACCTTCAGTATTTAAACCCTTACGGTTCCAACACAGGCGTTGCGGTGCAGTTTTGGGCTGCCCTCCTCAAACTATCCCTCTCTCCTTCCATCGTCTTCGTCTTCGTTTGTTTTGCAGTTCGGATCTCCGACCATTTACCCTCTATGTCCTTCCCTCTCCTCTTCAATTAGTATTCATTTTTGAAAAAAAGTTTCAAAAAAAAAAGAGAAAAACCAGAAAAGGAATTTTCCAGCAAAACCCTTTCAGTATTTTGTCTCTACAGAGAGAGAGGGAGAGAGATTTTTAGTTCGAATTCATCGCCCCTGTTCTCTACGGTCATTCGTCGAGCAACTAGTGTGGCTTTCTTTTTGATATCAGTTTAGAAGCGAGGCAGAGAGTAGTATTTGATATTTCTCTCTTTTTTTTTTCCTCTTAGGGTTTGTTTCAATAACAAGAGGAGAGGGAAGAAAAAAAGAAAAAAAAGCAAAAATTCAGAAAAAAAGAAGTGCAAAAAAGGAAGTCGGTGAGGTTTAGGATCGATTAAGGGTTTTTCTTTGTGGAAATGGCACAGGTTCAAGTTCAGCCTCAAGCTCCTCCTTCTTCTGGCCCTAATGCAGCGGGCAACACTGGGGCTAACTCATTTCTGTCGACGTCTCTATATGTGGGAGACCTTGAATTGAACGTGACGGACTCGCAGCTTTACGATCTGTTCAGCCAGCTTGGTCCGGTAGTGTCGGTTCGTGTTTGCAGGGATTTGAGCACCCGGCGGTCCCTTGGGTACGCATATGTTAACTACGGCAGTACTCAAGATGGTTAGTCGTCTTCTAAATTTGATTTCTTTGTGTTTCAGTATCGTTTCTGTAATGGATCTTATGTTATATCCCCGTTTGGGCTTCCATTCCTTTTTAGTTTCACTGAAATGATTTGACCTTATCGTCATGCATACCATTCTTGTGCTCTAGCTTAGCTATGGTTCTTATTTTTATTGTATGCTGTTGAGCTTCGTGTATTTTGGCGTACAATTTGCGATATTGATAGACTATTGAATTGGAAATTTGAGTTCTCCGTTTGTTTGGAGTGGTTAACAAAACTCTTAGGTCTACAGAAATCTACCCCAAAGCCTTCATTGCCTATTTGTTTCTCATTAATAATTTGACCAGATTACGGTTTTACCTGCTCCTTCCCCCCTTTGGGATCATGTATCCTTTATTAGATGTCCATCAATTTTATGTGTGAACTCTTCTGAACTGCGCTTGATCTCAACTAAAGGAGGTCGACTACTTAAACTCATTCTGTATTATGAACTGTAGTCGAATAAAATATTTTGGTGACAAATGTTTATCCTGTCAAAGATTCTAGGATGGCACATGCGATCTTTTGTCTAACTGGCCAGTTTCAGACATTCCTGAATTAACATCTTGGTGTATTTGGTCATGCTATCCTTGGGTGTTTAATAATTTTCTGTAATGAACTAACTACAGTTGGATTATCAGGAACACATGTATTTGTCGTTGCACTTATTTTCCAATGAGCACTCATGTATGATTATTGTTCCTGAAACTTCTTAGACATCAGGAAATTCAATTTATGATTTAGAGTGTGGGGTCCATCCGACCCACTTTAATTTTTTTGTTCCATTTCATTGTATCATATTACTGCCATTAACTATCTGGTAAGTAGCATTCAATTGCAACGTGAAAATTTCCTCATACTTTTAGAGTTCAACTTCTAGTTTTATTAGAGATGTTACTTCTGAAATGGTTTTATTGGAGTCTGATTGTGATGTAGATAATTCACATAAATGGGCTTATTTATTATTTATTCATTGGGTTTGGTTATGTATGTGTTGGGCCTTTGATCCCATGTGTTTTCAGTGTAATGGACCATTTTAATGGGTCTATAATATGGGTAGAGACTAGGCATATGGGATTAGTTAAGTGTGTTAAATTTTTTATGTTAATTGTTAGTAAGTGTTTTAGTTAGGTTGGATTTGAATTTTACAAGTCCATTCCTGTTTTGAGTCAGTTTCATAGTCAATTTATGTTAACTTATTAGTTAAGGATAAGTGTTAGGTTTTTTTCTTTTTAGTGTTTGAGTCTTCTATAAAAGTTTAAGGGGGACCAACATTGTACACGGTGATGAATAAAGTGTGGCTTTTGCTTTTGGTTCTGTGGTGATCCGGAATTCTCCTTCTTGTGGTGATTCAACAGGTGGATTGGTGGTGAATCCAATCAACACCTTGTAATGCAGATCCGGGGTTTGAAAACCCGAATTTGATCGCTTGTGGGCCCACTTGAATAATGCACAGCTCAAATAATCAAAGTGGATGCAGAATTGTAAATAATGGGACTCAAGCTAATAAAGAAAGCTGAGAATGAATAATGTGTATGATGGGCAAAGGGCAAACTTGCAAGTAAAATAAAAGTATGGGACATGAGGGAATAAACGGTAAAAGAAGGGGTAATTATGGAAAGTAGGGTGAGAATCTAATGATGGCTAAAAGGTAAACAACTCCAAAGTAACCTAAACTATCGTGAAAAGAGAGAAGGAAAACCAAACAAAAATAATAAAGAAAAAGGTTTATAGAATCGTGGGATGAGGGAGTCTTCTTCAATCTTTGGCAAACAGGGGCTGTAGAAAGCCTCAGATCCAGACCTAATTTGAATGGAAGATCTCAATCGATAGGGCTCCTTTCAACCTGAAATTCCAGGTAAAGTTTCGGAACATTCATGCCTCTTCAAATCATCCAACGACAGGCCCAAACAGTACAGGGAAAAGAGGGTTTAAAACCCGCAACTATTCCTGGCGATAATCACAGGTTCAGATCTGATTTCCCTATGGAACTCATAAACCAGGTGATCTTTCAGCCCTAGATTCAATAGTCTGAATCGTCCTAGGGTGTATGACTACTACACCAATTCTCAAATCCATCCAAAGATAAAGGTATAAGAGAGATCGATGAAATCATCTATGTGCTGTACTATCGTTAGTTGCAGAAAAATAGGTGAAGCTGGAAGGGAACAGCAGCAAAGAAGTAGAAGAGGGATAAGAAATAAAGAGGGAAGAGGGGAAGATAGTAAAGGGTAAAAGAGTTAGAAAATATCAGAGGAGAGAGAGGTCACACGACCTGCTTTGTACCAATATGATAACAAAACTCAAAACTTTCATTCATCCTCAAATCTGCCCAACGAATTGGGTTACAAGCATGTTTATATAAAAAGAAATTAAGTTGCCTAATTGAAATCTATTTCCTAATTACCTCCTAAAACGCAGACTAACTAAATAGAAACATGATAAACTCAAATTGGTAATTTCCTAATTGCTACTCTAAATAAAAAATTACATATATTCCTCAAATAAGATAATTCCTAAATATCCTACTGAACCTATAAACCCATGCACCCGGTTCATCTTTACATGGATACCCAAATGGGTTTGGGTCTGTCCAAGGCAGTGCACCTGCATCACCTTGCGGTGGGAAGCCCATGTGCTATTGCTCTTATACTAGTCTTATTAAGGTATTGTCCTATTTATTCTCTTCTTTCATTACTGAAGTTCTTTCCTTCAAAATCTGGTGTTTCAAAATTCTTGCAATCCAATTCATACTGTCCCTGCTAGTCTTCAGTCCTACCTTCACTAGGATTGCCGGATTTTTGATGTTCTGTATTGCTGATTTCACTTCTGGTTTCATAATAGTCAATCGACAGTACCCTCTTTCCTAATCTGTTTTCAATTATTTATTCTGTTGAGTATATGATACAGTCCTGCTTTGAATAGGATTGAGCTTTGTAGTCTTAAAAGCTTAAAAGAGATATAGGCATTCTACTGTCCTGATAAATCTGAAATTGATATCATAGATTGGGTTTCTGTTGGCCATCACAAATCTGTGATCTGAATAGTCATGTTTTCTGGTTTGACTGATTTGACTAATCCTAGTCCCACTAAGAGTTGACTATACCTTCAAACCTACCTGTTGGGTTGAGCTTAGATTTTCAGCAAGGTTCATACCCTCTGAAAGGAGAATGCGACCAGGCTTTTAGGCTGATCTTATCAGTTGATCTGGCTCTGTGTGTTCTATTACTGGAATTTATCTCTCTGTGTCGATTCTGTTTTAGTACCAGTTTAATATTTAAATCAGAATTACATTAGATTGAGGAGATAAAGCAGTTTTGCTTATGATGCATATGGTGTCAAGGTGAACCAGATGCAGAATGTGACTCAAGTGTATAGAATCAGGTCCATATTGGTTAGAGGAAGAGCTGAATGTGATACAGTGTAATTCATTATGAATCAATGTGAGGAGGAGAACTAAAGTTTCAGTTAAGTCTTTATGGATTTGAACATCATGGGATGACTTGATGTTCTTATTCATGGTTTGGTTGTCTATTTTTTTGTTTTATCTTCAGCTATTCTCTTTCTTTGGTTTTGCTGTTCTCTTCTTTTCTCCATTAATTACATTTGTTCAAGTGCTATTATTCTCTTTCTTTTTTCCATTAATTACATCTGTTTAAGTGCTATTATTCTATTTCTGCATCACTGTTGTTGGATATTCCACTCAAATGTATGTCCATGAATGTTTATTGTATGGCTGCCACTTAGAAAGCGTTGGTGGCTTAATGTGTAGTGTATTATGGGGAGAACAAGACTTGCCTGGGCCTTTAATCCATTGTTTCTTTCTTGTGCTCTTATTAGGCATGTTGTTAAGTCACGATATAATGTTTGGGAACCCCCATGAAAGGTGGAAATGCCCCCTTGTTGATGCTTCCGCGCTCGCTCACAGTGGCTTATGCATATGCAGGGGCCACACTCCCCCACAGAGAACTCTTCCCCATAATGTTTTTACAAACTATTTCCTTTCCAAGTATGTTGTTTGGAGCAATGGATCTGCATTTAATCTGTTCTATCGTCAGATGCTTTGGATTGGCTTTTGACCATCTAGCATTTTCTGGCTATGGAATGAGGAATTGGTCCATCTTCTTTTGCTTCTTTGCATTGTTTTCTATTGATTTTTGGATTGATCTCCTAAAGTTGTCGGTGTTAGCTGAGTTATCTCCGATATTGTTATTTAATGTCACAGAAGCACTTATACAAAAGAACTATCTTTCTGGATTTTGATTCTGGTGTGGTATCCCGTGTCAATACGATCATCCTTGATTCGTTACCATTACATTTGGAGTAGTAATGTTTCATGCTTCATTACATTATTTCGTTAATGGTTTTAGAACATTGGCTGACAAGCTTAATTCTCCTTGTTGATATTTTGCTTGGGGGGGGGGCTGATGCAGTTAAATCACCTAATTGGGCTTATTGTAGTGGAAATAAGCTTTTTGGTTGGGTTATGTATGTGTTCGGTCTTTGATCATATGTGTTTTCATTGTACAACAACTCAGCCTTAACCCAACGAATTGTTTTCATTGTAATGGGGCATTTTAATGGGCCTATAATATGGGTAGAGGCTAGGCATACATGATTAGTTAAATACGTGTCTTTATTTCTTCATTTTAATTGTTATTAAGTGTTTTAGTTAGGATGGATTAGGATTCTTCTATAAGTGCAGGTTTGAGGTCTTGATAGCTAGGCTGGTTTTGGTCAGCCAAAAAACCAAGTTGTCTCGGTAACCATAGTTGTCAAGGGGTCTAGGCGCCTTGGTTGACTAGGACGCCTTGTTGGTTTCCCCTTGATTTTGGACCCTCTCCAACGCCTTGGGTTGCCTAGACGCCGTGACAACTATGTTGGTAACTCGACGAACTCTTGGCCTAATTGGTGCATTTTTTATGTCAAATTTCTGACCCTTGCCATATGTTTGTAGCGAGGATTCTTTGTAATCGATCAGGGAGAGGTGTGAGGACGAGCGGCTGTAACCCTATTCTCCATCGATAGTGAATAGATCTCATCTCACCAAGGACATAGGAAATCCTCCCGAACCACGTAAATCCTTCTATGCATTGTGATTGATTGGTTGCGATTTCCATTCGTTTTAGGTTCTCATTTTCTACAATTTATTGTAAGCACACAAATGTTCTTAGGGAGTTTTGTTTTTACTGCTATTTGGGATTTTACTTGATGAGATCAGAGTAACTTCTAACTTTGTGCATCTTATATAAAGCCAAAACGCACTTCTGTCAATTGGTTATTCTGTAACTGATTTTCTTTTTTCGCTTACTTGATGAAGTTTGGGGTCAAAAGATGTGAAAATAGTCAAATAATTGGTTGAACTTGGTTTTGCTTTATGTTTTGATGTCATATACTTGATGTTAGTCCTATGTTTGTGGCATTTCATGCTCCCTTTTACTTTTGTGATGAATTTATATTTTTATTTATGCCCATTTGCCTAGATGTGCATATAACCATGCAAATCTATGTCGGTGGTCGGCGTGACTTGACGAGCGAACGGTAAGGTTCTATGAATGTTTAACCATATCCGGTGTTAAAAAGCCTCAAAAACCCGTGCGGAGTCCTAGGGTTACCCCGTGGTAAAGTTGGACAAGGTCTAGGGCGTGTTTACAAGTGAAACAACATCTCAGGTTGATGAGGCAGTCAACCGGGACATCAACCTGAGATGACAGCGTTTTAAAAATTGAAAATAGTTATTCTCTGGTTGATGAACCAGTCAACTGGGACACCAACCTGAGATGGCAGCGTTTTAAAAATTGAAGTAGCATTCTTTGGTTGATGGCCCAGTCGACTAGGACATCGACCAGAGATGCACAACAGCCCAAAAATCGCAAGAAAACAGAATTTTAATGGGGTTTTGGGCCGGATTTTTCCCAAATTGTTCGGGGGATATTGTTTACGCGTCCAATTTCATGATGTGGACCCATCTTATGATTTAATTACAGGGGGAGATAGGGTTCTAAGGTTGGGTATAACTATGGATGTAGTTCTTGTTTCAAATTGGCATAACAACCATCTATGGCTGAAACAAGAATCCAGTGCCTTAAATCAAACATCAAAGATGTTAATAGGTTAGAAATAAGGCAAACATAGGGTTAGGGTGTCAGTTGGGCTTTATCTTCATAGTAGGATGAAACCTACCATGGATTTCATCCAAACAAACAAAGGATTAGGTTATGGAGCATGGTTTAACAAGGATGAAGAGGAACTCAAACTAGGAAGGAGGATTGATAAGAGGATGAACTGATCTTACCTGTTTAGAGCCTTAGATCTTCTTCTCCTTCTTTTCTTCTCTTTTTTCTCCTCTCTCAATCACAAGGTACTAATACTCGGGTCTCGGTACCAACTCGACTCTTGGGAAAACCGAGACGAGTCGAGATCTCGCCGAGATCTCTCTGAGTTGGTGTAATTTTTTTTTTTCAACTTGAGGCCTCTACTTTGGTCAACCCGAGATCTGAGATCTCGCCGAGATATGTCGAGTTTTGTCCAATCAGGTAAGGTATTTAAGTGGTTGGTGGATTAAAATAATGGGTCGAAACCGAGATCCAACCGAGATCTGAGATCTCGCCGAGATATTGCACTTTTGAGACTCGTAGGCAGTCTCGTCTCGGCTTTTCCAAAAATTGAGATCTCGCGAGTTCTCGAACTATGCTCAATCAGCCTTTCTTCCTTTTCTTCTTCTCCTTCTCTTCTTTTCCTTTCTCTTCTTTTCAAATGGTTAGAATAGGAGATAAGAATAAAGTTTAGATTAGTTTTACTTTTATTAAATAATCATTATGTTAGTCAGTCGGCTAATAGGTTAGATAAAGCTTAATTATTTTAAGTTTTTCTTCTTCTTTTAGTCGGTTAGTGGGGGGTGTTAATGGAACTTAGTGTTTTTCTTTAATTGATTAGATTAGTATAGAAGCTTGTAGTGGATAAGTTTAATTGTTTCCTTTGTTAAACTAATCTAAGTCGGTTTGTAAATTGATAGGTGTCATGGAAGTTTTTGTTAGGTGTCATTAACCTAATACTCGCATAATCCAAAATTCAATTTGTTTTTGATAGGTGTCATTAACCTAATACTCACATAATTCAAAATTCAATTCTAATTTCCAAATGTCTTTTTGTAAGATTTGGTTTGTTTAAACAAATAGCCGACCCCTGAGCGGGTAATTGGATTTTGTGGGCCCCATGGGTCTTAGAATGTTGGGGAAAACATTCCAATTCAGTATTCGGGTATGGCGGCGAGATCCCCGACTCAAAACACCGGGTTTCGCGCCTCCAGAGCAAAATCCACGATGGTACGATTCTTTGATTAATGTAGCAATCAACTAGTACATCAACCTGAGAATTCAATTTTTGTTTTCTCTGTGTCGGAACGTATAAAAGTCGATGCGTTTCGTATGCGAACCCATACAGACATATTTATAATACAAAAAACACCTAATACAAGATTAGGGTCTCTTACCACGAGTTGTACATCTGTGTGTGGATCCCACAACCGCACGGGGGAGGTATGTCATTTTGTCGACAAGCGGCGGGTTACCATCGGGATTCCTTCTTTATCTTCTACCCTTTCGAACATCAAACCAATACTCCATCACGTGCACGGTGCTATGACCTCGGGTTCCGGATCTACATTCGGATTCGAGTTAGGGTTCGGATCAAACACTGCCATCTAATGGTTAACGAGCGAACGGTAAGTGGTTTAAATTTAACAAAAAGAGTCATACCAATACGGGACTTCCTTGGGTGACGAAAAGATAAAGGAGGTCAAGTTATCCTCACCTATACGGATTCCCGGATATGTTAAATTTCGAGGACGAAATTGTTGTAAGGTGGGGAGAATGTTACGGCCTGACATATTTTGATCCGAACCCTAACCCGAATCCGAATGTAGATCTGGAACCCGAGGTCATAGCACCGTGCACGTGATGGAGTATTGGTTTGATGTTCGAACGGGTAGAAGATAAAGAAGGAATCCCGGTGGTAACCCGCCGCTCTTTGGCAAAATGACAGATACCTCCCTCGTGCGGTTGTGGGATCCACACACAGATGTACAACTCGTGGTAAGGGACCCTAACCTCATATTAGGTGTTTTTGGTGTTATAAGTATGTCCGTGTGGGTTTGCATACGAAACGCATAGACTTTTAGACGTTCCGACACGGAGAAAACAAAAACTGAATTCTTAGTTTGATGTACTAGTTGATTGCTGCATCAACCAGAGAATCGTACCATCGCGGATTTTGCTCTAGAGGCGCGGAGCCCAGTGTTTTGAGTCGGGGATCTCGCTGTTGCACCCCGAATACTGAATTGGAATGTTTTCCCTAACATTCTAGGACCCATGGGGCCCACAAAATCCAATTAATTGCACAAGGGTTGACTATTTGTTTAAATAAACCAAATCTTACAAAAAGACAAATTTGGAAATTAGAATTGAATTTTGGATTATGTGAGTATTAGGTTAATGACACCTATTAAAAACAAATTGAATTTTGGATTATGTGAGTATTAGGTTAATGACACCTAACAAAAACTTACATGACACCTATCAATTTACAAACCGACTTAGATTAGTTTAACAAAGGAAACAATTAAACTTAGCCACTACAAGCTTCTATACTAACCTAATCAATTAAAGAAAAACACTAAGTTTCATTAACATCCCCCACTAACCGACTAAAAGAAGGAGAAGAAGAAAAACTTAAAATAATTAAGCTTTATCTAACCTATTAGCCGACTAACTAACATAATGATTATTTAATAAAATTAAAACTAATCTAAACTTTATTCTTATCCCCTATTCTAACCGTTTGAAAAGAAGAGAAAGGAAAAGAAGAGAAGGAGAAGAAGAAAAGGAAGAAAGGCCGATTGAGAGAGGAGAGAAAAGAGAAGAAAAGAAGGAGAAGAAGATCCAAGGCTCTAAATAGGTAAGATCAGTTCATCCTCTTATCAATCCTCCTTCCTAGTTTGAGTTCCTCTTAATTCTTGTTAAACCATGTTCCATAACTTAATCCTTTGTTTGTTTGGATGAAATCCATGGTAGGATACTATGAAGATAAAGCCCAACAGAAACCCTAACCCTATGTTTGCCTTATTTCTAACCTATTAACATCTTTGATGTTTGATTTAAGGCACTGGATTCTTGTTTCAGCCATAGATGGTTGTTATACCAATTTGAAGCAAGAATAGTTGTACCCAACCTTAGAACCCTATCTTCCCCTGTAATTAAATCATAAGATGGGTCCACATCATGGAATTGGATGCGTAAACAATATCCCCCGAACAATTTGGGGAAAATCCGGCCCAAAACCCCATTAAAATTCTGTTTTCTTGTGATTTTTGGGCTGCTGTGCATCTCTGATTGATATCCTAGTCGACTGGGTCATCAACCAGAGAATGCTACTTCAATTTTTAAAACGCTGCCATCTCAGGTTGGTGTACCAGTTGACTGGTTTATCAACCAGAGAATAACTATTTCCAATTTTTAAAATGCTGCCATCCTAAGGTGATGTCCCGGTTGACTGCCTCATCAACCTGAGATGTTGTTTCACTTATAAACACGCCCTAGACCTTGTCCAACTTTACCACGGGGTAACCCTAGGACTCCGCACGGGTTTTCGACGCTTTTTAACACCGGATATGGTTAAACATTCGTAGGACCTTACCGTTCGCTCGTCAAGTCGCGCTGACCACCGACACCAAACAAAACCCAACATCACTGTCTCGATAATAACAAGGTGAGTGGGGATAGACAATTGATTTCTTTTTGGGAATGTTTATTTCATTTAGTTATTTTGTTAGGTGTCATGCATATGAATGAGAAATTGTTCTTATGTATCGTTTGAAACTGTTCTATTCATTTATTCTTGTTTATAACATATGGATTATAGAATTGTGAATGGATATGGATGTGATGGTGGAATGAGAATCTCTGCCATGTTAGAATAGATGCCGTAGTCGGCTTGGAAGTAAGAGGTATGGTGTGCCGTAGTATGGGATGCGGGAGCACTGTACACCTTGTATTATCCCATTTAGATTGCACATGGCTAGGAATGTCACTCCCTGATGCTACAACCCTTACCAACAGGGGTCTGCGTGTTGGATAGTCCTCCCTGGGGAAACCAGCGTTACCAACGGAGGTATTGGGAACGGCGATTTCCGACTGAGGACCGGAACTGTGGTAGAGGACTAAATCTCGGGGGTTTGCTGGGTAAACCAGCATTACCAATGGAGGTACTGGAACCGGCGATGTCCGATTGAGGATCGGGAAGCCAGCTTTACCAACGGAGGTACTGGGACCGGTGATGTCATCGAGGACCGGGACCGGCAGGCTCCCAGTGCAACTCGGGTTTGACATCCCCAACGGAGGGGATGCTACCTAAGGTGTTGCTGTAGCACAAGCTTAGAGACTTGGGCATTATTGTTAGGTGGAATTAAGATTAAAATTGAATCTCATGCACATAGGATTTTGCTTGTGAATGTTTGCGTGGTTTATCTTTACTTGCTGGGCTCAATGGAGCTCATCCCCGTGGATATCCTTTTTTTTAGATGATCATGCAGGTGGAGGTGACTGTGTCGGGGGGGATTTCTTTGAGCCGAGAGATGAGGGAAGAGATGACTATGCTGATTTGGACACTGAGGGGCATGGTCCCGATTGTGCGTGTGATTACTGTGTCCTTTCTTAAATGATGCAATAGACTGAGAACTCATACTTTTGTGACCTTCTAACTATTCATTTGGTGGGTGAAACCATTGTATATATTTGAATAGTTAGTTTTGGGCCATGTGGGTTGGTTTCGTGATAACTCAGGGAGTGAATGACTTAATTATGAATGATGTAAATATTACTTTTGTAAATCTTAACTCTTGCGCATTCTGATCGATATATTATGCTCTCCTTTAATATCGTCTATGCTTGTGGTGTGTTTATACTGCATCTGGATCCTGGTGGTTCTAAGTTTCTTAGTTACACCCTGATCTTGGAGGTGGCATCACTTGAAAGAAAGAGGATGTGTCTTGTTTTTTCCTTCCTAAATTTAACATGACAAGTACTTTACCCAGTCATGTCTTACTTTTTGATTTCTCACTTTTGTGGTCAACATTGGTGACAGCGGCAAGGGCATTGGATGTACTTAACTTCACTCCTCTTAATGGAAAGGCCATTCGCATAATGTATTCTCACCGTGACCCTAGTATCCGTAAAAGTGGGACAGCTAATATATTCATTAAGGTATTTGGCTTTTCTGGATTTGTTGAGAATATCTCATCTGCTACATACACATTTTGAGTTACATTTATTTATGTTCTAACTTTTTATTGGCTGCATTTTGGCAGAACCTAGACAGGGCAATTGACAACAAGGCACTGCAGGATACCTTTTCTGTGTTTGGGAACATTTTGTCTTGCAAGATAGCAACAGATCCTTCTGGCCAGTCAAAAGGCTATGGATTTGTTCAGTTTGATAGTGAGGAAGCGGCCCAAAATGCCATAGACAAACTTAATGGCATGCTGATGAATGATAAACAAGTTTATGTTGGACCCTTTCTTCGTAAGCAGGAGAGAGAATCTGCTATGACCAAGACAAAATTCAACAATGTTTATGTAAAGAATCTCTCAGAGACAACAACTGAAGAAGATCTGAAGAAAAGTTTTGGTGAATATGGACCAATAACTAGTGTGGTGGTAATGAGGGATGCAGATGGAAAATCCAAGTGTTTTGGATTTGTCAACTTTGAGAATGCAGATGATGCTGCTGAAGCTGTTGAGAGTCTTAATGGGAAGAAGTTTGATGAGAAGGAATGGTATGTTGGGAAGGCACAGAAGAAATCTGAAAGAGAACAAGAACTGAAAGGGCGATTTGATCAGAGTGTGAAGGAGGCTGTAGATAAATATCAAGGGGTGAACTTATATGTGAAGAACTTAGATGATAGCATTGGTGATGATAAGCTGAAGGAGCTGTTCTCGGATTTTGGTACAATTACGTCATGCAAGGTCTGTTGTAGTAAAGTCATTGGGAAGAAATGACCATCGAATCTATGTATGCTTATCACTTTGTGTGGGGCGGTTACTGAATTTTCATTTTGATTGAAATCCTGACAGGTTATGCGAGATCCTAATGGAATAAGTAGAGGTTCTGGATTTGTTGCTTTCTCTACTCCTGAAGAAGCATCACGAGCTGTAAGTTGTTTTCTTTGTTGTAGATTTAATAATCTGAAGATAATGTCGGACATGATTAGATGGATATTCTTTTCTCTTGTTTAGCTTGCTGAAATGAATGGCAAAATGCTTGTAAGCAAACCTCTCTATGTCGCGCTTGCACAGAGGAAGGAAGATAGACGGGCAAGATTGCAGGTAAATATGTGGAACGATTCCATTTATTTGTCGATTTTTCTGTACACGGAAATCTATGGGGTCATCAGATGTTTTATAGTATTAATATTCCCCCTTCTATTCATGGTGCCATTAGGACATGCCAGTATTTTCTTGATTCTAGTTGCTCTATTATGTCCTCGAGCACTATCTTTAAAAAGTTGTTATGGTGGCGGACTGCCAACTTCGTCGTTCTACTTGTCTATGAAAGAACTTAGAATAAGGGCCTTAATTAATTTGCTGGAGTATTTTGCTTCAATTTTGACGTGCAAATTATGTTGTGGATGGGAAAGAATCATGATATTGCCCTAATCTGTCGTGTCTACTCGTGTTACTAGTGGCAGAAGGTCTCTTGCACGACCCACATAGGAAGGCCTTCCTATATTGCCCACCTATCTTTTGCCATGTGGAAGGATGATGTTGTAATTCTGACCATTGGATAAGCAGGGCATGGTCTGGATTGGCACATGTTAAATTTCAAATCCTAGTTGAGTCATATCTATTGATATGCACCCATTTGATACTCCATTCAGCCTCCTGATGGTCCTGGATTTTTAAAGCATTATTTTTCTATTTGATTGATTTGTTTGGGCTGAAATTTGGTGGGTGAGCTTTTAGTGGGGCCTCGGGTTCTACATGTTCGTAGAATCTTCCCCAACCTGCTATGTGGCAGATATTTGTTCTGTACAAGTAGGCCTTCCTTCGCAGCCCATACAGGAAACAGATGCTCATCATAAATCCTATTTTCTTCATTTGGTAACCTGTCTTAATGTGATTGTTATGTTCTTATTACTTGTCTCATTGATCCTACGTGTAGATTGTCATGTACTTGACATGTTGTAATCTTATTCTGTTAATGGATCACGTGTAATTTGCTAGGAGCTGGGGGTATATATATTTATATACATGCTCTGGCTGGGATGATTGATACATTTGTTAATGTAGGCTCAATTTTCTCAAATGAGGCCTGTTGCGATGCCACCTTCTGTTGCTCCTCATGTGCCAATTTATCCTCCTGGTGGTCCTGGTATTGGACAACAAATATTTTATGGCCAGGGTCCCCCTGCTCTGATTCCTCCTCAGGTAAATTCCATGCAACTTTTTATTGGTTTGTTAACATGCTATTTTTGGTTACTCTAATGATTTCTCTAATTTCCAAACATTTTGTTGAAATTAATTTTTTCTCTGGCCACCGTTTATTGGATTGGTGAATATTTGTATAGAACCATTGATTTGCTGAAACTCATGTAAATGAAGGTCTGCTTGTGTTATAAACAGTTTGATTCATAAATTTTTTATTTCCTGATACACTTGATTGTAATGCAGGCACTGGGCTTAAGGATTTAAATAATTTTTTTTAGTAATTTTATGAAGAGGACATGGGAGCCATTGTGGATCTGTGATGAAGGATTAATTCCTTGGACCGGCCCAAACCCATTGGATAATCAATGTGAAATGAGCCGGGTCCAGTTGGGTTTTTGGGGTTTAATTGAATAGTTGATTATTTATTTATTTATTTTAGATTATGTTTATTGATTGGGTTAATCTTGTGTAATTTTTGTTTTAGTTGGCTAACTATTAAAAGAGTAAAGAGTCCAAATTAGAGTTCCTTTTTAGTTTTAGGATTAGGATTATTTGGGTTAGGAGTCTCTTATTCTATCTTTAAATATTCCTGTAATCAAGTTTATTTTTCAGATTTGAATGGCAGAATGTTTTGAGTTGTTTTGTTACCAGAGTGGTACGAACAATGGTTGTGACCATCTCTTCCCCCCTCCTTAGTGTGATATCTCTTTCTCTCTCTTCTTCTTTTCCTGTTTGTTTCCTGCAACTTCATCACTTTGTTCCTACTAATGATAAACCAGAACCGACAGAGGAGTCCATCGATTTGAAACCCACATTGGTTTGATTTCAAACTTAGGATGTGAGCACCTTCTCCCTGGGCGATGCAGATCATAGGTTTCCCTGCCCCATTTGACTTCCCTGTTGTGAGCACTAACCAGAAATCAGATCTGGTCTGAAGCCCTTCCGCTTGGAATTACTTATCAAGTTTGGGTTGTCTTCTTTTCTCTCCAATTGGACTGTCGAAGGTTAGCATTTAGAAGGGATCATCATCACTAACATCTTCCTTCAGTTTCTGGTCCATCGAAGCCTTCCCGAGAGCTCTCCTGCCATCACTCCTCTTTCCCTTGCTGCTATTCTGTTTCCAGAGGTAGGAGACGACCTCTCCAGCCCCCCTTTCCCACGATTCGTTTGAATCCGTTATTTTGTTTTCTTAGTTTCCTTTAATAGCCCTACCATTTATTCCTTATTCCCTCATATTCTTTTATTTTGTTTTGTTCCAAGTTTACCCTGTGGCCAAAATCTAAATAAACCCCTCTTATTTTCCTTCATTTAAAAGTGAAGTTCTGAAATTACAATTCTACCGTCCTATTATGCACTTCTGTTTATTTACAATTCTGCCATTGATTATATAAACTTCCATATATTTATGGATTTTGCCATCTATCCTTTTAGTTGAGCCTCTATTATTCGGGTGGGCCCATAAGTGATTCGAGCTGGGTTTTTCGAACCTCGGATCTGCATTAATCTGATGCTGAAAGTAACGTATTTAGCTTAGATTTGTTTTTTTTTTTTAAATACCGTTGGGCCTCTTTTTATCAAAGTTAGGTTTTCTAAGTTAGGAAGTTTCTGACTTAGGTAAAATCTTTCAATTAGATTAGTTAGGATGCTTAATCACCTGACTTAGTAATAGTAATTAGGATTAAAATATCAATCTTAATTAGTCTAATTTGGTGCATAAATTTCAATCAAAATAATAAAAATTTTCAAAAAAAATAAAAAAGATGTTTAATAACTTTAAGGGCGGAAGTTCTCTGTGCAGCAGCGCAGGCTGCGCCCAAACACATGGGTTGCCCATTCAGGGAGGCAGGGTAGTCATTTTGCCTACCCTCATGTGTCTGGGTGCAGCATGCGCTGCTGCATAGAGAACATTTGGCCCAACTTTAATTAGGTGCATAATATGTATAACACAAAACAGTATACAACAGAGTTTGGTTTAGGAAGTCTGGCTGTCGACTGTTGGCTGGGTGGTTGCAAGGTGCCTAACACCTTCCCAGCCCATAACTTGACACTTACCCAGAGATCTTAAGCAGATTTCCATCGAGTCATTGGAGTTAATATAGTGCCCCTTCTGCAAAGGAGGGGCACCATTCATGGGTCCTGGACCCCAAATCTAGGTGGCGACTCCAATTTCCCATTTTCTACTTCTCCCCCCTAGTCGAACCAGAGCGACTTTCGTCCGCTGCACCTACAGTTATGAAAAGCAGATTTTGTAATTGCACAAAAGCCCATGTCTTCGTACTTTGTTCCAGTCCTTCACCATCCCTTTATTACTTTCCATAAGTAACCCCCCATCTGAGAAGTTGATTCCAGCTTTGTCCTCACTCAGTTTCACTCTGTTGTCAGTTCTAAATTTCAAGTTAATTATGAACTGCCATTACATTCTCATTTTTGGAATCTATTTGATTGGGTGGGCCCATTAGCTACCCGGTACTAGGGATTTCGAACACGTGGTCACATCACTTTCTGAAGACATGCCATTATTAAATTAAGAGTAATAGTATAAGTTTTATACTGCTCTCAAGCGATAGGACCACATTTTTAATTTGCTCCCCTTGAATATAAATAAAATCCATGTTTATTCCCTTGTCACATTCTTATTTTATTGCTTTTTCCCATGTTTGCAAAAGTTTGATAGATTGCCATGTATGGCTTCTTTGCTTTTTCGAGCTGGAATTTTCCTGTAATTTATGGAACAGGTTGTGTTATTGGATTCTGGAATGGTCTTTAACTTGGGAAGGATTTTGCTGTTAATTTGCATTTGTTCAGCCTGGATTTGGATACCAGCAGCAACTTGTTCCTGGGATGAGGCCTGGTGGTGCTCCCATGGCAAATTTCTTTGTACCAATGGTTCAGCAAGGTCAGCAGGGTCAACGACCAGGGGGCAGGCGTGCAGGGGCTGGACCAGTGCAACAAAACCAACAGCCAGTGCCTCTGATGCAACAGCAGGTACAATTGCTGCATTTCATCTTTGTGTTTGTTAAATTTAGCAAATGATTTATTATTTCTGACTGTTCAATGGCAGATGCTTCCTAGGGGAGGACGTATGTACCGGTACCCGCCAGGTCGTAACATGCCTGATGTTCCCATGCCAGGGGTTGCTGGTGGCATGCTTTCTATGCCATATGATATGGGCGGCATGCCGTTGCGAGATTCTGCAATGTCTCAGCCTATTCCTATTAGTGCTTTGGCTTCTGCCCTTGCAAATTCATCACCTGAACAACAGAGAACGGTATGGTTTTGCTTTATGTTTGTGCAAATGAAGTTATGTTCAGGTATCCATAAATGATCCCCTTGGTTATTGCTAATGTTTGTATAGATGCTGGGTGAAAGTCTGTACCCGCTAGTTGATCAGCTAGAGCATGAAATGGCAGCTAAGGTTACAGGAATGCTTTTGGAGATGGACCAGACTGAGGTCTTGCACTTGCTGGAATCACCTGAAGCTCTGAAAGCAAAGGTTGCAGAGGCCATGGAGGTTCTGAGGAACGTTCAACAGCAGCAGCAGGCAAGCAGTCCAACTGACCAATTGGCTTCGCTGTCGCTGAATGACAACCTCATCTCCTGAGCGCATGCATGTGCATATGTTTGGGGTTTCACTTTAAACTTATTTGTGAGTACTGGATTTTAAACAATTTTAGGAGTGTTTCTGTTACACTGTTGATTCACTTCTATCGGGAGTAAACTGGATTTTTGTTTTAGGATCTTGAAATATGTTTTTATTTTTTGATGGAAGAAATATGCTGTTATTTATGTTTTGTGTTTGATATGATCTCTTTTTGGAGGCATGCATTTTTTAAGTATCTTCATAATATCAATGCTTCAAAAATCCTTTCCAACTTCATCTGTCCCATTTTCAAGGGGTTTATGACCCTTTCAGTGCATCATCAATATTATGGTCGTATGTGGTGTAGGAAAATTTGTTTGGAAATCTATAGTAGATATCTCTTATCTTATGGTAGCAATTCCATATGTGGTACCACGGTAGTGCCCCCAAAACCAAGATTAGGTCAATGATGCTGGAGGTTGTTGGCATTAAGTATATATTTAAGTTCATGTTTTTGATTATGCATCGTGGGTTTTAGCTTGGACAACTCTGTTGTCGTTTGAGTATCTTTAGTTCTTGGTTTTACCTGTTAGGATGGACAAGGTTTCAGAGTTTAAACTTTAAAGGATGGGCAATGATTGTCTGTGGATCCAAGTGAAGACTTCCAAGAGAGGTGACAAGGGGCATGAAGCCAATCACCAACTCTGGTAAATTGTCTTGCTGCTTATAAACATCCTTTCCCCCCTCTCTCTCTCTCTCTCTCTCTCTCTCAGTCCGTCTTGTTGTGTTTATTTATTTATTTTTAAGAGAAAAGAATGCTTTCAGAATGCGGCGTCCGGCTCCTGCGCGTAAACACAGGCCCCCACAATAATAAAATATTAGCAAATCGAGATCGGATTGGTATGGTCCCTAGATGACGAACGTAGTGCGATACGATGATTTAAAGATATGGCGCCATGGTGGTGATTTGATATCATGACAGCGACATGACGATATGGCCAAATACCAATTTTACAATGACACCATGACAGTGATTTGTCGATTTAGTGCCATAGCAGTAATTCAGTGATTATGAGCGATCTGGCAATGTGGTACCATGGTGGCGGTATGGCGAAAATCAGATTTGGCGACATAACGGCAATTTGATGATATGATATCATAGCAGAAATTTGGCAATATGGTACCATGAGAGTGTTTTATCGATTTGATGTTGTAGCGGTAATTCGATGATATGACGATTTGACAATGTGATACCATGGTGGCACTATGGCGAAATGACAGATGTAGAGATATGGTGCTATAGCGACGATTTGGCAATATAACACCATGGCAGTGATTTGTCTATTTGGTATCATAGAGACAATTTGGCAAAGTGGCACCATGATGGCGATATGGCAATATGGCATCACGGTGGTGATATGATTATATGATGATTTGGCGTCATGGGGGGCGAGACGGTGATATTTATTGGATGTGCCGTGTTAGTATTCTTTAATTGAATTGATATCGGTGTCGGTGTCGGTATCATTTGATTGTGCCGAAACGAGTGTAAAATAAAATAAAATGAATATTCGGTAAGAGATTAAAAAAAGAAGATGAAAGAAAGGGAGTTAAATAAAAAACAAAGAGAGAGAGAGATAGTAACAGCCAATGGAAGGAGACCATATACCGAGTAGCAGCAAAATTTTATCCGGAACAATTGGCTAAGGTGATTTTCATTCATATTATATTATATTTTTCTTTTTTTTGAGGGGGGCGGGGTTGGGTTAGTGAAGAAAGTAGGCTATTCATTCAAGCGTGTCCAACGCCAAGCAAATGAAAACAAAATACATAAAATAGAGAGAGTATGATAAACGAAAGGTATGGATATATAATATCTAAAATCGATGAAAATTGACCCGGTCTCACATGCCATTGACTGGGTCATCCAGACTAGAGTTTGGATCACAACCACTTCCCTAGCTAACAGGTTATAGACACAACTAATTTTAAACTCATGCACATAAGTGTGAATAGAGGAGTCCCATATGTGTTGAGCAGCTCAACGCCACATTGCTCACGTGTACCGACACACTGCCACAACCTACTTTCAAACAGACTTACTGGAATAACATTACTTACCAAAAAGAAAAAAAACATTCAAATACTTACACGTTTCTACTACTTACGAAATCAAGTTACTAAAAAAGTTGTATACGCGACCCCTTAAATATGCAACTTCTCTCTAATGTGTGTACGACCGGATGAATTTTTGCTGTTACTCGGGTTGCATGAATGTTCCTGCTAATCGGTTCACAACCAAAGACAGAGAATCTAGAAGGGTAATTTAAAAAATACTAAAACTTAAGAGGATATTTATGAACCCAAAAAATAAGGGAATTATTCCGTTTCTTTGGCTACAAAACCGGTAGCAGCAAAATTTTTTCTCCACCGGACATCCCCCTCCCATCAGGTTTTTAATCTCGCGATGCTTATCTACAAATTTTGTTTTGGGAAATGTTGATTTGATTTGGCTTCATGAAGATGACGTACTTGTCTCTTTCGTTAAGAAAACGCTTCACAAGGAATAGATAAACAAAAGGAAATTAGCATATGTTTTATATTTTTTAAAATAAAAGACAATCTCCTTTACGAAAGTTTTCCTTCACTAGTAAGGGAGGGAGGAAGGAAGAATTCCCTTGCCACCATGGTTTCAAATATTGGTATCAGATCTTTCGATACGGTTGATCTGTACTAGTATCGGCCTCATCAGATATTAATACTTGGCCGATACCGTATTAGTCATCAAATCATCTCAAAGATAGGAGAGATGAAATCCAATAAGAGAGGTTGCACGACATCTATGTGACAGATTTTAATCCTTTCAAATTCCTAGCAATGTGTAGTGCGGCAGGGCTAGGTGGCAATGTCGACACCTGGCAGCTCGGATATCCAACGGTGGATGTCAATGAGCTCGGACCATTGGATGTTCGAGTTGTAAGGGTATTGGATCAGGATCCTCTGCAGTACTGACGGGGTGGCACTGCACATCCGACGGCACAACAAAGGCCAAGTGGCACACATGGTCTCTGCTGGGCCGCTGGATGTGCATTGCCGCCCCACCGGTACTGCAGAGGATTTTAATTCTATTGAAATCTCCATCTAACACTGCCGCACGACACACCTTTAGAAATTTGAGAGGATTATTTTCCCTATGTGACTTGGTCAATGGGCCAACAAAATATGAGATATTATACTTTTTTGGTAGGAAAATATGAGATATTATATTATTATAAGGAAAACAGTACTCGCGTAGGCCACACTCCTTGACAGAGTTCTTCCCATTAAAAAGATATCATATATCTCTATTTTCTTCTTCTTCTTCTTCATCTTCTTCAATGTATATCGTCCGTATATACACCATTGACTTTCATCATATTCTCTTGATCAACTCTTCTATAAAACAAATATACCCTGCAACTTCCATGCCTCTCAGCTCCCAAGTTTCAACAAAACCCACACCTGCTTCTTCGTCTTCATCTTGTCATCATTGTTAATTATATTGTTGTTGCAGAACAGATATTCTCTTTGTTTCTTAAATCCTCATTGTTTAAACATGGAATTCCAACAACCCATGGCCGGAAAGGCCTATTAGGACCCCCCAAGGACAGATGCTCATTCTCACCATCCATAAAAGCCTATTATGTCCACCTTAGATTCCGGTGACAACCACCACAACAGGCAATCGGAGTCGGCCTTTGGGTTGCTTGAAGGGAAGGTGACCAAGAATGATCCCCCAGAAACCAAATTAGCATGGTTGCGCTCTCAGGTGATCGGAGGCAATGTGGAATTCAACACTCCCTTTGGGAAAAGACTCCTCATCTATGCCGATCATACTGCCGCCGGCAGAGGCCTTCACTATATTGAAGACTTCATTGTCAATAAGGTTCTTCCTTTCTATGGTACTTATCTCATACCATACTTGTTTTCTGTTGTGTGTGTCTTGAATTCCTATACCTGTTTCGAAGTTTGACCTGCTTCAACATTCTTGGGCCAGATTTGGGTATGATTTCTATTTCAATTTTGGATTTATATCATGAAATAGTCAAAAATAGATTTTTGGTCAAAAAATATTGAAATTATTTTGGTCTTATCAATATGAAATATTTCAAGAATAAAAAAATTCATTTGATAATTCAATTTCTGAGAAAAAATTCTCAATATTTCTTTGGGAAGGATGGTGGTGGTGGCAGTGGCAGTGACAGTGACGGTGGCTGACGGTGATAGTGAGACCATTAGAAGGAGTAGAAGAAGGGTTATGTTTTATTTTTAACATGAAATTATTACTTTGCCATCAAATTACCATATTCTCATTAAAGAGCAAGAGTGAAATCAAATGAAATAGAAATTCTGAAACAGCTCATCGGTTATTTCAGAATTTCTATTTCAACAAAATAAGGTGTAAAAATCAAACCAAACAATTTTTGAAAAAAAAATCACCCCCTGAAATTGGAAGAAAAATCATACCAAATCAAACCCATGGTTGCAACCCGAAAGAGAAATTTTGTGAGGTTTGTGATGGTAGAGGAGGGCTTGGGCTGATAAGCCCAAGACCCAACCTGATGGTTCAACCCGACTTAGAGGAGTATTTCTCTGTTTAATTGTCTTGTTGCGTAAGCAACAGAAATAGTAGGACTTGAGCATTTTCGTGTTAGAGTTCTTGCTGTGACCTTTGGGTATTTTTGAGAGATTTCCATTATAATTTTCTTCCATCACAAGGTGCATCATCTTCAGAATCGCCCATGGTAACATGTAACACATCAAATTGGTGTGTGTGAACAACGTTAAATCTCTTTGTGTTCCTTGTTAAAGTTTGTTACGATCCCATTTATCCCACAACGATTGTATGAGAAACTTAATGTGAGTTGATAAGTTCTTGGTTTCCCTCACCTTATCAGTCGATTATGGGTTTGAGTTCTTCCAAACTCGTATCAAAGTCTATTTTATTTCTTCGTGTTTCTTGGTGTTGTGTTAACATTTTCCTCCGTCACGAGTTCATGACAATCAATATTTCACTTTGTTTTAGTTTTTCCCTTGTACATATAGGAAACACACATACAAGTGACAGCTTCGTTGGGCACAAGACTACCAGAATGGTGAAGGAGGCCACAAGGTATGTCAAGACTTGCTTGGGCGCAGGACCAGAAGATGCACTCATATTCTGTGGCTATGACACCACTGCAGCGATCAAGCGCCTTCAAGAGGTGATTGGTATATTAGTGCCTTCAACCATAAGAGATAGGGTACTTCAAAGCTTAAGGAATGAGGAGAGATGGGTGGTCTTTGTGGGTCCTTATGAACAGCATTCCAACCTCCTCTCATGGCGCAATAGCTTAGCTGAGGTGATAGAGATCGGTCTAGATGAGGATGGATTGGTAGACATGCGAGCTCTGAGGCAAAAACTTGAGACTTACAAGGATTCCAATCGTCCTATGTTGGGTTCATTCTCAGCTTGTAGCAATGTTACTGGAATCTACTCTGACACCCGTTCCATTGCTTGGCTTCTTCACCAACATGGAGCTTTTGCTTGCTTCGGTTTTGCTACGAGGTAGGTTTCCTTGTGTTAATAAAGGGTGTCAATTTGGAATCGGAACTGGAACCAAAAATTAAAACTCAATCCGGACTAAATAACCGAATAGAATTTGGTTAAAATCCAGAACTGGGTAATAGAACCAAGGCAGGATTTGGTTACTACGGTTAGAACCGAAATCAAAATGAATTTGGGTACCAATATATTATAGTATAATTTTATGATAAATATATCATAGTATAATATTATATACTTATGCGAGAAAGAACACCACTCGGTTGCGTCAGACATGCCTCCCTAGTGCCCTGACACAGGGGCATGTGAAACGAGCGCCGCACCCCTGCTCATTTTCGAGGTTCCAGGGGTGTGCGGTGGTCATTTCGTGCGCCCCTATATTAGGGTGCATGGGTGACGTGCGCTGCACGACCGGATGGCATTCTCTTTCCCATACTTTATATATCTACAATAGAAACCAAGTACAAGAACTAGAACTAGACCGTGTAGGAATCGAATAGATCTGGTACAAGTACCAATTTTTAGAACCGAGGTGGGACTTGTCCGATTCCAAATCACACCAACACTCCTTGGAACCAAACCAAATACCTGATTCCGGATAGATTTACACTCTCAGTTACAATCGCTATTTCATTAAATTAATTGCCATTGGTTACAAGGAGCTCATTTCCCTTATCAACAGTCCCTCCAAGCTAGCACCTAGCTTTGTGGCTTAAATCATCTCGGATATCTAACACTTGGCTGCCTATTTTGCCAATTATAATTTATTCCATATTTCAACACGGATCTGGATCCTCTACTTTCGAGCTGCCCCTACTTCCGTGCGCCCCACATATAGTAAGGCAGAAAAGACTGCCTTACCCCCGCTCGGACAGGGGTAAGGTGGAAAATTATCCTCTCCAATTCTTTAAAGTGTGGCAGTGCGGCAGTGTTAGGTGGAGATGTTACATCCAACCGTCCATATCAATGAGCTCAGACCGTTGGATGCAGCAGCTGCCAGGTCTCAATATCTCTACCTAGCACTGCCACACTGCCACACTTTAGGAATTGGAGAGGATAATATCCGGGGTAAGATGGTCTTATCGCCGCCTTGCTGTGTTTGGGGTGCACACGACAGTACGGGCAGCTCGACAGTAGAGGAGCCTGACGCATTTCAACACCGCTGCCTCTCTAGCTAGGTAGGTGTTGTCCTTAGAAAGCATGATACATTGACCAATTTCCACTCCTTGGCTCAAAGAATTTTGTATTAGGACGTCTCGGCTTTGCCGCTCTTTGATATAGTTGTCCCCTCCAATTCCTCCAATTCCTCACATAGGGGCGGAAATGACCACCCTACCCCTTGCCCGAAAACATTGCCCAAGGTGAGATCCACTCCCCCCTATTAGAGGAATTGGAAGAATTGGAGATGCCCGCGAATTGGAGGTGATAATTATTCATATAATTCCCTCTTACCAAATTTTTTTCTTTCCATTGGTTACATGGTAATCATGTGAATATTCATGTTAAATACCATGTTTGGGTCCTATTAATGTTTCATTTCAATTGTTATGTGTCCATATTAATATGACTCTTATGCTCTATATGATACAACAACCACATTATAGTGGTCCTTATGTGGAGATTGACATGCGATCAGGAGAGCTGGAGGGCTATGATGCAATTTTTCTGAGCCCACATAAGTTTCTTGGTGGGCCTGAAACCCCTGGCATCCTTCTAATGCACAAGGCCTTGTACCAGTTAAGATCTTCTGCCCCTTCCACTTGTGGTGGTGGAACTGTTAATTTTGTCAATGGCTTCAGTGAAGAGGTAAAATTAAAATCCCCCTCTGACTCCAAGTTTCAGTTTTGTAATCTAACACAAATGTGATTTTTTTTTAGCATACTTTGTATTGCCAAGATGTGGAAGAGAGGGAAGATGCAGGAACCCCACCAATCATCCAGAAGATAAGAGCATCACTTGCTTTTTGGGTGAAGGACTTGATTGGCTACAATGTGATAGAAAACCAGAATCATGTTTACATAAGTGAAGCCCTTGCAAGACTCCTTCCCAATCCAAACATAAATGTGTTAGGGGATACATGTGTACCAAGACAAGCTATCCTCTCTTTTATGATTTTCTCTAGGACTACTTCTTCCTCTTTCAATATGAAAACTGAAAATGGAACTCATGGTGAAGATAGAAGAGGTAAGCCTCTTCATGGGCCTTTTGTGGTAAAGCTCCTCAATGACCTCTTTGGCATCCAAGCTAGTGCTGGGTGGGCTTGTGCAGCACCATATGGTCACCAATTACTTGGAATTGATGAGACACAGTCACTAGCTTTTCGGTCTGCTATCCAAAAGGTTAGTATTGCTAATCATATATATCAATTCTTCAGAAATGCTGGGCTTCTAGACAGGTGTTGGGTGTAAGGGGTGTAAGTTTGGTCTTGTCGGCTCGAGCTCGCTCTGAGCCCGAATAGGGCCTGAGCTGGAATTTTCAACCCTGAGGGTGAATTAGGGTTGAAATTTTAAGGCCCAGGGTCAAGGTCGGGCTGGGCTAGGGTTGAGGCCTCAGGCTCACCTAGCCTGGCCCAACCGTGTGTTAGGTTATGCTTCACAATTTTTGTTTAGTATCTAATTATCTATTGGTTTACTAAAAAAAAAAAGGCTAACTATCTATTGAACAAAAGTATTTATAACATTAGGCCGAATTTTTTAACTTAAAGAAAAGTCTAATAGTCAATTGAGTATGAAACAAACGAATATCCAATCACATGAGACTGGTCGATTAATGCCAACTAGGGCCTACAAAAAATTAGGGTCAATTAGGGCTGGGTTGGACTGGGCTGAGCCCAGCAGGGTTGGGCCTGGGATGAGATATCTCAGCTCGACCTAGGGTTGAGTTGGGCTTGGGTTGAGCTAAGAGGACTCAAGGTTGGGCTAGGGTTTTAAAAAACCCAGCCCAATCTGGCCATGTTTCACCCCTTGTTGGGTGTTTAGTCTTAGAACCAGATCCTCTCCAGCGTGCCAGCATACATCCGATAGTTGGGGCAGCAAGCTGGGATGCATGTTGGTGCACACCCAGCTGTTGGATGCGTGATGGGCGCATTGGAGAGAATCTGGGTCCGTGTAGTCCCACATCGGCTAGTGATTAGCTTACAACTCTCGTTATACAACTGGGAGTCCTTCCACCTCCTAGTTCGAACTTTTGGGAATGATACGTTACATATTTGATGGAAAAGGTTTTCTGAGCCCTTGAGGTAGGGTATGCTAGTACCTTTTCTATATCTATCTCTATCTTCTTCACATGAAATGATTTCTTTGCCCCTCTATTGTATGGTATCGTTTTGTCTTCTATGCTGCTTACTTAGAGAACCCCCTCCCTATTTCAATATTGTAACTAGTTTTATTGTAATTACATTTTTGTAGGGCTACACTGGTGTAAAACCAGGATGGACAAGACTAACCTTCCCTTACTACATGTCAAAAGAAGAGTTGGAGTTCATTCTAGCTTCATTGGAATTCATTGCAACATATGGTCAAAGGTTCCTTCCACTGTACAGCTTCAATTGGAAGACTGGTAACTGGACCTTTCAATCCAGTGCTTTCATGAAGAACATACTTGGAGAAGATTACACACTTGATTCAAGAAAATTTTCATTAAATGAAGAAGCTAATAAGCCTAGCAGATATGCCTATTACTTAGAGACTGCCAAATATGTGGCAAGTTTCCTTCCCAGTTTCCCTCCCCAGCGGAGGGTTCCAAAAGACATAGATCCCAGCCTTGTGCATTTTAGGGTTTAGATTTAGTTCTCTTTCCCAACATTGTGAGGCTGCTATGCGTTAAGAGTCCTTAAAACTATGGCTATATGTAGAGGTAGAGCTAATTTTCGCTCATTATATTTATTTTTTCCTTTGACTACAAATAATAACATTCAAATACTTATAAATTTTCCCTACCTATGAAATCAGGTTTCTAATCTCCTTATGCTTCAACTCCAAATTTTTTTTTGGATAATTCAGGATATTCACGAATGAGATTAAAAATAATCTGCCGTCTTAGCTCAGCTGGTAGAGCGTATGGCTTTTAACCATGTGGTCGTGGGTTCGATTCCCACAGACGGCGTGTTAACTAATCGAACTTTGGTCCTGGGTTCGATACCCAGAGGCCTAGGGGGCATGCTGAAAGAAATCCATTTTGCGATATAGATAATAAAAAAAGGGGAATTTCCTATTCATGTTTTAAGGGCTGTCAAATAATTGTTACGTTTATTTTTTTACAAAAAATATTGATAACATTATCAAGTTTTGACAGTACAATAGACAATAGGGGGTAAGATGTGTTACTAATTTAATGGGCAAGAGGTCTCTACTTGATCGCATGGTCTCTATACAAGCGTCTGGTCAATGGGTGAGCACACCTGGGTATCTCCCCAGGGGGCAGAAGCGTCATCTCACAGTGCCCTATGAGAGGGCGTAGAAAACACCACCGAGTAGAGATCTTTTACCCTAGTTTTTATTAGAGAATGTATCTATGGCCTGAGGTTGATGGACGAGAGAAAATAAAGAGCAAATGAAAAAAACCAAAAGAAATCCGTTTTGCGATATAGATAATAAAAAAGGGAATTCCCTATTGATGTTTTAAGGGGTGCCAAAAAATTTGTGACATTTACTTTCTTACCCTCATAGTATAACACACCTTTTGTTTCAATGAGGGTAGAATTTTTGTCATTTGATATCTGTATTTGAAAATGCCATGATTTTAAATTATTTTCAAAACCTTGTTTACTCTTACTTAAAGAAATTTTGGGAATAAGACAAAGGGCAATCCAAAGAAGGCTACATGTTCTAAATAAAAGTATAGAGCTGTCATTCGGACAATTTTATTATAAAAACCCACATGTATTTGCTCAACTTGATGAAAACCCACATGTATTTGTCAAGAAATCTATTAATGTTTCATTTCAATTGTTATGTGTCCATATTAATATAACTCTTATGCTCTATATGATAAATTTTCAGAATATTCGCGAAATAATAACATTCAAATACTTATAAATTTCCCCTACCTATGAAATCAGGTTTTTAATCTCCTTATGCTTCACCTCCAATTTTTTTTTTGGATAATTCAGGATATTCGCGAATGAGATTAATAATAATCTGCCGTCTTAGCTCAGCTGGTAGAGCGCATGGCTTTTAACCATGTGGTCGTGGGTTCGATTCCCACAGACGGCGTGTGTTTACTTAATGAGCTTTGTATTTATCACCGGAAAAAAAAAAAGAACGAATAAAATTATAACATCAATAATCAAATTCTAATATCAATAAAAATGAACTAATTGTTAAACCATACCACCATGTAAAAAAAAACAAAACCATCATATTAGCACTACACCTTGCCCGATCTAGCTCGGCACACACACACGTATGTGAAAATAAACCCAAACCCCTCGGGCAAAAGAGAGCATAGTGAACCTTCAATTCACTTCATGGAACCTGACCATTGTAATTCTCATTCCAATGTATAAACCTTACCTCATTCTCTTCTATTCCTAATATGAGACTAAAGTTTTCCCACCCATATGCTTTGCAAAAGCGACATTGGAATATTCTTGAGTTCAATACTTGTGGGAGAAAAACAAGTAAAATCGGATCAGGTCGAATTCGATCAATTCCTAACTAGTTATTCCAATATGATTCAAATCGGAATTGAATTGATGGAAACTGATACCATATCTGGTGTCATGTTTTAAAACCTGGTCTCCAATTTGGGAGACTCAACTTCTTGTGACCAGCGATGGTGATGTCACTACTACTTTTTTGGCCATGTCGTCTGTTATATGCATGGTAGTTATACGTAGGTTGTTTATTCATGTGGGCATGGTATAGTTATTATCATATGGTAGTAGGGAGTGTAGGGTATTTAGTAATTTCCATGAGTGGTGGTTATCACATGCACGTAGCAGCATTATCTTTATAGGTAGGAGTATATTGTGAGTGGAGATAGTTATGGGAATGAGGGAAGTTAGTAGGAAGTGGGGTGGGAAAGTTGTGAGAAATGGAGTAACCGTATGTGGTGGTGTGGGGTGGGGAAGTTGTGAAAAGTGGAGTAACCGTATGTGGTGGTGTATTGGTCTATTTATTATTTGAAATTGAATGGAGAAGCACCGGATTATCTACCCACAAACATCTCTAACAAGATTGAGGCAAGGCTTCCTCAATAGAGCCTACAGTACCCGTTAAATTCCCATTTTCTCTTCTTCAATCTTAGTTCTCTTCTTCATCAAGATAGGTAACTAGCGTACGTACGTACCAGCTTGGTATCAAAGTCAGAATATGGATGGGCGGGTGGAGAAGCTGGAAGAGGAGGTAAGCACTCTTCATGAAGGGCAACAAAAAATTCTTAATCGACTGGAAGAACTTTTCGAAAGGTTCACTGCTTTTCAAGCTCCTTCTCTAAACGCGGTAGGAGAGAGCTCGAGAGCTCCTATCCCTCCTTCTAATGACCGACCACCTCAACAAACGATTCCATGCTCAACCAACACACACCAATCATTTATGCCTAAGTTGGTCAAATTGGATTTCCCTCGATACAACGGGAATGAAGACACGACCAGTTGGACGTGTAGGGCAGAACAGTTCTTTGAATTTCATCAGACTACTGAAGAAGAAAAAGTGTCATTGGCATCCTTTCATTTGGAAGGGGACGCACAACTATGGTACCAAATCTTCAAGCAGGACGAAGGGATGATATGTTGGCAAGAATTTTGTGATGGTCTTCACTCCAGATTTGGTCCAACCCCATTCCAGGACTTCTTTGGAGAATTGGCGAAATTACAGCACGAACTGTTCTGTTCACGATTACCAATCTAAGTTTGAGAAGCTGTTGTCCAAGGTCGGACGACTCCCTCCAAACCGGCAAGTCAGCCTCTTCATGAGTGGGTTGAAGGAACATATTACAGTAGATGTATTGGCTGGTACACCAACTACCCTATTTGCAGCTATTGGATTGGCTCGATTGTACGAGGCCCATGACCAGTCACTTGAGAGAAAGAGCATTCCACCTAACATCGAACCTCTTCCCGTTCGTCGACTCACGTCAATGGAGATACAAGAAAGACGGGCTAAGGGACTTTGTTATAATTGTAATAAACGGTTCGTGCCTGGACATCGATGCAAGAAATTATTCTTGATTGAAGGCTGTTACGAAGAGGACGCCACGTGGAAAGACACCGAAGAACTCGATCTTGAGGACAAGACCTGAAATTAAGAGGGAGGGAATTGTTATATGCATGGTAGTTATACGTAGGTTGTTTATTCATGTGGGTATGGTATAGTTATTATCATATGGTAGTAGGGAGTGTAGGGTATTTAGTAATTTCCATGAGTGGTTGTTATCATATGCACGTAGCAGCATTATCTTTATAGGTAGGAGTATATTGTGAGTAGAGATAGTTATGGGAATGAGGGAAGTTAGTAGGAAGTGGGCTGGGGAAGTTGTGAGAAGTGGAGTAACCGTATGTGGTGGTGTATTGGTTTATTTATTATTTGAAATTGAATGGAGAAGCACCGGATTATCTACCCACAAACATCTCTAACAAGATTGAGGCAAGGCTTCCTCAATAGAGCCTACAGTACCTGTTAAATTCCCATTTTCTCTTCTTCAATCTTAGTTCTCTTCTTCATCAAGATAGGTAACCAGCGTACGTACGTACCATCATCTTCCTTGTACTTTTCTCTTTGTGCATTTGACAACGTCTAAAGATTATTTTTAGTAGTCTTCTTCTTCTTCTTTTTTTTTTTTTTTTTTTTTTTTTGATGAGAAAAGCATAAGTTATATTACCATTAGCAGAAACTCATGTACATCATACAAAAAAGGTTTTGAGTGGGTTTTGGTCCTAACTGAAGCCTGAGTATAAGATCTCAAGGCTGTAGTTCATTGGTTGTGCTTGTGAGATATAGGTATAGTGGCAAAGTTGGAAGTTAGTTCTGCAAATTCAACATAAAGAGAAAGAAGTGGCCAAGGTACTCCAGACGTATGTCCTGGTTTCAAAATGTGACTAAGACTAAAGCTAGTAACCCAAATTTCTTTTAAAGGTATCCCCTCTTGGAGAGCGTGTTTCCACCCCTGTAAGATCCCTATCAGCTCAGCTTCCTTTGGATTAGATGAACATGAAAATCCTGCAGATGCTAAAACACTCTTGCCATCTAACAAAAGGCAATACCCCCAACCGGTTAGTCCCATTGATGGTTCAAAAAGGCTTGCGCAGCAGAGAACAGGGAAGTGCATTTTGTCGTTAGGCAACTGCTGTGTGAAAAGTGGAGTGCAATGTGTGGGTTGGTGGTGAGTTATAGTGAGTGCATTTATCATAGGAGGGGTGAGATCTAAAAGGAGCATCCAGCGAATAACATTTGATAAACCCAAGTGTGGATTAGTCGGGGCTAACCCAAGGGAAACTTTGTTTCTCACAGACCATATAAAATAGCAAGTTAAAATAACAATAGAAAAAAACCAAGAAGCAGTGTTCAAATCCAAGGCCTTAGAATTGAGGAGGGAAGCACAGAGCTGTGCCAAAGAGGGGCTGCTAAGGTACTCAGTTCTCTGCCCGAGGGGCCCAGATGCCCAGATATGCTTAGTCCATTCACAAGATATAAAAAGATGCCATTGGGTTTCATCACGAGCACCACAATAGTCTTCTTCTTTTTTGCTACAACAAATGTTAGGTTTCTCTCTCGATCTCTCTAATAGTTTTCTTTTTCGCTACAACTAATGTTAGGTCTCTCTCTCTCTCTCTCTCTCCCAAACTCAAAATCTAAGGTTGTATTTTTTATTCATTCTCGAAAATAGATTTTGGGTCTAAAACACATTCTGAAACTCAATTATTCTTTATTTCCTTGCTTCAAAATACATTCGAGATCTAGAATCTACTTTGAAAAATGCATACCAAACACAACTTAAGATCTCTCTCTCTCTCTCTCTCTTCCAAACTCAAAATCTAAGGTTGTATTTTCTATTCATTCTCAAAAATAGATTTTGGCTCTAAAACACATTCTGAAACCCAATTATTCTTTATTTCCTTGCTTCAGAATACATTTGAGATCTAGAATCTACTTTGAAAAATGCATATCAAATACAACTTAGGATCTCATTATTTCCCATTTCTCTCCCTCATATTTCCCTATATAAAGTCTAAAAGGGAAAAAATTCTTGACCCTCTTTCTTTCCCTAGTTTTTTTTAATATTATCATCATGTTCATGATATTTGATTTTTGTTACAATGTATCATTTTTGCCATGTGGCAACTCATGGGGCTGAAATTGTGGATGAGAAGACCCCATGGTCCCCTATTCAATTGTCGAGTATCAACCCAATGGGAGCTGTCCACATTGCGGAACAAACCATTAAAAACTCATGACTACAAAGAGGATGCATGGGATTAGAAGGGTGTGCATAAACATACATGAGAGGGTATGCCATTATACGGAGAAATGATTGGATTTGAGGTTGAAATTTGACGTATGGCTATTCCAAACTATTTTTTTATATATATCCATTAGTCAAATTTGCAACATGAAACAGGATCAAGAGTCATGAAGACTTGCCCAAACTAGACCAGTTCAGAATCAGTCCGAGTTTTTATTGGCTCGATTTTTTTTACCCTAAGTCATGTGAAGCTCACCAAGAATTTTTTTTATTGGAACATATACTTGTAAGTGCTACGGTCCTCGGGACGAGGGTTCCTTAGTCTTATGGCGATAAGGATTGGTTTCGATGAATAACGGCATATCGTTCTGACATATCATCATGGGGATTGGGATCATACTTCATAAAGAAATGGAGTCGCCACCTAGGATTAGGGCCTAGAACCCAATGGGTGTAGCCCCATCCAGGATTAGCGGAAAGGGCTACGTGATTCCATATGGTCTGGTCAGAGATTCAGGATAAGTAGTCAGGTCACGAGAGTGAGAAGGTATTAGGCACCCACCTCACCCGGATAAACCGATCTTTCTATTAGATGCTTGTTTTTTAATATTCTCCCTTAATAATACATCATATATCAACATGCAAGGTTAGTTTTTGATGTACTAAACATGACAAAGAAAGAAAAAAATCATTTACTATGTACACTAAAGCAAGTCACTTTAATGGTCTACATTATGCCAAAAATAATAAGAAGAAAAAAGACTGATACCTGTCAAAAAATACAAGAAATAAATGAAAATGTACCAAATGCGAAATATGCGATGTCCCACAGCTCAGGTGGAGACGGACGATTGGCTTGCCTCCCTCTTGTCGGACAAAGTAAGGACTATATGAGATGGGTTTCGTTACTCAGACTTCGGGCAGAGCAACGGTTGTATAAGGGATTCTCGTTATCTATATACAGATAGAATAACGGCTATAAAAGGAGGTTTTTGTTATCCGTATGCGAACAGAATAATATCTTGACTAGGAGGTGAGCGCTCTTCACTCAAGCGGGTAATCGATAGGTCTACCCACAACTCGGAATATTGCTCAAAATTCACTTACAAAGGCTTGAAAGAGGGCAAAAATCGGACTGGGAGGGTCTCCCTAGGCTTGGAATTCATGAAATGAGGGGAGGGGGACCCTCCTATTTATAGGGGGTACCCCACTTCTCACGGCGCCGTGGATGACGTCAGCAGGCTAACGTCGTAGCCCCCCGCAGCGGCGTGGTTTTTTGCCACGCTGTCGGGGGAGGCCTCCAAGGTGTCGTGGGGGACTGACCACAGCGCCGTGGATAATGTGGGCCATTCCTCCTAATTTTTGGGCCTTAAATGGACTTTTTTGGTCTGTCTGGGCCTATTAGGCTTCTTTTTTCGGGCTTTTTTCTCCCTTTTGACTTTTCAAAAATTTTTCTGTCAGGGACCGCCGTGGTTGGGGAAGGTGAGCAATACCTCCTTCAGCATTTGATAAAAGGGTCTTATAAGTCATTTTAGGGATGTTAGGGTGATTTGTCTTAGATGTAGGGACAAGAGTCCTTCTTAAGAGAGATACTGATGTCTGTCCGTGCCCTATTGTCATCATTGCAGGGGGTGACAAAATTCAGTGTCTACAATACTATTCATGGACCATAAATTTGGTCTATAACTAAAGAAAACCCTAGAATTTTTGCTTTTATATTCAATATCAATTCCTTTTTTTCTTCTCAGATGGTAAAGCAACCATAGGCTCAATCCCTCCAGACCTCCTCAAGAAGGAGGATATTAAAAAACTAAGAAAAAAAGTAACTTGCCCTAACCAAATTTGACACACCCAACTCACCAGGTTTTGAAAAGGACAAGTCCAATCGAATATCCTAGTTTTCCAATAATGATTGAAGAGGCCGATTACCCCCTCCCCATCCACTTTATTTGATCAGTTGTGGAATCAATATTTACATAATTTTGAAAAATCCTCATTTATCTCTTATATTCCATGCACAGTACCCTCACAACCTCTGCAATCTTGCAACACGACCATTGTTCCCCTCTATAGTTACCCCTAACATCGGACCACCATTGCAATTCAACCATCCGACTAGCCTTTTTTCTCCTCCACTCTATGCACTACCCTCTTTGCAAACACAGAGTTCCTACCTTTCCAATCATCCAAGGGTAAGAATTGCAACGGATAACATTCAGAGATAAAAATTAAAATCTCAATTAACCATTTACCAAAAAGAAGATCTCAAACATAGAGAAATTAGAAGCGACAGTCACTAACATCGATGGGGATGACAACCTTGTTACAACTTGAAGAAAGAGAGCTCTTGTAATAAAATATAACAGCTGCAGTATGGTTTGAGAGACCAGTAAAATAGAAAACTAATATTAAGAAGTTAAAACACTTATTGGCGATATGGAAGTAAGGCTCAACATGTGATGGACTCGAACTTTGATTAGAACTTGTACTACAACCTGCACCAATTGAACGTCAAAATGATGGTGGGGCTAAGTTGTGCCATCAATCACTATCCTTAAGATTGTATTCACCCCCTATGGTGTGCAAGAATTCTTTTGAATCAATCCCCAAGATGAAACAACCCTTAGGCCCTTCAGTAGTTATTGCACTCACTGATTAGGCCACGCTGGGGCACTTTCAAGCTATGCTCAATATAACAACAGAATGGAAGAAGAACAACTCTCAAATCAATAGGAAAAAAACAAAAGAGAGAGAGCACTTGGAATGTCTCTAAAGTACTTGAGACGTCCTATATTTATAAAGGAGAAATGCCCCTTAGAAGCACTTGCCAAGGAGGCCCAAAGGATGTGTCCTTCTAAGAGAGAAAACATAGAAAACTAGCCGTTACTGACATCCAATGGATACTGGATGGCACTCAATGAAGTCGCAGGTGCCAATGATACCCTGTACATCCAACATTGGAGAAAACAGTTCGACGTTGGACAAAATGTAACGTGTGTGTAAGAATTGTTCCTGACAAAACCTGATACTAAACACATTCTATCTAATGTTAAACACACAAAGTAATGTTAGAATTTTAATCCTATTGGATTTAATATTCTAAACTCGGGCTAATTATAGTATTGGTCTAATTAAGGGGGTCAATGGGTTATATTAGGAATCCTATGTGAATTGGCTTTAGTGTGGGCAGATAGATTCCTATTGGGACTATGATGAATGAGGCCATCTAGGAATTACTATATAAAGAGAGCTAGGTCCTCCCTCTACCTATCACAACTAATTATTCTCAATCTCTATTGAGGAGTGCATTCTGGAAAGAGAGGGAGATATTCAATGTTCATCAAACCTGTGCATACAGTATTCTCATCAAGCTAGTTACTTTAGGAATAGAGGGGAAGCACCTAGATCTTTGGTCTTTATTTTTCATTGCGATCATCGTCACTATGGATGCAAAACAAGGCTAGTGGTTCTATCCCTGTTATCTATTATTTATTTGATTGTGTTCTTGAACGTCCTATGGAGATTCTGGCTTTTATGGTTTTGTCCCTATTCGAATCAAATTAATGTATCATATGGTATCAGAGCCTATCTATCAAGTAATTCTAGTACGGATCAAAAAGTAATTCACACATGCATCCCCTTGCCATGACTTGGTTTGGAGCGTGTGTGAAAACAAACCCTGAACCCCTTGGAGAGAAGAGATGAGAGAGAGAGCCTTATTTCCAAGAAACCTTATCCTTGTAGTTCTCATAATACTATATGATCTATTGCTTTGCTCTTGAATCGCTCAAGATTTGGAATTGGAATTGGGGTGAGCCAATTCTGAATCGACTGATTCTAATTCTTCATGTCCTACCATTAATCTAGGCCAACTAACCATTTTATCATCAGCCTCAATCTGGCTTTATGGATAATTGGTTAGTTTCTATCTAGGACAAATAGATTAAAGGCCAAGGTCAGACCGATCGAGACCATTTAACACCCTTTTGAAATTACTTAAATATTTTATTAAGGACATAGTTTTCCTACAAGAATGTCAAGGAAAGAATTTCCCAACGGGTACGACCTGCAATTGTATGGGCCGGGGTTGAAATTTTGTATAAACTATAGATCCGATGGTTCTGTGTTAAACTGTCAAATTTCATGTCAATAGAAATTTATCAAGTGACATAACAAGGAATTAAAAAAATCAGGAGTGGCAAGATTGAGCACAGAACTACAATAGTTCAGTTCCTCTGTATGAACGTGTAGGTGCAAGTACATGTGAGACACAACCACCAATCCCATTATTGTCATTTACAAATGGGGAAGAGTATTTATGAAAACAGAATAGACAAGTGATTGCCTCTCACATGTAAGTGCACTTGCACGTATGTGCAATCCATGGACAAGCATGTGAGGACATGGCATCATACAAGGAGTAAATGATTGTATAGATGAAGCTGAAAGTTGACATATAAAATATATGGGAGAAAGTTCTCTATCCAGGAGTGCTGGTGTAGTCTATCTCTCTCCTCCTCATATGAAAAAACATCTATGCCCCCTTGTTTTGAGGAAGAGAGAGATAGACACATAGGAGTGCTGGTGTGGGCCACACTCTTGGACAGAAAACTACTTCCCAAAATATATATGATGATGTTCTCTGCACAACAGCGCACAAGGGCATAGGATACATTCGTTCATACACATGGGGCGAGATGAGATCGTCAATTCAGCCATTCAGCTGGGAGCAGGGTGGTCGTTTCACCCACCCCAAAGTGTCTGGGCTCATCCTGCGCCCCATTGCAGAGAACAAATTCGCATGATATATTCAGATTATTCCCTAGATATCTACCAATCAAATTTGACATCTTTCACTTGACAAAAATAGATGGTAATGGAGAATTTTTTTCGTTCAAGAGTCGCCTGCTGCAAAAATATCTTTTGCTTTGGTTAAAGTTGGTGTGCTTTTATTGTAGTTGACTGTCGTCTTCTTCTACATATCCAACGGTTTGGATCATATCATACTCATCATGAATGAATGTCGGCACCTGATCGTCGTGCTGCTCCCAACTCACCGTTACAAGCTGTTAACGAAGACAGAAAAGGGAAATCGGAATTGCTAATCTCATTGGTCCACGTGGCAGGCATGAAATCAACCCAATCGTGCCTTTCCAGTTTCCCATGCCTCGGTAGGAAAGAGAGAGAAGCTAGGAGAATTACATGTAAGCGACGGAACTTGAGAGTTGAGAGAGAGAGAGAGACGAAGAGGGGAAGAGGGGAAGAGAAAAGGACACGACGACAATGGGAGACGAGAGGGTTAAAGATGAAGCTCTGAGGATACTGGGTCTCTTCCAAGTTCTTCCTCGATTGGTCGTCTTTGATCTCGATTACACTCTATGGCCTTTCTACTGGTAAGGTTTCTCTTCATTATCTTTTCAGGTTACCTTGAAATTTCTTGTTAATATTTACCATAAATGTTTATCTTTTAACGACTGAGAAGAAATACAAATTTTTTTTTAGTGTTCTGGAAGCAGAATTGATTGACAATCTCTGATTTTTTTTCTCCTTTAATTGGTTCGATATAAAGTTTCACCTCTCTTATTTGTTATCTTAAATGAATTGAATTTCAAATGAAATTAGGGTTTCATTTACTTGTTGATGGCTGGGAAGCTTATTCATATTGATCTTGGTTATTCTTCTACTCATTATCTTGATTTAGACCCTTTATATGTAAATATTATTTCAATAGATGGTTCGCATTAAGTGGTTTCCACGGATATCAATAAAAAATGGATGCCCTCTTTGTTTCTTCATTTTCAACTGAGGTCTTGATGCTGAAATAATCTTAGTAGTTAATGTTCTTGGAAGGTTTGGTTTTTCCATTATTGGAATTTGTTGGTCAATTCAGCTCAACTCTACCAAGCGCAATCGCAACCATCTGCAGTTAGCTACTAGAATCAATGTAGGGCCAAGTTTTCCCATCAAATCAGAAGCACTAATGCCTTCACTCTCTGTGTTACCCATGTCCATTAACACCTTCAAGATTGGTTTTCACAGAATGACAGACTATTGGACTGGGCAGTCATATTCTGCCATCCCGCATTATTGAAGACTATATCTGCTATTGGATTTTGAGATCTAATCTTTTGCCGATTTATCTAAATTTGTTCTAGAAAATCCCTCCATAATTCTAACCTGGCATTTATCTCCTCTCATATCATGAATTAGGATTAATTTTCTATTCCCTATCAACTCTTCCATTGTAAATGCAAATATATATGGGATCAGCGTTGACTCCAGTGCAGACTTATTAACTTTGAAAACTCATTTGTCTCTTTCCCAGTTCTTCTGAACATGTTATATATTCTTTACAACTTATCTCTAAGATGCTAACTAGGTCACTGTGTTTCTTGAGATGCATATATTATCTAGGAGGCACAATGCTGAATGTCCTTCTCTGCTTTGTAAAGTTATGTGAAGGTTTTCCTTTTGATCTGAAAAAACTAATTGAATTAAAATGTATGATTAAAATTGGATGCCAATAAAACACTCAGGATGTAAACTATGCATCATTGTGTTGAACTAATTGTGTGTTACACAATTTGGGCTGGGTAATTGGGTTGAAGTGGAATCTAAATCAGTTTGACATCCCATGCTATCAATAGGTCTTCTGATATTCAACATACACTATACTTTCTCTTCTCTCTTATTGATAAAATTATGCATTTTCCCATCAAAACAAGAAAGAGGGTCCGCTGATATTGCAAAATGTTGGAAACATATCCAAGGTATGTGATTTAACCTAGAAGGCACTTAAATTCAATTTTTTTTTCCAGGCAACTACATAAGGTTTTGAAAATTTTGGATCTTGACTATTTGTATCCTATTGTGAGATAAATAAAAGAAACACCAGTGTTGTTTCATCTCCATCCACCCCCAAGCACACACCCACAAAAAAAAATAAAAAATATTTCAAGCAATTCAAGGTTGTGAATATATCAGTGAGTATAAAGAGCAGTCTTTCTCTATCATCAAACTTTTGGTATGACTAGGTCTATGCTTGATGTCTTGAGTCTCCGTCTTAATAGCCATCTCAATTCCTTTAGTTTCTTCTTTCACAAGTGATAAAAGAAGGTGGTTTCAAGACTTTGGATAGAGTACCGATAATTTTTCCTTTAACTCAACCCTCCCCCTCCTCCTAAATAAATAAAAAAGGATAAAAGAGGGAATATGGATACTGTTAGACAAAGGAATGTAGTTTTAATTATGCCTCCATCAAGAACTTTCATGTCTGATATGATGCTCTTTCTCAGTGAATGCCGCTCCAAACGTGAGATGCCATCTCTATATCCACATGCTAAAGGTATAATGTATGCACTTAAGGACAAGGGAGTTGACATAGTGATTGCTTCTAGATCACCAACACCTGATATAGCGAAGACATTTCTTGACAAATTGGGGTTACAGTCCATGTTTGTGGCCCAGGTGAGCCAAAGGAACTTTATATTTTCATTTACATAGATGTGCTTGCTACCAAAAATGTGTCATCATGCAAAGCAGGATTTCATAGCCATTCAGAGATGCATGCTTACCAAAATATAGAATTTGAATTAGTTTTTTAAGTCTGTCATTTGTTATTTGGTACTTGTCTTTTACATACTTATTTTCTTAGTTGTGGATGGGTTTGTTGCCCTTCCCCGTAGCCTTGAGTGATTGTTTTTTCTATTCCTTGATGTTTCAGGAGATCTTCTCTAGCTGGACCCATAAGACAGAGCATTTCCAAAGAATCCATAGGAGGACAGGGGTGCCATTTGATTCAATGCTGTTTTTCGATGATGAGGATAGGAACATTGATACAGTAAGAACACCTTTTGTTTTATTTTTAGATTTAGAATTTCTGCTCTTTCACTTGTCAATGATGCCTCCCCCCCCCCCCCCCAAAAAAAAAGCCCCCCTCTCTCCTTTCTCTGATTGAAAAGGATAATACCTCCTCAGAGCTTTTCTTATGTTAAGAGAAATTTTCCATGCACTTTTCAGTTATTGAATCTGGATTGCCGTATTGGTACCTGCAGGTTTCAAAAATGGGAGTGACCAGCATTTTGGTGGGTAATGGGGTAGACCTGGGAGCTTTGAGGCAGGGGCTTACAATGTTCACACAAAATTCATCGTCATCTGGCAGAAACAGCCGAAAGTGATTCTGATTGAGTATTTGAACCATAATACAAGGTTGTGGAACTGTGCCCCCTGTGGGGTCTGGGATTTACTGTTATAATTTGCCAATCCATAGATCATCTAACTAGGAGTTCTTTTGGGAGAATTTGGGTGTGGATTATTTTATTCATTGATTCCACAAGTCACTGGTTATTGTTACATGTAGTAAAACTTTATTAATCATATATGATCTGGCAACATAATGTTTTGTTTTGGACAAGTTGGGATAATTTTGTTGTGCAACTGGCTTTTGTGACCCCTAGAATGGGTTAGGTGCACCAATAATTTCCTCACAAAGACTCCATTGTACAACCCCTACCCTCACCCCTGTATCCCCCCCCCCCCCCCCCAACTTGTTTCCTCTGGAATGGAAGTCTAAAATCCATTCTCCATCCAAAATCCCTGGCGCCCCTGTATGTCCCCTCTTGTTTCCTCTGGGATGGAAGTCTAAAATCCATTCAAAAGCCCAGGCTAGATATCTTTAAACAAGACTGCCCAAACAAAGGGTGTACAGGCCATTGGATTGATTCCAAAGATTTTGCCATACGCAGCACTGCAGCAGCATTAAACCTAGCACTCTATTTCCTTTTTTTCATCTAAGTACCAACGACTGCCTGTTCTTGATCAATGGGCGTGTATATAGAATTGTAGTTTGTATATAGTGATGGTCCCTACCACAGGAAGATTTAAACTTTCAGCCACTCGGAGTGATCACAATACTAACTCAAGACTGTCCTTTCAACTTCCTCTCTGTGGACTGAGAAGAGAATGTTATCATATTTGGACCGCAATTATCGGTCGAGTCAACTGAGACTCAAATGCTAAGAAAGTAGAGAAGTTAGAGTATGACATGAACAATGTTAACGGAGTAGAAGATCAGATGTCCCCAGAATCACGGTTACCCGATGGGTTTAAATATTTTTTCAAGGTTCAAATTATTATCCAAGGGATTTTCTTAGTGACACATCTGAATGTGTTAAATAATTTTTAGTCTTATTTTTTCACCCTTTTAGTACGGCATATGTTTCTTTTTTCCAATGAAGTTAAATACCATCATTTCACGTGTGTACTAAAAATGTGTTCGACTTGAAATCAGCAGATCCCAAAGATCAAGATCGATACCTGCACTAGCACTACCCGTAGAAGCAACGGTTCACCAGGGAAAAAACACTTGAACTGGTGCTGATGAATTTGTCTCTCTGACTGAATTTCTTTTTTTCAATTCATTTTTGAAACTGAATAGAAAAAAACCTTAGTCTGTTGTTTGGTGTCTTGATCGGGTGAGTCGTTCTGCCTACAATTGGTTTTGCCCTCCCTTGAAGATGTGGTGTGATGCAGGGCATGTGTCAAGACAAATACAGCTTTTCAAGACACAGACAACTTTTGATAAATGACATCATGATAAGTCATTTTTAAATTATTTTTAAAAATTTTTGAAAATAAAACAAAAGACAACTAAAAGAATGTGTCAAGTTCTAAGTACACCTATAGAGGTGTCATCTAGGCAATCAACCAACGGGTCAAATGCTGGATAGCACCAGACTGATCATTTGTGGTCTAATCACTAACCTTTGTGGCAATGCATTCAGTTACTACTCTAATCCATGCCATCTCAGCTGTCATGTATGGACACTTCCCTCACGTTAGCCTTTGAAATCTCACACTTGCAATCAAAGTATCACTGAGTGAGAAAGAGCATTTTCCCCAATCAGCAGCATGGTTTTAGTAATTGATATCGGCTGAGACCAATACCAATACAATACCAATCTGGATCGGCACATATCAGACGGTTTTACCCCTAAATTTCAATAAAAAAACAATTTTATTTGGATTTTTACCCTTGGTCAGTACCCTGATCAGTATCGTATTGGTCAGGAATCAGTATCAATTCGGCCGATCTGATACCGATTTCTCAAACCATGATCAGCATGGGACGACCTATTGGGCTGAAACTTGCTAAAAGGGAAAACAATTTTTTGTTCATATTCTCATAGGAGGCTTAAAACCTTTATAATGTTTTGTTCCTGTATAGAGTGTGGATCATTTGTGGGGTAGTTTTTGAGGTGGCTATTGAAGCACAAGAAAAAAACACATGGTAAATTGTATATGGACTGCAAGACTGACTAATAGCTTGGGATTTTAATTTGCACATCATAAAGCTTTTAACTAGTTGTTGAGTAGAGTTGAATGGTAGCATAAGGGCATACCCAGTGCACGAGGTTCCCGCCACTGCGGGGTCCGAGGAGGGTCATAATGTACACAGCCTTACCCCTACTCTCACAGAGAGCTGTTTCCAGACTCGAACCCGTGACCTCTAGGTCACAATGGAGCAACCTTAATGGGGCATCATTCCATTAATTGTTTATTTGGGAAATTTTGTTGGATAGGAACTCTAGCCTTCTCGAGGGAGTCAGTAGAGGAAAATGCAAGAGTTTGTAATTTTCCCGACTATCAAAAAAAAGAGGGGTAATTCCGCGAAATAATAAATCTGGGTGCTAAAGAGGATTAAATGGTGCACAACATATAAAATTTAACAGACATGCTGTGCAACAAACTAAAGTTTAACACATTGGCTGAGAACTTGAGACCATTGAAGAACCTGATCAATTTATTTTAGATGAAACTTGCAAAGGAAATACAGGAAATGGCAGTGAAGGGCTTTTGTCAATTTTCTGGGTTTACTATGGATAGTGGTGCTGAACCTAGAAATCTTCTAAAAGATCATCTCTATGAGGCTCTTAGGCTGCTTGGAGTGTGTAGCAGGAGTGATTCTCATTTGATCGTCTGAACGTCAATTTTTTTACTGGGAGCCTCAGAGGTGGTCACAACTTTTATCTGGTAGCTAAAAATTGCTTCTGCTCCTCAAAAGATTGGCTGTTGGTTACCATCTATTCTTTGAGAGGAACACTATTCTGCATTCACCGCAAACATGTCCAGGTTGTAATATATTTATGATTTTTAATATACCAGAGGAGGTCCTGCCAAAATTCTGAATATTTGCATTTTGCTCTAGAGGACCTTGTCTGCACCAACTGGACAAGCAATATAAAGCAAACAGCAATGGGATTGCACAAAGCCAATCATGCAGGGAAGGGGAACCTAGAAAATTTTCTTCTTTTTTTTGTGGGTGGGAGGGGAGGGGGGGGGGGTGGACCTCAATAGTTTTTGAGTAATACAAATGGACCTGAAGGTCTCCCAGGTAGACAATGTGCAAACATTTAACTTTACTTCCTAGGTTTTCCTACTTAGACAACCATTTCCATGTCAAAATTATCCAATAGAATACCCAATAGAAGAAAGGATGCCTCTGGTGCACTTCTTTTTTTTTTTTTTAATAATATCCCATTCCCAGGTGCATTACAAACTCAGAAATGAATTGTTTTAAGTGTCCCTGCCTGAAATAATTTGATGATACACGCAGGATGTAAAATATACAAGCTAAGAACAAATGAAAATACTGTACTTTTTTTGGGGGGTAATTTCTCTGGAGCATTACAAACCATAAATGAATAATTGTGTCCCTGCCTGAATAACTTGATTATACAGCAGGGATGTATATTGTACAAGCTAAAAAATGAAAATGCCATGCTTTCTCTCACATATCCCCCGTCCAAAGCATGCTGAAAAGTTAGAACTTCGCTCGTAATACATAAATAAGAGTATGCTCTCTGTTCTAATTCCACCAACTAGTTGTTCAACTCTTTCAATGGCGACCTTCCAGCAGTGCTCACTTCAACTCTTTTTTCTGTGGATGCAAGAGGGGCATCAAAATTCTCTTGGCTTGGGTCATAGATCTCATCATCCAGAGGCAAATCCATCCCTGCCTCATTCTCTTGGTCAAAACTCTGTACTATCATTCCCAACCTTCCCAATAATTCTGCATCTTCACTGGAGAACTGATTGATCCGGTCCCAAAGCACCTCGATGAGAGCCTTCAATTCTTCTTTCTCGGATGACAATGTCATGATGTCAGAAACAAAAATTCTTTTCTCAGACTCGAGCTCTTCTATTAGGCCCTCTGAAGTTTTGAGCTTGAAGAGTTGACCCATGAGTGTCTCTGTTTCTGACTGTTTTTCTTGCAATGCAGCTTCAAGCTGTTCTATAATTTGCTTTGAAGTAAACAAATATTTCTCTTGTGATTCCAGTTTCTGCATTAAGTTGCTAATTTTCCCATCCAGTTCGACAATCAGCAAATTCTTCTCTTGAATCTCTACTTCAGCTAGAAGCTTTGCAGCAGTGATCTTCTCCCAAGCTTTGCGAAGTATGTCAACCTCAGCCTGTTTCTCTGCAAGTCCTGAAAGAATAGAGGCCTCAACTGACCTATCAGAATCATTTTTCATTGACATAATCAGTTGTTGGAGATTTTTTATGCTCTTCTCTTTCTCTTCTGTAGCACGGAGAAGCCTATCTTTCTCTTCCTCAAAGGTTTTCTCTGCTTCTATGCGAGCAAGAATTGTGCCTTCCAGTTCTCTTCCCATGAACTCTTGCTCCAGCCAAGCAATCTCTTTCTGCAGATTGCCTATGCTCTTTTCCTTTTCTTCTGCAACTCGAAGAAAGTTCTCTTTCTCCTGCTTGAAGGCTTTCTCTGTCTCCATTCTTGCCAGAGTGGAAGTTTCTGCTTCTTTTATCACAAATTGTTGTCTGAGTAAAACAATTTGTTGATCAAGAGCATCTATCTTTTTGTCCTTCTCTTCTACAATTCGGAGAAGGCTCTCTTTTTCCAGCTTGAGGGTTTGCTCAATTTCTGCTTGTGCAAGAAGGGAAGCTTCCATTTCTCTGCGGATTTCCTGGTTTTCATCAACACAACTTTTCAGGCGTTCAGCAACAGCTTTCCACCTCTCCATTTCAAACTCAATTTCACAGCTTTCATGGATTTTTTCTGCCAATTCGGAATTCATTTGGTCCAAAGCTTCAGAAACTTTTCTCAGTTCCTCTTTTAGAGCATTTTGCATCTGCAAAGCTTCTTCTTTCAAGCGAAGCTGGCAGCCAGATGATTCCTCCAACATTTCTTTGCACCTCTGAAGCTCGTTCTGCATAACTAAGTTCTGCTGCTCAATAAGATCCAAGGGCTCAATTTTCATCACTAATGATGCTGCTTTCTTACATTCTTTTTCAATCACGGCATGGGCTTCAACCAACATGTTGTTCTTCTCCAACTGCTCTGTCAGATGGGCAATCTGTTCTATAGTATTTTTTTCTTGCAGTCCCATTTCAACTTTCACATTTGCAAGCTTTGTAGAAGCCTCCGAAATACTTGACTGTAACAAGATAAGCATCACTGAAATTTCTTCATTGTGCAACGTTAACTGCAACATTGAAGAATAGCAACCTTCTAGTTCCACGTGGAGCTCCTGTATCTGTGCATTCTTAGAATTTAATTCAGTTCTAATATCATTCATCTCTTTGGTCATTTTGTCCATTTGGGAATTCCATTTGGACTCCCTGGTTTTGAGATTTTTGGAACACTCTTTGTGCACGTGCTCCAAACTTTTAAGTTTGTTTCGTAGCCTTGTTTGTGAAGAGACAGCTCCTGCTTTATAAATCTGATCTTCCTGCAGTTCTTTGAGACATCTTCGCAACTCCTGATTATCTTGCTCAAGATGACTTTTTTTGAATTCCATTTCTTTGAAGAGAGTCTCTTTCTTGCCTAATGCATTTCTCAGGGCTGCAACTTCTTCATCCCTTTGAATTGCCAAGCCTTCAATTTTTGATTTTGCGTCTTGATGTTCCATTAAAACATTCTCATAGCATGTTTTTGACTCAGACAATTGAACTTCCAGAAACTTTCTCCGGCTTTCTTCATGAGCTAGAGCTTGATTGCACATCTGTAATCGGGACTGAAGGTCTTGTGAGATTCTAGTCTGAGAATCCAAGCTTGTCTGCAATGAGGAAATCTCATCAAGCAGCATAAATTTCTCTTGTTCCCACTCCCTTTTACTCACCCCATACTGATCTTGAAGCTTCCCATGAGCTTCTTCAAGATGTTGAAACTGTTCTTTCTTCCACTTGAGCTGTTCTTCAATTTTCCTTCTTTTCTCCTCTAGGTCCTGTAACAGATCATCTCTCTGTCTCAGTTCTTTAGACACTTGGGCTTTTTGTTCTGCTTCATGATGCTTCTTTTGTGAAACAGACAAGAGTCCCTTTAGACATTCAATCTCCTGCTTGTACACAAGGATCTTTTCCTCTTGATCTTTGCTTTTCATGTTTGCTTCATCTAAAGCAGATAATAGTTCTCTGTTCTCTCCTTCCAACTTATGCACCGTTTCTGCAGAATTAGCTCGAAGTTTATCATTTGCCGATCTCAGATGCAAAAGTACTGACTCCTTTTCGCTCCAAGAGGATTTGAGATTATCATACATTTGCCTTGCAAGAGATATTTCATCTGCTTTTGCATTTAATTCTTGGGCCTGCTTCTCTATCTCAGATTTTGCTTCATGTAATTTGATGAGTTGCTCATTGTGGGCTCTCCTCAAGCTCTCAGACAGGTCTGTTTTGATCCTGTAGTCTTCCCTGATCTTCTCCATTGCAGTTTTAAGTTCATCCAGTTCTTTATAAACGTCATCCATTTCCAAATACTTCCCCTATTGATTTTCAGAAACTATGTTCACAAACAGAGCAATGTAATGAGCCAAACACGCACCAAAGATATGCTATGTAATGAGCCACAAGCAAGCACATCTCAAACGAAATGAAACCAATGAGAATACCCAAACCTCCAACTCAATCAATTTAGAAACAGCTTCCTACTATTTTTTAAATCAAACTTACAGTGCCAGAGGAATACCAAAAAATCATATGAAATCCTTCTTATTAGACTCCATTATTTTGCAAATTCTTTCTTAAGATATCCAAATATAGAATTTTATGCCCAAAAGCAGACTACAAAAGATGTTTTCCCCACAATGCAGCCTATAATTTGGGAATTTAAAAAAAGCATACTGACACCATCGATGGCTTTTTCCAGGTACATTCTGCCATTTGCGTGGCTCAGAAAGACCCGACTCCTGAGCCTTCTGGTTTATTGCCAAAAAAAAAAAAACAGGTTTCCAACCAAGCAAGATGACGGATGCGCTTAGAAGTGGATTCGAACCAGTGACACAAGGATTTTCAGTCCTTTGCCCTAAGCAGCAGGTGCGCCCCACTTCGATTCCCGCCCCGTTAGGAACTCTTAAGCATCATAGGAAAAGGGGGGAAAAGTTGTAGTTTCAACATATATGTACAATTAGATGATAAATTTATCTCCATTCTCCATGCTGAAAAACAATAACCTAATTGATTATGAGTGCATACGTCTACAACATTTTGAAAAAATTAAGACGAGCTTAAGCTTATCCCAAAAATAAAATTCTCCCTAATTACTTTTCTCCAATACTCAAAATGCTTAATTCAAAGAACCTTTCTTCCTGAGAGTTGGCTGAGACACTCATAAGAAAGATGATGAGAAATAGAAACCTATCGTTTTTAAGTAAATAACAGATTAAGTTCATCAACAGTGAACATTTAAACCTTGAACCACAGAGGAAGATCCGAAACAACGAAAAAAGCATAGGCATTGGACAGAAAGACAGAAAGAAACCCTATGAACATGAATCCCAGGCCCGTAAAAACGGAAAAAGATCCAGTAGAGTATAAATAAGAAAACATTTCTTGAACAAGATTAGCAGTTAAAGGGACAAATAAAAAGGGTTACAGCACCACAAACCATACAAGAGTGTAATCCTAAAAAACAAATTTGTAACTTCAGTAAGCATGAAATAGGAGAAATGGAGAACAGGTACCTGAGATTTTGGTGAAGAAATCCGAGGAAGTAACGAACGACTTGAGAGATCAGAGATCCAACACTACTGGAAACCGTGAGAGCTTTCTGTGTGTTTTTCGTCGAAATTCGAAAATGAGAGTGAGTTTGAAAGAGGTGGAAGAACAGGGTTTGCTCTCTTTTGGTTTTTTAAACTATCGAAGATCCGTTAAACAGGCAGTTAGCCGTTTAGATTTCAAATCTATTTGACGGAGGTTAACGGCTCAGCTGTTGTGGCCTGTGGGCTTGTGGTCTGCTAACGGCGTTAAGGTTAGCATCTATGTCAGAAAGCACGTGGTTTATGTACCAAATAGGTGAATGATTTTCAAATTGCAACCCGCATCGCAATTATACCCTTCAGCTTCCAATCCAAAGGTTGTAAGTATCAAATGATGAAGACTAACCCCATGACAACTTTTACTTGTGAATAACACAAAACGTTATGTGACCACAAAATATTGTAATTCTATGCGATACATAAAAATGTATAGGCCAAATGTTCTCTGGGCTAGGTGTAGTGCGCCCAGACACATGAGGGTGGGCGAAATGATCACTCTGCCCCTTGAATGATTGGTTCATGTGTCTGGGTTAGGGGTGCAAGTTTGGCCCTGGCGGCCCTGAACCCGAATAGGGCCCGGGTTGAGAAACATTGGCCCTGAGGGTGGGTCAGGGTTGGGAATTTCTGGCCTTGAATCAGGGTTGAGGCCTCGGGCTAAGCCCAACCCGACCCTGTCTTATTCTTCCTATTCTTTCTTCTTTTTTTCTATTCTTCTTCTTCTTGCTTCTTTCTCTTCTTCTTCTGCTTCTTCTTCCCGGTTTGGCCAACCCATGTATCTCCCTTTTCTAGCCTGCCCAGTCTATGCATCTCCTTTTCCCAGCTTCCCTAGCCCTTGCATATCTCTGTCCCACCATTATCAGGGCCAATCAGGGTCGGGCTGAGGACGGGTCAGGGTTGGAATTTTCTAACCCTGAGTCAGGGCTGGGTTGAGCCTGGGCCCAGCTAAGGAGACTCCGAGTTGGGTTGGGGTTTTAAAAGGCCCGACCCAATCCAACCCTATTGCAACCCTAGTCTGGGCACAGGCTATGCTACGGCACAGAGAACATCAGCCCAAATGTATATGCTTGAATTAAAAATATTAAAAAAAAAAAAGGAAAAATTATGCGTACACCGCCTGAACTTAGCCTTAAATACAAATCGACTCAAGGTTTAAAAAAGTGAATGAATACACCCCATATCAAACCATACTATACTGACCGACTGTTACTCATCCACTGTTAACTAATGAAGTGGCGTTGAGAGTGATCTGAAATGTTCGTTTTACCCTTAGATACCCACTAACCTAAATAGTGGATGAAGAGATTCTAATTGTTTTGCTTTCGATTATGCAGATCTTTAATATGCTCGTCTTGTTTTCGAGCGGATGGAAGAACCCAATTGTTTTTCTTGGAACACCATCATTAGAGCTTTTTCTGATAGTGATGACCCATTATAGGCCTTGATCATTTTCTGTAGAATGCTTTGTGGTGAATTCGTCGAACCCAATGGCTTGACCTTCCCTTCCGTGTTGAAAGCATGTACTAAGATGGCCAAAGTCGAAGAAGGAATGCAAAGACATGGTCAGGTAATAAAGCGTGGATTAGAATCCGACGAGTTTATTGCTAGTAACCTTTTAAGGTTGAATGTGGTTTGTGGGCTCATGAAGGAGGCTTTCTTATTGTTCAACAAGAGCCGTGAATGTGATGAATCATTCAAAGATTTGAATTTTAATCAGGATGCATTTGGTGGTAACGATTTTAGCAACTCAATAACGGAAAAGAGGAAGCAAGAGGGAATTGTGGTTTTGTATAATGTGATGATCGATGGATGTATGAGACATGGGGATTTCGAAGCTGCACGGAAATTGTTTGATGAGATGCCCCAAAGAAGTATAGTATCTTGGAATGGAATTCTAGCTGGTTATGCACAAAATGGATTCTTCAAGGACGCCTTGGAGATCTTCCCGTAGATGCAGCTGACCAATGTGCACCCAAATTATGTTACTCTGATTAGTATTCTCCGTGCAATCTCTCGATTGGGGGCTTTTGATATGGGTATATGGGTTCATGTCTATTCAGTTAAGAACAAAATCAAGATGGATGATGTGCTTGGTTCTGCTTTGATTGATATGTATTCCAAGTGCGGGAGCATAGAGCTAGCACTTGAGGTATTTGAGAGGCTGCCTAGAAAGAGTGCTATCACTTGGAATGCTATCATTGTGGGATTTGCAATGCATGGTCAGCCTATGGATGCTCTGCATTATCTTTCCAAGATGGAACAATCTGGAATAATGCCTAATGATGTTACTTACATAGGTGTGTTGACTGCATGTAGCCATGCGGGGTTAGTAGATGAAGGACGATTCTACTTTGATCGCATGGTTAAAATCCATAGATTAACACCCAGGATTGAACATTATGGATGCATTGTTGATCTTTTAGGGCGTGCTGGATACCTTGATGAAGCTGAGGAATATATACTAAATATGCTGGTCAAACCAGATGACGTTATATGGAAGGTGTTGCTTGGTGCTTGTAAGATTCATAGCAATATTGAGATGGGTGAACGTGATGCTAAGCGTCTCATGGAATTGGTTCCTCATGACAGTGGAAGCTATGTTGCCCTATCAAATATGTATGCTTCTGTGGGAAACTGGGATGCTGTTAGTGAGGTGAGACTGATGATGAAGGAGTTGGAAATAAGGAAGGACCCTGAATGTAGTTGGATTGAGCTCGATGGAATGATTCATGAATTCCTTGTTGAAGACGATTCTAATCCAAGAGCTAGAGAGATCCATTTGATGTTAGAGGAAATGGCAGAGAAGTTGAGGGTTGCTGGCTACAAACCAGACACTACCCAAGTGCTGCTTAACATGGATGAGGAAGAGAGAGAAAGTGCCCTGTATTATCATAGTGAGAAGATTGCAATTGCTTATGGCTTAATTTGCACTTGCCCACAAACCCCATTGCGGGTTGTCAAGAACCTTTGTATCTGTGGTGATTGTCATTCCTCGATAAAACTAATATCAAAACTATATAATTGCAGGATAATTGTAAGGGATAGTAACCGTTTCCACCATTTTGAGGATGGATCATGTTCATGCATGGACTTCTGGTGATCTTTGAATTAGTTATGCTCCTTCTTCATTTTCAGACCTTTCAAAATCTATCAGTGTCTGATCTGCAGCCTAGCAAATGGCAATGGAGTGATGGAGGGACAGAACAATCAAGGGTTAACTATAGCTGCTGCTTTTGGTGGAGCGATTTAAAACAGAACTGGGTTTTCAATGATCATCAACAAAATTGTACATGGTTTCAGATTGAAGCTTCATTATCTAACCAGGATGACAACCTAACTTAACCCATTCCTATCTCGACATGCTAGCATGTTGATGGCAGTCTACATTGCTTAGCAGTTGCTCTTGGAAGCATACAAGGATAATGATATAGACAGTCAAGATTTCTGGACAATCGGAGTTCACACTCCTCATCCTCTTTGAAATAGGTTATTACCATTTCATAGGCTTGATACTCTGAGACAAGGGAAGGAAAGAAATTTTTGAGGTATTCTGGTTCATCTATTGTGTCACTTATTCCATAATTGGAATGTTTGGGAGTGAAGTAGCTTTGTCCAGCCTGATCATAACTGATGTACGTAAGTTCAAATGATTTATGATTTTAATGAGACTTAGACACATTACTAGAAGACGAGACTAATGGGAAGTTGGATTTGAACAGACTCACAATCTCCTCTTTCAAACTTGCAAAGGTTTTCAGAGCTCCATAACTACTCAATTGTTTTTTAACTTCTATTACTCATGCTTATAAAATGAAAGAATATGTGTACTGATCCCCTTTTGGCAATGTGTCTTCAACCCTCTTTTTTAGTTGCTTTTGATTAAAAACTCAATTAATTATTTGTTCTGACATGCAGATTCATGACCATTTATTGTTGAAATTACATGTGAATTAATTTTCATTGATGTTTAAATAAAAACTGTAAAGCATTCCTGGCATTTATCATAGAATTGCATCACAAGGGATCCCAGAAATCTTTTTATCCAAACCAGCAAGCTTGGTAGGTGGGTCTTGTTCTTGCCATATGGTAGTCGCTGCATAATGACTTAAGATGCTCCAGATTAATTTATTTCCATTTACATGTACAGTGTTTGTTTAAAAGAGAGTGGATGCACCAACTGACTTTTAAAATTATTTTTTAACTTATTCTCTGGCCACCATGTCTTTGTCAGTGTGAACAACCTCTATTCTGTACTCCACAGTCACAGTTTCTACCAGCAGCATCTTTATTAAGGAAACCCATTGCAACTCGCAAGATTCAGTTCAGAAGGCTGGAATCTCAAAGCCCAGCTACTGTTTATGTGAGATTCTTGATACAGTCTTTTGATTTTGCAATATTTATGAGATCCATCTCAGATTTCCATTGGTATTCTGTTAAGAACACACAATAAGCTTGAATTGCTACACCCACTTCATGGGTTTCCAGAAAAACGCAATCTTATATGCACTTAAAAGGGTCAACACCAGTTCAGATTTGGTTTCAAGAGGTCTCATCGGATGTCATCGAAGAGATGCAGGAAAGGATGGTGGCTAGGTTGAGAGGCTTAGGTATAAAAGTGAAAAGCATTGAAGAAGATGAGAGATGTGTTATTCCAATGGGTGGTACCCTTCCTATGCTCCCTCAGAGGGTTGTAAGAATAGATGGAACTGCTGGTATGGTGCACCCCTCAACTGGTTATATGTTGGCAAGAACTCTTGCAGCTGCTCCAGTAGTTGCAGACTTGATAGTTTAGAATCTTAGCTCTGAGAGAGAGAGAGAGAGAGCTTTCAGGAGATGAACTGTCTGCGGAAATTTGGAAAGATTTATAGCCCATAGAGAGGAGGAGGCAGAGGGAATTCTTCTGCTGCGGTATGGAGGTTTTGCTTAAGCTTGATTTACAAGGCACAAGGAGTTTCTTTGATGCATTTTTTAATCTAGAGCCGCATTACTGGAATGGATTCTTGTCATCTTGATTCTTTCTTCCTGAACTTATATATTTTGGGCTTTCTCTGTTCTCTCATGCCTCCAATACTACTAGGATAGAGATTATGACTAAGGTTACAGTTCCTTTGGTAAACATGATTGGCAATTTAATACAGGATAGAGACTAGAATAGAAGATTTCCATTTGGCATCTAAAGTTATATTTCTGCAACAATGTCAATGTAACTACTCTCAGTTTTAATGAAATGTTCTTATTTGATCTTGTCAATGTAACTACTCTACTTTGGATCCCTTCCCTACACATTGGAGACAATGGACCAACAAACCTTACAATTGGCAATTTACAAATGCTTGGAAAAGAAGCAGTTCCTGTTGGTTCTGGATGGTGTTTCAGACTAGGAAATTTGGGAGAGCATTATATTACCTGCTTTCCCCTTTGGTCGTCAACTTGCTCCTTTTGGGCAGATCGTTTTCAAAGTGGTTTCCTCCATGGTAGGATCGTTTTCACAAATAATTTCCCACATTGTAGGATCTTTGACACCTTTGTCAACCAAGTCTATGTCCGGATCCGCCTCAAGGCCTTGTCGCAAGAGGAACCGTGGACTCTGTTCTGCCAATTGGTGATTACAGATGACAAAGATCAATCTCCCGGGTTTAGGAATTTAAAGCTTGATATAGGGTAATACTTTTGTTAAGAAAACCCAAAGTAGTGTTTAAATTTTGTCTGGTGAAGTATTTCATTTCCAGCTTAAGTATCAAGAAAGATAGAGACATTAAATCATAAATTGTTAACAAGACAATTGTCATTCCTTGTTACTTACATATTTCAGGCACAGAAGACATTCATTTAGGTATTCTAGAAATTAGTATGGTTGAACTTCACTTCTGACCATGATATTTGAATCTATGTTTGGTTAGCAAGATAGATAATGCAAGTAATTCAATGTAATTCTTTTTCTCCTCTTCTGCTTCTTCTGTCTTTCTCTGTTTCTGCAGAATGGGGAATTCCCAAGTGATGCAGGTGTTATTCCTAGAGCTGTTCGTGAAATATTTGACATACTTGAAGGGGAAGATCTGATCAAATGTGGAAAGCTTAATCTTGTTGACCTTGCTGGTTCTGAGAACATATCACGTTCGGTACCAGAGAGGTATAGGACCCATTACTGTGTGTTATGCTTACATGTATACATAAAGTTGTGGTATTCAGAGGTACATATGTCTTATCATGCTTGTATCTACACACCAAAATACAAAAGAACTCGAGTAGTGATTCGTGCTTCTACTGTTCCAACGTTTCTTGTAATCTAGCCACTTTGATAGAATTTAGTTCTAGGATTTAACATATTGAGCTTCATCCTCAAAAATGAGTTAAAAGTACATATTCTTTGTATGGTTGTACATACATGTGTGTCTTCAGGGAAGAGCAAGGGAAGCTGGAGAGATCGTTGTGTTATTAATGCACTTGTTGAACAGTCTGGTCATGTCCTGTACAGGTATTGGTGAATTTAGCTCGTCTCCAGGGAGCCCAGCACACCCAGGGTGCTGTCAGCCGTTGGGCTGTGCCGCACACATTCCTAGGCATGCGCCGAGATGTTTGTGGCACAGCTCAGCCGCTGGATGCCCCCTGGCAGCACCCTGGGCGCTGGCTCCCTGGAGACGATCCTGATCCGTATCCGGTATTGGTTGTGATTTCAGCTTAACAACTTCCTACTTACATATGGATGCAATGTGATGAACTTCTGAAAGGCATTGTTGCATTATCAATCAAGGATAGCAAATTAACAAGATTATTGAGGGATATCCAAATTCAATGGATATGCGTCTTCCACTATGTCATCTAGTCATCCATTAATTTCAATCCTTCATCAATTAAGCTCAATCCCATGACATTTCTAGGTTGAAAAGTAGTCTATATATTTTAAGAACGGAAACCATATAAAATAGTAGAAGAGCTGGTTCACTAAATTTGATTTTGACTGATCAATAGAAGTTTATCCACGTGGAGGAACCCACCTAACAAGACTAACATGTCTAACTTGTATTATTATTATTATTATTAGGGTGCATGTTCTCTGTCCGGGAGCGCATCTAGGCGCAAGCTGTGCTCAAACACAACGGGTGGGACAGGGGCGGGGTTTGGGTCATTTTTTGCCCACTCCCATGTGTCTGGGCATACCCCTGCACCCCCAGTGCAAAGAACTTTATCCCTTATTATTATTATGGGTAAGAGATCGCTGCCCTGGTTGCATGGCCCTGCACCAGTATCGGGGTTAATAAGAGCACAAGCAGGGGTATCAACATGGATGAGATTTTTTATTTTATAGGAATGGATATGGTAATTTTGCATGTTCTTGTGTTTAGGCGCAGATCCACATCACCAGGCAACATTATTTTTCTCTATTATTTTGGGAAAGTGTTCTCTACTTCTCTGTCCAGGAACATAAAAGCCGGGTTTGTGGATAATCTATAATGAGGAACTATCCGTTGGACTTAGAACTTTGAATTTGCTTTTTCAAATTAAAAAACATCACATTTAAAAATAATACCCGCCAAGCAAAATGAAAGTGGTAAAGACTAAAGACTAAAGAGATGTAAATAAAACTTTGAATCTGCTTTTTGGTGTAAAACTATAAACTAACACTTTGTGACGACCTGAGCATTGAATGAGAAAGATTTACCAAAAAATAAAAAGCGATGAATGAGATCCCACTTGCATCTCTCTCATAGAGTGCCTTGCTCGGCCCCCACCGGTTCTAGCCTCCCCATCCATTTGGCTTTTACCATCCCTTCCTCTACGAGCTCAACCTCAACAATGGCCATTAGCTCTTTGGATAGAGTGTGGCAGACTTCATCTGCATCATGCTACTCCTGATACACACATCGAATGCCTTCCCGTTGGCCCTTTTCCTGACGTTGGAGAGTAGAACAACGGCGTAATCAAACCAGGACAAGGTGTTGGAGGTGGAGGTGGTAGTGGTGGCAGCGGCTGCAGTGGTGGGGGAGAGTTGAAAATGGAGAGTCTTGAGTCAAGACCTGTTGAAATTTTAAATGATTTTAAAATATTAAGATTCAAAATATTATTTTATTTTATGAATACGTTAGAAGTTTGAGTCCTTTTTTAATAGAGACTTAAATAGCGAATGAGCGTGCCTATTGGAAGACTTATTTGAATGACAAACAAATAAGTCTTGTGGGAAATTATATATTTTAAGGCAATTTTCTGGAGACATCTCTTAGTAGTGTCTCTTCCTCTCTTATATAAAGAGAGGAGGTCTATATAAGAGAGGAGGTCTTGTTTTTTCTTTGGGTAAATTACACGTCACCCCCTAGTTTTCAAACGAAACTCAGATCATACCCTGTTGAAAAAACTCAAATCACCTCTTGGTTTAGACCCCAATATGACAAATTAGTCTCTACCGTTAGTTTTATGCTGTTAAGTGATGATGTCAGCCAATTAAATAAATTTAAATCTCTAAACTACCCTTGACCAATGTTGAAGATGAAGGAAGGTTAGTATTGTAAATTTAATTCTAATGTTTTAGTACAAGGGTAAAATAGTCGTTTCACACCAATAACCAACAGCAGACTAACACCGTTACTGTAGAGGGGGTGATTTGAGTTTTTTCAAAAATCAGTGGGTGATCTAAGTTTCATTTGAAAACCAAGGGGTGACATAATTTACCCTTTTTCTTTCTAACATTTTTGGATATTGTTTTTGCCACCAACGTTAGTGCAAGTATTTGTGAGTTAGTGACTATTATCTTTAGACATCCCTTTGTCATCACATTTCGGAGTGCACCGTATGTGATTGGGAGTTGTTTTATCTTGGAGGCCGGTGTGAAAGCAAGGTCAACCCAGACTACACAAATTTGGGCTGTTCAGAAACCTTAAGGAGAGTATATGTATATGACTCAACTCCACTGCTATTTTTTGTTGTGATACAAGAGGATATATTTTGATGCTTTCAGTTCCTATTTCAACTTCTACAAAGATGTTTCTATGACGTTCAATCTGTTGTACGAAACAGATAAGTCTTATACTATTGCCTTTTAAATTATATTTCTAACAGAAGCTCAAATATGTTGGGCCCTTTTTGTTGCCAAAAAGTAGCATCAATTGGAGGCAAAAAAGAGCATATCTCTCTACTGCTGCACTATATTTCTTGAAGTCTAATCTTCAGACTTTCAACATGTTTCAACCCCTGTAAAATCCCCAAAAGTTCTGCCTCTATCTTATCCGTTAATGTTATAAATCCTGCAACTGTTAAAACAAACTGTCCATCTAACAAAATGCATATAGACCAACCTGATAATTTTAGATGTGGGTTAAATGCGTTTGCGCAAATTAAAACAGGGAAATTGAAAGCATGGTTAAAAACAAGTAATGTATTGTTGAGAGGGGGTGTATATGGAAGACACAATTGATGAGACGGGGGATTAATATTCAGCTCTGTGAGCCATTTAATTACATATTGAAAAACCAAGTTTGGATCAGCCTTAGCCAATCCTTTAACAACCTTGTTTCTAACATTCCAAATATAGTGGCAAATGATAATAAAAACTGAGAAAAACCACATGTAAGATTATTTATCAAAGACTTTCGAGAAGAGGAAAGAGATACACAGATGGGTCATGGTGGGATTGGAGAGAAGTTCTGTTCTCAATCCGAGGGGACTTGTTGCATAGATACGCTTAGTCCAATCACATGATAAGAAAAGGTGTCAAGTGAATTCACCACATTAACCACATAAAATACAAGTAGGCTCGATCGATATCCATTTTGAGAGAATCGCTTTAACTGGCAGTAAAAAAAAAGGCCGTACCCAGTGCACAAGGCTCTCGCGTTTAGCAGGGTCAGGGGAAGGTCAAATGTACACAGCCTTACCCCTATTTCTACAGAGGCTGTTCTAGGACTTGAACCTATGACCAAGCGTTCAGCAAGTAATCACTTTAACTGGCAGACCTGCATTTAAAACATGTCAAAAGAACATTTTGAGAGAATGGGGCTTGAATGACAAGGCGATATAATGAAATTTGCTATTAGTCGAGAAGAAAATATGCCATTCTTAGACAATGAACACCTCCATTGATCTTCGTTTCCTGAAACAGAAATCTTTAAAGTTTCTTCAACAAAAGCAGGTGGTAATAAATTAATAAGAATATTAACATTTCAAATAGACTGAGATATAGTATCCCTAACAAGATGTGTAGAATGAGTATGAGGAATTTTAGTGGGGATTGAAAATCCAAGGATCGAGGGAATCCATGGGTCAAGCCAAAATTTGGCTTTATCCCGTTATCTGTTTTAATATAAATCATCTGTTTCAGCATTGGAATGGTCGAGGCTATGCTGTTCCAAGACCATGAACCTCTTTTGGTTAGCACCTTAGGATTAAAGGTCGAAGTGTTAGGGTAATATTTTGCTCTAATTGATTGGGTCCATAAAGAGGATTCCTCGGTTAGAAGATGCCACCCTAGCTTTAAGAGGAGTGCTTTATTGTCTGTCATTGCCTTATGAAGTACTAATCCTCCAGCCTGGGTGGGACCACAAATTCTATCCCATCCAATTAAATGAAGTTTCTTGTTTTGACTGAAATCCTTATTCCAAAAGCAGACAAATTGAGTCAAGTGCTCTACATGTCTCCACTAGAAAGAGGAAACTACAAGACATTAAGTCTGAAGGAATAGAGGCCAAAATAGATTGAATTAAAACCTTTTGCCTGCATATGAGAGAAAATTAGATTTTCAAGTAGAAAGCTTGTTACTCACTCTTTTCACAATATAGTCAAGATCCTTGGCCCTGAAGAATATCAATGTTGAGGGACAATTGGATATGGCTCCTCTCTATGGAACCTAGTGCCCAGGGGGCATCAAGGGTTGGGCTGTGCCGCACACATCCCAATGCTCACCCAGTTAGCCATCGGGATGTGTGAAGCATAGCCCAATGACTGGATTCCCCCTGGGCGCTGGGCTCCCGAAGAGGAGCTTAATTCCACATCTCATCTCTATGTTATCTTTAAAATAAAATGAATTTTCAAATGCATTAGTTAATAATGTAGGAAGTTAAGAGCCTTTTTTTTGGGGGGGGGTGTCAAGAAGAAATTTCCTGAGGAGGATAATCATGTGTACAACCTAAAACTTCAGACATACAAAATCTTGAAAACTAAGGAATGGAATGCGACCATTCTGTCCTACACATGATGACCAACACCTTCCTAGCAAAGATAAATGCTACACAATTCGTCCTTGGAATACAAAAAAATAAAAAAGGGTAATTTTCGAAACACTCCCTGAAAATGGAATGATACTCAGATCACGCCCTCTTATTTGAAAATACTCAGATCACCCCTTGCATTAGAGCCCTATACTCAGATTAGTCCCTACCGTTAGTTTTACATAGTTAAATAATTAAGTCAGCCAGTTAAATTTATTTAAAACCCTAAACTACCCTTGACCAGTGTATAGTTACCGTTTTACCCTTTAAAATAAAAAACCCCAAAATCTATCTTCTTCCTTACACCACTTTCTTCCTCAAAAACCCCCCAAAATTTTTTTTCTCATCAAGTTCAGATGGAGATGGAGAAAAGGAAACGGTCTCATAACGGTCAGGCCAACGGACGGAGGACGAGAATGAAGGAAGCTAAATGGAATCTCTTAGTTTTCTGCAAATCTAGCTTTTCCGTGAAGTCCCACAACTCTTCTTTCAAAATAGTTAAGAATACCAAGAACGACATAGAAGCCTTCACGGGAAAGAGCATGGGCAGATGCAGCATCCAAACCAGATGTAGCCTGCAACATCAAAGGAGGATAAAGTAATGGGTAAGGGAGAAGAAAAGTAAACAACAGAATGATAAATGATGGATGACATACGCCCGTGATGATACAGAGGGGCTTGGTTGGTGCATTTGTTTTGGAAATTGAAGTGAGAGTAGACGGCGGAGAACAACGCGGGTAGGAGTGAGATATCCGAAAGAAGAAAGCTCTTGAGAACAGCTACAAGTAGGAGCAGACAAGAGCAAGTGCCCAAAATACTGCCATTCTCCGGAACTCTACACAGCAAACAAAATTCAAAGCGTCTCAACAGTCTTGCATCCTTGAATTCGTCTTTATCTCCCTCACCCACTTCTCGAAAATCCTTAACCAGAAAAAAGGGGAAACAAAAACTTAGAAATTCTCCCTGAGGTCTTAATCTAAATTAGAGAAATTCACCTGGAGCAACATAAACCATAAGAAGAAAAACAAAAAATTCAGAATTCGAAACAAAATATGCATCACATGACAGAGTGGAGAGTGTAAATGGAATTTCAGGATCTAAAACTTATTGTAATTGAGGAATTTCACACGTAGAAACCTTATTGAGAGAAAGAGAACTTGCAGGACTGAAACTTGTTTGCACTTTCCAGGCACAAAGTTGCAGACACTGAAGGAACTTGCAGGAAATTGAAGTGAGAGAAGACGATGGAGAGAGATCTAGAGAGCATGGGTGTGATACGAATGGACCACGGGGCTAGGGCGAAGTAGAGGCGGTGGGGTATTTTAGGTTGAAGATGAAGGAAAAGTATTCTAATGTTTTAGTACAAGGGTAAAATAATCATTTTACATCAATAACTAACAACAGACTAATACCGTTATTGTAGAGAGGGGTGTTTTGAATATTTTCAAATAAGAAAGAGGTGATCTGAGTATTGTTCCATTTTCAGGAGGCGTTTCATAAATTATCCAAAAAAAAAAAAAATGGTTGAAAAGATGACAAAAGTGATATAATATCAGCACAACTGCAATCTCCAATGGTGGGAGTCTTGAGGGATCATTGATCGGATCAATAATCTCTTTGTTATCTGTTTTGACTTCTAGATGAGTGAAGCTCGATTCTAATGCTTGATAAATTGCACTTCTGATTGTAAGACATTCCCTTTGGATTGAGAAGGCAAAATGATGCGGCATTGAGATAGCTTGAGCAAGGTGTCCCTCATAGTCCCTAAAAACAAAATCCAATCCTCCTTTAGCATTGCCCTATGGGATAGTGACATCACAATTAGCCTTCATAATATCAAATGGAGGTGTCTTCGAATTGTCACACGAACAAAAAGGCAAGAGACCGTTGCCAATGATAGTGCATGCAAAAGTATCAATGCAGATTGGAGAAATATCATCCCCCTCCCCTCTAAGTTTTCTAAATATCAATCAAATACCCAAGTTTTGAACAATGATAATGCCTTCCCCTATTTTTACAAGATTCTATTAACTGTGCCCCAAGTGGCTAAGGCTGTTAAAATAGCAGTTCAAAAGACGATAGTACTCTTTTTCTTCTAAAAGGCATAAGTCTTTTTCTCTCCTTGCTCTATTGTCTCCGACCATTGGAATTTTTTTCTTCTCCTCCTCTTCCTCCTCCTCCTCCTCCTCCTCCTGCAACTTGTCCTTTTATAATATATAATTTTCTTGAAGGGTTTGTCGGATCGTCTATTTTTGCAATTGAACGATGAGTGTGACGGAGGAGGAGAGCCTGAGCAGCAGAGTGGTCGAAGACTCGAAGTTGAAGAAACTAAGCCCACCACTCCAATGGCGGAAGCCGAAGAGACCCAGCAACAACAACTACAGAATACACGTCTGAAGCTGGAGAAGACGAACATCTCATTTAGCATTTGGCCCCCGACGCAGCACACAAGGGAAGCCGTCATCAAACGCCTCGTCGAAACCCTATCAACAAATTCCATCCTCTCCAAGCGCTATGGTTCCATGCCAGTAGACGATGCCTCCGCTGTCGCCCACAAAATCGAAGAAGAAGCCTTCTCCGTCGCCTCCGCTACCGCCGCTTCCAGCACAGCCGAAGACGACGGCATCGATATTCTTCAGCTCTACATGAGAATCAAGACAATACTCAACAAGAAAAATAAATAAGGAAATACACGAAAGTACAGTCAACAAAACTAGAGAGAATGAAATGAACCCACAACAACTTCCATGTATGTATACTCCATTGCAAATTGAGAGAAGGAAGAAGACGAAGATGACATTGCTTGAATGATTTTGAAACTTAAAAAAAAACCCGACAATTTAAAGTAGATCTGAGTAATCAGTTGCTTCTATCCAAAAGGGCAAAAAAATCCGACGGAAATTAGCCCATTTGTTAGACAGAATCGGTCTCCGAGGCTTTGAAGAGGGTTTGAGCCGAAGACCAAAGTCGCAGAGAGTTCTCTGCTCTCTCATCTAGATCAGAATGGTGCCGTGTCTCTGCTCTCTATATTTGCTGCTATATGATTCCCAGATCCAAAGATGACGAAGCCCGACTGTATTTGGAGTCCATCGAACGAACGGAGAAAAAGGTGGAGAAGAGGATCATTTCTCTCTCTCTCTCTGGGAACTGAAGCCTGGACGGATTTGGAACCCACCGGCGAAATGATGTTGGTCGGTTACAGGTGGTGGCATCGATACTCTTCAACTCACTCGCTTGCAGATCGAGAATCCCGAATCGAAGAGCGCAACCATGATTCCTTGCTGGGCTTGCTTAAGGGGTTTAGGGGTTAAAGAGGGCAAAATTGGAATTAAATTATGCAAAGATATCTCTGGCCTCTTGTTTTGAGGAAGAGAGAGATAGACTCATGAGAATGCCTATTTTAAGGGTTATTTGGGATTTTAGAGATTTTGTATATACTATGTCATCATTTGATGGCGTTTTTTAACGGTTAGGATACAGTTGATAGAATATTTAAAAAATAAAAACGGCATTATCATTTTTTCAAAATTTGAATATTAAATTGATATTAAAGAAACTTAGAGGGGAGGGGATGAAAATTACCCCTTTTTTTTTATTTCATGGGGACGGGGCAGGGCAGTACTTTCACGTCCTCTGGACAAGCCACGCGATCTTTTTCCCTTAGAATAAAAAAAAAAACTAAGGGCATTTTGTATTCTCACGTGCGAACACAGGAGATCATCCCAACCACACGTGTCATCATTGTTATTATTGTTATTCATTTGGTTTTTTTGAATTCGGAACCCGGGGCGCCTTTTCTCTAATACGAATCAAATTTAGTTCCTCATCTGTCGCTGGTTTCGTCTCCACACCGTTAGTCTATTGGACCTCATAATTTCGAAGCCCTCACCTTTCTTCTATTCCTCACGGTGTTCCTCACATCTCTCGGAAAGTTCTCTGCAACTCTGTGTTCCGTTCGTTCATTCACTACCATCTCTCGAAGGTAAATCCAGATCTACATTTTCTTTTGCTATATGCGAAAGGTATACATCTTCTATCTTCAAATATTCTCTTAGCATTTTACGTTTTCCCTTTTTTCCGGGTCATCGGTGGTTTCTTCTTCAATTTTAACGATCTCTGATCAAATATTATAAGTGGCAAAATTTTCCATTTTTAAGTTTGATCTGTTGTTTGCTAATGTCGAAATAGGATTTTTGAGCTTCCTTTTGTCCATTGGACTGGAAAGAGGAGCTGGAGATGGAGAGTGCAGAGGGGAAGACAGTTCCAGGTGGAAATTCACATGACAAGGACTCATCGCAGTGTATTAAAGTTGCCGTTCACATCAGGCCTCTGATTGCAACTGAGCTTACGGTTGGATGTACGGACTGCATTACTGTTGTATCTGGAGAACCTCAGGTTCATTTTTATCTTTCATGGCCCACTAGATTAGTTATTGGTCATGGAGCTTGCAATATGTATTTGAACTCATTAAAATCCTCATTTTGTGTTGGAGAAAGGTACTTTAGTGGTGAGAGGTAGTTAAAATATTTGCTTGATCTGAATTTTGCAAGGTATAAAGGTAATTCAAAATGTTTACTTGATTTTCTCACTTTTTGTTTGGTGGTTGCTATGTGCCTATGCACAGGTGCAAATTGGATCTCATGCATTCACGTTCGATCATGTCTATGGGAGTATGGGTTCTTCTTCCTCTGCAATTTTTGATGAATGTGTTGCGCCACTGGTAGATGCATTCTTCCATGGCTATAATGCCACGGTTCTTGCCTATGGCCAGGTGTCATATCGCCATTATTCTTTTTCTCTCACGGTTTCTGTTCTTCTTTACTTATTAGTTTAGTTGATTTAATATATATATATATATTTTTTTCTTTCTTTTTTTTGTTTTCTTGTCAATGCAGACTGGTTCAGGGAAGACTTACACAATGGGCACCAATTACTCTGGGGAAGCAACTGGTGGTGGGATTATACCAAAAGTTATGGAAACTATATTCGCAAGGGTAGAGGCAATGAAAGAACCTACAGAGTTTCTAATTAGAGTGTCATTTATCGAGGTTAGATAATGTCCACCTTCTGATTAGGTTGGAAGGTTGCCAAATTTCAGTTCTTGCAGATACTTATTTGCAATAATGTTGATTTGCAGATTTTCAAAGAAGAAGTATTTGATTTGCTCGATCCAAGTTCAGTGTCATATTCAAAAGGTGAAGGGGCTTCTCTAGTAAAACCTGCAGCTGCAAGACTCCCCATTCAAATTAGAGAGACTGCAAATGGAGGGATAACACTTTCTGGTGTTATTGAAGCAGAAGTGAGAACTAAGGAAGAAATGGCATCATATCTGTCCCGAGGTTCTCTGTCTCGTGCTACAGGAAGCACAAATATGAACAGCCAGTCAAGGTTGGAATTTTGTATATAGTACTGAATTATATTGGAGATTTATCACTACTGCTATTCTATTTATTTTTCTCTTCATTATATTTATATAAATCTCACTTCCTGATTATCCCTTTCATTACATTTGATCCTTCTTAAGATTTTCCTTTTTTAAATTTGATACAAATATAGAGACAATTAGGAATCTAGAACTTGTTTCTTCTTAAGCTCACTTCCCAGTTATCCCTTTTTCATGACATTTGCTCCTTCTTAAGATATTCCTTTATTGCTTCTTAAGAACCTTTTCCTTTTTTAAATTTGATATAAATATAGAGCAACTTAGGAATCTAGAACTTGTTTCTTCTTGTTTTGTATGACCTTGATGGGTGTTGGCATGGACCCAAGACCTTTTGTTGTTGGTCCCCTGGTCACACAATGTGTTTGACAATTCTGTATTTCTGATTAGGTTCAAAACTACTAAATTCATAACTAACAACAACTACTCAGCCTTATCCCAACTAAGTAAAAAAAAATTAAAATTGGTATACCCTGTTAATATGTATGTGCATTTAACTGTTTATGAGGCTCTAGAAATATTACATTGTATTATACCCAAGAAAGGAAAAAGAAACAATCTGCAAAAGGAAACATTATTATGAATTAAAAAAAAAATGAAAGAACTCTTGAATATCTAGTTAGGTGATTTTGTCATGATTATTTAGTTAATAATTATTGTAACCTAATTAGACCAAGAATCTGGTTCTTGGCAGATGGTAAAGTTAACTCTAGAATACCTATAAAAAAAAGTTCTGTAGAACGAAGAGAAATTGAAAAATTAAGAGACTATTTGAAGGTAGAAGCTTGCTTGATCCACTTGAAAGTGGGGCAGGAAAAGGGTAAAGTAAATGATTACTTTAACTAAGCAGCATTAGCTGGTCCAACAATTTGTTCCCAATAAAAATATGTATTCTCCCACACCAAGGAGAACCTAAAATAGAAGAAATTTCCTAACAAGTAAAGAATAGTGAAATATTAAATTAAGTACATGAGAGAAATTGGAACATCAATTCTCAATGAGAGGAAATGGAAAATCGATTCTTTATGCATGCCTTAATGAGTAGGAAGTAAACAAAATGGTTGAGTAGAGTTTTGAATTTCTGACATAAATTTGTAAAAACAAAAAAGTTGCTGCTGACCTTAATTCCTTTATTCTACTAATATAATTTGGAAATATAAGGAAAGGGACTTTCAATTTCTGAAAATCTAGGTTTCTGAAAGGAAACTTGGGAAAAAACTCCTTTAAGTGCCAATTTAGAAAAATGAAGACTCAACAAAGAGCGTCCTAGTGCACGAGGCTCCCGCTACTGCAGGGCCTGGGAGGAGCAAAATAGAGATTCAACAATTTTAAAAATAAAAGATATTAGATATTACTGCTCCAGTTTGGTGAACATTTATTGAACAATTAGCTCCATGGTTCCGTCTATTATGTGCTTTATGATATGATTCACATTACAAATATCGATAAATGTTCTAGCTTGACTTTTAGTGTAATGTCTCGTTCTTTTTGGCTTGGGAGGAACTGGCCTCAAGTTCATATTTGCAGGTGAAAGGCTGCACATCCCTAAATGCGATTTTTCAAGTTCCAAGCTGGAGTTGTTGATCCTCGACTTCCTTTCCTATGATCTGATCACAACAACTTTAGCCGACTCTTGAAAATTTAATGCGTATAACTTAATTTGAAAGTTTTCTTAATTTTGACTGGTTTAATTAGTAGTTGATTTAAACTAGTGGTTCCTACTGATAAATCCCATAAAGACTGTAGTTATGTTGAGTCATTATTCATTAGAGTAATGAACGAAAAGGGGGGAATTATGGAAGCCACAAGCCTCATCATTTCCATTTTAACTTATTCATTCTGTCATTAGCTTGCAAGTTATGTTGTTCTTTCACGATTTCGTGATGAATCATTAGTTTAGTTTTCTCGATATTTTCCTATTAGAATTCATCAATACATGTCATTGCACACTAATCTACTTAATTTGGATTTTAATGTGGTTTTTGTTGTAGTCGTTCACATGCAATCTTTATAATATGCATGGAGCAAAAGAAAAACACACGATGCACTGGTACATCAGTAATCGATAATGATGCTAGTGATGATATCTTATGTGCGAAGCTTCATTTAGTGGATCTTGCTGGGTCTGAACGTGCAAAACGAACAGGAGCAGATGGGTTGCGTCTCAAAGAAGGTGTTCTTAAATTAGAGGAGTAGATCATTTTATCAATCAATATCTTGTCTGCTGAATAGTGTTACTGATGGATAACACTTTATATTTGGAATTCAGGGATCCATATTAACAAAGGTTTGCTGTCTCTTGGCAATGTAATAAGTGCCCTGGGTGATGAAAAGAAGAGAAAGGAGGGAGGACATGTTCCTTACCGCGATAGCAAGTTAACACGCTTGTTGCAGGCAAGGAAACTACTTCTGTTTTCATATATTTATCTTTCTATATATTAACTTAGATTGTTTGGGGGAACAATCACCTTCTGGCTCAAGTTGGTGCCTCTTGGGATCAAGGTTTGAAAACTCGTTTCGTTTCGCCATTTCGGTCAGACCGAGATGAACGAAATACCAAAATTTTGCTGAAACAGTGTATTTTTTCCCCTGAGCTGCACTTGGCCCTTTCCGGGGGGGGGGGGGCGCAAATGGTCGAAATGACTGAATGAGCGAAACATCGAAACGACATAACCGAAATGATTGAAATTTCGACGAAACAATGCATTTTTTAGACCGAAATAAAGAAATATAGTAACAAAATGACAGGGCGAAACAGTGCTTATTTTGTTATTTTTTATCTTGTTTCGTATCGAACATGTCGAAACCACCGAAATATTCGAAATTTCGCCGAGTTTTCAAACTATGCTTGGGATATTTTTTTGGAGATCCAACTTGTTCTTTTCCCTAGTTTTCGTCATTGTTAACTTGTGACAATTATAAGCAGTTGAAAATTATTAACTCATTTGAATCAGATTGTTCTGATAGGAACTCATGTGAGTGATGAAAATAGAAGCAATCGTTACAAAATTGACGAAAATGTGTCTGTTTTTAGTTGATTAGTGCATCTCGAGATTAGTTGCATGGTGCACAAAAAATTAGGGTTTAATCATTATGCCAGTCCTTAATCTTCTATTAGATTTTATTCCGATAATGGAAAATATCTAAAGAAACAATTGTTCTACACTATAATTTTTTGATTGAAAGTTCGAAAGTACATAAGTTAGGCACAGCATCAAGCCTTCAAAAATGGGTTGATTCGTCATATTATTTTTACCATGTTAAGTGAATAAACATACCCTGCCAATTAAATGTTAAGGGAAGCATGTTTTCCTTGAGATAAATAAACAATTATGAAAATTGACTAATCGGTGTGTTCTATAATCTATGTATTTTTTTCTGAATTGTTGGGACCTGTAACTTAATGGTTATCTAAGAACTGGATTGTTATATTGGTTGTGATTGATTTCTTTTGAATTGATTTGTAATTGATTATCCATCTGTCATTTGGCAATTCACATATTGAGTATTTCCAATGTGGAACGTGATATAGCAAATTTTGAGGTAATTTCACTTTACTAAAGATGTAAATGGACTAGTTTTGGTATTGACAGATGGTTTTTGATTTTGTAGGACTCTCTTGGTGGAAACAGCAAAACAGTTATGATTGGTTAGTTGCTTCTAATGATATGTACTACTCTTTATTTTTTTTCTTATAGTCATCCTTATTTAGAATTTGCTGCCATTTGTTCTTGATTGTTTTCTTGTATTTCAATTATAGCTTGTGTGAGTCCTGCTGACACAAATGCTGAGGAAACATTAAACACTCTAAAATATGCCAATCGGGCTCGCAATATTCAGAACAAAGCAATTGTGAGTTTGCTTTTTAATTGAAAATTCCCCCATCTGCTCCATTTACTATTGAGTCCTAATTGCTCTTATTTATGTAGATAAATCGTGACCCAGTGGCAGCTCAGATGCAAAGAATGCGGAGCCAAATTGAACAGTTACAATCTGAGCTTCTTTATTTCCGTGGTGAAGGTGGTGCACCTTTTGAGGAACTGCAGGTACAAAACTGTTAGATATATGGCCAGAATACCGTGGGGGTATTCTGGACCTCTTTTCTTTGTTATTTTATTAGTTTTGTATTATGTGGTTTAGTCCCACATTGCTACCATACAGATGTTTACTGTTTTATTACTCTTATAAATAAAGGGTGCTTGGGATGAATAGATCATCCAAGCTTTCCCTAATTTTAAATCTGTCCACATGGTATCAGAGCAGATTTCGAGTTAGGGACAAAACCCCTCCTTCGAATTTCAGTTTTCTTCTCCCTCTCTCTTTCGATCTTCTTCTCTTCTAGTTCTCTCTTTCTTCTCCCTTGTTCTCCATTCCCATTATAGGGCAGCATCGATGAGGTGATCATACGATCCGATTGCTGCCCCCATTACCTCTTTTATGCACTATAATTCTGCTCGATAAGGACCTCGCCAAGCCCTTCGCGATATTGGATCTTCAGTTTTTTGGAGCTTGCTTCTACAACAACTACAAGGCATTAACTCCTTCCTTTGAAGACCACAAACTGCAGCAGGATTTCTTTTTATTGGTTCAGTTCTTATCTACAGATTTGAAGACCTCCTTAAGATCGATCCTACTATCACAGGTTTTTTGCAAAACCCCGACACCTATCGATCTTGGAGTTGTTGCAGCCAGTGTTCCGATTTTTCTGCAGGCTGTTTCTTCCAAGATAGAGGGTTAATTGACCTCAATTGAAGCCATTTTTCTGCAGAATTTTGGACTCCTTATTATCCTCATCGATTTCAGCAATTCAGGTTTTCTCAAAAAACCCCGCCATTATCGATATAGGACTCTTCACCGCTCTTGTCTCGATTTTTGGAGTTAGTTCAGCCTTCACTGAAGACATTATTGGACTTCTTTCTGGCAAGATGGGTGACTCTCTCGATTCTTGACTACTCGGATCAGCCACCTACCGATGGTCACCACAAGCCCGACTACCAGCCTTCACACCAAATCCTATTAAACTTGATGGCTCGAATTACCTTTTATGGTCCAGTCCGCCTCTTTTGCCATTGCTGGCCGTGGTCTCACCACCATATTAATGGCACTAGTGTTCAACCCATCGCCCCAGTGCCCCGCTCGGGAAGGTGGCTTGCTAATAATGGTGTTCTCATGTCCTACTTAATTGGTTCAATGACTACGATTTGCAAAGATAACTTTCTTCTTCTAGACACATGCCATTGATTTGGGCTGCTTGAAGGAAACCTCACGGCACTTGGCAATGATGCCCGTGTATATGAACTTAATGAGAAGGTCCTCCATACCACTCAAGGTGAACTTTCGGGGCCAAGTATTATGCTACTCTACGATGCATGGCGCAATTAGACCACTTCTCCGACTTCCACCCGCCTCTGATTCGATATTGCTTCCTATAAGAAGTGCGGACAAGATCGGGGTCTATGATTTTTTGGTGGCTTGAATGTGGAGTATGATCCAATTCGTGTTCAAGTGTTGGGCCATAAGCCTTTTCCCACACTCGAACAATCTTATGCATTGGTTTCATCTCGAGGAGAACCGTAGGGCTGCCATGTTGCACCCGCCTATTTCGATAGATCGCTCTCAAGGCCGCTGCCCCGACCCTTCTCGCACCTAGGCTTCGCTTGGTGATTCTACTACGGGATGTTGTTTGTGAGCACCGCCACAAACCCTATCACACCAAAGAGAAGGCCGAAACTTCATGCGAAACGGCTGATTTTGAAGCTAAACGGGCTGCCAAGACAAAGATAAAGACAAAGCACCAAGCCCATCGATCGAGATGCATTACAGCCCCTATTATCGATACTCGGTCTATCCCAGGATGATCTACTGTGCCCTCCTACGTATGCTCAGACTTCGCACGCCGCCTCTACTACACGCCCATCGCTAATTCTCGCCTCCTTCAGGTTCACACTTTGCCCGGTCAGTATTCCATTCAGTAGGTCATCAGTGCTTCCGCGGCTTCCCATCCTGGATCATAGATTCCGAGCCACGCGATCATACGACCGTTCCTCTAGTCTGCTTTACGGATATTCTCCCACTGGGAAAGATAAGGTCAAAGCGGCCGATGGGTCCTTTCTTCAATATCCGGAAAAGGACTCATCAATCGCACTTCCTCTCTTCCTCGTCTTCTTTTACATATTCCTAATTTTACTACTAACCTTCTTTCCATTAGTAGTATTACTCGTGATCTTAATCGAAGTCATTTTTTTCCATCTCATCATTGTGTTTCGAGGATCTGGACTCGGGAAGACGATTGGATTGGGTAAAGTGCATGGTGGCTTGACCGCTTGATGACGGTCGCTTCTCTCCACCACCATTGCCTTCTCCGTGCATCGAACTCCTTGGTCTCTTCGAACTTTACCAGTGGCACTCTCGGTTAGGTCACCCCCTTTAGGAATTTTAGCTCATTTATTTCCTAGTTTGGTCACCCTACATACTAAGGATGACTTTTTTTGTGAGGCTTGTGTTCGCCAACAGACACGTTCAACTTATCCTATTTCAAATAAAAGGAGTTCTTCTTGTTTTAATTTGGTACATTCGATGTTTGGGGCCCTAATGCAAGCCCTCTATTTCGTCGGTCATTTGGTTTGTCTCTTTTATTGATTGTCATTCTCGGAACACTTGGGTATATCTTTGCATACTAAAAATCAGGTTTTCTCATGTTTTCAGCATTTTCATAATATGATTCAAACTCGGTCCAAGCTACTCTCAAAATATTGAGAAGTGATAATGGAACCGAATTTCTTGAATCACGTTTCAAAAATATTTGGCGATCAGGCATTATTCACCAAACTAGTTGTGTTGATACCGCCCGAATGGTGTGGCGAGAAAGAAAAACCGCCATTTGTTGAAATGGCCGGGTTGATGTTTGCGAGGAATGTTCCTTCTCGATATTGGGGGATGCGGTTCTACCGCCGCCTATCTCATCAATAGGCTCCCTTCTCGGGTTCTTAATTCCCGTACCCTACGATATTTTCTTGGGCCATTCCTCCTTTATTGTCCCTCCCAAAGTATTTGGGTGTGTGTTATGCTAGGGATACTGAGATCTCCAGCAAGCTTGAACCTCGTGGGCTCCGTTGTATTTTCTTGGGTTATTCTCCAACCTGGAAAGGTTATAAGTGTTACCATCCCCCTTCCCGTCGTACCTTGGTAAGTATGGATGTTGTTTTCCATGAGACCCTTTCTTATTATTCTTCACCACCTCTTGAGGAAGAGTTCTAGTGAAGATGTGCCCTTTGAGATTCCTCCACTAGAGGTCCTCCTGCTTGCTGTCCGCCTCCTTGACGGCACCCACGGTGATGCCCAACCTCCTTTGGATGATGTCCAACCTCCTCCACTGTTCCTCCCTCACCTAATGGGAATCCTTTACGGGGGAGACCATAGAAAATAGTGTTGTTAATGTTCCTATTTGGGAGCCGACTCAACCCAGAGAACTATTGGTGAATTTCGTAAGAGAATTGACAATTCCAACATACTCACCTACACAAGGGGCGTAACCAACAGAGGCGTTGCAATCCACTTTAGCACCAATACCCATCCAATTGCGGCTCCATATCCGAGATCCTCCATCTCCTGGTAATCCCTCTTCTTCCGACCTACCTATTGCTCACCGCAAAGGTACTAGGACTTAGTACTTTACATCCCATATCTCGTGTTGTTTCTTATAGTTCTCTTTCTCCATCTTTTCGTGCTTTTGTATCTTCTCTTTCTTCTTTTCGATTCCTAAAACTTGGCAGAAGCATCTACAGATGGAAAGTGGAAGGCAAGAATGTTGGAAGAAATGAGAGCACTACATAAAAATAATACATGGGAGCTTGTGACTCTTCCTCCGGAAAGAAACCAGTTGGATGTAGATGGGTCTTCGTGGTCAAACGGAAGGTGATGGTTCGTGGATCGATATAAGGCACGTCTGGTTGCAAAGGGGTTCACTCAAACTTATGGAGTCGACTATCGGAGACCTTTGCACAGCCGGCGAAGCTCAACACTGTCCGGTGCTATTATCCCGTCTTGTAAATCTTGGGTGGGATCTTCAACAGTTAGATGTAAAGAATGCCTTCCTCCATGGGGAGCTTGAGGAGGAGGTATATATGGACATTCCACCAGGCTTCTCGATGACAGGACCAAGGGTAAGGTCTCAGATCAAGCGTGCACTTTATGGGCTGAAACATACCTAGGGCATGGTTTGGCGATTTCACAAGGTTATGATTTCAAGAGTTATAGGCGAGTAATGCTGATCACACTTTGTTTATCGACGAGTTGGTGACAAGGTAACTCTTCTCATAGTCTATGTGGATGATATTGTGTCATTGGTAATGATGGTGATGCTATCGAGGATTTAAGCTCCTCCTGGCCGTGAGTTTGAGGTCAAAGATCTTGGTCCTCTCAAATATTTTCTAGGGATAGAAGTTGCTCGCTCTTCAAAGGGCATCTTTCTTTCTCAAAGGAAATATGTCCTCGATCTATTGAAGCAGGCTGCTAGGTGTCATCCTTGGATACTCTATGGAAGCTACTACAAAACTTAGGAGAAAGAAGGTGAGCCTGTTGACAAGGGTGTTTATCGGTTAGGGCAAGTTAATCTACCTTTCTCACACACACCGACATTGCGATTCTGCGTGAGTTTGGTGAGCGATCCATGCATGATCCCTATTCCTCTCATATGGATGCGTCCGTAGTATTTTGAGGTATTTGAAGTCCGCTCCAGGAAAGGGAATCCTTCTATCTCCCACGGGTCACCTTAAGATTGACGCCTATCGATGCCGATTGGGCTGGTTCTCCGACAGGAAATCTATCTCTCGGTTCTTGTTCCTTTGTTGGTGGGAACCTTGTCACATGGCGTAGCAGAAGCTGAATGTTGTGGCGGTCCGATCTTGAAGCCGAGTTTCGTGCGATGGCCCAAGGAATTTGTGAACTTTTGTGGCTTAGAGGATTATTACAGGATATCGGTGTTGCTGTCCATCTTCCCATGATGCTTTATTGTGACAATAAAGCAGCCATTAGCATTGCTCATAACCCCGTCAGATGATCGTACTAAGCACGTGGAGGTTGACCGACATTTCATCAAGGAGAAGCTTGAGGCCGGCCTCATTTGTGTTCCTTTGTGAAGTCTATCGATCAACGGCTGATGTGTTCACTAAGGGACCGAGTAGCAAGCGTTTCATCCTATCTTAGTCAAGTTGGGCATGCATGATATATATGCTCCAACTTGAGGGGAGTGTTAGATATATGGCCGAATACCGTGGGGTATTCTGGACCTCTTTCTTTGTTATTTTATTAGTTTTGTATTATGTGGTTTAGTCCCACATTGCTACCATACTGATGTTTATCTTGTTTTATTACTCTTATAAATAAAGAGTGCTTGGGATGAATAGATCATCCAAGCTTTCCCTAATTTTAAATCTGTCCACAAAAACCCATGATAGGAAGTGTTGATAAGGAGTAAGGACCATTCTGTCGGATTTAATCATACTTATGTAATCATTTCCCCCACTGTTCCTCAGATTCTTAGGCACAAAATCTCGCTACTTGAAGCAAGCAATGCAGAGTTACAGCGAGAGCTTCAAGAACGACAAGTCACTTGTGACCGTCTTGCACAATGTTCTATTGATGCTCAGGTTCGTTTGTTTTATTTCAACAGTTGATCAATTGTTTCTTAAGCTTCATGAACAGCAAGATTCAATTTAATTTTTCCATTATTCCGCAATCTCTTGTTTACCTAGGTATTGCTAAAGAGGAAAAGAACTAATAATGGTAGTTTGTTTGACAAGAAGATAAATTTGATTCCTTCTGCAAGTGTTTTACCTAGCGAAGAGATTCTTGTGTTTATCTATTGTAATAACATTTGTGTCTCAGTTTTCTGTATTTGTGAGATACTCATGACACATTGGCAATGTTATGTTAATATGTGCTTATTCCTGTTGATTCAATTATGAGACTAATTGTACATGAATTGATCTTAGGTTGAAAAAGATGAATTGATTCTTAAAATTGAATCGGCTCGCAATGGAAAATCTTGGGATGATATTGACTCTGGTGATGTAAATAAGGTTTGTTGTTGGAAAATGTTCTTTCTTTGAATCCACTTCTATATTGGAACTTCTTGTTGGCAAAATATATAAACTTGTTTTTGCAGGAGTTTGGTTTAGTAAAGACATATGTGTCAAGAATTCAAGAGTTGGAAGGAGAACTTAGGCGGTTGCAGAGCTTGAGTAATTCCAATCGTGACAGCTTCATTGATTCCCTTGATCTGGAGGATGACGGGCTACGCTCGAAAAGCCCCTATCTCAATGACTTGCCATCTATTTGTGACGGCAAAGCCATCAGCATTTCTGGTAAGCTGCTGCTCCTGTATTGCTTTCCTGCATGGTTCTAAATCTCGGTTTCGCAATAAACCGATACGAAACCTTAAAGCGATACCGCTTTGTACCTGGTTACGACAGGATTTGGATCCTCTACGATGCAGCTGCCCGTCCTGCCTGTGCTGCACAGACACAGGGCTGCGTGCAAAGACTGCCTTACCCCTGCCCGAGCGCCTTGCCCGAGTGGGGGTAAGGCGGTCTTTGCGCTCGGCCCTGTGTCTGAGCAGCACAGGCCGGATGGGCAGCTGCGCCTTAGAGGATCTGGATCCGTTTCGACATGTTTCCGTCATATTTTGGTAATTTCGCGAGTTTTGACCTGAACCACTTATATAAATTCACTTATCCCCATCGAAACTTGTCGAAACTTGGTAGTTTCAACCTGAACCTGGTTGAACCACCTTATTTACGTCAAATATCATTTAAGTAAATGCTTTTCATTTACTTAAGACATTATTCATAAATAAGCAAATACCCCCCATTTGATTCCAATAAAAATAGTTAAAAACTCAAATTCCAAAAGAATAAAAAGTCAACCCCCCAATTCAAGAACACAAATTGGATTTTCGGTGATTTTTGGCGGTAGGTCAAATTTTTAACTTTCTAATGTTGGGTTTTTTCTCAAATCTGAAAATTCCATAAATCTTGTTATGATAAAACATAACAAAACCAAAACAGCGGCAAATTATCTTTTATTTTGATATCTAAAAAAAATATTTTTAGAGCGATTTTGACAGTGTTCATGCACACCAAATAAAGTTTGATCGAAACATAACTTCTTCAATATAAATTAGATTTAAGAAATCTTGGATTTATTTGACAGAAAGTTGAAAATTTTATCTACCGCTGAAAATCAAGTTTTTGTTCTTCAACCGGGGGGGGGGGTGGTTGACTTTTTATCCTTTTTGGAATTTGATTTTAACTATTTTTATTGGATTTAAATTAATAAAAGGGCGTACCCGGTGTATGAGGCTCCTGCCACTGCGGGTGCTGGGGAGGGTCATAATGTATGGAGCCTTACCTCTGCTTTCACAAAGAGGTTGTTTCCATACTCGAACCCGTGGCCCCTTGGTCACAATGGAGTTTTATGAATAATATCTTAAGTTACTTAAACGATATTTGGCATAAATAAGGGGTGATTCTGGTTCGATATTGTTAGAAGTTATCGATCAAGGGGTTCACAGTGCTATTCACGTAAACAGTGTCATGAACAGTATTCAAGGGTACTGTTCACGTGAACAATAATTTTATTATTTATGATGTATTTTCTTTTTGAAGTGTCGTGAACAGTATTCACAGGTACTGTTCATGAGAACAGTAACTCGTGAACAATAATTTATTATTTATGATGTATTTCCTTTTATGCCCTTAACATGGTTATGCCTTATTATATATTCAATGAAGTGGGAGTCTCAACATAAGGTTGTGACTCCCAAGGTTACAACCATCTCCTTTCTCTTCTCTTCTTCTCTTCTTCTCTCTTTTCTCCTTAATGTAGTCCGAGATAGGTAGGAGACCTACTAGGAGCCAGTTCAAAGAGGATCAGTAGAACTGCTGGTTCGATGGAGGCAGAATTGAGGTTTTTAGGTCAAAATTAGGGTTAAAGTTAGGCTTAGGTTAGGGTTGTCTTATATGGTAATGATAGGCAGGTGTAGGAAGTCTAATGGTATAGGTTTTATGATGTTTGAGTGAATGGAAGTTGGTCAGATGAGTTGGACAGCAAGATAAGGTTATTTGAGACAATTACTAATGGAGGTAGCAGAAGGGGATTCTAGGGTTTAGGGTGGTGGGGGTCTGATGAAACTTGGATCGAGTGGCAATAATGATGTAAGGGATGCATGCTGAAAGTTTAGTTTGAAATTGATGGACAGATTTGAAGTTATGGAGGTTTCCTAGTGGAAGTAGGAGAGAGGGGTAAAACTGTAATTTCAGACAAACGGCTGGGTGGATGGTGCTGAAATTTGAATAGAGTCTCTCTTAGGGTTTGAGGAAGATTCGATCAAATTTTAGCAGGTTCTAACGGTTAGATTTGGCTGGGCAGAATTCTCTCGAAAATCACCTTGCATGTGACCTTCTAGAAGGGAAGAAGCATAGTTGCAGGTTTTAGGTTTTTAATTGCTAGTTAGGTCTGAACAGGTTTTAGGTTGTTTTAGGTTCTGTAGAGAAGAGGGGGAATTAGGAAAGGGGGGCTGTAGGGTAGGCTGTAGAGGATTAGGAGAAGAAGGGTGATTGCTGAAACTGTAAAGTACTTACTTGAACACTGATCTTCAATGGTAGCAGCTTTGAAGATGAACAATGGGGTCTCCCGATCTTCACGATGCAAGGAGTCGATTGGAGATCCACCAATCCCTTCCACCTTGATAAACCCACAAGGATGCAACACTCTCAAGGAGCAACAGCAGCAACAAAGGCAGCAAGCATAAAGCCGAGTTTTTATTAATCAAATTCGTATTCAATGCTGGCCTCCCTTACAAATTTATAAAGAAGACTCAAAAATAGACTTAGATACTAAAAAGGAAAGGTCTAATCCAATCATTAACCTATTAGCTAACTTAAACTGACTAGGAAACTGAAATAGACTCAAAATAGAGTCCAAATCCAGCCTAACTTAACAACTAAAAGAAAAACTAATAAAATCACTTAAATTGAACCACTGGTTCAAACCAGCTTTGGACCGGTTCAATTTAAAACATTAAAAACATGAAAATAAACTAAGTATAGGGCTAATCCCGTATGCAACTCATGTACCCCATCTTTAGGCCTATAAAAGTGGCCTATTACATAAAAAACCCTTGGGATCAAAGGCCCAACATATATATATCCCAACCCTAGACTTATTTCTAAAGAAATAAGCCTATTTCGATGATGAATATGCTTCATTCCTTATTATTTACAGATATCATTTCCAAGAACAGTATACACTATCAAACTTTGGTCAAAACCACAAGTACCATTTTTTATTGTTCTTTATGCGAAGCGCATCGATTGGTTTCAAAATGTCAAAAATAGGCAGCACAGAAAAAATCAGGGCAAAAAACAATTTCTAGGCCTCGAAACCAAGGTTTCGAGTTGGCTTGGAGAAATATTGTTGAAACCTGGCATATCTTGGTTTTGGGGCTGGTCGAAACCGGCCTTGAAACCGAGATTTAGAACCTTTCTTCACGTACTTATCTGGAGGATGATGGATTACATGGATCATAGGAGATTGCTTGTAAATGACAGTTTGATTTTAGTTTACATGTTTATAGTTGAACAGTTGAAAGTTCTTATGCTTTTCATGTCTAATATTATGAATGTAATGTGTGTGGTCTTGCTTGTTATTATGTAGGTGAGATGGAAGAAGTTGAAAAGGAACTGGAACATTCTTCTCTTCAGGATAAATTGGATAAGGAGCTGAAGCAACTCGACCAACGGCTTGAACAAAAGGAGGTAGATTGTTGATTTTTTCCTTATCATCGGTCAATTGAATTTAAAATTTCTGTCTGGAAAAGATGCTTTCATTTTTGAATCCTTGTTGATTGATTTATTTTTTAGTTTAATCTTATTGGTTACTTAATACAAGGAATTTCTGTAATCTGATGTAATATTTGTGTGTGTTCGAACGGGGGTTAAAATTGCATGGCCAAGCAATCTATTTGCAATTTTATTCACTTATTTTCTTTCTATTGCTTAATTTCTTAGTGGTTGTATATCTTAGGTGTTCCCTGAGATTTGAATTTAGTTGCACAATTTTTTCCGTTGCACATAATATGAGACTCTTTTGTTTTTGCATTTCCTTTCATAATTGACACTGGGGGTATAAAAACCCTTTGCCTCCATGCACTGAAATAGAATCCTGATGCAAATCACGGTAAAGCTGTTAAGTATTTGACAATGCTGTTCCTTTCCGTGTCTCTCTTTCTAAGCAATAGTTCTACTTAGAGGGACTTACACACTTGTTTTCTTGATAGGTTTGGGCAAGGGATTAAGTATTCAAGTTTACATTTTTAAAAAAAAAAATTTTCAGGTATATTATGATCATTTGCAATACATACTCTTCAGCAGAGGAGCTATGTTTCCTAGATTTTCTGTTTATGCCTTTTGTTCATGTTAATTATTGTACTATGGGGAGTAACACGGTAGGGCGAGTTTCCCCTCATCATGATTTGGTGTTTACATTTCCTAGTGTGTCTAGGATTGTTTAGTTTTGGTCTTAGTCTTTAAGTTATTAATTGTATTTTGTTTCTGATTCCTTCTATAAGAAGTCCTCTACTTAGTAATTACCTGATTATAAATAAAGCCATTGGGGGTGGGGGGGACTGCTAGATCTATCTGCTATTGATCTCTAGACAGTCCCCTCTTCTCTCCCATCCCTTTTCCTCTCTTCTATTCACTGGTTTTACTATTCAGATACTGTTTCATGGTATTAGAGCAGTAAAATCAGTATACAGATCCTCCATTCAATCTCTGTTTTGAGAGTGTCTTAAAGGTTCAAGTTCTCTTTGATCGCAGCTTCCATGTTGCCTCTATTTGATTAAATCTGCTCTAGTTAATGATATCATGAAAGTAAACTAGGGCTTACTACTTTCTCTACTATATCTATATGGTGATTTTGAAGCACAACAATCAGAATTGATCTTCTTATGTCAGTGGTTTCAATTTTTTTTGGGAAATTTCTTCTCAAATTCAAGATTTAAAATTACTTTCTACTCAGCCATTTGATGTGCCCTATTTTTTGAAAACAGATAGCTGCATAAGAGGTACACTCGATCCAAAGCCTGGGTCCATTCTCTGTTTTGATTTCAATTAATTTGTATCTCCATAGCTGCTGGTGGATAATCTTGTTTTTTTGAACTTTTCTTTGATTTCTTGCTGCTGAAATTACCTGCAATCTACCCACTTGATTGAGACAAGGTTTTGGTGTTTTATTCCCCTCTTCAAGTGCTTTGTTCAATCTGACCTTTTGATTTCCTGGAATCTGAAATCACCCAAGATCTGGGTTTTCTTGTGATCTCTATCCCTGCTGGTTGTGATTCAAAACTGCTGCGACTTCTTTCTGGTTACAATCTTATATTGTTTTTGATCATCTTCTACTGATCAGTTGTTCTGATGGCTGATCCTAATCCACCTACGGACAATGTCCAAGTTCAGTTTACTACTATTAAACTCTCAGGTTCCAACTATCTTTTATGGGCCAGGCAGTGCAGGCATACATACATGCCCAAGGAAAGTTGAAGTATATTACTGATGATCCTCCTACTCCTGATCCGAAAGATATTTCTACGCTCACTGCTTATGATGAGTGGATGCTGAGAACTCTAATATCAAGATATGGTTAAGGAATAGTGTTGAACCTGCTATTGCATCCAATGTGATGTTTCACACCCTTGCCAAAGATGTCTAGGAGGATTTACGTGAAAGCTTCTCTCAAGAGAAGAATATCTCCCGCATGTACGATCTCTATAAGAATTTTTTTTTTTTTGAACCCGACTATTAATTGGGACCCGGGCCAGCCCCTAAGCTCTTATTGATTTCTAAAAAGAATGAAAGAATACAAGGGGGGGGACATTCCACCTTACCCCTCGCCCAAAAATCAGTGGAAAACTACACTAGCATGGGAGTTATAATCTGAGAACTGCCATGCCAGCCCTGTCATCCCGAATGATGCGTTGGAAGTCTCCCTGAGGCAGATTGTCCTGCTGAAAAGTGATGGAGGATGTTATGTCGCAGGCGTGGTTGGCCAGCCAATTGGCAGCCCTATTGCTCTCCCTAAAAGCAAAGCAGATACTCGGGCTGACCTTACCGATCAACTCCAGGGCTTCTTGGAACCAGTACCATCCCTTCTACAAATTACATCTCTTAAGTCCAGCCATGTTTACGGTTGTGACGGAGTCAGAGTTAACCACAACCCCAAATAGGCCCAAGTCACAGCATAGCTTTAGACAATCTCTCAAAGCACAAAGTTCAGCAATAGAGTTCGTGCAGGCACCGTAGAAGTTAGCGAAGGCTTTCAACACGCGACCCTCCCTGTCCCTTATAACTCCACCCCCTCCACCTAGACCTAGGTTTCCTCTACATGCACCGTCCACATTCATTTTGACCGACACAAACGGCGGGCACCACACAACCGGTAGGGGTCGAGAAGGCCTAGGATCAAGAGCTGAGATCCCCAGTACACGCAAAATCTGCCTACCTCTAACCGAGGACCCATTGCCAAGCTTGGGGGGCAACGGTAGGCAGGTGACCCAAACCTTAATGCACTCAATGATACCCATGGCCGATCGCATCCTTTCCCCATGCCTTCTGTTGCACCTCTCCTTCCACAGTTCCCAAACAATCAGAGAAGGTAAGAACCCAGCAATGAAGTCACTTAGGTTCTTGCGGCTTGCAGACTCATGCCAAAGCAGTAGGCGGCTTCTGACATCCTGTGCATGGACCTTTGCTACATCAAAGATCCCCGAAAAGAAACTCCACACCTTTGCGGCCGTCCCACTAGACACAAGGCAGTGATTTGTGGATTCACTCCTTGGCCTCCCACAGCAGTTGCACTTTGATACTAGGCGGATACCAATCGCCATCAAATTATCATCAGTAGGAATCAACCCATTAAAGAGTTGCCATGAGAAGACCGCAATCTTCGTAGGCAGGGTTTGATTCCAAATCCATCTAGCGTAGGGAGCCACTGGCGAGGGCCACCGCACCACATTCCAAACGGACTTCATTGAGAACCGACCAGCACTAGAGGGGGTCCGAACCAGCCGGTCCTCATCGGGAGAGAGAGTGAAATTACCCGCAAGAATACCCTGCCTTACTCCGTCCGAGTCAATTTGTAGCAATTTATTCAAATCCCATGAGCCATTCACCCCTAGAACATCCTTCACACAGAGCGCAGTGTCAGCCTATAGGGCATTGTCCTTATAATCAATCAAACGCCCCGTCCCTGACCAGTCATCCAGCCAGAAGAGAACATCACCTGATCAAAGCAACCACCTTGAATTGGCCAGAAGGACCTCCTTACATGCCAAAGCATTTCGCCAAGATTTAGAGGCCACACCATTAGGCAACGCCCATAGTTGTCACGGTGTCACGGCGATCCAAGTTGATGGAGGGGTGTCACGTCGATATATCGACATGTCGCCCGCAATGGCGTTGCCATGGCGAGCATGTCGACCATGTTTTATTTTTTATTTTCTCTATTTTTAATGTTTTAATAGATGTATACTCAAGCCATGTTTTATTTTTTCTCTATTGTTTCTCAAGTTTTAAGAAGAAAATTCAGAAATCGAAGAAGAAATCAAAGAGGGAAACAAGAAATCGAAAGAAATCGAAGAGGGATAGTAGAAATCGAAGAGGGAAAGAAGACAGGAAGAAGAGATCGAAGAGGGAAAGAAGAAATCGAAAGAAATCGAAGAGGGAAAGAAGAAATCGAAGACAGGAAGAAGAAATCGAAGAGGGTAAGAGAGACAGGAAGAAGAAATCAAAGAGGGACGCCATGGCGTAGGTCGCCATGTAACCTTCTCCAGCGCCAGGAAGCCATGGCGGCGCCATGACAACTATGGCAACGCCAAAGCTAGATGGCAGTTTTTTAACAACTTAGCCTTGAAAAAGTCACTCCAAAGGGAGTGATCAGACATAACCCTCCAAAGGCCTTTTAGCCTTAGAGAAAGGCCCACCTCCTCTAACAGCCTGACCCCTAAGTCACCCCCTCTAGCGGCCTACAAACCTTACGCCAGCTCACCCAGTGCCTTCGCTTGCCCCACTCCGATCTGCTCCAGAGGAAGTCAGCCAAAATTCCATAGATCTGACGTAAGACAGCCTAGGGAGGCTCCAGAGTGGCAAGCACATGTATAAGGATTGAAGCCAAAACATGCCTTAACAGGATATTGCGACCCCCTGACGACAACAACTTACCCTGCCAACCCGCCACCTTATTCCTTAATTTGCCAACCAGGTCATCAAAGAAACAAATTTTCAGCCGCCCCGTGTGGAGAGATGCCCCCAAGTAGGTAAGAGGAAGGTACCTCCTCGTGAAGCTAGTAACCGCTCCCACCATACAAGCCCTAGCCCCTAAGACTTTGTCACCCAACACAAAACAACTCTTCTGCTTGTTAACCAGTTGCCCTGAGAAGCCTTCATATTTGCCAATGAAACCCAGAATCTGTTTCAAAGACCGTTTCAACCCCTTGGTAAAAGTGATGGTGTCATCCGCGAATAAACAATGAGAAATGCCAGGGCACCCCCGAGGGAGACTAAAGTAGACTGCACGCCCTTCAAAGAAAAGGTTCTCGATGCCTCTGCTAAGGACCTCTTCAGCCAAAATAAAAAGAGCTGGAGACAAGGGGTCCCCTTGGCGTACACCCCTAGTCGACTTGAAATAACCAGACGCAGCACCCCCCATCACAATAGAGAACCAATAATTCTCCACGGTTTTCCTGATTAGGCTTATCCATGCGTCACCAAAGCCAAAGCGGGGAAAGCACCATATAAAGAAAATTCCACTCCAGACGGTCATATGCCTTAGCCATGTCCAGTTTGAGAACGACGTTGCTACCCCGAGCCTTTTTGTTCAGTTCCTACGTGACCTCTTGGGTGATGGAGATGTTGTCATAGATGCACCTGCCCTGCACAAAGGCTCCTTGCTCTTCCACTACTAAGGAAGGGAGTAAGCCAGCCAGCTTGGATACAATGATCTTGGCAATAATCTTGTAAGAGAAGTTACAAAGACTAATAGGATGAAGATTAGACATTACCTCCGGGCTGCCCTTCTTAGGAATGAGTACGAGGTTAGCAGAAGTATAGCTCCTTGGCAGCGTCCCCCCTTCAAAGAAGTCCCGCACTGCAGCCCAAACATCATGACAGACCACGTCCCAGCAGGCCGTGAAAAAATATCCAGAGAAGCCATATGGGCCTGGGGCACTGTCGCAGCAGAGCGAAAACACAGTCGTCTTCACCTCCTCCATGAAGGGCGAAGCTAGTAAGACCATGTTATCCCCTTCCGTCACCACCTGGGGGATAACAGCAAGTAACCCCTCATCCACCACACAACCTTGAGAAGAGAAAACTCCTGTAAAGTGGTCCACCGCTACCGCCTACACCCCCTCTTGACTTGAGACCCAACTGCCATCATTAGAACGAATCTTGAGGATCTCCCCTCGCCGCCCACGGGCATTGGCCATAGAGTGGAAAAACTTGGTGTTCCTATCCCCTTCCTTCAACCAAGAGATTCTGGATTTTTGTTTTCAGAAGATCTCCTCCTGCAATAACATCCACTCCAATACTTTTTTGGCCTCTTCCAGAGTCTCCACAGCCTGAGTGTCTGCAGTCTGGTTCGCAACCACTTCCGCTCTACTTACCGCATCCTCTGCATCCCTGACCTTCTGGTGGATATTGCCAAAGATCTCCTTATTCCATGCACGAAGGGATGCACAAAGGCGTTTCAGCTTTAAGAACAAAATCACAAGGGGGAGCCCACAACAGGAGCTTCCCATTGACTCTTCACAAACTCCTGGAAATTAGGATGGTGTAGCCACATTTGTTGAAGCTTGAAACTAGAGCGGGGGTGACTCTGAGTGTCAGAGCAGGAGAGCCACAAGGGTGCATGATCAGAACAAACGCGGCCTAGGTGGGTCACCTCACACCTTGTAAAAGCCGCCAGCCACTTCGTCGAGACCAGAAATCGATCCGGCCTAGCCAGGACCCTCCCGGAACCACTCTGGTTATTGGACCGTGTAAAGACATTGCCCACGTAACCTGCATCTATGAGCCCAGTATTACTGTCAAAGTCACCAAACTCATCCATCGACATCGAGCAGGCAAGCCTCAAGCTGATCTTGTCCCTTAGCAACAGAACGACATTAAAATCGCCATCAACTGCCCAGGGAAGGCTGGAGGTGACAGTAATTTGAGAAAGAGCCTCCCACATATCCCTCCTTTCCACCACCGATCACAAACCATGGACAAAAGTATTATGGCATCGAGCGTAGCTAGCCACCAGATACTCCAGAGTAACAAATTGGCGGTTCTCCGCCACCACTTGCACCTGCGTCCCTGCCCTCCAAAAAATCCATATTCACTTTGAAGTCCACAGCGAGTCCAGACCCACCCTCCTCAATATCAGGCGTGCCTTTGACTACTGCGCCTTAGGTTCCGCGATAGCGACAATATCGGCTTTATGCTGATGAATAAGTATCGTCCGGCGCCTAGAAGTAGGCTTGTTCCCAACCCCTCTGGCATTTCAAAAAATGCCATTCATGAGGAGGTTGCAGCAGGCGAGCCAATCGGTCCTATAGACTTAGTAATGTGCCGCAGATTTCCACCCTGCGCCAGACGAGTGCCCTTCTTCTTTTTTGTTTTTTTGTGCCCCATGAAGTCCCACCGAGCACTCTTTGACAACCGAGCACTATTAGGCAATTTTATTTTGTAGACCAAAGAGTTTCTGACAATGGCAGGCCTAGAAACATCCACCTTCGAAGGGGGGTCCAAGGGTGTACCGTGGTCCCCTCTCCTAACCTCCCAAGAGTTCTGTGTACTTTTCCCCCATGTGAAGCTTAGAAGGCTTGAAGGTCCTCCAAGAAGGCTGCACGATCCATCGGTACAGGCTGGACTTTATCTATCTAGCAATCATCCTTGCAACTGGGCCGGCAAGAGCTATTCTCAAAATAAGGCGTTGGACAGGGCTCCATAGACCAAGCACGGACATCTACACGAGCACCCCCTCTTCTCTCAACCCCATCATGCGCCCTGCTAAAAGCCAGACCCATCTGAGACGGTATGGCTCTCGATTGTTCCTCCCAACCAAGCTCCACAGGTTTCTCGACTTCAGAGACGACCAACACTGATACCTCCATTGTGTTTGCTGGCTCTAAAATCTCTCCCTCCTCCACTGCTGGACCTGCGTCAAGCCCCTGCTCACGAAAGCCTACAAGCTCAGCCAACGGGGCAGCCACACCTGGAATTGTGATCTCGGCGGCCTGGTTCGAGTAGCAGCCACCCCCCGGTTTACAATTCTCCAGCGCCCTCCTCTCCTGCTGTCAGTTGCGGAGTCCCTGTGGCACAAAGCACCCCCATCGAAGTAGCAGCAGGCCTCGAGGGGCCCTTCCCCGACGGAATAAACATCCCCAGCTCAGTGCGGTTCGCAACCTTACCCCTGGCAGCAATACCCTTGTCAAGTGCAGTACCCTGCAACCCCTCGGCTAAACCTTGTTGGGGAAGACCCAAGCCCTTGGTGGGCACCTTCAAAGCCTTCTTGCAAGCCTCCTTGGTGTGGCCAATCTTCGAGCAGAAGGGACAATACGACGGAAGTCGTTTGTAAACCACTTTCTGATGCAAACAGTCAGAGCCACACCTAATCCAAATTTGCGAAGGGAGAGGGTCTCGCAAATCAATCTCTACACAAAACCGAGCTGCTACCGTAAGCGTGCAGTTCGTAGTCGCACTATCCACTTTCAGAATCTTCCAAATGGAGCCAGCAATGGAGACCAAGAAATTTCCCTGGAAGAAATTGACTGGTAAGCCTGGCAGAGAAACCCATACCAGAGCAAAGGGTGACTCCCACCTCGGGACGAAATCCGATGTCCATTTCATGAAGCGTAGAAGGTGGCCCTGGATATGGACCTGTTCTTTCATCTAGGTTTTCGCAAAATCAGCCTGACTCGAGAACCTTAGCAGGACATGCCTTTGGTCCAACAAGGACACCACCACCTCACCCTGCAGGTAGAACAGCTTTTGAAGAGAATCCTTGATCAAGAAGAGAGAGGGATGATTGTAGCTACATTTGGCAATCAGAGAGGAAGAGAAAGCCTGCTCAGAACGAGCTACCTCTTCCGTGGAGAAGAAGACTGCTGGAACACCAAAGTAAGTCGAAGGTTTTTTGACCTCCACAGAAACCGGCGACGGAGCCAACAAACGAGAGATTGCCGCTGCAAAAGTTGCAGGCCGCAACAACACTGGGACCCCCCAAGGCCAGGATCAGGAGGGCAATCCTCTTGAGAAGGAGGAGCCGCCATACCCTTGCAGCCAAGCCACGAGGAAAACTCCCGAAACTTATCCTGCACCATCAGCACTTAACCTACACCTCTTCCACCCTTACGATCTCTATAAGAAACTGTTCAACTTCAAACAAGGAGATAAGATTTTGAATGAATACAATTCCTGTTTTACCCCCTACTCAATTTGATCTTGGTGCTGAGGCCTCCCTCGACTAACCAGTTGCTGTTCGTAAAGATACTCGCTCTTATGCTCAGAAAACATAGAAATCTATAACTGTGTATCCCATTGAGCATTTTGTACATGGTTTGAGGTATCAGTATCGTATCACCTGTATCGGACGATACGTACCAGTTTTGCTAGTCACCGATACCGATACCGTATCAGTAGCACAATATGGACAAGGGGTAAAAGTGCAAAAAAAATTATTTTTAAGGGAGAATCAGGGGCAAAGTTGTCCAATACAGCCGATCCAGACTGATACCGTATTGGTATCGTATTGGTTTTGCAAGTTACCATTACTTGTTCCGATACTGTGCACTAAAACCATGATTTTGTATCTATTTTTATCTTCCTTCTCCATTTCTTACCTTGCTTCTTCCTTATCTACTAACTTTGTCCAAAAACCCATCATGAGGCTTTCTCTCATCTTGGCTGGAAAGCAGCTATGGGACGGAGATGGATGCTTTGTTATCTCGACAGACATGGACTCTAGTAGAACAAACTCTTGGTAAGGAACTTGTTAAGTGTCGTTGGGTTTACACTATCAAGTACAGTCCTGATGGCTTTGTTGAACGCCTTAAGATGTGGTTGGTTGCTAAAGGATATACTCAGACTTATGCCGTTGATTATTTTGGAGCCTTCTTGCCTGTTGCCCATCTCTGGCTGTCAACTTAGATGGGCCCTTGTATCAAATGGGAATTAAAAATGCTTTTCTATATGGTGATCTTCAAGAAGAGGTCTCTATGGAGCAACCTCCGGGGTATGTTGCTTAGGGGGAGAATTCAACCAAAGTGTGCAAACTTCATAAAGCCATCTATGGGTGAAACATTCTCCATGAGTATGGTTTGATAAATTCAGCTCCATCTTTACTCACTGTGGGTTCTCACAGTGTTATTCTTACCATTCAGTCCTTTTTCGCCATCAGAATTCAAAATTTGTTGCATTGGTTGCCTATGTGGAAGATATTATTGTATCTGGAAACGCTGCATTTGGTATTGCCCAAGTTAAATCCTATCCTCATCAACATTTTTAAGATGAAAGACCTAAGTTCTGTTCAGTATTTTCTAGGTATTGAGGTTCTGCGGAGCAAGAAAGGAATTAGTCTATCACAAAGAAAATATGTGTTAGACCTTCTATCTAAGGCTAGTATGCTTGGTTCTAAACCGGTTTATACTCCCATGAATCCTCATCAAAAGTTTAGTTCCAATGAGAGTGAAGATTTTGAAGATATACACGGTACACTGGTATAGAAGATTGGTTGGAAAACTTATTTACCTAACTGTTACTCGACCAGATATATCTTTTGCCATTGGGGTCATCAGTCAATTCATGTAATCTCCAAAGAAGATTTATTGGGATGCGGCTTGCTGTATATTACGAGATCTAAAAGGGGCTCCAGGTAAGGGGCTCATTTATCGTCCCCATTGAAATATTGATCTGGCAGGGTTCTCTCATGCTGATTAAGCTGGTGCTGATAGTGATAGTTGGTCTACCATTGGTTATTGCACTTTTGTTGGTGGTAATTTAGTCACTTGGAGAAGCAAGAAGCAAACTACTGTGGCTAGGTCTAGTGCTGAGGCTGAATATTGAGTTATGATCTATACCATAGCTGAGTTAATGTGGGTGAAATTCATTGCTTCAAGAGTTGGGATTTCCAGCTACTCAACCTATGAAGATGTTTTGTGATAATTAAGCTGCTATTTATATTGCAAGCAATCCAATGTTTCATGAGAGGACCAAACACATCGAAGTTGATTGTCATTTTATGAGAGATGCTATTATGAAAAAGTTGATTACTACTCCGTTTGTTTCATCTGTTAACTCGGTGATATGTTTACCAAACCACTGTTTGGTCTTACTTTCAGACAATGTTGTTCCAAGCTGGGCATGGGTGATTTGTATGCTCCAGCTTGAGGGGGAGTGTTAATTATTGTACTGTGGTGTACAATCTCTTGTAACACAATAGGGGGAGTTTCCCCTCTATTGTGACTTGGTGTTTAAGTTTCCTAGTGTGTCTAGGATTGCAAAGGGAAATTAATTGGCCATGTAATATGTTTCTATCTATATAAAAGGCCTCGCTGATATCAGAGTGGGGAAAAGTTGCTGTGGCCACTCAGAATCTCCAGAGTTGTGGTGGCAGGAAAAATTTCCATTAACAACTACTATTTACTGTATGCCATAAATGGATACTAGCTGTGTAGACTGTGCTGAGCGTCTCAATATTACAAATCTCCTTTCAAATATAATTGTTTCTTTGTTAATAAGATAAGTTTAAATGTGTGTAAACTTTTGGATGCTTTTTTTTTTTTGTTATATAGAAATAGTAGCCTGAGCTTTCTCGTCATCATAAGCAGCAAACAATGTTATTGAAAAGGACCATCAACATATGAATCTAGATTATTTTTGGTTCCCTGCTTACCACTTGCTTACTTTGTTCAGACATTCTCCGTTATTGAGGCTCATTCCATCATGTTCTAATTTGTTTCATTTATTGAAGGCTGAAATGAAACGATTTGGGACGGTTGATACATCAGTGCTCAAGCATCAGTATGAGAAGAAAGTCCAGGAGTTAGAGCAAGAAAAGAGAGCTTTGCTGGTAATTTATTCTGATGCTTATTGTGGCATTTGAGCACTCTTACAATTTTTGTTTTCCTAACCTTGTTTGCTGTTTGGTAGAATGAGATTGAGGATCTACGGTCCAACCTTGTGAATATATCTTCTGCTTCTGATGATGGAGCTCAAAAGTTAAAGCAAGAATATCTTAAAAAATTAAACCTCCTTGAAACCCAGGTTAGTCCCGTACTCTGGTGTTCTTTCTAGCTTCCTTCGTATGTTCTAGAAGCAAAGCTTTTCTCTGCAGGTGTCAGCATTGAAGAAGAAGCAAGATGCGCAAGCTCAACTTTTGAGACAAAAGCAGAAAAGTGATGAAGCAGCAAAACGGTTACAGGAGGAAATTCAGAGAATAAAGTCCCAAAAAGTATCTTCTCTGTCATATAGTACCTGTGCTAGTGGAGAAAATATGTATTACATTCTTTTAAAAACTCCCAATATGCACCATTCAGGTTCAATTGCAGCATAAGATCAAGCAGGAATCTGAACAATTTAGGTCATGGAAGGCTTCACGGGAAAAGGAAGTTCTTCAGGTATCTTGGGGTCATAGAAATTTTGCATCCTTTCATGTTTTAATGATATTATTCCATAACGTGATTTAGTTAAATTTAGGAGTTCATTTGCCTTTTCTTCTTTTGATGTCCATCTTATATACTCCAAAATGAATGCCATGAGCCACGTTAATTTTGGCACGTCTGAGTAATAAAGTCTTCTTCTTTTCTTCTTTTGATGTCCATCTTATATACTTCAAAATGAATGCCATGAGCCATGTAAATTTTGGCGCATCTGAGTAATAAAGTCTTCTTCTGTTCCACTCTCTTGGATTTACTTATTTTTTTGAAGGGTGCACGAACTCACCATTTAAGCCTCAATGCGCTGGCTAAGGGTGAACATACTCTGGTACAACAACAAAACATCAGCCCCTACAACAAAAGCACCAACCTATTACATTTTTTAAAATCTAATATTACCAAGACAAGCCTACTCACCAGACTACAATCAACTTCAAGAAATCTTTCATACCCCTGAAACTCTTAAATTAAAACCCGAATTTCATAACTAAGTTTCAAATTAAAATAATTAAATGACCTTGAGGGTATGGTTCTAACTTTAATGATCAAGAGAAATATATTATTGTGTTTCAAAACAATCTAATGAATGGATAGCTCATGCATGTGTAATATTATGTCTAATAAAGCGAGTCTAGATGAGCCTTATTCTTGAAGTGGCCACATTAATTAGGTAAAACAGGAAGAAGCTGTCTATTTCTTAAGGCTATTAGACATGGCCAGAATTCCAAAGTTTGTCTTTGGAGGAACTGGGTACATGTGCAGATAAGAACCAGTCAGATTTCTTAATAAAGTGGACCATTCAATCATATGGTTTGTGAAAAGATGAAGGATAATGTGATGGATGTCCCCAATTTTGAGGTGAGTTCAAGTCTGCCTAGATTATGTGGAGCTACCATGTAGGTCTGTATATGACTTAACTGCTAAAAATTCCTTATTCATACTGCTTAGATTAGTCTCTCGAAGGCTATATGACTTAACTGCTAAAAATTCCTTATTATGTGGAGCTACCATGTAGGTCTTTTTGAAGTTTTATTTTATGCTTTATGTACTGCCTAGTTAAGTCGGCTAAGCTAGGGGTATTTTTGTCATTAGGATGTAATCCTTGATATTATAAATAAAAGGCTTGCTTGATCAAATTGATCATTCAAGCATTCCATTATTTTCTGTTTTGTTAACATGGCATCAAAACCAATTTCTCTGATCTTTGTTTTCAAAACCCCATCCCTCCATCGTTTTTCTCTTCCACCCTCTTCCACTTGATCTTCTCTTTCTCTCTTCCTTTTTTTCTTGGTTCTCTTCATTCACTAGGGCAGCACTACTGAGGTGATCATACGATCTAGATGCTGCCCTCAATCCAACCTCTTCAACAGATGGTTTAATCACATATCCAGATCAATAGCTGCTGCCCTGTTTCTCTACGATTTTTTGGAGTTCTCCCCTTCTTGAAGATCAAGCCCTTTTTTATTTGTCTTGGAGGCTGATTTTCCCTATTGGAGATCCATCTTAGCAGTATTTGACAGCAACTATCACAGGTGTTTCACATCAATTGAAGACAATACCCATTATCGATCGCTCTTCAGGGTTTTGTAAAACCCTGACTCTTATCGATTTTGGATTTTCTACCTTGGCTGATATTTGAAGATCTCATTCACACTGCTTCAAGGCACACTTGACACTGCTGGTGTCCTTTTATATTAAAGTTTTTTTTCAGATTTCCAGAATCTCACATCCTTGGATCGATTTCTTCCTTTATCGATCAGGGTTTTCTGTGTTTTGGTTCTTGGCTGCTGCATTGACAACTTGATATTTGGCTACCCTCAAATCAGTATGGAAGGGTCTGACATTACATCTGCTACTTCTGGTCTTAAAGGACAAAATAAGGCAGAATATTTCCTTATGCTTCAGCTATTAAGCTTGATGGGACAAATTATCTGATGTGATCCCGTTCTACTTGCTTAACTATTGTTGTCCGTGGCCTTACTGGGCATACCTTGGCACTTCTGCTGCATCCTCTGAACCTGGTCCTCTTCAGGACCGATGGATGTCTAATGATGCTATGGTCATGGCATATTTGATACACTCTATGCAGCCTGACCTCTCCTGCAATTATCTTTTATTGGACACTGCCCATCATATATGGAGTGCTGCCAAGGAGAAGACCTATGTTCAGCCAGGCAGGTTGGGAACGATGCTCACGTGTATGAAATTCGCAAGAAAATTCATGCCACCATACAAAAGGAGTTACCTGTTTCTAAATACTATGCTGCCCTCAAAGGTCTATGGCAGCAATTGGATTACTACTATGCTTTTCAGCCTACCACTACTACGGATATTGCAGCCTATAAAAAACATGCAGACAAAATTTGGGTCTATGGCTTCCTGGCAGGTCTGAACATTGAGTATGATCCTATTCGTGTGCAAGTTCTTAGTAGGGTTCCCTTCCCTACCTTGGAGCAATCCTTTGCCTTGGTTCATACAGAGAAAACTCGTAGAGCTTCTATGATTCATTAGTCTCCTGTTGATAGGTCTGCCCTACAGGCTGGTTCCAGCCTTGCTCCTCCGACCGATGCTTCTCCTACTGCTACTACTTCCACCAAGGAACCTGTTAAGTGTGAACACTACAATAAACCTTATCACACTAAGACCACTTGCTGGAAATTACAAGGGAAGCCTGTTGATTTTGAAGCCAAACGTGGTCGTGGTAAAACTAAAAACAAGGTTAATCACACTGAAAGTGTAACTATAGCCTCCACTGCTGAAAATGGTCTGTCCCAGGAATAATTATAGGCTTTCAGGCGTATGTTACAGACTTCCGCTGCCTCTACTACATCTCTTCCTGCCAGTTATTCCACTCCATCAGGTTCCCACTTTGCCCGTTCAGGTATTTTCTTTTCTGGTCATTGTGCATCGGTTGTCTCCACTCCAAGAATCATAGACTCCGGTGCCACTGACCACATGACGGGTTCCTCTAGCCGTTTTCATACCTATTCCCCTACTTCTGGTAAGGGTAAAGTGAAAGTGGCTGATGGCTCCCTCTCATCTGTTTCTGGAAAAGGATCCATTAGCTGCTCACCTTCTCTTACCTTGTCTTCTGTTTTGCATATTCCCAATTTCACCACTAATCTTCTCTGTGTTAGTAGTCTTTCAAAAGATTTGAATTGCAAAGTGATTTTTTTTCCAACTCATTGTGTTTTTCAGGAACTAGACTCGGGGAAGACAATTGGATCGGGTAAAGTGCGTGGTGGATTGTACCTTTTTGATGATGGACATCTTCCTCCAAGAGCATTACCTTCCAAGTTATGTCAGCCTTTTTCTTTCTCCTCTGAACTACACCAATGGCATTCTAGATTAGGACACCCCCCCCCTTTAGGCACTTTATCCCATTTATTTTCAGCTTTGGCTAAAAGTTGTAATGAGGAAGATTTTTTTGTAAGGCTTGTGTCTTGGCCAAACAGACACATTCAAACTATCCTATTTCTAATAAAAGATGTTCTTCACTATTTCACTTGGTTCATACTGATGTGTGGGGTCCTAGTTGCAAAGTGTCTATTTTTGGTCATTGGTAGTTTGTTACATTCATAGACTGTCATTTTAGACCCACTTGGGTCTACCTGATGCACTAAAAAAATAAAGGTTTTTCCTGTTTTTAGCATTTTCACAAAATGATTCAGACCCAATTTAATGCCACTCTCAAAGTCTTGAGAAGTGACAATGGGACAAAGTTTATGGAAGGTCAGTTCCAAAAATAGCTTGCTGCCCATAGGATTTTACATCAGACCAGCTGTGTTAATACTCCAGTCCAGAATGGTGTGGCTAAGAGGAAAAATTGCCATCTCTTGGAGGTGGCTAGAGCACTTATGTTTGCTTGAAATGTTCCCTCTTTTTATTGGGGAGATGCTGTCCTTACTGCAACCTATTTAATTAATAGACTGCCTTCTCGGGTTCTTGGCTCCAAGTCCCTTGTTGAGCTATGACATGGCTCTACTTCTTTTATTGTTCCCCCTAAGGTTATTTGGTTGTGTTTGTTATTCTAAGGATACTAGATCCCCTGGTAAACTTGAGCCCCATGGTCTCTGCTGCATTTTCTTAGGTTACTCTGCCACCCAAAAGGGGTGCAAGTGCTATTATCCTCTTGCACACCGTACCATGGTCAGTATGATGTTGTCTTTCATGAGAGTCTCTCATATTATTCGTCCCTACCTCTTTAGGGGGAGAGTTCTAGTAAAGATGTGTTGACCATAGACCCCCCCTTAGGTATGTACATAATGAGCTGCTCTTGTTCCACCCTCTTCTTCAGGGGGAGATGTTCCTATTTGGGGGGAAGTTCCTTCTCCTGTTCCTCCCCTTCTTCAGGGGGGATGTTCCTACACAGGGGGAGATTACCAAAATCCTACTCAGGGGGAGATCACTCCAGTCTAGAAAACCATTGGTGAATTTCAGCGGAGGATTGATGTATCTAACTTGAAGACTTATACCAGAACCAAACATAACAGCTTCAATCTACTGCAACACAGGTACCCATCCAGTTGCTAACCCTCGATCCAAAACCTACTTCTCCACCTGGTAATACTTCTTCTCTTGACCTACCTATTGCTACTCGCAAAGGTGTTAGAGCTTGTACTCAACATCCTATATCTCATGTTGTTTCTTATGATTCCCTTTCTCCATCTTTTCGTGCTTTTGTTTCTTCTCTTTCTTCTGTTCGTATTCCTTGAAATTGGCAGGAAGCTCTATAGGATGGAAAGTGGAAGGCAACAATGATGGAAGAAATGGAAACCTTGAAGAAAAATGACACATGGGAGCTTGTGGTTCTTCCACTAGGGAAAAGGACTGTTGGATGCAAGTGGGTGTTTGTAATGAAACAGAAGATGGTGGCATTGTAGATAGATATAAGGCACGACTCATGGCAAAAGGGTTCACTCAGACATACGGGATTGATTATCAGGAGACCTTTGCCCCTGTTGCAAAGCTGAATACTATTCGAGTTTTGCTATCTTGTGTAGTAAATCTTGGATGGGATTTACAATAGCTGGATGTGAAGAATGTTTTTCTCAATGGAGAACTTGATGAGGAGGTGTATATGGATATTCTATCAGGGTTCTCTTGTGACAAAAACCAGGGCAAAGTGTGTAAATTGAAGCGTGCACTTTATGGGCTGAAGCAATCACCTCGAGCATGATTTGGCCGGTTTCACAAGGCCATGATTTAATTGGGCTATAAGTAGAGTAATGTTGATCACACTTTTTAATAAAGAGGGTTGGTGAAAAACTCACTGTTCTTGTAGTCTACGTTGATGATATTGTAGTCACGGGCAATGATGGTGATGAGATCAGCCGGTTGAAGACTTTTCTTGGACAGGAGTTTGAGATTAAGGATTTAGGAAAGCTAAGGTGCTTTCTTGGGATTGAAGTTGAAGATCTTCTAAGGGCGTCTTTCTCTCCCAAAGGAAGTATGTCCTAGATTTATTGACTAAAACTAGTTTGTTGGGATGTCACTCTTCAAATACTCTTATGGATGCTAATACTCGTCTTAAGGAAAAGGAGGGTGAACTTGTTGATAAAGGCTGGTACCAAAGGCTAGTGGGGAAGTTGATTTATCTCTCACACACACGTCCTGACATTGCTGTTGCTGTGAGTACTGTGAGTCGGTTCATGAACGAACCCTACTCTTCCCATATGGAGGTTGTTCTTTGTATTCTTTACTACTTGAAATCAGCTCCAGGGAAAGGCATTCTCCTGTCTCCTCATGATCACCTACGGATAGAGGCATACACTGATGCTGATTGGGCTGGTTCTCCGGATCGCAAGTCTATCTCTAGGTATTGTTCTTTTGTAGGTGGCAATTTTGTCACTTGGCGTAGCAAGAAGCAGAATGTGATGGCTCGTTCTAGTGCTGAAGTAGAATTTCGTGCTATGGCATAAGCCATTTGTGAGTTGCTCTGGTTGGAGGGTTTACTACAAGACCTTGGTGTTCCTTTTCGTCTACCTATGATGTTGTACTGTGACAACAAGGCTGCAGTCAGCATTGCACATAATCCGGTACAGCATGAATGTACCATGCATGTTGAGGTAGATAGGGATTTCATTAAGGAAAAATTGGAAGAAGGGCTGATTTGTGTTCGTTTTGTGAAGTTTACTGATCAGCTTGCTGATATATTCACCAAGGAATTGCCTGGAAAGATGTTTCATAATTTAGTCAAGTTGGGCATGATTGACATTTTTGCTCCAACTTGAGGGGGAGTGTTGAATAATGTACACCCGAATACCGTGGGGGGGGGGTATTCTAGTCTTTCTAGAGTTTTATGTACTGCCTAGTTAAGTCGGCTAAGCTAGGGGTATTTTTGCCATTAGGATGTAATCCTTGATATTATAAATAAAAGGCTTGCTTGATCAAATCGATCATTCAAGCATTCCATTATTTTCTGTTTTGTTAACAACATCATTCAGATTTCATAATAAAACTGTGTGAGTTTGAGTTGTTTGGGTGTTTTCCTTTTTTAAATTACAAAGAGGTGTAGAATTCGCGTATCTCCATATTTAGTTTGCTATCATTATTAAAGACTCATTTTCTTTTTATGTAAACAGTTCTCTGTTATTCTATTTTTCTCCAGGTGCAGAAGTTAGATGTCTTATCTAATACTTTAAATTGTTTTCTCCCCCTTTTCTTCACATGGTTAGGAAGAATCTCATGTTTGCTTTAGTTTGTACTTTGCACTATTGAAGGCTTTGGCCTGACTTTTAGGTTTTAAGCTTGATTCAGCTTTCTTGGTATGGCATTTGGTGGATGAGGGAAAATGGATTTAAAATTTTGCCTGTGCCAGAAAATAAGCTTTGCCTCTGAAGTTAAAGTGTGTATTGTGGGACAGGTTCCATGGGTGCTCCATGGAACAGTGCACCGTAGGATTATTATTATTATTTTGGGTGGATAAATTTATAAATTTCAAGTGGAGATGTAGGGGATCGAACCCTATACCTCTTGCAATGAAAAGCGTGCGCTCTACCATTTGAGCTACATCCCCGTCTTAGACTGTGGGATAACCTTAAGTTGTTGAGTTGTTATTAGCTTATGTCTCTTTAAGTCTTTAGTCATTTCCTATAGTAATTAGACTTAGGTAGTTATTGCTTTCTATTGTAATTAGACTTAGACTCTCAGTAGATTTCCTACTAAGAGTTGGCTATTGCTTAATATAAAGGCAATAGCTAGTCCACGATATAAGTATTCACTCCATCGTGTTCTAGCTCCCCAAAGTCTCAGTTTCATCTCTCTTCTCTTCAGTTTTTATTCTTCACAGGTCCTAGGTGTTAAGAGTAGGTTTTGTCATGCCTTCCATTCAGATTAGTTCTTTTGATATAGGGATCAGCTCTGCCTGATACTGCTTGCTCCAAGGCAGGCCGATGTGCATGCTGAGACAAGATTACTGACTCAATTTACAGCTTAATATGACTAAATGTTGGTCAGCGTTAGTTTGAAAACTAGATCTTATATATCCTCTAGCAGTCAATGATAGTTGTTGTATGAGTTCATAATTCTAAATCAAGATGAGATATCTAACAAGTTCAAATTTGATCCTAAAATGCCCCTTTTGTTTTTAGATTTTCTCTACGTTTGAAGTCTGCTAAAGTTTTTTTGTAGTTAATCTAGTTAACTTTCTGATTATGTTTTTGTTCCTAACCACAAATCACTGATGACTGACCAGTTTTCCTATCACACGAGAATATAGAATATCTTTTAAACTAAAAATATGCATTACTTCTTCTATTAGTCCAATATTAGTATAGTTCTTCCTTGATTAGAAGTCTCATTTAACTTTCCTTGTTGACAGCTGAAGAAGGAGGGGATAAGAAATGAGTATGAGATGCACAAGCTATTGGCTTTGAATCAAAGACAAAAGATGGTAACTGCATGTTCTTTTTATTTACTTAGTTCGGAAAAAAAGGAAGAAGAAAAGAAGGGAAGGAAATCATAAGGTCATAGCCATTGCAGTATTATGTAAACTTGCTTTACGCTTGTTCATGTCAGGTTTTGCAAAGGAAGACCGAAGAAGCTGCAATGGCTACAAAACGACTAAAAGAGCTACTGGAAGCTCGGAAAGCTTCTTCACGTGAAACATCAGGTAAGGTGATTTGATTGTGCTGTGCAATAATTGTTCATTTGTTCTTTTTGTGATTAAAACCTCAAATGTTCATTATTACCTTCTAGGTGCTGGAAATGGGAATGGTTCTGGAATTCAGGTACGACAACTGAACAGGGATTCCTATAACATTTGTATGTTCTTTGGTGTTCATCTCATTTGGCTGCCTGCTGGTGGATTTTTTCTTGTGTATGTCTGTGACTGGGTGGATTCTGGAGTACATATCTGTGAATGTAATGGATCTATGTGCTCATTGAACGTGTATCGATACCCTTCTTACTAACATATATGATGTTTGAATGGTAAGGCACTAATGCAGGCAATTGAACATGAGCTTGAAGTAACAGTACGTGTGCATGAAGTTCGTTTGGAATATGAGTGTCAAAAGGAAGCGTAAGTCCTTGATTTTTAATTTTTCAAGGTTTGCTCAGGACAGCTATGCTAGTATGTTTTCTCTTATATTTTTAACTTGTGAACAATTTTAAATATTTCTTGAACAGAGACCTCCTTTTTTTGATAGGTTAACTTAGTGGCTGAAGAGATAAAATTCTCAGTTATCTGCGTGGTCCTAGGTCAAAAGAATTTCTTAAAAGTTTCTTAGAGGTTAATGCTAATATTGATAGTAAACTAGTTACAAAACATCACAATAACTTACCATGACCTTTCCCTAAAATGAATCACCCACCATGTGGGACTATCCTTTTTTTCTGGATGAATAAAAATTAGATTCAACGAAGCAAGGAGAATACAAGGAGAAAGCTCCACCAAAGAACACCGGACAAACCTACAGGTAAATCAAGCTAAAGGGAGACCATCCAAAGAGGAACTAAAAGACATAAGCAGTCCCAACCAACCAATCAAACAATTACAAAGTTGACCTGCTTCAGAGAACTCATGCAATTACCAGAACTATTGAGCTGAAAAATGATGAAACCTTACATGGTTAATAAATTTTACCTTGACAAGGCAAAATTTACAAATATTGGGAAGACATTACCCTTTTGTACTTAGATGCTATATAGTTGAGGTTGTATCCTTGGCAGCTGTCCAAACAAGGGTTCCACATTTGAAGGGTCCCCTTTAATCCATCTGGCCATAGAAGGAATAATCAGAGCTCTACCTTTTCATTAAGGACTTGAAGTATGACATAAGTAAAAGAGATCAAGCTCTGTTTTTATCCATGAAAAGAAATTGGTGTCCGTTAAATTATCTGATGGAGCCGGGAGGTGGTTTTATCTTTTATGAATTTATTTGCATATTTAGTTTTATAAAATTCACTGTTGTACAGTCTACAAATCTTTATAATTTGTCTTGATTGTTTTATTAGGAGGGCTGCTATGGCAAATGAGGTGTCAAAGTTAAAGGAACAAGCCGAAAAGTTTAAGAGGAAAAATTCAAGGTCAGTTATTTTGTTGCTGTATGTGCTAGTCTGCTATTTCTACTGCTGTTTCTTTCCTACGCGTATGGCTGTGGCATCCTCGCTATTTATATTGATATTAATTTATAAAGTACGATCCATTGCAGTGACTCTCTCCAAACAATGTCTCCTGGTGCAAGAAATTCAAGGATTTTGGCACTTGAAAATATGTTGGCTACTTCATCAAGCAACCTTGTGTCTATGGCTTCACAACTGTCAGAAGCAGAGGAGCGTGAACGCATCTTCAGTGGTAGGGGCCGCTGGAATCAAATCCGGTCCGTTGCTGATGCGAAGAATGTGATGAATTATTTGTTTAACTTAGCATCCTCCTCAAGGTACCAAAGTTCTTTTAACACATCAGTTCTGAAGTGTTAATGCATGGGAGTTTTATCCACTAATCACTATGTTACTGTAACATGATATCTGAAACTTACACGGGTGTACTCCTTATACTAGTTTTACGGAACTGTTAGTTGGCCTCGTTATGTATGGCATCGAAGGTGTCATATTTTGTTAGCATTTTTTCCCTTCATTTCTCCGAGTAACTGAATATTTACTACAATGTATATTCCTTAGAAGGCATCTTATTGTAGGATGGGTCCTGTAAGCCATTAGTCCATAATGCCATGAGGTAATGATCCATAATTCTCAATTAATTAACATGATATAATTGTCAAAGGGTACTCTCAAGAAATTAAAGGTGTTCGCAAAGTCTCTAACTGTTCCACCCCCTCTGTCAGATGCTAGGCGACTAGCTTTGACCCTTAACAGAATTGTACAAAAAGGTTACATGAGGAAAGTAAACTTAGAAATCCACAACCATATAGATTTTATTGAAAAGACCTTAAGTAGATCAAACTCCGCAACCAATGTGACTGAAGCAGAGTTCAGTTTAAGAAAAGAATCATTCTCATAAATTTTGAAAAAGACAAGGGTGCTCCAAAATGATGTTATCTTAGATTTTCATATAAATAAATGAAAAATTAAAAAGTCAACTCAACCTAACGAACCAAATGGGGTCAAATACTGTTAGCTTTTAGAGTGGAAGAAGAAGAAGATTGAAACTTCAAGAGAGCAGCCACGGTTTTGGTTTGGTGTGTTATGTCTCAAAACAAGAGACTAACATGCTTATATTGAAAAGAATATATAATTACACACAGGCCCTTGGCCTCATACAAATGATATAAAGAATACATAAAAGAGAGGTTATGCACATATATACCCCTGATACAATTATTCTTAACACTTCCCCTCAAGCTGGGTGGTATATGTCATACATACCCAGCTTGTCTAACATAAAACTAAAGTGATGAGAGCTAAGTCCTTTGGTGAAGATGTCTGCCACTTGTTCATTTGTCTTCACAAAAGGAGTACAAATAGTCTTAGAGTCTATCTTCTCCTTGATAAAGTGTCTGTCAACCTCAACATGCTTTGTCCTGTCATGTTGAACTGGGTTGTGAGCAATACATATGGCTGCCTTGTTATCGCAATATAGACTCATAGGTTCAGTCGTCTCAAATCCCAATTCTTGAACAAGTTTCTTCAACCACAAGATTTCACACACACCATGAGTCATGGCTCTAAACTCTGCTTCAGCACTTGACCTAGCTACCACAGGTTGCTTCTTACTTCTCCAGGTGACTAAATTTCCCCCAACAAAGGTACAGTATCCAGCGGTGGATCTTCTATCAGAGATAGACCCGGCCCAATCAGCATCTGTATATACTTCAATTCTCAAGTGACCATTCCTAGAGAAGAGAAGGCCTTTTCCAGGGCATGACTTCAAATACCTAAGGATCTTGTAAACTGCATCAAGGTGTCCCATCTTGGGTGCATGCATAAACTGACTCACCACTCCAACAGCGTAGGTGATGTCAGGTCGGGTGAGGGAGAGATAGATTAGCTTACCTACTAATCTCTGATACTTTTCAGCATCCACAAGAGGTTCACCACAATCTTCCCCTAGTTTGTGGTTCTGCTCAATAGGGGAGGAGATTGGTTTGCATCCTAAGTAGCCTGTCTCTGTAAGTAGATCAAGAACAAACTTCCTTTGGCAAACATTGATCCCTTGCTTGGATCTTGAAACTTCAATCCCCAGAAAATACTTTAATGGACCGAGATCTTTGATCTCAAACTGCCGAGCCAAATAAAGCTTAAGCTTTGAGATTTCAGCTTCACTGTTTCCCGTGACCACAATGTCATCAACATAAACAATGAGAGCCGTAATAGTGCTGCCCTTCCTTTGTATAAACAATGTGTGATCAGCTTGACTTCGAGTATATCCATTTTGCAGGAGGGCTTGTCTGAACCTCTCAAACCAAGCCTTAGGAGACTGTTTGAGTCCATAGAGAGCCTTCCTAAGACGACACACTTTCCCATTGTCACCAGTATGCTTGAACCCAGGAGGAGAGTGCATATATACCTCTTCTTCTAGGTCACCATGTAAGAATGCATTCTTTACATCAAACTGGTACAATGGCCAATCAAGGTTTGCAGCCACCGGAGCAAAGGTTTCCTGATAGTCACTGCCATACACCTGTGTATAACCCTTGGCGACAAGTCTTGCCTTATACCTCTCCACAGTACCATCAGACTTGAACTTGACTGTGAATACCCATCTGCATCCAACAGGGATTCTCCCTTTAGGGAGTTCAACAAGGTCCCAAGTGTGATTCTTCTCAAGAGCCAACATCTCTGTGTTCATTGCTTCTCTCCATTTTGGATCGGCCATAGCCTCTGCTACATTCTTGGGAATAGATATGGATGAGATAGCTACAATGAAGGCTATACCTGTAAGGGAGATAGGTACATAGGAAACAAACTTGGCAATGGGATTAGTACATGCCCGAGTTCCCTTGCGGTGAGCTATAGGAAAATCTAAGTCTGAGGATGTAGAAGTAGAGGAAGGAATACCTGTCTCGATGAATGGAGGCTCAGGATGAGGAGACGAAGAAGGATTTTGGCAGGTCTTCTTTATAGGAAGCCATGAAGAAGGCTTTCTCCTGTCCTTCGTATACACCAGTAGCTCCCCCTGTTCTCTGTTCACCTGTGCACTAGGAGGCTCCTCCTCAACAACAGTATCCACAGAATTTTTCTTTCCCTTGTCAATCTGAAAAGGGGAAATAGGGACAAGAGAGGAGAAAGGAAATGAAACAAACTCGGGAGCCTCTTCACCCTCAACACCACCACCAAGAGATGAACACTCCCCCTTGAAGAGGTGACTGAAAATACGGTATGGTTTCAAAGAAATGGACATCTTTGGAGAGAAGCCACCGACGAGTAGGAGGATGATAGCATTTATACCCTTTGGATGTGGAGGAATACCCAAGAAAGATGCACTTTAGGGCCTTAGGATCCAATTTAGTGCAGGTAGATTTGCTAATATGTACATAGCAAATACAACCAAACACCCTTGGAGGAATAGAAAAGGAAGAAGACCGCGAGGGTAAGACATCAAGAGGAACCTTGAAGTTTAAGACACTCGACGGCATGTGATTAATAAGAAAGACAGCAGTGAGGAGAGCATCAGACTAAAAAGTTTTTGGAACATGCATGGTAAACCAAAGGGATCTAGCCACTTCAAGGAGATGGCGATTTTTTCTTTCAGCCACCCCATTTTGGTGTGGGGTATCAACATAGGCCACCTGATGAATAATGCCATGGTCAGAAAAAAAGGTTTCCAAACCACTATACATTTACTCCCCACCTTTGTCAGAACGAACAATTTGGATCCGAGTTTGAAATTGGGTATACACTAACTCATAAAAATTTTTAAATGCAACATAGACATCACTCTTGTGTTTCAAAAGGTAAACCCAAGTAACCCGAGAATAGTCATCAATGAAAGAAACAAAGTAACGGAAGCCACGCAAAGAGGTAATAGGGGAAGGCCCCCAAACATCAGTATGGATAAGATGAAAAGGTGAAATAGATCTATTACCATTAGATGCATAAACTGTTTTACAACTTTTGGCAAATAGACAAGGTTCACAATGAAAAACATGAGTGACAGGAAAAGAAGTAAATAAATGTGGCAACAGTTTTCTCATAACAGAAAAAGAAAGGTGCCCCAAATGACGATGCCAAAGCAAAATATCCTCCTGAGTACGTCCACCTTCTTGCCCACAAACATAGAACTGAGCTTGCACAACAGGGGAAGCACCAGTCTCCAAAACATACAAGCCGTTAGTTTCACGACCACTGCCAATCACCCTCCTCGTCACCAAATCTTGAAAAAGACAATGGGTAGGAAAGAAGGTGACAAAGCAGTTCAAAGATTTAGTCAATTGGCTAACTGAAAGAAGGTTAGTGGCAAAGTTGGGAACATAAAAGACAGACTTCAAGGGTAAAAGTGGTGTAACCTAGATATCTCCTTTACCAAAAATAGAAGAGAAGGATCCATCAACAATTTTTACCTTATCTTTCCCAGAACAAACAGAGTATGAATTATACAGCTGAGACCTACTAGTCATATGATCCGTGGCACCTGAGTCAATGACCCAAGGTGTGGTGCGTGCCGGAGGAGGAAGAGGCCTGTAGTGCAGTGGAAGTAGGAGTAGTAGAGGAACCATCCAGGTGGGCCACAATCCGGCGAAATGCAGCAATGTCTTCTTTGGAAAGAGAGCATGGATCAGATTCAATGATTCCAACATGAGCCTTAGGCCCCTTCTTCCGCTGTCCCTTCAGTCCCCCAGAGGAACCAGAAGAGGGCTTCCCATGGAGATCCCAACAAAAGTCCTTCGTATGCCCAGATTTGCTATAATGGTCTCATAAGAATCAGCCCTTTGCAGCTCCCTTATCAGCTCCCTTAGTAGAGTCCTGAGGGGTGGAAGAAACAAGAGCAGAGCGCTCAACAATGGGAGTAGTCCTCATGGTACTCCTACAGGTCTTATCACTCTGTAGATATCCACACACCTCCTCCAGTGAGGGAAGACTTGGTCGGCCAAGGATTTGTACCCTAAGAGGTTCAAAGTCAGAATTAAGGCCGCCAAGGAGAAATAAGACCCTCTCTTTCTCAAACAACCGGTGCACCTTGACCTCATCATCAGGACACAACTGAAGATCTCTATAGTGATCATACTCCTCCCACAGGCCCACAACAAGACTATAGTAGTCAGAGAGGCTTCTATCACCCTGGCGTAGGCTAACAATTTGTTGGAGAAGTTGGTACACCTTTGTAGAGTCCCCAACCCGATCAAAGATATGGGCCACACTGTCCTAAATGTCTTGGCAGTCTCCTTGCCCATAAACCTTCTTCCAATCTCAGGCTTCATTGAGAAAAGAAGCCAAGCCATCACAAGAGAATTCTCAGTGCCCCATTTGGAGTACCCTTGCTCGGTAGGGAGGGGGGCCTTGATGCTACCATTTATGTACCCCATCTTCCCCATACACTGAAGAATCAATTTCATGAATCGGGACCAATCCAAATAGTTGTGGTTCTCAAGCTTGGCAATAGGAAGTTGGATATTGGGGCTCTCAAAGGAAGAAGGGAGAGATGGAGCTGTTTCCACAAGGGGCAAGGGTGTTTCAACATTTTTCTCACCCATATTTGATCTCAAATCAGCCACTTAAAAGGAGGAAACAGCAGCACTTCAAGCAAACAGGTTTGTCTCAAAACAGTAGGCACAAAAACAGGGCAAACAATAGCCAAAAAAGGCTTGAAACACTTGTAGATCTTCAGAAAATACTCAAATAGCAGCGGAGTAAGATGAGTATTGCTCCTTACCCAAAAACGATGCAAATGGGCCATAAAAAATGGCCAAACAAGGCTCTATTGAAGAGCAGGTGCCAAACAAGAACTCTAGCTGGCGGAAATTCTGGGCAGACCAGACAAACCGAGATGCAAACCTGATGAATGGGTGCTTGCAGAACGTTAGAGAGAAGCAAGGGACATCAAAGAGGACCCCCAAACGAAACTAGAGCACCAAGAAGCACTCCATTTGGATTCCAAACGAGAGAGAAACAAGCTGGAGAAGATGACCTAACCAGTCCTTCGAACACTTGCAAACAGCAGGATCAATGCTCTGATACCATGTTAGCTTTTAGAGTGGAAGAAGAAGAAGAGAAGAAACTTCAAGAGAGCAGCCACGGTTTTGGGGTGTGTTATGTCTCAAAAGAAGAGACTAACATGCTTATATTGAAAAGAATATATAATTACACACAGACCCTTGGCCTCATACAAATGACATAAAGAATACATAAAAGAGAGGTTATGTACATATATACCCCTGATATAACTATTCTTAACAAATACTAGATCTGCATAATTGGTCTGAGCGGAGAATAGTTCCACATCAGTAAATCAGGACCTTGGATAAGAGCCAATACACATGGGGGTATCTCTGCCTATGAGCTTTTAAGTAGGAAACTTGAACATGGTACCAGAGCAACATCACTCGGACCTCCCTAACGGTAATTGCCATGTGATTGACCACCCAAAAAGAGAGGCATACATGAGGGGGAGTGTGGAGAATAGTCCCACATGGGTAAATTGGGACCATCAAGTTGGACCTATACGCATGGGAGGTATCTCCACTTATGAGCTTAAGCTTTTAAGAAGAAAGCTTCAACAGTCTGTATATGCTAGCACTCAGAACGAGAAATTTCATAAGTTGGAAATAATTAGAGCAAAGCTCCAAAATTGAAGGGGTTTTAGATTTTAAGAGGATGGTGTAGTGACTAGCGTAAGAACTATGGGGGGGTCAAGATAGTGAATTCCCAATTACAATTGGGTTACACTAAGGGTCAGCCTTAAGCCCTTATTTGTTTGCGCTTATCATAGATGATTTAACTAGACATACAAGAAGAAGTTTCCTGGTGTATGCTTTTTGCTGATGATATTGTTCTAGTGGATGAGAAGAAGGCAGTGATTAATGCCAAGTTGGACTTATGGAGATCTACCTTGGAATCAAAAGGTCTTAAGACAAGTAGAACAAAGACAGAGTATATGATGTGTAACTTTGGCCATAATGCCACACTAGACCGGTTAATGAGGTGGTAAATATTGCTGAGAAAGAGATCTCACAAAGTGATTATGTTGAATATTTGGGCTCAATCGAACATAAAGAAGGTGATATAGAGGATGATGTTGCCCAAAGGATTAAAATAGGATGGATGAAGTGGTGAGATGCGTCTGGAGTATTGTGTGATCGAGATATTCCTTTAGAGTTTGAAGGAAAATTTTATAGGACTGTCATATGACCGGCTCTAATGTATGGTGCAGAACAAAGTTGTCAAGACGTCGCCTAGGCGCCGCCTAGATGGCGTCCAGGCGCTTTGGTCTACTTGGTCGCCTAGGCGGGTGCCTTGCCTGCCTACTTGGTGTCGACTTGGTTTTTTACCCTCTCTGACGCCTTGGACCACCTAACCGCCGTGACAACTATGGTGCAGAATGTTGGGCAGTTAAGAAGCATCATATAGATAAACTAAGTGTTGCGGAGATGTGAATGTTGAAATGGATGTGTGGTAAAACTAGGAAGGATAAAATAAGGAATGACCATATTAAAGCTGATTTGGGAGTTGTCCCGATTCAAGATAAGCTTCAAGAGTGTTGTCTGAGGTGGTATGGTCGTGTTCAATGGAGGCCTTCGGATGCTATATTTCGGAGGAGTGACTTGATTCAGATTGAAGGCACTAAAAGAGCTAGGGGCAGGCCTAAAATGACACTGGGAGAAGTAGTGAGGAAAGACATGCTTAGCTTAGGTCTTGTCTCAAGTATGAGCTCGAATAGAGCTGATTGGAGGGCAAAGATCCATGTAGCTGTTCCCATTTATTTAGATTTATGATGAGTTGTGTCATTATTTCTGTTTCGCACTTTCTTTTTTTACTTTTATCAATCTTTTGTCGTTGCAAGGTTCCATGTAGCCGATCCCATTTATTTGGGATAAGGCTGAGTTGTTGTTGTTTAATCTTCAGAATTCCCTGACCAACAGATAACCCAAACTAGGATTTTTATGTCCTGCAGATGAACTAAAAAACAGAGACCAGGGATGCCTGGCTTTATTTCTTATAATATTGTCCATCATCCTAAAACCAGAGCAAGTCTGCTTGCTTTCTAGTTTTTCAGATTACTGTGAACTCCTAAAAGGGAACTGAGGCCTTTTTCGGTTCTACCTCCGGCCCAGGTTTATAAATTAGTGTTTTTAACCCTTGTTTGAAGATTTTCTTTTTAAACCTTGACACACAACCCTCTTATCGTACTTGAAGCTGGTAGAAGATTAAATTTCAATTTGTGAAATTCTATTCATGCCTGCTCATTTAGAAGCAGAATGAATGAGATTTACTAATGATTAGGCACTTGTGTAAGCTATGAGTAGGAAGCCCTAAGTGAATGATTGTGATCTTTGGAGATCAATTTCAAGCATCGTTGTTTCAGCACTGTAGATATACATTTGCTTTTACCCAATACTTTAGTGGTTTCAACCTATTTTGCTCATGTTTTTATTTAATGATTAGTTGATGCTACTGTGGTTTTCAGAGATCAATGATCTTTTATCAAGTTTCTTTGTTTGACTTTAAGATCTCACTTTCTCATATCTATAGAGTGATATACCATGAATGCCGATCCTGTTTTTTTACATGGTATTAAAACTGATAAAAAGTAAGAGTGGGTTGAGGATCATTCTTAGGTAAAAGTTACAGAAACTTGTTCAGTTGTTTGGACCTAAGTTTTTGCTAATGTCCTCTTCAATCGTCTGCCCTTCCTTTATGACTTCATCAGGTGCTTATTGCGAGATAAAGAAGTGGACTGCAAAGACAAGGATGCGGTAATACGGGAGCTGAAGGAAAAAGTTGTCAGACTCACCAGTCTGGTCAAACAGATGGAAGCACAAGAGGCAGAACTTCTCCGTCAGCAGGAGTTGCAGGTTTGTGGACTTTATTGTTATACACAGTTGAGTTGCGGGTTTGTGGACTTTTTTATTATACACAATTTTCTTTTTATGTTTTTCTATATCTATCGGTGTACAATATTCTTTTTTTTTTTTTTTAATTTTAAAAACTCAATGATTTTATTAAGACAAAATATTTATGCTATAGAAATATTAGAAACTGCATAATTTACTATCAATTTATCATTCTTAACTTTCCCCTATCTATTTTGTCTCGTTTTTAATGATTTGTGTAGATCAGCTTGATTCAAATCTCTCTGTTCCCTCCTTGCACAGATTTTGATTTATGTTACTGCATAGGGCTGTCCTGCTGTATTCTGGTCATAGTTTAATATTTTGGTTGAAACCAAAATTTTGGTCAAAACCTGGACGGTTTCGGCTGCAAATTTCGGTGAAGGGTTTTGAGGTCCAAATGGCCAAATTAAGTCTCAAAACTTCTAGGAAAAACCTATTTTAGGCCCTCTAAACACAGTGAAACCTTTAGATTTTAAAAAGCACAATCAAAATGGTAGTTTGACTTTGGGGTATAGTTGGTAGTATATGTTGTACACTGCTGTATACATTCTCTAATATGGCTTATTCCATACAAAGTTTAGTACTAGAACATACTTAATTCAATTAAAACAACTTAAATATGCGTTAGGAATGAAAAGACAAAATTATTAACCATTTCATAAATCATACATCATGCATGGTTCATTACAAAGAGTCAAGATTACAAGCAAGTGACCCCTATGCCCATCGTAGAGTCCTAGTACCACATCGAGTTTCAGGCAGGATCAAGACCACTAAAATGTTGTTGACCACCGTATCACAAAAAGCTGGCCATGTTATAGTATGGTGGAACAAATGCTTGAAGTCCTCCACAACAGCCCTTTACATGGAATAGTTAAGATACTAGAGGTACCCTAACGGCCTAACCTGGGGTATAGATCTCTGAACCATGACGAACTTGATACTGAGCCATTGTTAATGGATATTGGTTTTTGGAACCAGCATAAACATGTATAATTGAGGGGCTGGGATTGAGAAGATATTGTCCGTAAATGATGACCTAGCGTGTGTCTGATAATAATGATGAAGAGCTATATTGCCCATACGCACCATACCCACCGTAATCGAAACCGTTGCTCTCTGTGGTATATGACGGTTCACGCTACTGCCTATGCACACTACTCTCCTTAGACTCAAGCATCCGAGAGTGCCAATCAAGTTCGTAACATTGATGTCCATGGACTGCATGCTATCATCTTCCTCTGCAGGTAGTGGTATGAATCGACCGTACGGGCCTCTCAAGTATCCAGAATGTGTTGGGGGGGGGGGGGGATTGTGCACCATGGTCAGCATATTGTGTGGCATGATCGAATTGACTATTGCATATGAAGCGGATCGGCTCAGCCTCCGTCTGGTGCTATCCCTCGCACATCCCTACAAATCTACCAACCCCATCATCACCATCACTACCATTACCACCACCACCTCCACCACCATCATCACCATCACTACCATTACCACCACCACCTCCACCACCATCATCATAACCATCAGATGGGGACGGTGTGCGAGTATGGCCGCTAGAATGTGACTAGTTGACATCCTCATCATCATCCTTGTTAGGTTGAGACTCAAAAGGTCAGGGTATGTGAATGAACATAGCCCTCTCGAGACGCCATAAACTCATTGACATCATACCCATCTGACTAGCTATCTCGGGGTGGGGCCTACCCTTGGGCCAATCCATGACAGGGTCACCTCGATCCCTCACTCACTCGTATAGAGGATCCTCCTCATCATCTAAATCCACCTGAAAAATGTTTGGCCTCTTGGAATGGATAAGTGAGAATATACTTCAGTTGCGCTTGCATCCGGAGGCAGAACATGTCTGGGAGAGTACCTTTATTGCTATCTTTCTCAAGTTAGGTGCTTTACTTCCACAGAGCACCCACCATTCACTTGCATTAGAGTATTAAGATTGTTCATGTTAAGTGATTGTACTTGGTACATATGTAAATGAATTAAATGGAGACAAAATGATAAGGTAGTGGGCCTACCAGGAGCTATGGTTTCTCGGCTATGCTTTGCAGCTGTATGACCGGAAGTCCTAAGAGAATCCTTGAAAGTCTTTATCTATACTCATTTCAAACATTGGTAATGTTCACATCAGTACGAAATCAAGTATTATATTCCTTATAAATGCTTGACAAACTACAAGTCTCACCTTATTATTACACCTGGATTATAGAGTTGGCTTTGGCTCCAACTTGGTCACCACATCTTTCACTGCATCCATCAGTGATTCATCCATCCCAAGTCGATGCTTGTATTGGTACTTAGGATTGGCATGATGTGCTGAGAATGATATAAAGAACTTATCAATTCTTGTGAAGATGTAAATGTAATGTAAATGAACTAAAGTACCTTAAAATAAATATAAAACTCACCAGCCTATGTCTTGGATGCGTCAAGTGCTTCTTCCATTTATCCTCAACAATCTTCAGGTACGCCCTCTCACCATGTGGTAGCGTTGCTTACACTGGATCCTTTATCATCTCCATGGTTACATACAGGTGTGGCAAAGGAGGCTTTTTTCTCTGAGTCAACCATCCTCAATACCTTTACCATTGACTTTAGTATAAGAACGACCTTCTTCAGGTTTTGCCAGAACTGGTCCTACCATGTGGCAAACCAGACTCCCTCCAACTAAACCAATTCTCTGAAGCAAACATGGGTCTAAAACCATCCATCTTCGCCTCAAAGCTCTTCAATGCAATGTAGTTGGTGGCAAATCGAGTAATGTCAGACTTCACCAAATGTCCATTGCTCTTCTCACTCAACAGCTGTAGAGTTGTAGACAAATATGGTCACTTGTCTTGCCCTCTCAACTACAACCGTTATCATGGATCTCTTCCCATAATAGCTGTCATGACGGTTAGGCGGTCCAAGGCGTTGGAGAGGGTAATAATTCAACGCGACACCAAGCAGGTGACCAAGGCGTCTAAGGTGCCCGCCTAGGCGACCAAGGCGCTCAAGTCGACCAAAGCACCTGGACGCCTGGCGCCTAGGCGACGCCTTGACAACTATGATAGAGTTCCCATGTCCTTTAGCATGAGGTCAATGCAGTAGGCTGCACATAGTGTCCAAAAGAGGAGGTACATGTTGTTATGCATCACTCTCTCACCAACCTTCTTAAAGTTTCTCCCATTGTCTATCACCACTTGGACATCGTTCTGTATCCCACCTCTTGTGCAACTACTTTCAGCAACTTATATAAATATATAAATATATATATACTTTGCATGCTTTTTCTGCTTGGATGTATCCATAAAATTTATGAAGATAGTTTTACCATCATAATAGACCATAAAGTTGACGATGGACTGTCTAATGGGTCCAGTCCAACCATCAGACATCACAATTACTCCATAGCTCTCCCATGTCCCCTTCAATGTATCAATGCATTCCTTCAACTCCTTTTGTTGGGGTAACTAAACATTCAGGCAGCGAGCCTTGTCCCACATCAAATGGGAGCGGATTAAGGCTGCAGAGATTTGTGGTTGCTGGTGTAGCTGGAGCTTGAGCAGAAAAACAATCAGAATAAAGAAAAGGAAAAAAAATAGAGAATAGTCGAGGTCGGAGGAGGGGAAGAATAACTTACAGGATCATTGGAGCCTAGTTCGTGGTCGCGGGAGTCGCTGGGGGCAAAAGTTGGGACAGGGTTCGAGGGTTTCATTTCTTCCCTTGAGCGAAGGTGTGAGACCAGGAGTAGCCAGAGTTGAGGGTTTCATTTGATATTTTTTTTGCCTTTCGGTGATTTGATGTAAAACAGTGTACAGTAATAACGTACACAACCCAATAAAACATCACAGATAGAATAAAACACAAAAAAAATAAAAAAAATGATAAAATAGAGCCTTGACAATAAAGTGCCAAGCGCCTTGCCCCCAAGATTTCCACTTGGACACCAAGGTGGCACCTAGGGGATGCCTTGACAACTATGGTCTGTTGTATCTGTCTTCTGTTTGCCTCTGTCTCAACATCAGTAGGCATGTAATCTCTACTAGAATCATCAGAGTCAGCCCCTGCTGGTGGGTGTCTCTCTAGCATTGCCTCACCCAACTTCTCCCTTGCCCTTTGCTTTTCCAACTTCCTTTGTCTTCCTCCCTTTATGAGGATAGCCATGGCCTTCTGTACCTCACTGAGGACCTTGGAGCACTTGGTCACATCCGTGTAGCCACTACAATCTAGTGACCCCCTAAATTTATTATCTTGCGACAATATCTACGTTGTGACCTTTTCTTGTCATTCTCTATAGGTAATTTATGGCCCTTGCTTCCATGCTATGTCTCCACTTCCGCTATCAGCCATTGTGCAATCTTTTTAATTCTTACACTATTGCATAAAAATAGTAACATATGCACGTTATTATCTATTCTACATCATTTAGGACTCCTAAAACAATAATATAACTATTTTCTAATTTTTTCCTAACTCTTTTTTCTTAATTAACAACAATAATTTTAATTTTTATTAAAATAATAATACCATAATTTATCAAACGTAATCATAAAATAAGATATTAACCAGTATCTTCAGTCATAAATTTTAAAGAATATTCAAACCATAGCAGAATTTCCCCTATTTTCCCCCCCGAATTTTCCGTAGGTTTTCAAAATAATTTTGTAAAACCTAGAAATTAAAAGAATTAATTTTCTTTTACAGAAAAGGACTCTGTGAGGCCATAAATCACCTAACAGTGTCTAACATAGACTCCGTGAGGCCATAAATCGGCTAACAATGTCTAACATATATAAAATTGAGCCCTAAACACTTAGTCTTATCCATTTTTTTTTAATCAAATTTTATTGCAAGAAAATCAAATTTTTTTAAAGGAAATAAAAACTATTTTTAAAACAGAAAATAAATTCCGGTTCCGTGAAGTCGTAGATCAGGCTACAATGTGTAACATATAAAAAATTGAAGGCCATCAACCAAGTAATTACCCTATTTTTTGCACAAAAAAAAAATAATGATATTTAAGAAAAGTAATATACCTCCAATATTGGATCTTACGCAAATCTTCCAACTACATAGAACATTGTCGCTTCCAATGCATTTCTCTACTGTCCAAAATATTTGTTCCATGCTTGTAGGAGAGTGATTTGGCAAAAAATCTCAAAACACAGGAAATTTTGGAAGGTTTCCTGTCGTAACTGGAGAAACCTGTGAAGTAGGTCAAAGTTTTAACCCATTTCGTTTGAAACACAGGTTTTATTAGTTATTGAATGTAATGTTTTGACCAATATTTCGGCAAAACGAGATATTGGACTGAAGTTTCGGTGTTTTCACCGAAATTGCTACAGAAATCTGTACATTTTCTTGTATCACAATGCATTTTGTTTTGACAGCTGTTGAAATCAAAACATTTCACGAAATCTTGATCCATAATTCTGGTTTCAGGCTGTATAATTTGGTTTTTGATCTATGGTAGCCATCATTTGGTATATTTTAATTACAATTAAGTGACTTGTTGTTTTCTGTTGTTTTTATGTGATATAGTTAGGTCCTAAATCGTAAACAATGCATATTATCTTTCCAGAAAGTAGCTACATACACTTTTTTGCTTGGAATATTAAGGATACATTTGGTAAAACTAGAAAAGATAAAACAAGGAATGAGCAAATTATAGGTAATTTAGGCGTAGCTCCAATAAACGATATGCTGAGAGGAAGTCATTTGTGTTGGTATGGGCATACACAATAAATACCTTTCAATGAACAGATAAGGAATGAGACTATTTAATGTAGTCCTAGATTGGTAGGAGACCAACTAGGAACCAGTACAGCATGATCTGATATGAACTAGTAGTCCAAATTGGGCAAAATATGATTCTTGGTCAAAATTAGGGTTAGGATTTGAGGTGTAGTTATGCTAGGCAAATGTAGGGAAGTCTATCAATGAAGGTTACTTTAAGTTTCGATGGAGGAATGTGTGCTGGAATGAATTGGCAGCAAGTTAGGTTTAGGGTTTTGAAAGGTGGAAGATGATGGAATCTAGGGTTTATAATAATAGAAAATCAGGTGGTTTAATGGGCTTAATATTTAGGTTGAGTGTGGATAGGGTGGAGGGGAATATATGCTGAAAGTTACGGCTAAATCAGATTGTTAAATCTGGAGTTATGGAGGTTTCCTAGTAGAGATAGGAGAGAGGGGTAAAAGTGTAATTTCAGACAATAGGATGGGTGGATGGTAATGAAATTTGGATCGAGTATCTTTCAGGGTTTGAGGAAGATTAGATCAAAATTTTAGCAGGTTCTAACGGTTAGATTTGGTTGGGCAGAATTCTCGCGAAAATCACCTTGAGTATGATCTTTTAGAAATGAAGAAGAATAGTTTTAGGTTTTCAGTTCTAGACTTACTTGTGGATGAAGAACAGATTGGATCAAACTTGGGGTGTTGTTGTACACTTGAACAGTGCTTGATGCTATAGAATCACTCTTGAAATCAGAACTTGAATGTAGAACTTGAACGTAACAACAATGGAGAAAACAAATAACCAATTTGAACCACCCGGGCTTCCCACTGCAAGGTATCAATCAGATCAAACACCAGTTCCTTCAAACGATCCACCTAGGCTTCACACCGCAAGGTGTCGATTGGACCAAACACCAATCCTACCAGCCTTGATCAAACACAAGACAAATCTTTAATGGAGAAGAAGCAACAAAAGCTTTTTCATTAATCAAATTCGTCTTCCATGCTTGCCCACCTTACAACCTTATATAAAAGACTCAAAAATAGACTCCTACTCTAAAAAGTAAAGGCCTAACCCAATCCTTAACCTATTAGATAACTTAAACTGACTAGTAAACTGAAATACTAAAGGAAATAGACTCAAAACATGGCTGGACTTATAAAGTCCTAATCCAGCCCAACTTAAGTAACAATTAAATAGTCACATGACCACTTAACCAAATCACATGATCACATGACCACTAACCAAATAGAAAGAAATCTACTAACTAATCCCGTATGTAACCTTATTACCCATATTTTAAGCCCATAAAAGTAGCCTATTACATAGAAAACTCATGGGCTCAAAAGCCCAATATGTATATAATCCAACCCTAGACTCATTGCTAATAAAATAAGTCCATTTGGGTGATGAATCTGCATCACAATTCAGATTGAAAAGCATAAAAATACGAGTGTGCCTAAAATTACATTTGGAGAAGTGATAATAATAGGCATATATGTATTATGATTGACAACAAGAATAGAACTGAATATGACATCTAAATGCATTCTGCAAGTATGATTTTTAATGCTTTATGTAAAATGTATCATAATATCATCACATAGGTAGGTCCAGATGGCGAGTTAGTTAACAATTTGACCCTTCCAGAGCTTGGGTCAAAAGGTCTTGACTAGTAGATGGGTTAGGAGGATTGATAAACCCCTTTTATTGACAAGATGACGAATCTACAAGTTTAACCTCTTATTCCAAGCTGGGTCTTAAAATACTGATGGCAACAAAAACAGTGATATCCACAACTGCACATCTTAGTGAAAAATGAGCATACTAATTTACTTTGATGTTCAAGGAAACCTCCAATATTGTTTATTACTGTTCTTTCGCTGTCTACGTGCATGTTCATTATTATCAATATCTACTCCATGGAGATCAGTGTTACTGTACAATGAGAAAAGTATCTTTCTCTGCAAAGGTGGAAGGCTGGAAGCAGAGCTGCTGTTGGCCCCTTGCTACTTGTACCCATGTTTTGGGATCAAACCCCGTCTTCATCTGTTGCTACTTAAAATCTACTTTGTTTTTCCCTAAAAGCAATGCTGTTTGCAATTGCAGCTTTTTATTGCTCTAACCTTGTCCATTTTTCTTGTCATTATACTCCATTATACACTATGCTGACTGGTACTTTGGTTTGCACGGTAACCTGAAACAGAAGTTGACTTTAACGAACAACACCATGGAGAATATGTCAAATTTCGGGGTCCAAATCCCAAGCACTAGAGATGGACATGTATATGACTTCCGCCAGGTACCATCCCTCTCAATTATGTTTGTGCTATGTAGATCATTTATGATATTGTTTTCTTATTAAATATCTCTGTGGTTTTAAAACTAAGATTAGAATCTGTTGAATTGGCCGAGTCAACCCCTGCCGATTCCGATTAAACTGGATTCTATGTGTATTGAGTCTGACTGCGTTGGGTAGAGTCAAGGAAAGTCTGACCGATTCTGACTGAGCAGCGATTCACAGCCGATTTTCCAGGTGATTTCAGGACAAATCAACTTGGAATTGAGTCGATTGATGAAGACCAATTCCATACCCAGTTCCGAGTTTAAAAAGCTTGGATATCCACGACATTAAGTAGTCTAGCTATTATAACAAATAGTAGAATTACTTTAGTTGGCTACCGCTGACTAAAATTTATTTATCCTATTTGATTTGTTATTCTCATTATGGTTATGATCATTTCAATGAACTGAATACTCCATCTGCTTTGCTCAAGGGACCCCGCAACTCCAGTATCTTTAGCTTGAGCAGAAATAGCAACGAATTATTGGAGGACATGGACACGTCTGAGTCAGAAGGCTCTGAATCTGAGGCCATTGACGATGAGTGGGTAAACTCTGTAAAAAGACCAGTTAAGAGGAGGTCATCTAGAGCTCAATTAGTAGCATCCCATCATGTAGATGTCAGAGTTCCAGAAAACTTGAGCTCAGAGTCCTCGAGCAATGAAACAAATTGTAAAACTATGAACACTTCATCAATCATATGTTGCTCCTGTTCTAAAAGATCATTATGTAAAACTCCAAAATGTGAATGTCGGGCTGCTAATGGCACATGTGGTGAATCATGTGGGTGTGAGCCGATTAAATGCTCAAATAGAGAGGCTGAATTAATAAACAAGGAACTGGGTGACCAATCTCTATCTGAAAGGGCTGAAGGTGACATGTGCAGTATTGGAACCAACGAAATTGAGAGGACTAAGGTTCTTGTATCTCACGGGGCAATGCTTCTTCAGAATGCATTATCTGATAAGCCTGTTGAGGTAAATGAAGATCGTGGAACACAGAGGAAAGCACTATCTGACATTGGGAACTCACTGGTATGTCCTCTCACTTTTAAGTGTACATTACTTTTGACCATGTAATTAGGACACTTCATTTTTCCAAAAATTTTTGGGATCAGACACCACATTGATGCTGGACACAAATACCTACACCATGTATTCTGTATAATTCTTTACAGTGAACACTGACAACCATATTTGTGTAATTTTGCCAAGATCTTCGGACTTGAAGAGAAGTTTGTTTGTTTCTCATTAATTTGCACAGAATATGTTACCACCACACCAAATGAATAATTAGAGATATGTGGATGACAACATATCTCAAAAGACAGCTCTTGATTTTCTATGCACAATAATCCGCTTTTTATACAAGATAATGGGAATTTATTGTTTAGCACAGATGAAATAAAAGAAAATTTGGCCATGCCAGTGAGTAGAATTTTCTTTTAGTTAATCTAAGTGCTGAACAATCAATTCCCATTATCTTGTTTTATACTTTTGTTCCCACATGCATTCTGGGCTGTATTTTTTTTTGCCTTGCCATGCTAACAAAGATAAAGTGGTTATTACAACCTTCCCATCCAACAAAAATGAAATGGTTATTTACAATCTCCATGTTTACATTGCTATTCTCTGCGTCATTACAGTCCATTTATAATTTTGTAATGGAAGTAATAGGACCCGCTTTTCATTTTATCATTCTTCGGATTACCATATTGATTTCTTTGGTGTATTTTTTATCACGCATGCAGGCCAAGCCAAATGCACCAAAGCCAAACCAGAGGAAAAAATGGCGAAGATCTGTCATTCAGCTTGTTCCAGAGACGCCACCTTCCAACCTACCAGAGACCACTGAAGCCCCACAGAAGCCAGAGAAAAGTACGATGGAGCCAGAAGTTCCTCTAAAATTGCCGCGAGCAATGAGGCCAGTAATGGGAAATAATAATCTCTTGAAGGAGAGAAATTTCAGCCAGTCAGATGAATCCATTGCTAATAAGGAGGTGGGAATAGTTACTCCAAGAAGTCCTGCTCGACAGACAAGGAACTCAGAAGTGAAAGAGAACCATGGAAACTAATTCACATTAGTCATTTGTTCTTATTGTTAATATCTATCATTCTTTGATAATTTGTACATCTGACAGAATTTCCTATTGGATCCAGGGGAATCAACTGTGCAATTTGAAACATGTAAGTTAATAGATCCTTCGAGGATTGATCAATCCTCTTCATCAGGTTTATTGGTTTTGGAATGGAAAAGATGACGGATCAATTTCTTATCTCCTTGTTTTTTTTCCCCTTGCAATTTACTTGCCAAACTCAAAGGATGAACAAGTTCATACCACAGTTCATTTTTTTTATGTGAAAAGGAAAACTATTATTCAGGAGAAGTAACCATATTATAAGCCACATCCCCTTCAACAGATCCTACTATACCTTGCATACTGATCCTAGTGGACGTAATTACTTGGTTTGTATCTATAAGCAATAGCATCTGCAAAGTGTCATGTTCAAGAAATAAAACTATAGCATACCAAACTTCAATTTTATCTTACAAATGTCCGGTAAAAGATCAAATAATGTCTATGTAGTGCATGATTTCTTTCGTGTTTGAGTGAATGAGAAGTTTGTTTTCCATCCCAAGGCTAGTCCTTTGCATTTTGGATTGCAAATCCTTTAGCTGTTGCATAACTTGTGCTCTGAACACATCTGGTTCTTGCTGTGAGAAATTTAAAACTCTTTCTTGCTGCCTCTCAACTTTAATTTCAAATGATCCATCACAAAATGCATTAGCTACTCCTGCTGGATGTGGTATTGGATTGGGTGCTTCTACATGGTAGTGCAAGTTATGATTTTTTCTCTATTTGCCCTACCTTAAAATCACTTCGAAGCCCAATCTTCATGCAATATTGATAGATTATATTTAACAAGTATGTTTTTGTTTCTATGAACTGCGTCATTCTAGCAGACCACAAATTGTTCATTAGAATAGTACAATTTCTATATAAAAAAAAAATCTTTACAATTTTTGAAAAAGCACAATCAGAGAATTAAAATTTTGATTATAAATCTGAGTGTAGTTTTTTAGCACAATCCAGTCTAAATCAGAAGAGAACTCAATGCCACATATCCAAAGCTATATCGCTATAAACAAAAATGTGGTCTAGCGAGATATTACTCTCTTTGCACCAATGACTAAGAAGAAAAGAAAAGAGTCAAAGGGAACACTACTTCTGGTGTGGAAAGATTGGTAGTTTCCAAAGAAATCACCAGGAGGTTCTATCATTTGATAATTGATTAGTAACTTCGGAGTTCAAATGGCAAACAACCGTCTTAACTATTAATTTTCCAATAAGTACAATTTTAAGAGTTTAGCAATGTGAGTAGGAAAATATGACCTAATAAGAGGTTCATTCCATTTAGGGTTTAGTTTGTTTGGTAGAAAATAAAAAGATAAGACTATTTTTTGGATGAGCATTTAGGGTTTGTTGATGGGGTATTGATGCCTTTCTAAGGCAGCAAAGCATCTGATAAGCATTTATCTTCAAACAAGTTTTTCCTAACACCGAGCCCCTTAGGTCTTTCTTAACGCAAACAGTGTCCCAACATTGAATTCCTTGGTTTTTTTTTCTTTCCTAAAAAAGATCCCGCTCTTATACAGAAACAATCTAGAGTTTCTAAAATAAGATTCTAAATTTGTGCTTTTTGCTCTTGCAAAGATGAAACAATCATCCAAAAAGAGGTGGTTAATTGGTCTTCCCAATCCATTCACGAAATCCCTTCTATTTCTTGCGGGAGTGACTGAATTTGAGAAAGCTGCTTTGTTGGATATTTTGGGATTCTTTCTTGGCCACTTTCCTGTTAAATACTTGGGTTTGCCATTGATTCTGGCAAGGCTCATTGCACATCACTGCTCTCCTATGTTGGACCTTATCAAGAAAAAACTTCAGTTTTGGAAAGGCAAGTTGCTCTCCTATGTGGGTTGGTTGGTTCTCATCAAATCAGTGCTACAATCTTCTTTCATCTTCTGGACATGTATTTATGGGCTTCCATCCTCCACCATCAAAGCTCTTGAATCTCTTATGGTCTCCTTCCTTTGGAAAGGTGTTGAAACCTCCAGACACCTCCACCCCATTAGTTGGGCTTCTGTATGTCTCCCCAAGGAAGAGGGGGAGGGGGGGGGTAGGCCTTCGCCGCATCAAAGATATGAACTTGGCACGCATAATCAAGTTGATTTGAAGGTCGTTTCTAAAGAAAACAGCATTTGGGTTGATTGGATATACTCTGGCATTCTTCGATCTGACTCTATTTGGTTTGTTGCTTCTACTTCGGATACTTCTTGGGTCTAGCGCAAGATTTTCTCTCTTAGATAGGTGGCTATTCAAGCCATTCACTCCAAGATTGGGGATGTATCCTCTACTGCTCTTTGGTTGGATCACTGGCACCTAAAGGGTATTCTCATTCACTTGGTCAGCTCTAGAGCTATCTACAATTGTGGTTTAAACAGGAACTCACAGGTAGCTGATATTATCTTTAACGAAGACTGGGATCCACCCCACTCTCTCCACCTGGGCCTCAATGAAATCTAGGATGCTCTTCCTCTTCCGATTTGTTCAGATCTAAGGATGCTTGGAATATTGTTCGTCTCAGAAGTGATCTGGTTCCTTGGAGAAAGCTCATTTGGTTCAAAGGCCACATTCCCCGGCACGGCTTCACTGTGTGGCACGTCTTCACAAACTGCCTCCCAACACAGTCCTTCCTCCATCTTCGGCAGATCCCAGTCTCCCCTTATTGCTGTCTTTGTTGGAATACTATTGAAGATATAGATCATCTATTCTCTGTTTGCCCGCTTTCCTCGGCCATCTGGAAGGGAATTCTAGTCAAGTGTTGGCCTCGTAGGCGGAGAGTTCTCAACTTCTCTAGGGAGTGGTTATGGATAGACATGACCTTTGCTGGCTCTTCGATTTGTGATATAGTTGGTAAACTGGCTTTTTGTGCTTCCATCAACCAGATTTGGATGGAGCGTAGCATTAGGAAATGGACTTCCAACTCCAGGCCTCTTAGTTAGATTTGGGACTCCATCTCTTTTGACATTAAAGCAAAGATCTCTGCTGTAACTTCTCCTAGTATTGATTCCCCAAGGAACATACATATTGTTGTTTCCTGGGATCTCCCCCCTCCTCTATCCAGCTGACCTCCTCCCCTGTTTGAGGATGTGTTAGCTTGTATATTTGTGTTTCTTCTCCCTCCCCCCTTTTTTGGGTCTCTGTTGTTCTTCTTCCTTGGTAATGAATTATTTATTCACCAAAAAAAAAAAAAAAGTTTTTCCAGTCCATTTTCCATAAATCTTGAGAAAGTTCCTCAATATGGGATGATGTTTTCACAAACTAATCGATTTACTTTGATTAGAAAAGACACCAAAGACATACAACCATTAATTGAATTACACCAATGATTAGAAAATCCTAAGTATTTCATGATATCAAATACAAATGACCACTCTAGAATACACCTTAGACATGCCTATCTTAATTGCCATTGGCTTTCCTTTCCCCTTCTTCCTCTTAAATAAATTGATAATCTTCTTTATTAGGACTTAACTGTCCAAAATCCACCTTCCTTAACAAAGGCAGTCTGAAACACAAAACTAATCTTTTGCAAAATCTATTTTCTAAGATATTTGAGTTGATTTTTGTAAGCCACAAAAATATAAACTGATGGACCTGAAAATCATTTCCAGAAACTGTCTACAACTCACTTATTCAAGCTCAGGGCATAAGATTTTTTCGTCTGAAAACCGTTCGGCAACGAAGACATTAGCAAGAAACCACCATGGATAAGTGTTAGAACTAGCCTATTCTCAATGGTAAATTTTAAGTGCCTCCTTTTATCATGTGGCTTTAATCACACCCCCTCATTCCCTCTTCTACAGAGTTGGCAACCAATTGGACTAGTTCAACCTGGACGTCTCTGGTAATGACTGATCTCCCAACTAGACCCAACCCAATACCGAGTGGCTAGTAGGAAAATTAGTGGCTCCAGATGTGAAAAGAGTTCTATTGGGTTGAAGGACAATGAAATGGTTCAAGTTGTAGAGAACACCCCAAGCCCATGTCCAATTTGAAGGGGTTTGTGGGAAAAACCAGCTGCATTGGATAGTTTGGGTCAAAGATCCAAGAACTTCTCAGTCTACTATTTTTTGTAGATTGCTTCATGTATTTCATGTGATTGCACTGGTTGTGCTGGCATTGGATGATATCCACTAGTCAATCGCTCCCATTATTGGATCCGTGCACTAGATTGGCGTTCACACGGATTTGTGTTTAGGTTTGTGTTGATGCTCTCCCTCCAACTTCAGTCGCCATTGTTGACGACAAAGGCTTCTCCTTCCAACAGAAAATCCATTTTGAAAGGCTCCCTCCTCAGTGCCTCATTTACAAGATTTTTGGCCACCCCACTCAGGCCTACACTCCCAAGCCCCCTACTACTGTTGGGCACAAAGATCACCCTCTGCCCTCAATGGCGGAAGATCCTGGCACCTCAATCTGCCCGCCTCCCCTATCATCCCTTAAGTCTCTGGTTCCCGTGGCCCCAGCCATGGCTAGAGAAGAAGTAGGCATTGCAGGTACCGTCGCAAGGAGACTCCAACTTCTAGTTCTCCCCGGGGCCATGACATTGGTCTTCCCTCCAAACCGCCAGTCCTCCACACTACTACCGTAGATCTAAACAACTTCAAAGTCCTTTGAACCTCCAGTCCCAGTAACGATGGAGACATCAACACTGACCTCCACTCTGAGTCGTTGACACCCATTTGGTCGACATGCTTCCACCTCCTTGTCGATCGACCTATAGTCCTCACCCTCCTGCTACCCCTGCTATCCCTTGCCTTCCACAATCTTTTTTTTTTATAACTAGATTTTATTCTCTGAAACAAAGTTCTAGCAGCATCTACAAATAAAGCCAAAGCAATACAATTAGGGGGGTCGGAAGACCAAGTGCAGTGAGATTGGAAAGAGGCACCCGTGGAAGCGAGGAGATCAGTCACTGTTAGATTCTCGAAGAGCATGAATGAAGGAAATCCTCAGAATCAAAGACGAAAGATGCCTACAATCCTTAACAAGGGAAGAAATCCTCCATGGAATTGAAAAACCTTGAAGTTAAGAATGTCCACCACTAACAGATTATCACTTACAATAATCAAATTCAAGATTCGTTGAGATAAGCTACTGTGAGAGCATATCGAACTGCCAAAATTTCAGCCACTAGAGCATAGTTCCAACCAATTCCCACTGAAAACCAACACAAGAAAGATGAATTTTCCGACCTACAGACATCACCTATGCTCGCTTTCCCTGGATTACCTTGATTGACACCACCCACATTGAATTTCACAAATGGGAAAGGTTGAGGGGACCACTTGACCAACTTGGGGATCTGTGTACCATGACTTTGAAGACCAGTGGTATGTTCCCTGACATTTGAAATAGAGCGACGGAAGATGGCTCGAGTGTTGAAGTTGGTATATCTGAATATAAGATCCTAATAGTTATTCCATATGTGCCACAGTATAAAGCAGATAAGCGAGACTTTAAACTTCTTCTCCCGATTCTGAGTGGAATTGGTCTTCAACTAACCCACAATACTAGTAATAATATCTCCACTCTGAAAAGCTTCTGAGAGACCCAGTTGGTACCACAAATTCTTGACCACCAGACAATCAACAAATAAATGATTGGCAGTTTGGGAGTGTTGATGACATAGTTGGCAAAGGGGATTTTTAGATTAAACCCCCTTGGAATTAGGAGATCCGGCAAAGGAAGCTTTTGATGCAAAATCTTTCAAATAAAAAATCTGAATTTTTGGAGTGGTAGGAAGGTGCCAAATTCTTAACCAAAAGCTAGGATTTGGTGGATGAGAGATCCCACTAATAGCAATGCTATACGCAGAAGTCATAGAGAAGCTAGATACCAGATAGGCCTTACGCTGCTAGGCCAGCTGTAGAGCTATATCTGATCCGTACTTCCTTGCCTGAGTGGAGCTGATATACCTGGACCATGTCGAGTGGTTCCTGGGTGAGAGAGTATTACAGCAGTTTGGGATTGATCAGCCGGTTCCTGATCCGCCACCCCAATCCTTCCATGCATCGCGGACGGGTTCAACCTTGTCCTTAGAAGGGAATGGGAAGAGGGATGGAGATGACCTCCCCTACAACTTTTGCTTCTGTCCTTAACCTCTACCATAGAAATCTCTCTCCCACACGTGCCTCCCCACTCCCCACTCCCCATACCCTTCCCCTCTTTATCCAATTCATTTGTAGGGGACCCCACATCTCCCCTCCACTTACATCCCACGATGGACTCACCCTTTCCCGCCCACTTGACCCCTGGTCCCAACCCTTTGGCCCCAACCCCTCATCCCTTGGGTCCTATCACCCACTCTCCTACCCCCACACCGAACCCCCCATGCTTCAGGCTCATCCCTTGTATCTAACTCTATTGGGCCTAACTCCTCGCATGGTATAATTCATCCAACCCTCCCTAAACCCAGCCAAGCTTCAACCCATTCCCCTCCCACATCCCGTGTCTCCCCCCCACCCTCTCCTCGTCCAGCTGAGCTCTTCTCCCTCCCTTTGTTCAACTCCTCATCTCATCCAACCCCCTATTGTCCCCCCCCATACCCCCCCACCTTCATGTCTACTGTCGGAGCAACATTAGCTCCCCTCCTTGTTCCAAGAAGTGGCCCCTGAATTATTCCTTGCCCAGCAACGAGAAGCTACTGCCTCTAAGTAGGGATATGTGTAATCACGTCCTTTGCCGAGACAATTAGCTGCAATTAGTGGACTCTACTGTATTTTGAGGTTTTTCTACTCTAGTTAATGCGCTTCTTTCTAGGTGGGGCTGTTTGCCCAGCCGAGATTAGCTAACTTTGGTTAGTTATGGTTTGTTGGGGTTCTTCCACTTCACTTCTTAGGCCCTTGCATTCCCTTTTGTAAAGGCAGGATTTTGTAATTCGTTGGTTGTTTGTTTGTTTTCTTCTCCCCTTGTTTTTCCTTCCTGTGGTATATATTTAAAAAAAAGACCATGACTGATTCCTGCATCTCTCTCTCTCTCTCTCTTGGTGAATTAGGAATTCTGATACACTTATTTTGTTTGGAACAGGTCTGAATCGGTAGGAGAAGTTGAAAGAACTGGGGTCAAGGAATTTTTTTCCTGTGCCGCAAGAAGCCAAACAAAGCTGCGGTGGATGCATCTTCCTCTTCGTCGTCATCGGCAGTGGTGGCATCATTGTCTTGTTCGCATCACCTGAGAAGGTTTCGAAGATGGCTGTTCCCTGACTTAGGTTCATGGACTTCTTGCTATAATGTCTTCATGTGAGAGAGAGAGAGAGAGAGAGAGAGGCTGTTTCAACTTATTATATGGTTCAATCAAATCGAACCTTATTATGGCTCGATCATCTGTAAATTAGTAGGAGATAACTACAAGAAGAAAACCATTAAACCATTAGAATCCAAAGAAACAAGAAGTTCATGTTCGCAGATAAAAGGAAGTAATGCTGCAATTTGTAAGATTCTTCCACTATGACCATCTAGACTTAAAACTCCACAAGCAGAACATGATAAGCAGTTCTCCTTTCCAGACTGTTTTAAAGATCCATCTTCCGTATTATTTGATGACAGGAGTGTATAATTGTAACCAGCTCATGGAATTCCAAGGCAATAACTGAATCAAAGAGCACATGACCCGTGGACCAAAGAGTTGACTCCTCACTGTAACAGTTTTAGTTTTTTCACTTCATTACCCACTAACAATTCTCTCTTTCATAGAGTCACTCGTGGGAACCTTAATGGTGAAATGTCATTAAAGCAGTGAATAGCCCAGAAATTAACTGATATTCCAAGCCCAACCCCAATTAACCACTCACACCTCCCAGATTGGTTATTCTCTTTTCCAGTTGATAAATATTGTTTTACTCCACCTGTATTAATCAAACCCCTGAATTCTACTGCCAGTGTCACAAATATATCTCTGCCCAAGGTTCCATTCATTGACTGGTTTATTTCAATTACAGCAATAACATGAAACGATCGCTTAATGTACTTCTGATCATAGCTCTTTACCGGACTTTTTAGCTCTTCCACTTCAAAGACTGTGGTAAGTAGATGTCATGGAACGAGCAGGGAAATCTTTACGCTCATGGCAGTGCTGCTACCAGGTAGACGATGGTGCTCTGACATCAGCAAGGGCAATACCGTGGTGAGGCAGCGATGTTTAGTCACTCGGAGGTGTAGAGGGGTGGGGGCGGATGGGGTTGCAAGAGGAAGAAGAAGAAAGAAGAAAGAAGAAAGACGAAAGGGTATGAGGGTTAGAGATGAGGGTATTATCATCAGCCAATATGGGTATGGTTGATATAATCTTTCCATTTTAGGGACAAGGAGTGTCATTAGTCAATATGCAGGGGAGGGGTGTGTCTTTAAAGCAAAGTACAGGATACATTTAATGGTTATTCCCGTTTTGTACAGGCATCTCAAATCAAATATATGGTTACAGAAGTACTAATTTATTGTTACAAAATGAGTATCTACACAAACTTCGCAAAAGGCTTATGGGGTCCATGGTGACGTAAGCAGACGTCGGCTGGGGAGGTCCACAAACAAATGACGTGTCGTCGTCTGGGATCCACTGGGGTCCACAGTCAATTGGATCCGAGGTTGGTATCTGAATCCATGGAGCGAACTGGAGAGAGGTTCTCGGTGGCCACTTGTTCAGTAAGTTCATGGGCAGCCATTTCTTCCAGGGTTTCTTCGACTTCGGCGAGAAGAGTAGCGAGGACATCTAACAGAGAAAGTGTCTGTAGATTCTGCACTAACTCATAGGAGGCGGCAGCGATTTCGCAAGGAATTTCGTAATCCATGAGAAATTGGGTGACAAAGATTCGTCGGCCGTCTGAGACAAGGTAACGGTACTTGGAGCATCCGTTGGGGAAGATGAGTGTCAATGCTTCTTTGTGTAGAGCAATGAGGGACTGTTTGTACAGTTGATCAGTATGGAAGAAGTGGTTGGCTATGGTAGCTGCTTCGTCTTCATCTGTGATGAGAGCCGGTCCCTGAACTGTGTAACAAGACGCTGGTTGGAGGTGCCAAATCTGATATGGCTGGTAGAAGCGTTCTCTATGTCGCCATCCCAAAGTACTGGTAATGGTGAATTCGAGTCCACCTGAGAATCTCCAATTTGCAGTAGCATGGACGACCATTGTTCTGATCATCATGGGCAATTGGTCGAGAACGAAGGTATAGTCACTAGAGAAGACTAGTTGACCTACGAGTCCCCATTCAACAGCAGCAATACTCCAGGGTTCGTGTCCGGGGTAAAAGATCAGACGGTGTTGTTGATGATGTGTTCTCATAATATTTTTTGGGAAGTCCAGCATAAAGCTTTTATAGCGCTGATATTGTTCTTCGTTGCAATGACTTTGTATCATTAGGAAGACTTCACGGGGAAGGATTTCTTGGGCTCTTTTGTATAAACATATTTTTCTGATTTTAAAGAAGAGGGGATCTTTAAGATGGTCTTCAATGCATTCAGAAATCTGAAGAAAGCTTTGTACTTTCTCAGGAGAAGTAATATCGTCCCAATCAATTTGTTTAATTGAGTCTAATATAATGGTTTGCAAGTCCAGTTGTTTCTGGTAAAAGAAACCAAGGGTTTTAGAGAAAGTGGTAAGAGTAGTCCGGAAAGGTTTCTTTTGTCCGGCTAACTGTGTCTTCCACAAAGTATTAATGTGATGATACCATTTGGTAGGTACACCATCATGTTTGAAGAAATCAGTAGTGTTGGTCACTGACTAAGAAAAGAGGATGGAACAATAGCCGCTGGTAGTTGTTATACCACTTGTGAATAGCTGGCTGGGGTCATGTTCCATAAATAATAAGGATCCTGATTGTCCTGATTTTGACTATTTCCGGGGAAGAAATAGGGACTAAAGGGTTGATAGGGAGAAGGGATTTGACGTGGATAACCTTGTGTGGATCATCCAATTTAATAGAACAAAAACGTGGGCTTTTATCCCACCACAAAAGTGAAAATTCACTAAAATTGGGTTGAAGAAGGTTGAGAAGCCAATGGGTTGGTTTCTCAATAGCGACATGTATAGGTTCCTGAGTAAAACCTTTATCGCATCTAGAAGAATGAGAGGTGAGTAACTTCAACTCAATAGTGCCAGTAGGGTGTTGGATCTGGAAGATACGAGGGAGAATGGTGAGAGGCATGTAATTAAAAAGAAAATTAGTGCCTAAGATGAAATCACCATGCATAGCAGGAAAACAAGTTACTTTTGGAATAATGAATTCCTTGTTTCCGAGGGTAATTGGGACATTTAGAGCTTTGTACTCTAAAGTAATGGAGGGTCTCGAGACGCCGCTGACATAGACAGGATGGTCCATCTTTTGCCAGTAATGGCCAGGTATCGCGTTGTTTTTGCAGATACAGCCGGTTGCGCCAGTATCCATAAGGATATCAAGGGTATATGGTTTAAAACCGAGAAAAATGAAATGTCCTTGAACATAAGTATAATTTTTAGGACTTTGGTTGGTCGCAAAAATTATATCAGAACCATCTTAAGAAAAATAATGGTTAAAGATAGTAACTACACAGACAGAATCAGTGTCGTTATTAGAAGGAGGGTAATCCTGATAGAGAGGGCCTTTGTAAAACTGGGGAGGAATATAAGCAGAAAAATAATTAGGCTGGGGTGGCCTAATGAGTGAAGGGTGAGAAGCTGTTGAGGTTCTAGAGGATGTCGAACCTTGGCTAGACTGGGATGGTCTATTAGCCGACAGCATGCTAGGAGCAGGTGTTCGTCTTTTGAAGTAAAGATTATTACCTGAAGACTGAAGTTCAAACGTGGGAGCTTGTACTTCTCTAATATTTTGGGGGGAATCCAAAATATCAGTGATTAACCATTCACTAGGGAGCTTGATATCATGCCAGTTAAGCACTCGAGGTTGTATCTCGTGCTCATAGGGTCGTGGTTCAAAGAGTTCCACGAACTTTTTATCAGGAGGAGGCAGAAGTTTAGTAGAGGTAACATTCGTTAACTCATGTAAACATTTCCAACTAACTGCGAGATTATGACAGTCAGCTTTCATGCCAGTCCATTGGGTTTTTTATCTTCAAAACCACAGAATCACAAAGATTAGGGTCATGAATAGAGATAAAGAAATTGGGTTTGAGCTTAAACTAAACCGAACCATTAACTAGGTTGGATTCGATTCTACCAATAAGAGCGTTGAGTGGCTCTTGAAAGAATCTCTTATCGAAAACAGCAACGACAACAGGGGTGTCGATACCTTGTCGAAAAAGAGCTGTAAGTTCAACCTGGATGAGACCAATGTGTATGTATCTCAATTTGGGGTGTTTCTTAACCAATCGCTTGATTTGGTCAGGGTTAAACAAACAAATTTCAAGACTAGCGTCATCAGTAGACTGGGCGGTGGTATTACCACATGCTTGGTCAAAATAACGCCGAGACCAGAGATTACTAAGCTTGGATAGCTTGTAAACCTCATCGTAAGTAACCTCTTTGATTTTATTAAAGAGATTAGGGTCAAAGGAGACGTCTTCTCTCACTAGATCATTGAGTGCGACAGATTCGAGTTCAGCGGCCGAAATAGGCGTAAACTCGATGGGAGTAGATGAGTCTGAAGGAGGAGGGGGTTCCTGTGTCTCATTTTCCATAAAAATAAAATCAGAGTCATCATCGGACGTTTGGTCGTCAGATTCAGAGACTAACTCATAAAGAATTTCCGTTGGGTCGATAACCTCAGAAAATAGTAATACCTCATAATTAAATTCGTCTAAGTATCGAATCATTTTACGGGCATTCTTAGTCCTGTTTGGACATTCATTGGCAAAATGTCTTTCCTCATTACACAAGTAACAAGTGCAATCAGCCTTGTTTTGTTTATGCTTTGTGTAAGGGGGTTTTTTCCTAATAAATTGTTTGTTGGTAAACGACTTTCTAGGTTTAGAGGGAAAGTCCTTGGAATTGAAAGATTTCCAACGATACCGTTTGGTACGAGAAGGTTTGGACTTATGTCGAGAGGATTTAGAAAAACGATGATGATTAATCGGCTTGGTACGGAATTCAAATTCGTTATTGAGCAGGTCTTTACACAGACCGGGAGAGATCTTGTGTTTAAGAGCTTTGGCTGCTCGCGCTTTAAGACAGTGATTCAGTATATGCCTGAAAACAAAGTTAATTCTGTTTCCAAGTGTATCAGCGCTCTTAGAGTCATTGATAAAAGCTGGATAAGTAGAATGGCAAAGTTCATCCCAAGGTGGAAGTAACTTAGGAAAAAACTGGTCTTTCCAATATGCAGATTTTGAGGAATCTAACATTTGGTAAAGGCTCATATATTTTTTAGAAAAAACCTCAAATTCAAGAAGATTATTTAGCTTAATCTTAGTTAAGTTAAAACTGACGTCTCCGGCAAGCTTGTCAGTTACGTGAAAACCACAAAATTCATTTTTAATGATTTTCGTAATTCAACCAAAATTTTTTCAAAGTTTTAACGGAAGGTCAGCAACTTTGTTTTGGCAATTTTGCCATCATCAATCGGGTCAAAATTTTTAATGAATTGCAGGACATCACCTTGGAGTGAACCACTAAGGTATTCCAAGAATTTGTCTGCTTTCCAAGTAGCTTTATTATTCGCAATTAGAATGGCAAAAGTTTGTGCCCATTTGTTAATCACTTTATCATAATCTTTAATAGCTATGTGGGTAAGGTCTAGGTATGTTCCACCGAAAGCTAACCCATACTTACAAAGGTCATCCTTACGGGTATGGAAACCCTCTGTTTCTGTGGCAAAAACAGTGCCGTGACCGAAGGATTCGCGTTGACCTGTCTGAGGTTGAAAATCCTCATCAGTGTCCAGATGGTCGTTGTGTTCGTCCATCTTACGCTTGAAACTTTCTCCTACAGTGGAGGTACTGTGGGGAAGGGCTTCTGATTCTGAGTCTATGGAAGAGTCAGAAGAGGAAGATGATTCGTTGTGAATCTCATCTTCGTTATCAAAAAAGAGAACGAAGTTATGTGTTACAAAACTCTGTTGGTTGTCAACATAGAATTGTTGCATCATACCGAAGAGTCGGTCTTGGTCCTTTGGGTCCGTAGTAGATTTATAACGGTCTTTCCAATGGTCCATAATTTCTTTTAAATAAATATATTCATCATCTGAAGGGGGGTCTTCAGTGTAAGTACTAATTACTAAGAACGTAGACCCTGGGGGTGGGTCTGGAGGTGTAACTGGTCGGTTGTCAACCAGATCTGACAGAAGTGTGATCGTATTATCTAATTTTTTTGAGATTTTTTCTTGATTATCTAAGGACATATCAATAAAATAATTTAAAGCGCCACTAATATCGCCTGGTAGAGCGTGTGTGCCATGTGGGTATGGAAGAGATGGATCACCATACCAAGGGGGAGGGAAAGTCATAATTATGATTGTGAATAAAAAAGATAATTTTCGGGAGCTAAATCCGTTCTATAGTATCGGCGGGACAAAGGTCCAATCACTTATGGTATTCAAACCAGTGATTCACAGGACATCACCACCACTACAGAATATATGACCGTGAAAATCACAACTGATATAAACAATCAAAAATTAAAAACTTCGTACTTCACCACTCGTTAGCGGATAATCCGTCCTTGAGGGATAGTACTAGAAGATGTGTGTGCCTAGCAGGTGTTGTTGATCAGAAAAGGATCCGTTTTCACACTCAGAGGGGGGTAATCCTCAGTGATCTACCGATTCGCAGGTAGTCTTCTGCTGTGTATATGTCGTTGCCGGTAACGACAAGGTCTAAACAAGAAAAGAAAGGAGAGAAACAAAGAAGGGAAATTTAGAACTTCACTTCATATATACCTGTCAGATAAGTTAGAGATAAGTTCTCCTCTTTCACTCTGCTGCAGACCAGAGAATAGAAACGACGATCAGGGGTAGATCCTCGGTGCTATTCAACGTTCATTAGCAAATTCTATACTCTGGAGTAGAGTGCGGTTACAAAAGATCAAGAGCGTACTAAAGCTCTGATACCAAATTTACATAAATTTGTAAATTTGTGTACTCCTACAAGGTTTCCAAATTCTCCAAAAGAACGAACGTAAGTTGATGAGAAATCAGTCAAAAGAAACATCAGCAATCATACAACAATGGTACTCATACAGGGTCTACAGGACTCAACTTCCTCACCACTTGGTTGAGATTGGCAATTTGGGATGGTCCGATTGGCTGCCTCTAGCATATAAGTTGTCTCAAACCCTTTCCTGGACCAGCAATGCTTCAAGCTCCTCTCTTCGCCGCTCCAATTCCTGTATTGCTCATGGATAAATTTTATCAAAAGCAAATTATATTTAAACGTACTCAAACAAATTCAGATACTTCAGTTTATTAATTATAACACATGCATAAAATCCTATTAATAGATATGGAAAGTATTTCGGCATAATAATTGTAAATGTAATAATTGTGGGAGGAAAAAAAATCACATATTCAGCCAAACCTACGTCAAGATGTACTATTGAGTCCTAATCCCCTGGATGTACTCCATGTTTATAGGAGAGGCAGCATAGTTCCAGCCCTGCAAAACCATGGCTTGAACCCCCCCCCCCCCCAGCCTTCAATAATGAGAATCTCTACTCTGTCTTTTTGGATTGCTTGGGATCTTTCCTTATGGAATCCCTGATTTTCTTCAGCTTAGGTATTTGGTATTCCTATGCTCTAACAATCCATGGAAAATGTGCAGATATATTTTATTAGTGGATATGGAACATTTGGGAAGAGTGCAACAAGATGATTTTTCATACAACCTGTATCGACAAAATTAGATATTGAGTCCTGATGTTAAGGGCAGTTGGGGACATCCAATCTCTCTGCTTTCATGGTATCTCTAGAGCAAATATTCTGAGAAAGTGGAGGATCGTAGCTACCCCTGTCTCTTAACCCAGAGTATTATTTGTTTTGGGACTTCCCTCCCAACTCAATAAGACTAACTTTGATGGGTGCTCCATTGGAAATCCAGGGCTAGCTGAAGTTGGTGGTGCTCTAGGATGAGCTTGGGAATATTACCGAAGTTTCCTCAGGGCAAAAGGTCGAAGCTGAACCTTAATTGCTTGATTGTGGAGGGTGATTCTGGGATTGTGAGATGACCACTCCCAAAGAACCTTGGAGGCTCAATCATTCCATAGAGAGTTGAAGATCTTTGCCTCATCTATAAACATCTTACAGTAGATGCCAAGATTTGTAATGCATTATCAGTTGAGCTTGCCAGCTTTGATGGTCTGAAAAGATCAATAGTCTAGGGTCCATTTTCAGGTTGAAAAGTCCAATAGGCTGGTCTGGTCTAGATTTTAGGCCTTATTCTCAGATCCTAATATTCCTTCCGTACATCTGATCCAGCTGAATGGTGCTCCCTTCACCCTACTACTAGATGATTATATTAAATAAGAACAGTTCTATGAAGGTAAGTTTTTCTGAATATGCAGGAGCATCCTATACTTACAAATGTAGAGAACAAAGACCTATTGGTACAGTAAATATATCAATCAAATGAATCCCGTTCTGATGGGAGGCAATTCAATAAGAACAAAGAAATTAGATTAATGTTTCAATTCATTGCATTGTTATCTATCAAATATAAATAAAAATTTTATTAACCTTTGGAACCTAGGATAAACCATATGTCAACCAATGGACTCTATAATCTCAAATAAATTCTCATTACCATAAAACGGAAGCAAATCACAACCAATCCAAAAGTGAAATTTGAGATCTGTTTTTTATTATTTTTGAATGAGCTCCAATTTTATTTAAATTATCAACCTCACACATGGCTTCTCAAAATATGGGCTAAATGAAAAGTTACCTCGAGTACACCCCCCACCCCGCAAAAGAAAAAAGGAAAGGAAAGAAAGAAAGCTAACCTCCAGATCTTTAGCTGCTTGCTCTCTTGAAACTTCTTTGTTCTGGCGAGCACGTTTAAGAAAACCAATGCAAAGGATACCCTGGGTGTCGGGAGTCAAAGTCAAGCAAAAACTGATGCTATCTTCATCAAGTCATCTTACATATGACAACTCAACTTAAACAGAAGATCTATATAAATCAAGAGTATTCACATACACAGACAGAAACAGAGCAAGTGAAAAATGGAGAGAATTAGCTGACTAATTCGTTAAGTCTCTACATAATGTCAGGGACATTAGCAGGGTTGTATAATATACAAGAAATTTGTTGTTCCAAGCTTGTGCTAGGTCATTACACCTTAGCTAGAGCAGAATGGTAAAACAAGATTTGTGTTACTAACCCCTAGAAGTTGGGTGTTAGGAAAATTTGGTGAGTTGTCATTGTGGGTTGGAGACAAAGAATGACCTTACCGAAATAAAATAGACCACACCACATGCAAGGAGCAGATAGCTTGCTATATTTTGAAGCAGCACTAGATCTTTCCGCTTTCCACTAGTATCAGGGAAAGCTCTTGTCATGACAGCTACACTGAAATAGAATAATCAAACATTGCTTTAAAATCACAATACAATGGCTTCATAAGATTTCCACACCTTTAATGGTGGGGTGTTTGACCAGTAACTGTACAAACTCCAAAAATATAATGGAAATAATATTGTATCAAGAAACATACAAGATTTGCAGCATGCCTCTACCAGCCCAATACTCCAATATCTGCAAAGTTATAGTGAGTTTGATAACAAGCAGCAAGGGAAAATGTAAATAAAATAGATTCAGAAATAAAAATATGACACTAAGCGCAGAACATGTCAGACGTATGATCAAACATAAATATCTGTGTTTGAAAGATAAAATGTAGAGGAATTTGATAACCACCCGTGTTTTCCTTGTGACTACCAAATGCTATTTAGGGATGAAGCACTAGGTGCTAAGGTGAACAGAATGCAAAGGATGTGACCAAATTCCATAGAGTAGGCTAATGTGGCATATTAACCATTGCAAGTTTTATACTGATAGATGCAAGAGGGTAGTCAGCAACGACTTTCCCAATACTCACCTTAAAGGTACAATTGCATCTGTACCGTCAACCCAAACCCTTCTAAGAACACCATTTCAACTCCAAGGCAAAGAAAAAAATTATCCCTCTTCGGATCAGCCATAGTATCTTTCCAACCTTGTGGAATAGAAACAGAAGATATGGAGGAAACAATAGCATAATATGATGGGGACAGAGATTCATAGGAAATAGAGTTAGAAAGGCCTAATATGTTCCAACTTGGGTTTGAGGAGGCTGAGCAGGGCAACAAAAAATCATTGGGATCAATATTAATTTCGTGGGGCTGTGTTCCAACTTGGGTTGTTCCGGAACAGACAGAACATCAAATAGAAGTTCCGTCTATCCTGATTTTCGAGGGCATTTGGGGCCGGTCTGTTTTCTGGGAGCATGAAATCAGACCGGATTTGCCAAACAGAATTCCATTCCCATATTATTCCCGCGGTATCGGAATCAACATAATCAAGAATCAAGAGTGTTATCAAACGGGCCCTTAGATGCATCCATAAATGGTTTTAGGTCATTGCACTAATTTCTTTAGAGTAAGGTTTTTGGACTTAAAAGTGAACAATTGAGACAGCTGCAGCATGCTTGGATGTAAAATCAGTGGACTTCATTCCTTCAATTCCCTTTTTAAAGAGATCCTAAATACTGGTGTCTTCATTAAAACCAGTTACCTCTCCAAACGTGGCAAAATTACATATGACCTTTTCAAGGCTTCCTAAATATTCTCTATCCGTTCTGTGCATGTCCTACTTCTGTAGTGAAAAATAAAAAAATAGAGATACACCAAAGGAATTTCTCTTAGAGAGGGTGGGAAGATGACTTCTAATGCTAATTTGAGGGTTGAAAGTTATCTGCAAACAGTGGGGACTTGGCACATAGGGCTTTATGCCAAATTCTCTGATTTATAAAGCTCTTCTCAGTGAATGGATTCGGAGATAAGATCGGGAAGGGTAAACCTTGTGGAGAAGAGTTCGCTATCAGTTGGAACAAAATATCATCTATAGAATATAAGGGAAAGGGGTTTGCAAGGGCATTATGAAAGGCTGGGAGTACTTTGATAAAGGTATTCAAGTATGAGGGAATAGCCTCAATGCCTTTGTTGAGAAGACTATTTAAACTTCTAAACATTTACTTACAGGTTTCCACCAAATAAGGAAGCTTGCTGAGTATGTAGAAAGCATTGGGCACTTTGTTTTTCCATATTTTTGCCCATCAGCCACCATCCTAAAGGCAGGGAAATCCTAATGCAGGGTGAGACGACTTATTTGAGTGCCTCCCAAGGATGTGGAAAGGATGGTCTGGATTTGAAAATCCAAAAGCTTCAGGGACAAGTTGCTAAACAATTACTTTCTCATAGAGTCGACAACTCTTTTCCCTTCATTTTGGTAGGGCTCCATTATGTTGTAATAAAACTTTGCTTCCTTTTCGCATTTCCGTTCACCTTGACCGCATCCATTGTCCATACCTAAGAACAACAATCACTTGCTAAAGTATTACGGCTCAGTATGTCAGGTGGTTAATGAGGAGTCCATACCACACTCATTGCCCTCTTGCAACAAAGGCTTGGTCTAAATTCTACGGTTCATTCAGTACTGATAGGGTGATGCTAGAGTCACTCTCAAAGTTGTCAAAGAAAGTGGAAAAACCCACGAACAACTTGTGGGTCCAACCTAAAAGCTTAAGCTGTTAAGTGGAGATAGCTCAACTCTTATTAGTGAAGAACTATTGGAAGACGAGACCAAGTTTCAAATTACATTTTTATTGTAGTATTTGGTGGGAGAAGAATAGATGTTCTTGTGTAATTACTCAAAATCTCTTTTCCAAGTAGCAAATCAAGCAGGGGAGCTTCATCTTTTAGGTTCCTAAGTAATATTTTACTTTGTAAGGTCAAGAAGACACACAAATGAAGGGTAGAAGAATGCCACATTAGACAGTTCTATTGTCTTTTATCATGAAAATTGGCAGCACGGCAATGAAAATGTACATATAAGCAGAAACATGGAGCAAAGATTGGTGGTTGGTTTGCTCAGAGAGCTTAATCAGTTAAGAGATCAAAAGATTGCTATCAAAATAATGGAAGATGCACAAGCTAAAAACATAAAGGTTAGGGAACTGAAAACTGGTAAGCAATAGCAATGACTTGTCAGTAAAAAGAAACAAACTTATGGGAAACAAAAACCTTCTCAGCTAATAAAACTCACTTTCGAGAACTTGATAATGAATCCCCATTCGGTTTCTGCGAGAACGACAAAAAACGCAATAACAACAGTATAGCAGCGGAAAATCCCATCGAAAACCTGCAACAGATGATAGCATGAACATCAAAAAACAACAAAGAGGGTCATCCAGGAGTATTGACGAGTTTGCTTACATCGGATCCATTCTTGAAAGATCTGACGGCAGAGAGAATATTAACAGCAATACAGAGAAAGGCCGTTAAGGCAACCACGACGCTGAAACATTTGCAGACGATCAAGAAAGGGTCTGGTCTTGACCTAACCCTTGTAGGAGCTCTCTGCAAGTTCTCTTCATCTCCGTCTCCGTTTCTCTCCATTCAAAGAATGATGGTTTCCCTAGTTCAAAATTCTGGTCACAGTCCCCTAACCCTAGAATTGTTCTTAAGTTCTAATCTCTGTTCTTCCTCTTCGATTCCCACCTAATGCTCCTAGCTGTGGTCGCTGTGAATGTGAAGCTTTTTGTTTTGCTTTTGGTACCTCGACTTCTCTTCTCTCTTCCTCCAGAGTCGAGAGCGGGAGCTGGTTGTAATATGACACGTGGTAGCTTTTTTAATAATATGACACGTGGTTGCTTGTTGTGGAAACAAGTGTACACTGTGAAGCTTTGTTGTTTGGCAAATCACACTCATTCTCCTCTCCTATTTGTTGGAAAAAAGAAAGTTTTGACTCCCCAACCAATGGAATGAGTAATCTATGTCGGTAGAGAAGATAACAAAATCTGTTTTTTGGGGGTAAATTACACGTCACCCCTTTGGTTTTTGAAAGTACTCATCTGTCCTCCTCTACAGTAAGGGTGTTGTCTCTATTAGTTATTGGTGTGAAAGGATTATTTTACCTTTGAACTAAAACATTAGAATTAAATTTGCAATACTACCCTTCAAAATCTATGTTTGGATGTCAAGGGTAGTTTAGAAAGTTAAATTTATTTAATTGGCTAACATCATCACTTAACAGCATAAAACTAATGGTAGTGACTAATTTGTCATATTGGGGTCTAATGCAGGGGTGATTTGAGTATTTTCAAAAATCAGGGGATGATTTGAGTTTCGTTTGAAAGCCAAGGGGTGACGTGTAATTTATCCTTTTTTTTATATAAAAAGAAAGGGTAAAACTGATGGATCGGGGTAACGAGGTTGATTCAGATCAATATCGATCGAGATTGATATTGATTCCGACACTGATTACTAAGGCCAGATTTGATATAATTTCTATTTTAATTTCGGATTGATTTCATGAAATAGTTAAAAAATAGATTTTTTTTTTTTATTATCAGAAATTGAAATTGTTTTGGTTGAATCAATTTGAAATATGAAATATTTCAAAAATAAAAAATTCATTTGGTAATTCAATTTCTGAGAATAGACTCTATATATTTATTTGAGAAGTACGACAGTGGTGGCACTTGGCAGTGGGCTAGTAGCAGTGGCGGTGTGAAAGTGGACAGTGGCGATGGTGTTGGTGGTAGTGGTGGCGGTGCCAGTGGTGGTGAGACCATTAGGAGAAGAAGAATGGTGGTGTTTTTATTTTTAAGATGAAATTACTTTTTTTTAGGGTAAATTACACATCACCCCCTGATTTTTAAATGAAACTCAGTTCACCCCCTGCTTTTTGAAAAATTCAAATTACCCCCTCTATAGTAACGATGTTAGTCTGTTGTTAGTTATTGATGTAAAAGGACTATTTTAACCTTGTACTAAAACATTAGAATTAAATTTACAATACTACCCTTCAAAATCTATGTTTGGATGTCAAGGGTAGTTTAGGTATTTAAATTTATTTAATTGACTGACATCATCACTTAACAGCATAAAACTAAGGTAGAGACTAATTTGTCATATTGGGGTCTAAATCAGGGGGTGATTTGAGTTTTTTTAAAAACTAGGGGGTGATCTGAGTGTCGTTTGAAATCCAAGGGGTGATGTGTAATTTACCCTTTTTTAATGAAAAAGAGAAAAGGATAAATTACACGTCATCCCCTAGTTTTCAAGTGAAACTTGGATAACCCCCTGGTTTTTGAAAAAACTCAAATCACCCCCTCTACAGTAACGGGGTTAGCCTGCTGTTAGTTATTGGTGTGAAAGGACTATTTACCCTTGTACTAAAACATTAGAATTAAATTTACAATGCTACCCTTCCTTTATCTTCAACATTGGTCAAGGGTAGTTTAGGGATTTAAATTTATTTAATTGGCTGACATCATCACTTAACAGCATAAAACTAACGGTAGGGACTAATTTGTCATATTGGATCTAAACTAGGGGGTAATTTGAGTTTTTTCAAAAAACAGGGGGTGATCTGAGTTTTGTTTGAAAACCAGGTCTGACGTGTAATTTATCCAAAAGAAAAATATATTAAACTATAGATGAAAGAGTATGTACAATATTGACCCTTAACACAAAGTCCTTCTGGTGGACAATTACAAAAGTCATTATAATATTGAAAAGAAAATTACATGTCACCCCTTGGTTTTCAAACAAAACTCAGATCACCTCCTAATTTTAAAAAAACCTCAAATCACCCCCTGGTTTAGACCCCAATATGGTAAATTAGTCTCTACCATTAGTTTTATGCTATTAAGTGATGATGTCAGCCAGTTAAATTAATTTAAATCTCTAAACTACCCTTGACCAATGTTGAAGATGAAGGAATGGTAGTATTGTAAATTTAATTCTAATGTTTTAGTACAAGGGTAAAATAGTCATTTCACATCAATAACTAACAGTAGACTAACACCATTACTGTAGAAGGGGTGATTTGAGTTTTTTCAAAAACTAAGGGGTGATCTGAGTTTCGCTTGAAAACTAAGGGGTGACGTGTAATTCACCTTATTGAAAATGTTTAGAATATGGACATTGGTGTAGTCATGTAGTGGTAACAAACATGGAGGAAGAGATTTAAGAAGCTTTCATCAACATCTAAATTAATTACCATGGCCTCACTAAAGCAGTTGGATCCTTTATCATGGCAATGAGGTCCTTGTTATTGCACCAGATTTCCTTGATTGGGTAATAGAGTCTTGGCGAATGATCCAAGCCTTAAAGCAAACCAAAAAATTGTTAGTTCACAAAAAACCTACATCTATCAAATTAAGTTGCACCAAAATGGAATACATCCATCCTAAACTTTTTAATTGGGAGGAGGTTGTCCCTGCACAAATGAGAATAGGAAAGTGAAATATAGGCAAAGATTCAAATAAGTCATCAATGAATACTCATAGTTGGATAGATTAGATAGGTCAACAGACAAAGGGGAAGGGGGGAAATATTCAAGTCACACAACCAACTTCGGATATTGTTCATGATCAACATCGGATCGAGTTTAACAGCATTATATATCACCTTGTTCCTAGGGTGTCAAATAAAATAACAAGTTATGATAAAAACAAAAAACAAAAAAACCATTTTGAGGTGGATTTATCACGATGAAATTACTACTTTACCAATCAAATTAACTATGTGCTCATTAAAGAGCAAGAAGAAATCAAACGAAATAGAAATTCTGAAACAGTTCCTTGTATTTCATTGAAATAAGGTTTACAAAAAACTAAAGAATTTCTGAAATAAAAATCACCTCCTGAAATTAAAATAGAAACCATACCAAATCAGGCCTAAATCCCAACGTCAACTTGGAGAACTCAATCAGTGGAGTCGACTCTCTCAACCTGAAATCGATTCTCATTAAACTCAATTCTATGCATATTGATGAGTCTGGTGATCTGGTCACTCACGTCAGGAGAACTGATTCTGACCGAGTTCAGTGGATTCTCAGCCTATTTCGAATTAATTTTGTAATGATTCGACTCACCACTCCTCCGGATGAGTCGGACGTCTCATAATCGTGTTGGTAGGCAACGAGTTCGGAAACGCCAAAATAGAGCTACCATGACTCATGCGAACGATGCGAACGATGCGAACGATGCGATGCGTTGGAAAGTTATCTGCTCCATTTTCCAAGTGTCTATAATAGAGGTGGACCCAGTCGGATCGGGCAGGGTTAGGATAGTCATTCCGTCCCCAATTTGAGGAACTAGTGGAAATAGACCTGCCCGTAAAATGAAGCAGATAATGATCCAATGCGTTGCACCTTTCCCAGGGATTAGAAATCTTTGCTGACAGGGATTTTGATCTCGATCTACTTCCTCCGCGATCGGCAGTACCTGTAACAATATATATATTATCTGGAATCAATCTTATAAAAAAATCTTCACAGATTCTGGAGTGAAGGAATAGGAGACATGGATAGAGAAGAAGCAGTTGGAACTCAAAATGGAGAAGTGAAAGAGGAGAAGAAGATCGTCAAGGACGGCTCCATCTGTGGCTTTGACTCTCTCCATCGTCTCTTAAGTTCCTCCCTTGAACCCCACGTCTTCCAGGTATCCTCGTATTGCATGAATTGATTCTTCAATAGATTAACAAGCTACAGAGAGTGAGAAGAGTGACAAAGTGTATTCTTTTTCCGCTTTTTAAATCTATACAGTAATAAGTTTGATGAGTTTGAATTGGATTATTCTGTTCTCCCTTCCCTTTTTCCTATTCAGGAATTAGGGTTTTATTTTTGGTGGGTTTGATTCTATGCTTTTGAATGTTCTTAGTAGTTCGATTTCAGTATTAATTGGAACATTTTTGTAATAAATACGATTCCTTTTTTACTTAGTTCATGTAAAAGATCAAATGAATCTTTCTCTTGACGACCACCTTTTATGTTTTAATAGCATAATTGAGGTCGGTCATGTTGATTTCATTCGAGAATTTTAGAAAATCTGTCCCTAGATTCTATTCCGAAAATTCGAATCTATCGTGTGTTGATAATCTTTTGGTGAATTATTGTGCAGGAAGTCAGCCGCGTGCTTTTAGGTCTCAACTGTGGCAGAGCTCTTGAGTCTCTTACTCTTCCAGATCCTGTTGTTTCTCTTTCTTCAAAACATGATTTCGATTTGCAGGTAGATCATTGGGCTAATTTTCTCTACAGCACTTCAACTGTTCCAATATTATAACCGCCCCACACCCCAAAAAAAAAAAGCTTATAAGGTTCTCTGGGTTGATATTCCTGTTCTTGAGTTTATGGGTGCACAGATGGCTGGAAGTTGAACTTGATCAGTCTCTATTATATGCTAAACGGAATTATGCTCTGACTTTCTGAAAGACCTGAAATGATAGAATCATCTGGTTCTTGTGTCTTTGGGATCTAGATTCTCCTTAGGATGTATAGGATGATTATGCCAATTCATTTCAGGTGCAGTTTCCTGCATCAAGACAATAGATATTAGCTTCCTGTTAGGGAACTTCATGTTTGCCAACTTGCTAGTTAATTTCCACGAGTTCTGAACTAATTCTTTAAATACAATTAAAGAGAAGCATGACCTGAAAGTTCTGAGGATTAAGAAAAACAAGTACAGGGTAGCATGTGGGATCCTTCTTGCATAAGATGGGAATATCTCTGTTGGCTATACTAATTTTTTGTGATTGTATCTTTATCATGTTCTGCAACTTTTGAGGTCTTCATTTCCTTTTCTCTAGCAGTATATTGATCTCCATGTTCATCTTTGTGTCCTATCAGGCTTTTAGCTTTGGTGCTGACAAAGAGTCATTGCGAGAACCTCGAATAGTTCGTGTTGGAATTATTCAGAATTCCGCAGCTCTTCCAACAACTGCGACCTTTTTGGACCAAAAGAGTGCCATTTTGCAGAAACTGAAGCCAATCATTGATGCTGCAGGTGCTTCTGGGGTTAATATATTATGCCTGCAAGTAAGTTGGCAAAAAAGAAAAAAAAAAAATGATTTCATGGATGGATTTCCCAATCAAATTTGAAACAATTTAACTTTTATTTGTTGGATTGCAGGAAGCCTGGACAATGCCGTTTGCATTTTGTACTAGAGAGAAGAGGTGGTGTGAGTTCGCAGAGCCCATTGATGGGGAATCAACCCAATTTCTTCAGGATTTTGCACGAAAATATAACATGGTCATTATCAGTCCAATTCTTGAGAGGGATATCAACCATGGGGAGACCATCTGGAATACTGCTGTTATAATTGGAAATCATGGTAACATAATTGGCAAGCATCGAAAGGTAAATATGCTATCACTATTTTTCTACTTTTGACCTAGAGCATATTACTCTTTTAACTGTTTTATGTGTAACATGTAATGACACTGATTCCTATCAGAATCATATACCTAGAGTTGGGGATTTCAATGAGAGCACATATTACATGGAAGGGAACACTGGCCATCCTGTGTTTGAAACAGCGTTCGGGAAGATTGCTGTTAACATCTGTTATGGAAGGCACCATCCTTTGAATTGGTTGGCATTTGGTTTGAACGGTGCCGAGATTGTCTTTAATCCCTCTGCTACTGTAGGAGAACTCAGTGAACCAATGTGGCCTATTGAGGTTTGTATATTCTTTCCAAACTGCTATTTTGTATTTCAGGCCAATTTAGGTTGAACCTTTGATTGTGCTTACCATGAGGAAACCCTGTTATTTGGATAGCATAGTTATTTGCAAGAGATGGTTGTTAATTTAAAGTTACTTGTCACTGATGTGGTTTTTCAGGCTCGTAATGCTGCAATAGCAAACAGTTACTTTGTGGCATCTATTAATCGCGTTGGAACTGAGACCTTCCCCAATCCATTCACCTCGGGTGATGGGAAGCCTCAACATTCAGATTTCGGACATTTCTATGGATCAAGCCATTTTTCAGCTCCAGATGCTTCTTGCACACCATCTCTATCGCGTTACAGGGATGGGTTGATGATATCAGACATGGACCTCAATCTCTGTAGGCAGCTGAAAGACAAGTGGGGATTTCGAATGACTGGTCGGTATGACATGTATGCAAAGATGCTATCTCGGTATGTGAAGCATGACTTTGAGCCCCAAGTAATTGTTGATCCCCTGTTCAAGAAGAACCCTTCTAATGATGCAGGTAGAAAAAAATAAGATTGATATCTGAAACTGTAAGATGATTGGAAAGATATCCATTGTCAATGGAAACCCTTTGTCAAGCTGAAGGTAGAAAATAAGATAGGATATCTGTAAACTGTAAGATGAATTTGAAATGTGTCCTCAGGTCAATGGAAGAGTAAGATCTTATTAAACTACAGAGGCAACCAAAAGTAACCTGGAAATTTTCCAACTAGTTAGTTAGAGATATTGACTTGTGGAAACCTTTACACCATGCAAGAGAGGCTGGCGTGCACGTAAAGAAATGAAGTCCCACAAGTTGCGTAGACGATCTGGTGCTCCACCGTGGCATTAGTCTTCATGGGAAGAGGATCATTAAAATCAAGGGAAAATGATGTTCACATTTTGAGGTGTTAAACGGTCGGTTCGGCTCGATCTTTTATCAGGCTGAATCGGTTTGAGTCTAGGAATTGAATGAGTCCAAAACCAAACTGTTAAGGAGTTCTGGTTTTTGGTCGTTTTGATCTGATACAGATTCAGTTAATTTTGGTTTTCCGATATCGGATTTAATACTGGTTTAGATTGGTTTACTTTTGAACTTGAACCACAATGAAATCCTACCTTCATAACTTGTAGAGAGGATAATTTTCTTTGATAAAGATGGGTAATTTAGAAATATTAGTGCAAACTTAATCAAATTTCAAATGAGCAGGCAAACAGAATTAAATTAAATAAAGTGTAGTAGAGTGTTTATAGAGAAATTATAAGTACAAAAGAAGCCAAACCCCCATCAAGCTGGACCAGTAAATATCATCAAGACCATATTATCACAGTAAGCCCTTTGATCAACCATGGGAAAAGATGATGACTAGTCTAAATCGTTCGTTCAGTTGAAATCTAGTTATTTACTATTCAATAATCCTATACACAGCGAATTGAAGCAAATCATGACCATAGTACACCATTACACGAGTAAACCATTTGTATGGGCTAATCTATAGCCAATGTTTCCCTTTGACACCTCAAAACCAATTTTCAATAAAAAAAGAGACTATGGAGAGAATAACTTGGAGTGGAGTAGAGAAATTGCTTGACATTTTTTTCAAACCTTAAGAAGATAAATTTAATATATTTTATAACTGAACAGGATCTCTTACAACTGTTGGCTTACAGTTATCCCGAGTTGGGAGACATAACTCGTTAAACCTTAAGAAGATAAGTTTATATATTTTATAACTAAATAGGGATATATAGAGAGAGTAACTTGGAGTAGTGAAATTGCCAGACATTTTTGTCAAACCTTAAGAAGATAAGTTTATATATTGGGCGGAAGTTTTCTCTGCAGCAGCACAGGCTGCGCCCAGACACATAGACTGCCCATTCAAGGGGATAGGATGGTTATTTCGCTCATCCTTATGTGTCTGGGTGCAGCCTACGCTATTGAACAAAGAACATTTGGCCTTTTTTTATAACTGAACATGATCTCTGACAACTGTTGGACTACCATTCTCCCGAGTTGGGAGAGACTGCTTGTTATTAAAGGGAGAAATAGCTGTCATCTTTTAGGATTCATATCCTCTACTGCCAAAAAGAGACCTGCCATCGTCCTGCCCAAGATCGGTGAGAGTGACATGTGGCCTTATCCCGATCCAACGGTCAAGTTTCAAATTAATTCAAAAGTGAGGAGAATATGGTTTGTTCTCATATCAAACCCAAGTCGACCAGCCACAATAGACCAAAACCGACTAGTCGGCTTGGGTTTCAAAACAAAAAATAACCTAGGTTCCTTTGAACCCCGAGCAATGTAACCGTGAAAACAAACATCGCCTTCTTCCTCTCCTCTTCTTCATCTTCTCACCTCTCCTCACCTCACCTCTGCAACCTCTTTGAGTGGGTATCACGACCTCTACATGGTCTGCCTATGCCCACTCTAGACTCGTTGTGGTCGTGACTCAGAAAGAGGTTGCAAACGAGAGGTTGCAAAGGTGAGGAGAGGTGAGGAGATGAAGAAGAGGAGAGGAAGAAGACATCGTTTGCTTTCACGGTTCCATCACTCGAGGTTCAAGGGAAGATAGGTTTTTTTTTTGTTTTGAAACCAAAACGATCGGCCGTTTTTTGGTCTATTGTGAACTATCCATATGAGAACAAACCAGATTCTTTTTACTTTTGAATTAATTTGAAACTTGACCGTTGGATTGGGATAAAACCACTGACTTGGGCAGGACCTAGACAGGACGATGACATGTCTCTTTTTGGCAGTAGAAGATCTGAATCCCATCTTTCAACGAGTACAAGTACAAAGGCTATCAATGATTATGACTATTATTAAACTGGATTTTTTATCGGTTTTATTCAATTCAATTTTCGGTCCTAATATCAGTCGTTGCAGTCCCATTTAACAAAAATGATCCGATAAGGATCAATTTGGTTCAGTACGAGTTTTTTTAGTCGGTTTGACCGGTTTGGGCTATGTTCTGACACCCTCATACACTTTTCTGGTTGTACACACCTTCTTAGTCTCTTTAACATTCTCTTCTCCGTGCAGAGCCAAAAGAGGTGATACTAGCAGCAGAGAGGGCCTGTGCGGAGTCTCTGGAGGCAAGAAGGTTGCGCCCTCTGTAGCCCCAACGACAAGGCCACCGGCATGTCAAGTCTAGTCACCGCCACCATCTGGATACTCTAAACTCAATTGTAATGCCTCTCTTCATAAAGAGAGGAACCAAAGTGGGGTGGGGTATCATATAAGAGATCACCGGGGCAGTCGGGAAGATGCCAAATTGTAGTTTCTGATCCACTACAGTTCACTGATGTGTTGGTAGGGGAAGCAATGGCCATGATGCATGGTATGTTGGAGGCAATTTCGGAAGGGGCAATGAAACTCAGTAAAGAGTGATAGCCAAGATGTGATCATGGCACTACTGCATCCAGAGAGGCACTCAGCGTTAATCTTTCACCCAATTATTGATGATATTAGGCATCTTATATCTCATTTTGATGATTGTCAGTTTCAGTATATTTCAAGGGTTGCTAATATTGTAGCAGACACCCTTGTCAGGAGGGCCCAATCCATTCCGGATAGGATTGTTTGGCCCCATTCCGATCCTGTCTATCAACTCCACTTGTGGTAGACGACAGGAGTGTCATTTCTCAATAGAGAGCTCTTTACCCCAAAAAAAACAAAACCATTCTCTTCTCCGTGACCATATGGACCTTATATGTATATGAATCGTCATGCCATCTCTCCAGTGTGCCAGTTAGCTTGACATGAGAGACGCCAATATACATCAGCAGCATACCAGCAAGTCAATCTACCAACTCCCCTCCCCCTCCCCACACACCCCTCCAAAGAGAACGCCACAGGTCGTGCAATGCATGCCACCACTGCGCCCAGACACAGGCGCAGACTGCTGCACTCCTAGTCATTTCCATCTTTCCAGGATAGTGCGATGCAGTTGTCATTACGCATGCCCCTGTCTGGGGGCAGAGGCGGCGTGCACAGCGCAACCGGATGGTGTTCTTTCTCCCAATAATAAATACTAATAAAGACAAGCTTGCATGTATGAAGACTGTGTGTAAACAGAGAACTACTCAACATCCCTTACCATGAAACCTCTGCAGGCTCATTCTCATTCGAAGATCTTATTCTCAGAGTGTTATGCTAACACCAAATGGTGATTTCTATCTCTACCCATTCAACCCCCATCCTCTAGCCTTTCCCTTTGCCCCCCTCCTTCAGTAATGTTACAAACTAAGAACCTACAATCCCATGTTGTAACACTACTAGAAAAGAAGCTTTACAAAGTAGCCGATAGTCAAAACTTTAATAAACTGTAATATTTGAGCATCTCTCACCTATTTGCTGATGCCAAGCTTGGGAAGCCAAAAACCCAGCTGATCAGAGACACATTTTGAGCTTGTTGATCCATATGAGCAGAACTTCTTAACTGCATTTTCCACCCCAAGATATTGATAAACATCCTCTTCAAAAACTGGATCAATACTTCTCAACTCATTAAGAGTCAACTTTGAAAGCTGGCAATTTTTCGCAACACATAATGCAACTGACCTTCCAACTATATCATGTGCAGTCCTAAATGGTATTCCCTGCATGACAGAGAAGAAAATGGAAAATTCAATAGCTATCTTCATAGAATATTTTATTTTTTGGAGACAGGAGGGGTATCCAACTTTAGGCCGACTAAATCCCCCCTGGGTTCGTACATGACCCCCGCGCCACACACGAACCGAGAGCTTCTGGGCCCTAGTGAGCCTCAGGTGGGTGGCCCCAAGAAATTATGCAGCAACAAAGGTTTGATCACAAGACCTCGCTTCCTGAGACTATCTTCATAGAATTAGAAATAAGAAACAGGAAAGACATACATAATTAGGATTTAGTTATAGAAATTTAGAATATAGGTGCTCAGTCTAGTTGATATTAAAGGTAAGGGAAGGCAAATGAAACTAAAACAACAATCAAATGGAAACGTATCAATTCTTTTTTTTTGGTTGAATGGAAACGTATCAATTCACTACTAACAATGTTGTGTAACTAAAATCAAAATTAAAAAAACTTACTAAATATAGTAATTAAACATTACTTCACTTATCAAACCTACTTAACAATTTAATTCTCGTATTAAGGTAGTTACACAATCATGATTACAAAAGTTTTCATTTTTCGTACCCATTCCACTCCCTTACTTTTCCTTATTTAAGCGGACAGAGCGTTGAGGAAAATTATTAAATATCGCAACTGCAAGAGAAAAATTATATGAATGTCCTGGGACTTGCATGTTTTGGAAAGACAATTGCCAAACCACCTAAATGGGACCATCAAAGGATCTTGATGTTTGGTATTAGTCTTAACTCTTAAGCTGAGGGCATCAAATGGAGCAAGCTAGACCAAATATCTGATCCAACCAGTATTCAGTTTTACCAGGTTGTGCCTTAAAATTAGATAACCTTTGAGTATTATGTTTAGCATTATTAAAATCTATGGCCCCATTAATCTTATTTCGATTTAGAACTGGTCCATCTCTTCAGTAGTCTGTCAATGAAATACCCAATGCATACATAAAAGGAAGGGTGGGTGGGAGGGAAGTGGGGGGAGGGGGAGAATGGATTTGGGTTTGATCCAGATCTGGACATGGGTGTATGTTAATCCACTCCAAGTTCAACCAACTTTGTGCCCTGGCTCTCTCTGTGGATTAGTGCCCCTTCCCCCCTCCCTCCCTCCCATCAAAGAAAGAAACAAAAAGAACCTTCCAAGTCCTGCAGCACCATATGGAAACCAACTGTGGGATCCCATTAGGAGTGACCAGATGGGGGAAAATTGCTGTTCTCTGCCTCTATTTGATCATACTAAAAAAAAAAAAAAAAATTGAATGTTATGATCCCATTTATCTCACATCGGTTGTATGAGACACTTAATGTGGGTTGATAAGTTCTTGGGTTCCCTCACCTTGTAAGCCGGTTTATGAGGTTGAATTCTTCCAAGCTCGTATTAGTGGTATTAGAACTAACACCACGTCTCTCAAGTGCAATCGTGCGGCTCGGGTGGTGACATCGGTATGACAGTATTTGGCCGGGACTAATAACTAGTGCAAAGCCAGCCCGTGTGGGCGCCGGGCCTACGAAATATGGTGGAATGTTACGATCCCATTTATCCCACATCGATTGTATGAGTTCTTGGGTTCCCTCACCTTGTAAGTTGGTTTATGGGGTTGAGTTCTTCCAAGCTCGTATCAGCCGTAGACATGGCAGCCTGCTCTCATACCACTGAGCAAGAAAGTGTCTGATTTTGTTAAGTTTGGTTTAATTTACTTTACCTATTGTAATTGCAATTATCATTAAAGTCTGGTTTGATTTACTTTATCCAATGTAATTGAGACTGCATAATAGCCCAGGCAATGTGTTTGGGCAGGAGTAGGGTAGTCATTTCCGCCCCTTCTATAAGAGAAATTTGGGGAAATGGACCTGCCCAGGAAATGGAGCATAGATAATGGTCCGGAACTCCAACATCAGACTCGTAGGATCAGAAACGTGAAGCATCCAAGCCATCTGAGAGGAAAATGCCAAGTAGCTATTCTAATTAACCTAACCTAAGGGTGGCAATTGGTACGGTTTCGGTTTGATATAGAAGATAGATAGTAGATACCGAACTCGTACTTTAGTGAGAACATTAATGTATTTTCACTATCAGTACCAAACCGATTTGGTACGGTTTCGGTATAGATACGGTTTCTTATTCGGCATGGATAAGCTTTCTTATTTGGTATAGGGTGTGCTTATGACCAAATAGTTGTCCCATTGGGCTTGACTACAAAATATCCATGAGACATCCAATTAAATTATTAAGTATCGTTTACTATTTCTTATTAGATTAACATTCACTTGTCGGTACTATTCCTTATTAAATTAACATTCGAATTTAAAATATATGAAGAAAAACAAAAACAAAAAACTATAAGAGGTAATGTAATTCGGTACGGTTCAGTTCGGTTCGTACCGAACTGTAACACCCTTGATACTGAAACTGTATCATACCGTATAAGATTCATTTTTTTAAATACCAAAATCATACCGATCCTTCTTCAGTTCAGTTCGGTACAGTTTTTAACGGTTAGTTTCGCTATCGGTATTTGGTTTTGATTCCAAATTGATACCCTTAACCTAACTATTTTTTTCTTCTTTTTTTTCATTGTAAAATTGATATTTTACAGATTTTATTGTGTATTTTTTTTTTCTTTTTCTCCCTAATAATTTAAAATTTTTGGGAAAATTATTCTGATGGAGTCCAGACTTAGGTTGGACAAATGCAAGAGGCATGCTACATTTTCCTATCAAGACCTGGATTTGTCTGGACCTTTGCGTCCCCTAATATTCTTCATTGCATTTGAAAAGAAACACACCAAAAAAAAAAAAAAAAAAAGTACATGAAAAGAAGGGGGAGGCTTTTATGCACGGCCGCGTGAGAGGGGTGGGGTCACAATGTCACGATGCGTCAAATAAGGGGATTTGTCATTTCGACCCCTTCTTGTAAGAGGGGGCACAGGACCGTGCACAGCTGAATCAATCCGACCTTTATAAAAGTAGTTACAGAGAAAATGCAGAGCAAGAAAAAAAGTGTATTACTGATAGTTAACTGTAGGAAAACACATTCTGCTATTTTTATCATCCGAGAATGCTAAATCGACCTAGAATGTGTTCCAAGAAGCATACCAAACACAGCTTTAAATCTTAATTTCTCTTGCAATCAACAAGCTTTGTCGGACCAGCTTACCCCATATGTTGTATTAGAAACCAACTGGATCATTTAGATTTTGATTAGTTTTACCAGCCCACACAGCTAGTCTGCTAATGGAATCAGAAAGAGCAGCCAATTCCCAGTTTGGTCAGGCTCAAACACTCAACAAACCTTAAAAATAAATTTTTTTTATTGATTGGGGGATGGTTTAGAGGGAATAGAACCAAACCAGCCCAACCAGTTAACCAGTAATTTAGGAAAGCAAATCACTTGCAAGGCGAACCCTTGCATAAGAATTATCCTAACATGCTCACTGCAATCTGTATGTTTCCAACATTTAGTTTTGATTCCCCCTTGCAGAATGAGTTTTGTACAGATTAAAGTAAGATTACAGCAACATTCTGTAAGAACATTTTTATTACATTTGGTATCAATTCTAAAAAGAATTCGGCACTGAACAGAAATAAAGATTTCCTATTTCAGAGTTCTGTAAAAAATTTCCAAGCATATTGACTCAAAGTAAAACCTTTTTTATTTATTTATTACATTTGGTATCATTTCTAAAAAGAATTCCAAGCATAATGACACAGTTTCTGTGGATCAGGGGATGCAGTAGATGTTGGTCAACCCACTTCTTTCGAAAGGCCAGAATATCAACACAATCAAATGAAAGGAAAGAACAGTCGAACTAGATGAAACCAGAAGTGACACATCAACTGGCCGACTATAAGAAATGCTCAACACCACCTGCTCTATAGATTGTTGTGAAGCAGAAGAGCTGTGGTCTCAACCTCAGGTAACAGAGTTCTCTAGGATGTTCCTACTAAGCAGGCTTCACTTCTTTCAGTATGCCTATGGGAAACCTGTGATCTCCTAGATTCATGCTACCTCTTACGGAGGCCTTCTTCTGACTTGGAGACTCGATCATTTTTATCAGTACGTTTCACCATGTTCTCTTGGGTGTCGCCAACAGGCGCATCTGGCCAAGGTGTATGCTTTGCAGGCACAGTAATCTCCAAAGGAGAATCAATTACCCATCTATGAGAAGTATGAACTACTGTCAGATGAAATGAAAAATGACTAAAGGAGCAATAATATATAGTGGGAAAGAGCAGTAGTAAACATGATATACAACACTATAGGTGACTACATTCAGTTGACTGTACATGCTGCAGTAACAGTGGCTAAAGTTCTAGGTAATGGAAAAGATGATGTGAGAAGTTAGAACACCAATTGAACTGCCTTCCTAGTAGTCATTAGGGTGCAACTTGGGCATGCTCTACCCAACCTTAACTGGCCCAAACTAATGTAGAGTTAAATTGGTTGGCTTTTCCATTCCTGAGGTTCAGTTAGATAGTGGTAAGGCACCATGGTTAAAGAAGTGATGTCTTAGGTTCAACTCTCATAGAGTATCATCAATAAAAATTTCTCAAGAAAATGTCACTACTTATCTATGTAAAATTACGTCGAACTTCACTCAACCAGAGTCTAACACAACTTGAGTAGGGTTCTGGCATGGACAGAGAATCTCGGGTTGGAGTTCAGGTTTAGTTGGGTTAGGGTGGAGTTCTGTGGCTCTTTGGCTTGAGTATCCTTTTCTTTTCAATTAGTAATGCTTTTCAGCTTGATTTGCTCCTCCACCCAGCAATAACAACAATGTTTATAACAAAACCATTAGGTTAGGATACTGTATTATGGTAAGTTTTCTTCTTAATAAGGTATATTATAATTTCATCCTCATCTGCATCTACTCATATCCCCTTATGGAATTAGATCCCTTCCCAAGATATTGAATTTTCATTTGAAAATTCCTCATAAATATGTATGATAATGTTATCACTATCTAAAAATATTTAATGGTCAACCATTACATTTCTTAATGAAACCCATATCAACGGTTTTCTTCATAGTGAAAAACATTTTTAGATTAAAATTTATCAGAAACACCTTGGCAACAATGCTTTTTGTTTTTTTTAATGTTTTTCTCTCTTCCAAATTGCTTGTGTACCAGTTGCAAGTTATATCGTTAAAATTAATTGCTGGATTTGTATAGGTGATACAATGGATTCGCCATAGGAGGCAAACTCATAAATCTCTAGAACATCATGATACAAATCAATAATTCTCCAGACAAGTAGTTCCAGCATTGTAGTAATTTGAGGAGTTATTTACCAATCAATTACAACTAAAAGCATAGGATGCCATCACATAATATATATCAAAAGAAAGGACCGATCAAGGTTCTATGTATGGCTTCTGATAGCTCAAAGGGACCAACATATATAGTTTCTTGTCTCCCTGCTACAAGTGACTATTGGTCTAATGACTTCAAACTAACTGCCATTCTTTGATGTTGGAAAACTCTAAACTCCATCGCCACTCCACCCCTCAAAAAAATAAAATCCGTGTTTGAAATGCTCGTTTATTGACAATAAAGGCAGACTCTGATTTTTTATAAAATGGAGCCACAAAAATTCAAGAAGATTGAAAAATAAGATCAATCTAGCTTCATGTATGTGACAGGCGCATAAAAAATCAACAAAACAAAGAGTCAAAAGACTTGACAAGTCATTCATTGATGGTAAAAACATCATCCAATTTAAAGGAACATAAAGGGGTTAGGATCAATAAGACAATAGAGAGTCTAGTCTTACCCAGGAGGGAACTTGCCATCCGCACGAGCTTCAACCCGAAGCCACCACAGCAGAACTTTGCGCCCACAAGAACCCAGAGGCTCCACAACAGAAGGATCCTTCAAAAGGGACAGAGGACTCTCAAGGTCACCTCCATCTCTTTCCAGTGTATCAAGATCCTTAACCCAATCTGGCTTACCTTCTGCTTCCTTCCAGACCAACCTGGAATTCATAACAAACCCAGCCCACTCTAACTTTCTAGGCAGCACTGTTGCGCTGTCACCAACATTAGTTGCGCTCTTCTCACCATAAGGTAGGGGATTGAATGTGTGCCAACCAACCAAATTTCCAGATGAATCACAAGCAGGGCCTTGAACAGGCAAAGGAGAGTTCTCATCATTCTGATTCTGAGTCAAAGAAGCATCTGGGTTCCCGGAATGAGCAAGAATTCCAACCGAAACAGCACCAATCCATTTTACAGATTGGATCTCATCAAATAATTCCTTACTATGCATATTACTATCATCACCAAACAAAACAATTCCATCCAAATTCTGCTCCCTGACGACTCTGTTTACGGAAACACCCATGAAATCAAATTTAAATTCTCAAAAAAGCTTACAAATGAAAAGGGCTAAGAACAGAGAATTCACCTCAAGGCACGAAGCCGCATTTGAGCTTCCATTCGATTGCGATCCTCCCAGGAAATTGGCATCTGTTGATCGAAGCCGATGTGAATTGTTCGACAACCAGACTTGGCGAGAAGAGAAGCTGTCTCAGTAGTAGGTCCTCCGGCTTCAACGACGATCCAGGTGAGATTATAGGGAGCCAGCATCAGAGAATGCATTAGGCCTGTGAGATGAAGGGTTTGGAAGGTGCGGACGTATGTGGGGGTGATAACAATCAAGGGTCTTGGGTTCTTGATCCCATATTGAAGCCTCTGTCCGCTCTGAACTCTCTCCAATATACGATGAGCTTTCATGACCTCAACGGGATCCGGGTGAGGCCAGGGACGGATTAAAATCCCATGACGACCTACAATGATATGGCTGCCGGTGTTAATATTGTTGGTCTCATTGAACGCAGTTTCTGGATTCTGAAGCGTAGGTGTTGATGTTGAAGGTGAGGTTTGTGAGGTGAGGGTCTCGGCGACATTTGTTATGGTGGGGGTGAAGGTCGTAAGGAGCGGAAGCGCAGTTGTGTTATAGAGTTGGTCAGTTATGGATGAGATATTATTGTTGGTGGGAGAGAAGAGAAGGAAGATGATGAGACGAGAGAATCTGAAACCCATTACGAGACTGAATAGACAGAAGAGGCCATGGAGGACTAACCAGAAGAGAGCCCCAGGTGATTTGAAAGCGCTATCGACTCCAGAGTCTAGAAGACCACTTGCTCTGAAGTTGTTCCGACGGTTGTTCCAGTTCTGTTGCATCACCCAGAGCTTCATTTTTTTTCCCTGTTCACTGATCACCTCTCTGTCTCTGTCTCTGTCTCTGCTCTGTCTCTCTCTCTCTCTCTCAATGGGTTCCTCTACAAAGTTAAAAACAGAGAGAGATGTAGAGACTGAGGAGGGAATGAGAGAGGGAGAGGAAGTTGGAGAAATGAAATCTAAGGGTGAGGGTGAAGGTGAAGCTATTGGGGTGACAATTGGGAGGGGGAAGTTGAGGTGTCTTTAGTCATGAGTTGGAGTAACGAGAGACACCATTACCTGATGAGTGAAAGCGATGTTCGGTAGGAGTTCGGTGGTGGGGCAATTATCCGGTGACTGATTCTTCTCTCTCTCTCTCTCTTCTATTTTCAAATTGGAATAGGGGAATTTATTTCAAATTTTTACCAGAGATTTCTATAGGTTTTACGAATGAAACTGAAGATGATGTCTTCCTCCATAGTGGTAGACACAGAGAGAGAGAGAGAGAGAGAGAGAGAGAGAGAGCGGTGGAGATCGGTGGCGGCGGCTACTGGTGCCGGAATTCCGAGACAGAAAAATCTTTGCTTCCGAAGCATACGCGGCCACGCTTTTCATTGAGAATATCCATGCTCTGCTGGGTTCTATTGAATATTTTTTGTATTTCTAAATTGGGATTTTAAACGTGTTTTACCAAATTTAGCCCCAATTGACTCACTAGAGACTGGATTTCACCTGAGGACAAAACCGTCCAAAAATGGAATTATAACTCTAGTTTGGTTTTTTTTTAAAAATTCCACCAGGACCACCAATTATGGGATGACGTCGCCGTTAAAAAAGTCTCCGGTAGTTCGGGACCGCCGCCGATATATCAATTTCCGGCGAATAGTGTGTCGGTTAATGCGGTGAGCTGTCACATTCACACAGCTCATGAATAGTTTGAGTGTGAAGAGATGCGACAGCCCACCAGTTAAGTATTTTTATTTTTTATGTTTTTTGTTTGAGTAAATCACCGGATAAGTTCTTGGGGTGGCAAACGTTTTTTTTTTTGGTAAATGGGGTGGCAAACGATTGCAAATAAGTTTTTTTTTTGTAAAATGCAAGTAAGGATTTTAAATATGGAAATTATACTTATATAGATTAGAGAGTAGACAATCCTTGTCTCTCTTCTTTTTTTTTTTCTTTTCTTTTTTTTTAATTCGGGAATTAAATTTGTATTTTAGTAAAGGCTTCCTTGTGTTGACCTCTCACATTTTTGTCACGAGCTAAGCATGCATTCTTCAATCCTACATAATTTTATGGGAAAAAGTTCTTTGAACAGGTGAGGTCGGATGGAATCTCTCATTCCTCACATCCCCGTCTTATTGGTAAGATCTCTTCCTCTCAACATCTCACTCGTTGAATCCATTTATTATTGTAATCTCATTCTCTCAATCCCCATTTTATTGATGAGATCTCCTTCTTTGCATCTCACTTAGGCCTGCAATAGGGTCAGGTTGGGCTGGGTTTTTTAAAATTCCAACTCAACCCTGAGTTCCCTTAGTTGGGTTCAAGCCCAACTTGGTCTTGATTCGGGGCCAGAAAAGGTTGTGTTGACCGTAAGTGGCCCTGACCATGAGGAGGGGGAAGGGATCTGTAGGGGGGTTGGGCCAGGTTGGAGAGAAGAAAACAAAGAAAGAAGGAAAGAAGAAAAAAGAAGAATAAGAAAGAAAGAACATTAGGAAGAAGCAGAAGACAAGGTCGCTCTAGGCTGAGCTCAGCCTGAGGCCTCAACCCTCATTCGGTCCAACCCTGACCCACCCTCAGGGCCAAGGTATCTTAGCCCAAGCTTTGTTCGGGCTCAGGGCAGGTCAGTATGGGTTTGGGCCGTCGGGGCCAAACTTGCACCCCATTTCACTCGTTCAATCCCCTCTCGCTCTCTCTCTCTCTCTCTCTCCACTGGAACCCGTTGTCGTTGGATTCCCCTTCTCTCTCTTGCTTTCTCACAAACTTTCTCCCCCGTTGTCTCCCTCTCTCCATCTCTGTTTGGCACACTCTCACACTCTCTTTCCCCCCCCCCCTCCCTCTTTTTGCGTCCCAACTCCCCCTCTCTGTATCTTAGCAAAGCAATATAGCTAAGAAAAAATGGTGTGTCCATTGTCTGTCGGGGATTGGATGGCTCTTGTTTCGCCGTTGGTAGGGCCCTTCCTCCATCTCCGGTACAGATGCCACCACAATCATCTTAGGTTGGGGGTGGAGAAAGGGAGAGGGTGAACAAAGGAGGGAGCATGGGAAGAGGGTGGGTGCAAGTAGAGCCCTCATTTTGGACCAAACTAAGCAAAGAGTGGGAGGGGGGGGGGGAGGGGGGAGTGCAACAGAGGGGAAGAATCAACGATGGTGGATTGCAGTAGGAAGTGGGGGAGAGAGAGCGGGCAATGATAAAGAGAATGGGGTAGGAGCATTGGGTGGATTGAATAGCTGAGATACAAAGAGGAGGATCCAACAGTCAATAAGGTGTGTGGGGGGGGGGGGGATGGGAGATTCCATCCCACCACACCAGTTCAGAGAAACTTTTCTCATATTTTGTAGGAGAAAGTTTTCCTCCACCACACGGTGAAGGTTCAGCCGCCATCCTAGGATTCACAAACTTGATAGGGTTTTAGTATGTTCTCCAAAATACCCTCATGCATTTGAAACCCCACGGTGAGTGGCCATGGTTAAGTTTAATTAAGGAAACCTCTGTCCTATTTTGTATATAAATCTTTTGGGGCGTTGTTCTCTGTGCCGCAGCGTAGCCTACGCCAAGGCACATGAGGGTGGGAGCAATGACCACCCTGCCCCCTGAGTGGCAGGCCCATGTGCTTGGACGCAGCCTCCGTTGCGGCACAAAAAACATTCTCCCAAATTTTTTTTATTTAGTTGCAATTACATTTTTACTCAAAATAAATTTAAAAAACATGGGAGCCAAAAGTGTTGCAAAAACAGGATGGTCCCTGCAACCTTTAGCATTGTTGTCGATATTACTCAACATCCTCTATTTTCTTTGCGTGGTAAACAAGGTTTTTAAAACCTGGAACTAGACATAGGATACGAAATTTCTCCGAAACCTAGAAAATAGAATAAAAAAGAAGAAATAAATCAAAGATTAAAACAAATATTTGATTTTATTTTAAAATGTTTTATTCAAAAGGTTTAGCCATAAGTTTCATGGACAAAGTTTTCTTTCACCCACAGAGGATGGTTCACCCACCATCCTAGGATTCACAAACCCCTCCTTGGAGTTTAGTATGTTCCAAAATATTATCCTGATATATCCATTCTTGCCGTCTCTCGTTCCTCGGTGAATAAGGATCCCATTCACCGTGGGTGGAAGGATACTTGTTCCTAAGTTTCATTGTTTTTCATTATTTTACTGATTGAAAAAAGGGGAAGAAGCTCATCAGTGAAGATCAAAGATCATTCATGGTCAATTCAAAAAACAAAAAAGTTTTAGGTATTAACATTAATCAAAACGAGGTCGGCCGATACCATATATTCCATACCAATTCTTTAAACCATGTTGGGAAGATTAGCTCCAACGTTGCTTGAAAAGGATTCTGCCCAGTCGTGGCGGGAGTTGGAGCGGCCCCACCTGTGAAATGACCACCCCACCCCTATTTTTGCTGTCGTTTAGCGAGGCTAGACGCTCCAACTCCCGTCATGGCTGAACCACCTGTAAAATGGCCACCCCACCCCTATTTTTGCTATCGTTTAACGGGGCTAGACACTCCAGCTCCCGCCATGGCTGAATAGGAGCCAGGTCCAACGTTTGCTTGGCTCATTTCACAATTCTTTCAAACAGCCAAGCTATTCATGGAAACCATATAACTTGTTTAATTCTATAAATCCATTGTTGAAGAATCCTTGCTTTTTTTCGTTTTTTCACTTGCTTTAACATTTTCTTTTTGTTTACTCATCGATACAATAGCCTGTTTAGTTGTCCATGTACCAATTCTCTTAGAACCCATGATCAAACAATTCATTATTATTTATTTTCTCCACATGCTGCAAGTTTCTTTTGTTAACTTAAGTAATTTTCTAGAAAATTCAAATTCAATTTTTGTTTTTTATTTATTTTAATCTTTTTACCTTAGATAATAAATGATGGTTGGTCCATTTATAGTGAAGGTGATTTGAAGCTTGAACAAACCACAAACTAAGACAAAAAAAAACTCCTAAATGCTACTAGAAAAAACTTGCAATCCCTAGTTACAATAATGCAAAATTAATATTATTTCAAATTAGATGGAATCTGGCGTGGGTAAAAACTAGTCCCAGAGGTGACTGAGATAGTCTCACATCGCTGAGTGAAAGAAAGACCGTGTTCCATGTAAGGATTGGAGTCTTCACTCTCTTATGAAGTCTTTTAAAACCGTGAGGGGGGACATTAAGCTAGTTTTGGCAGCCAGTTCAAAGCGAACAATATCATGAGGCGTATTCCATGACCTGAACAGAATCTATCTAATAAAAGGTCATGATGCAGCATTAGAAACGTGGTAAGTTATAGATGTTCTAGTCCTATAGAATACTTCAAGTCATGTGTTCAAATATGTTGTAATTAATTTTATCTGTTGGCTTCAACTTCCATTTTAATAATTCTAGTCTTCCAAACTTGCTAAATTAAAAAAATTACCAATTCCAATAAAAAATAAAATATTATGATAGTTTATTTCTAAGGGATTTTAATTCCTACAAAAAAAATATACTTTATTAGATTTTATAATTAAATAATAACAATAAAAACAAATAAATTGAAATAATAATTATCATTACCAGTAATTTTATATAGATGAATTTATATAGATTCCTTTATACACTTCTCACATAATAAACAGTGGATTCCACATTGACACTCTCTCCTATTTTGATCATGTGGATCCGTGTTGAGCAGCATTCCTGTTCACAACTTTTCAATCTATCTTTGGCCGGTTCGTGCTATTGGAATCATGGAAAGGTGGACCCGCAATTTTATTTGGACTGGGGAGGCGGAAACATAAAAAGCTATCACTGTTAAATGGGATTGCATGTGCAAGCCCAAAGCGAAGGGAGGTATAGGCATTCGACGCCTTCGCGACCTAAATTTAGCTTTAATTTCAAAGCTAGCTTGGGCAATCAAGGTGGATAAAACCCCCTTCGCTGATTTCTTAAGATGCAGATTTATGAGAAAAGATGGAGGGTTGAAAAAATCTGTTGGATCCTCCTCTATTCTCCCTGGACTTAGAAAAGTGTGGCATTTTGTGCAAAATGCAGAGAGATGGGTGATTGGGAATGGCAACACTGCCAATTTCTGGTATGATAAATGGATTGGAAGTGATAGTGTTGAAAATCTCCTACTTCCTTATCGCATTCCAAACAATCTATTGGCAACAGTGGCAGACTTTAGAGAAGATGGAGATTGGTCACTTCCAACGGTCCAAAACCCCCAACTTCAGCAGATTTTTGATAAAATTGTGGAGAGTGTCATCTCTTGTACCAACAGAGATGATAAGCGGTTCTGGGCTCACACAAGTACTGGGTTTTTTTCGGTAAAATCTGCTTGGGAAGCCACTAGAGTAAAGGCAGCCAAACCGAGCTGGGTTTTGGAGGTTTGGGATCGAGATCTCCTCCCTAGAACATCCATTTTTGGCTGGCGATTAGTGCATGATGCTCTCCCAACTGATCACAATGTGAGGCGTAAAACTGTTCCTGTAGTTTCTCGATGCGACCTCTGTTTTGCAGCTTGTGATTCCAGCCAGCATCTCTTCTTGGAGTGCTCTTTTTCTATCCATGTTTGGAGGGAGATTATGTATGGTTTCAACCAAGCATGGAGAGGATTCCCTACAATTGAAAGACTTTTCTCATGGTGGCGCAGGAAGATCAAGGTGGTTCCTCTACCTCGAGCATGGCGAGTTCTTCTTGTTGTTGGCTGCAAGTATTTATGGTGGGAACGAAACAGAAGACGATATGAAAACCAACAGAGAACACCATCTCAAGTGGTCAAATTATGTCTGGTTGAAATGGTGGAATGCACAAGGGCCAAAGGAGCGGTAATTCACTCAGTCCAAGAGCTCATATTGGCACGGACTCTCAAGGTTGCGACAGCAACAGCCCCTCTCAAGATCATTAGGGAAGTAAAATGGAAACACCCCCTCTTAAACTGGTGGAAACTGAATATTGATGGGTCCTCTTTAGGTAACCCGGGATCAATTGGGGCAGGAGGCATTTTTAGAGACCACCTTGGAATAGTCAAGAAATGCTTTGCGGTTTACCTCGGGACAGGCACAAATTTCAGAGCTGAGATGGGCGCTTTCCTCACTGGCATCAAGATAGCTAGCACTTTGAAACCGGAAAAACTGTGGATTGAAAGCGACTCTCAAGCTGCAGTGGCGGCAATACTTTCAGAGAATTTACCATGGAATCTTTTGCAAGAATGGTGGACAGCTAAGTCTTTCCTAGACTCTATTCAATGGCGGGTCACACACTGCTACAGGGAGGCAAACTCAGCAGCGGACGCCCTCGCCAACTTGGCAGCAAAGAGGAAAACAACATGTTATTGGAACTCTACTCCAAGCTTCATTGCTAACACTGTTGGCAGGGATGCTCTTGGGCAACCTAACTATAGATTTCAGTAATGTGTTGAGTCATTAGTATGCCAGGATCTTTTGAATCGCTGGTTTTTCTCCCCTTTGGCTGGTTAAAGGCTATTAGCTGTACTATTTATGTTTCATATTAATACAAATTGCTGACCATTAGCAAAAAAAATATAGATGATACCATTCCCAACCTCTCATTGGAACTTATGCAATCCTTGTAGGAAACTCTCTCCCTTAAATAAAATTAGCATTTAAATTATTAGCTATTACAATTTTTAGGATTTTGTTATATGTAACCAAGGCTGGCTACTTTGAGCCTATAACAATCTTCTTTGTCCCAAAGGAGGTAGAAAGATATTACATAATTAAGAAATTATATGCTATCAATACCTTATTTGATCCACACCAAATGGTTACAATTCATATTGAAAATATTCCGCATTTTTATCTATAATTATTTATTGAAAGTGTCTGATTGATACTTTTATTGGTGTATTTAGAACTTGACAACTACAACAAACTCAACCTTATCCCAACTTAATGGGGTCGGCTACAAGGATCCAAACAAAACAAAGTAGGGAAAACCAAGGTCTAAACATAAAAATGGGAGGGGGGGATGAAGAGATGGAAAAAGAGGGATGAGAATTGAGATGAGAAATGGAAAATGAAAAAGACAAAGAAAAATGAAAGATGGGAATAAGAAGAAAGAGGCTAAGCTCAGCAAGTCAGGAGAATCTCAGTTAAATGGGTTCTGCCACATGGATCTTTGCCTTCCAATAAACTTTATTAGAGGTCATACTTGGTACAAAACCTAAACTATGAATATCTTTCCTCACAACTTCTCCTATGGTCATTTTAGGTCTTTCCCTAGCTCTTTTAGCTCATTCAATCATGATCATAACAGTCTTCCTTACTACTACGTCCTTAGACCTTCGTTGATCATGACCATACCACCTCAAACGACTCTCTCGGAGCATGTCATTGATCAGGGCGACTCCCTAGTTAACTCTAATACGTTCATTCCGTACTTTATCTTTCCTATTTTTTTTACACATCCATTTTTACATCCTCATCTCTGCCCCCATACATCATAGTCGATTGTACAACAGCCCTATAGAACTCTGCTTATTTATTTAGAACTTGACATCTTCAGTTAATTGCCCTGTGTCTTATTACCAAAAGTATTTAATGCAAATTATTCAACAAATGTAAATCTATCATTTCACATACGAATTACATTAAATGTTGCATTAAATAACTTTCTATTTTTTTAAATTTCATTTTTACCCTTGCATTAGATACTACATGTAATAACTTTTGGGAATAAAACAAGTGGCAAAAAAGGGAAGTTACGTACAAATCTATCAATAAGACAATCCTTTATTTATTTAATCTCATTAGTGTTATAGTAAAAATATAGCAGGGAAAAAGGACTCTGTCTGGAGCATGGCTCCTATGCCCAGACACAGGATGGGGTGATATGACCACCCTGCCCCCTCATGAAAGATGGAAAATTCTACCTCTGTTGATGCTTTGTGTGTGCTTCCATTGGCCTCACGCTTGTACAAAGGCCACACTCCTAGACAAGAAAACTCTTCCCCACTAAAAGAATATGGAAAGAGAACGCTACTTGGTCGTGTGCAGCATGCGGCTCTTGCGCCTAGACACATGGCCGAGCGAAATGACTACCGTACCCTTAGATATTTTCCTCTTTTCATGAGGCTATGACAGTCATTTCGTACAACCCTGTGTCTAGGTGTAGGAGCCACACGCCGCATGCGACCAAGTAGCGTTCTTTTCTCCTCATAAAAATAATAGGGGAGCGCAGAGACCACGCGTGAGCGACAACCAATGAGAGTGTGCATTGGCATCTTAGGGGCAGGATTTTCACCTTTCATGGAGGGTGGGGCGGTCATTTCGCCCCCATTGTGTCTGGCGTGGCCTGCGTGGCTCCCCCACAGAGAACATTTTCCAAAAATTATAATACCAATTGTACTATGACGTGTACCCATCCTTGGCATGTGCCTGAAATGCTGGACTGCACAGTTTTAGGGAATTGGAGAGGATTATTTTTCGTCTTGTACCCATCCATGCTCAATTTGGATCCTCTACTGCCGTCTGCCCGTCCTGTGCCGTGCTGCGTAGACACAGCAAGACGTGCAATTACCATCTTACCCCTGCCCGAGCACCTTGCCCTAGTGGGGTTAAGGTGGTAATTGCGTGCCTTGCTGTCCGCAGCATGGCGCAGGACGGGCAGGTGAAAAAAAAGCTCTCTTTCGTCTTGATATTGGCCTTTTGGTTTTTAAAAATCACAGAAAGACTGAAAAACTAAGTGGACCGGCCAAGACCAATTGAAATTGATTTATTTGAATGAAATCAGAAAATAATAATAAGAGGGAGGACAAAACTAGGCCCACACCATTTAACTCGACCAGACCAATCATTTAACAAATGGCCTGATTTTGGTTTTAAGATATGTGTTTTTCAAATGAATCGGTCGTTCTTTGGTCCAACTCAATCAAACCATAGACTGACCAAAAAAGGACCAAATAAAATAAAAACTAGTTAAAAACTGAGATTTATATTACCCTTAAAACATAAAATCCTCTCTTTCTCTGTCTCTCATCTATTTTCAATTTCCATTAAATCTATCTTCTTTTGTGCCATCAAATTCATCCTGGTCTTATTGAATTCATTTGTGCTTTTTCATAAGGAATTGGGTGGAACTATGCGTTGGTTGCAGAAGCGATGGTCATCCATAAAGCTATTAGAATTGCACTAGAAAGGAGTTTTATGAAGGTCATCATTGAAAGTGATAGTCCGGTAGTTATTAATATTCTATCTGGTGGTTCACAAGTCGTGCCTTGGAGGATCGCTCACATCATCTCTGATTGCTGATCTCTATGTTTTTCCTTCCTCGAAATCTCTTTGTTGACACTCTTAGAGAAGCAAACGCGGTTGCTGACTGTTTGGCGACTCTGGGAGCTTCGCCTCAGTCTACTCTGTATTGGCATGACTTCCCCCCCACCCTTGTATTGTTCTTTTTTTTTTTTTTTTTTGTCTACTAGTTTTGTGAGTTCGACTCCGCCTCCCCACTTGGGGTCACCCGCCTAAGAGGAAACTCCCTGGTGAACATGGGGCCCCAGTATCTCCTAGTTCGTGTATGTTGCGGGATCGTGCACGAGCTCTGGGGGAATTAGTTGGCCAAAGGCCGGACACCTCCAATTCCCACAAAATAAATAAATAAATAAAACAGTTAAAAACTGAGACATATATTACCCTTAAAACATAAAAACCTCTCTCTCTCTCTCGTCTATTTCCCATTTCCATTAAATCTGTCTTCTTTTTTCCTTTTGTTTTTTTATCGTTTTTTGGCTACCAGTTATGTGAGTTGCTCCATTCCAATGAATCTATCCGGACTTCTCTTCTTGAGTTTTCTTTTCAAAATTTTACTCTTCATCTACCCGGATATGCAAGTTTACCTATTGGAAATAGATTTGTCATACTACTTTTTCTTACACATGAGTATGATCAGGATCATTGATGGATCATTTGTAAAGCATGAGAGAGGAAATTGAAGATGTACTTTCAAGACTTTGAAGAGAGAATGCATGGACGAATGGATGGATGGATGAATCAACGGCTGGGGGGTTGTGAAGTTAGGGATGCCCTATGGGCAAAATGGTAAACTCACATCCTGAAAGGGGTATATTAGTCAGTTGAGGACAAACTTAATCAACACCGTAACACCTAACTAACGGAGTGGGAACTTAGGGGGTGCGGCTGTATAATTTAGAAACACAGGGGGTCGCTCTGTATTTAGTACAAACCTTAGCGGGTGGCAGTGTAATTTTCCCTAAAATAATAATAAAAAAAAAAAAGAACAAGACAGAGAGAGGGATAGACACACTGTCCGTGTGAGATAAACTAGCGGGCGGAACCAGTGGGTGTGAGGGATAGAGTATAGGGCTAGGGAGTCATTTCAAACTTTTTGTTATGTGCAGGGAGATTCCAGAAAACTAGGACCATCTGGATGGGCTTCTTGCATTTTGTTAGATGACAATTTCATTTTGATGACTGCAGGATCTATTAACAGTCGTCATCCCTTGGAAGCAGAACTTTTTGGGATTGCACAAGGGTTTAATTTTGCTGAGGAGATAGGGCTGAAGATGAAAGAAGTTTGGTGTTCTAATGATGCGTTGTCTGGCCAGACTTCTTCCAACTCTAACTCAATCTTCATGGCCTTGGGAACTTCTAACTAGTTTTTTGCAGATGCCTAACAAATCTAGAGAGATCCTATATAGACCTCTCCAAAATGATCTAATGCGATTAATGCTAGTTTTTTGGGCCGAAAAGGCGATGATAACTAAAACCCAAATTATGTATCAACTATGTAAAAATTTGCCATCTAATATATCTCTTTTTCATTTTTCACGAAAAAAAAAAAAAAGAGTCATTTCAAACATGGAGAAAAGAGACAGACACAGTGATAGTGAGTGTTAACTTACGATACACCAGCGGTGTGCCCAACTTTTTTTGAAAAAGAAAAAATCACGTAAAATATAGGGGTGCCATTCTCTGTGCCGCTGCGCAGTCTGCACCCAGACACATGGGGGTAGGCGCAATGACCACTCTGCCCCTTACACAGGCTGCCCATGTGCCTGGGCATAGGCTGCACTGCGGCACAAAGAACATTCTCCCTAAAATATATTACTCACCAGCGCCTGGCCACCTCGAGCGCTCCAACCGTTGGGTACATCAACAGCACGGTAATGACCCCACTCACTAAGAGTGGCATTTCTCAAGATGATGGCACCGCCAGCTCTTGGCTTAGTAACCACGCTAGCATCGGCTAAGGCGAGCACATCTGGGTTCACCACAATTATACCTCGAACACGAGAATTAACTAGTGGTCTCGAAGTCAGAATGTTCTGCTTGAAGGCCTCTTGTAGCTCTTCCACTGTTGCTTCTACGATGGATAAATTGGATTTGGAGGCTGATGAGACATGGACGCAAAGAACAGTAGATTATCAGAACTAATGTTAATGGGCATGCGAGAGTTGGGTGGCGATAGCAGTGAGACGCCATATGGATTTTGGTTTTGGAAGGAAGAAGAGGTGTAGATGTTCGGGTAAAGAGGTTTGATGCAAAAAGTAACTCAAATACTATGATAGCATGGATCCTTCAGGATCACATTGAAGGGAAAACAGGATTTGGATCATCTGCGACGCAGCTGCCCGTCCTGCTGCCTATGCTGTGTAGACACAGGGCCACGCGCAAAGACTACCTTACCCCTGCCCAAGCGCCTTGGTTGAGTGGGGGTAAGGCGGTCTTTGGGTGTGGCCTTGTATTTGTGCAGCACAGGCAGGACGGGCAGCCATGCCGTAAAGGATCTGGATCTGGGAAAACATGAAAGTAGCCAATTAATAAGCCCATGCTAATCACGGGCACAAGTGCACAACTATTGGTATTATTATATGGGAAAATGTTCTCGGCATGATGGCCCAGGATTCCCCGAGACACATGGAGGTGGGGCGAAATGATCGACCCGCCCTCCTGAATGATCGAAATGAAGCACCCATCGCAGCTTGCACCCCCTCATTATATATATGCTTTCAGGGGAACAGTTCTCTATGGGGGAACGTGGCCCCTATACGTAAAGGGCCAATGTGAATGTACAAAAACATCAACAACAATACAAGCATTACCGCCTTTCATGTGAGGAACGGTCATTTTACCCCCCACAAACCATTCTCCCATACTTTTACTATAACAACAGTCGCAGTCGAATCGTTATCCTCTCTCGTTACTGCACGATGCAGTATTGCATCGTGCGGCGGCTGCAGAGGCCATGTGCACCATGTGGGGCTAGCTGTGCCACATGGCCTCTGCAGTGCCACACAATGCAGTACTGCACCATGCAGTAACAGGAGAGGATAAAAATTCGTTGCAGTCTAGAGACTCTGGCCGCTCAAAGTACATCCTCTCACATGGCTTTATTGTTATTATTATTTATTTGGGAAAGAGAATGCTGACCGATCGTGTAGCCCCTACACCAGTGCAGAGACCAATGAGAGTATGCACAAAAGCATTGGTTTGAATGGGATTTTCAAATTCACTAGGGCTTGAGCGGTCTTTTCTCATACTCTTGTGTCTGGGCGAAGGAACCACGTGACCGGTTAGCATTATTTTTTCTTATTTTTTAATTCAGTTTCTTTCACTTCCTTATGTTACGTTTTCTAAAAGTTTCTTTGGAAAGGAAATAATAAAGGAAATTCTAAAAACAATCGATAATGTGTAGTTACACCTCCATCATATCTTGGACATGACTCATCTTCCCCTATGGGGGAGAAGGACTTGATTCCTTATCAGGGTATGCGAAGAGCAGTTACTCTTTGTGCAACCTTAAAACATTGGACCAATAGGATAAAAAGCCCATGAAGGGCGTACCCAGAACATGAGGCTCCCACAACTGTAAGGTCTAGGGAGGCTTATAATGTATGTAGCCTTAACCCCCCCCCCCTCCCAACCTCTTTTGTAGAGATATCGTTTCCCGACTTGTTACCGCGACCACTTGGTTGCAATGGAGTTACCTTTCCGTTGCACCAAGATCTGCACTTGATAAAAAGCCTAAATGTCATTAAAAAAACAAATAAGTAGAAGGAATGCTACCTGGTCGTCGGTGCGTGGCCCTGCGACTAGACACAGGGGCGCACGGAATGATTGTTGCACCCCCATGTAAAGGCAGAAATTCCTAGGGGTGCAGCATCATTTCACGCAGCACTGTGTCCGGGTGCAAAGGCTGCGCACTGCACACGACCAGAATTTTATCCTCTAAAGTGTGGTGCATTGCCCAGTGCACCACAATTAAAAATCCAACCATCCACCCAATACTCGAAAGGATAAAAAGACACCACTGCTCATGTTTTTACAGTTGGATTCTTAAGTATGGTGCACTAGGCATTGCACCTCACTTGAGAGGGTGAAAATCCACACACGACCAGCTGGTAGCGCTCTCTTTCACAAACTAATAATCCTTGTTTATAACAATGCAAAATTTAATGAAGGAAATACTTATGGAGGAGTTGCAGGCTGTAATTGCTTTTATGTACAGAGAAGGAAATAGAGCTGCAGATTGGCTAGCTAACTATGCGTGCACGTCAGGCACCAGCACCTGCAGGTTCGGACCAGGCTTAGCATTACCTGAAGGCCTCAATCGCATCATTTGGAAGGATTCCCTGGGAATCCCATCTGTTAGGCATGGATTTTAGGAGGGATTTGTAGGGGAGTGAGAGTATCTGAAAGAGTGTGAGTGTCAAGTTTGTAAGTGGGTTGGGGTAAGGCGGGTATGTCCCTCCCTTGTAATTGTTTTTAAGTCATTTGAATTTCAATAAAAGCCTAGGGGCCAGCCCGGGTCCCAGAGAATTTTTGGGTTAACAAAAAAACAATGCAAAATTTAAGATTAGGGAGAGGGTTCCCCACGCTGCCAATGTGGGGAGGAATCTATACACCACAATAGATGTCCTGAAAAAGGTATCATCTACATGGAACCCACATATTTAGGACAAGAGTGAAAAAATAATAAAATTAACTCATGCGAGAGGAAAATTAGAATACTCTATCTTCGATGGGAAAGTTTTTCCCTTGGGATTATTTCAAATTGAGTTGGAACTTCCTAGTAACGGATCATGATGCATGCATTTAGCTAACCCTTACTTTTATATGCTTCTACTTCTTCTTTTTTATAATTCTAGTGTCTTCTTACCCAAAAAAAAAAATTCCAGTGTCTTCATATAATTATATGACTTAAAAATTTTATCATTTCCATAAAAATAAAAATGTTTTAATAGTTTCTTCTTAATATTTCTATCAAAATGTTTTTTTAATAATTTTCTAATTAAAGGGAGAGGGTTCTCCACACGCCACACCAATGGCACCGTATAGAATGGTTTAGTCAATAGAGAGCCTATAATGTTTACCAAAAAAATGGAAATAAAGAGCCCACAATAATGAAGGTAAAGAAAGAGAATGAATTTAAAAAAAAAAAGAAAGTGATAAGATGTACTTTGAGCGGCCTGACTCACATTATTGTTATAGTAAAAATATGACAAGAATAAGGAGAAAGAATACTGCCAAACTACGTAGCATACGCTACAATGAGGAGCAGATATGTCATTTCATAGGAGTAGAAAAGACCTATAAACACAAGAAAGCACTAGCATACGCAGCCTGGCAAGGTTCTTTCCCTCAATAATAATATTACCAATAATTGTGCCATGCCTAACATGCTAGTTTTAAGGATGTTAAAAAAGCCCGAACCCACCCTGAGCCTGGACAGGGCCTGGGCTAAGCGTTTTAGCCACAAGGCGGGCCTAGGCTAGAATTTTCAGGCCCGATGTTGGATAGGGCCGGCTTGGGCTGAGGCCTTGGGCTGAGCCTGACTCGGCCCAGCCCAGCCCAACCCGACCTTATGTATACAATAAATATATTGTATTACTAAATTGAAAAATAATGTGTCATATTTTTTTAAGGGAAGCAGTTTTCTGTAAGGGAGTGTGGCCTACGCCAGCACTCCCATATGTCTATCTCTCTCCTCCTTAAAACAAGGGGGCAGAGGTGTCTTTTCACATGGGAAGGAGAGAGATAGACTCATGGGAGTGCTGGCGTAGGCCACACTCCTGAACAAAGAACTTTTTCCCTTTTTTTAATGCCTCAATTCATCACCGACACCTATTTTTAATCACAGCATCCACACCCTTTTTTTAATAAAGCCATCCATGCCTATCTTTATGTTTCCTTTTTTTAATACACATTGTTGTTTTTCAAAGCTTAAGAATTAGCTATTATAACACCCCCCCCCCCAAAAAAAAAAAAGATTGATAATTAGTGAACGAATGGTCCCTCTCACACATGCACACATCCAAATGGCAATATACAAGAGCCGTCAGGATCAAATAGGGCCAATCCGGCCCAATCAAGGTTAATCATTGGCCAGGTTGGGTTGGGCTGAGCCTGATAGGGTTGGGCTTGGATTGAGTTAAGAGAACTTAGGGTTGGGGTTAGACTAAGGTTTTAAAAAAATAAACCCAGCTAACTCGACCCATTGATACTCCTAATTAGTTTCATGACAATAAACAAAGTAGTCAAACAAATCCTTCAATGTGTTCTTGATGCATCCAATCATACTATTTGACTTGTTGCATATACTTTTCTACCCATGCATCCACACCTCATCTAGATGGTCCGCATTAATTCGCTATTTTCTTTACTCATTCATAAGTTTCAATTCAGAAGCTCTCCTCCACGCAGGGATTTGGGATGGTCTCAGCCGATATTAAACTTGCTATCGAATCAGGTCAGCCTGTATTAATCTGGATAAGATGGATCTACCATTCTTTTTCTTCAAAAATCAGATTTCTTTACCTTTACTATCTTTGATCTGTATTGATCCATTGATACGAGATCAGCTAAGAATCATTATCTACCTTTGTTGATATCAATACGAATCAACCCGTTTCAATATTGATTCCTCTAACTATGCTTCCACGTGAAAAAGTGGTTCTATTATTTGTTGTGAAACTTATTTGATGGATGAAATTACAAATTACAAAGTTCAATATGCATGGGTAGAGGAGGGTTACAAAGATTTTTGAGTTTCCATGATTAAAGATTCAACGTACACAAAATATGGTTGATGGTATATTCCTCGTGTAACAAACTCGGGTTTAAACCCGAGTCCCATACCCACGCCCACTTGGGCTAGCTGTATGCCAAGGGGGCTAACTAGGGTTGAGGTGTGAGGAGGGGGTGACCTTGTGGTCCCCAACTAATGTAAAAAGGAAGGAAGAGGGGGTCGCGATCATACTTTGATCGAGTAGCCTCTTTCTCCTTCTTGTCTCTTGATCTCCATCCCTCAATCCCTCCATCTCTCTTTCGATTCTCACTCCCTCTCTCTCATTGAGTGTGAGTGTATTCCTAAGGAAGCTTCCATGATTACCTATGATCTTAGAGTGTGGAATTTCCATTAGAGAAACCTATCATGATTCCTACGATGGAGTATATGTGGATCGTTACGAGGCTTGTGACGTTAGAGTTCGTGTGGATCGAAGCGTAGGGCAACCGGATCCTTTTCACTACATGGGAAACATCGACGAGGTTAGGCGTGTTGTTTCCATTTAACATTGGTATCAGAGTATGTGTTCTTGTGGTCCCCAACTAATAAAAAGAAAGGAAGAGGACTATGATTATACTTTGATCGAGTAGACTCTTCTCCCTCAGTCCCTCCATCTCTTTTTCGGTTCTCACACCCTCTCCCATTGAGTGTGAGTGTATTCCTGAGGAGGCTTCCATCATTGCCTCTAATCTTAGAGTGTGGAATCTCCATTGGAGAAACCTATCGTGATTCTTACGATGGAATGTACGTTGATTGTCAGGAGACTTGTGATGTTAGAGTTCATGCGGATCGACGAGTAGGCAACCGGATCCTTTCCGCTACGTGAAAGACATCGACGAGGTAAATTCCTAATCTGTGTTGTTTTCATCTAACATTGGTATCAGAGTCAGTGTTCTTGTGGTCCCCAATTAATATAAAAAGGAAGGAAGAGGGGGTTGCCATCATACTTTGATCAAGCAGCCTCTTTCTTCTTCTTGTCTCTTAATTTCTCCCCCTCAATCCCTCCATCTCTCTTTCGGTTCTCACACTCTCTCTTCCATTGAGTGTGAGTGTATTCTTAAGGAGGTTTTCATCATTGCCTCTAGTCTTGGAGTGGGATCTCCGTTGGAGAAACCTATCGTGATTCCTACGATGGAATATACGTTGATTGTCAGGAGGCTTGTGATGTTAGAGTTCATGCGGATCAACGAGTAGGGCAATCGGATCCTTTTCGCTGCGTGGGAGACATCGACGAGGTAAATTCTTAATCTGTGTTATTTTTGTCTAACATTAGTATCAGAGTCAGTGTTCTTGTGGTCCCCAACTAATATAAAAAGGAAGGAGGAGGGGGCTGCGATCATACTTTGATCAAACAGTCTCTTTCTTCTTCTTGTCTCTTAATTTCCCTCCCTCAATCCTTTCATCTCTCTTTCGGGTCTCACACCCTCTCTCCCATTAAGTGTGAGTGTATTCCTAAGGAGGCTTCTATCATTGTCTTTGGTCTTAGAGTGTGAAATCTCCATTGGAGAGATCTATCGTGATTCCTACGACGGAGTGCACGTGGATCATCGCGAGGCTTGTGACGTTAGAGTATGTGCAGATCGACGCGTAAGGCAACCAAATTCTTTTCGCTATGCGGGAAATTATTGATGGTGTTTCCAACACCCTTACAAAGTGGCTCAACTGTGAACCAAATTAAGAAGATTGAACAAAATTAATGATTAAACTATATTAACGGTTGTAGACACCTAATTTTTGTCACCCTCTCTGGCGATGATGATTCATGGAGTATCGGCAATCTCTATCTCAAATATCAAAAATAAATAATCATAATAATAATAATAAAATAAAATAGACTGCCTAGGCTCCGGCCCATGAAGGTCTATTGGATCTAGCCCATCAAAGGATTAATTTGGCAGGGGCAAGATGGGAAACAAAAAAGAAAAGTAAAACCTAAACCTATTAAAGGGGGAGGGTAAAAAAGGAAAAATAAAAAGAAAGAAAGAAAACCCTAACTCATTAAAGGGGGAGGGTAAATTGGGAAACCATTTTAAAGATATTTCTAACCCTAAAGGGGGAGGGTAAATTGGAAAACCGTTTTAATGATATTTCTAAACCTAAAGGTGGGAGGGCAAAAAAGAAAATCTAACAAACCCTAAAATAATGGGGTGGAGATATAAAAACAAAATGTTAAAAAAGGACTAAGGGGGACCCGTCATCCAAGAGGAGAGAGGATTAAAAAAGCAAAAAAGAAAGAGAGAAGAAAAGGGGAAGAAAACGAGGAAACCAAAAGGGGAATAGGTCATCGTCATTAGGGGGGAACATAGAGAGGAAAAAAGAAAAAAAGGCAGAGAGAAAAGGGGGGCTACAGAGAGTGAAAAACCGAGAGAAAAGAACGAAAAGAGAGAGGAGAGAGCATGGAGAAATGGAGGGAAAGAGAGAAAAACAGAGGGACTTACGGAAACTAAAACAGAGAAAAGCGAGAGGAATAGAGGGGAATAGGGAAGAGAAGGAAATGGGTTTCAAAAAATATTGTCTGAGATTGCTCGCTGGAACTCTCTGGGCCAGGGAAGACGACATCGTCGGCGACAGCGACAGTTCCTGAGGATGGTTTTGGCCGATTAATTCCGGTTGCTGCCCCATCTCTTACTGCCATTGCTGTTACAACAGAGATGAGATCACTGCTATTCATGTTTTTTCTTCCTCTTTTATTTTTTATTTTCATCTCATTTAGCCTGTTGTAGTTGGGGTTGTAACGGTTTTCATTTCATTGCATTTGTAATAACCCCCTTTCCCGTTTTATTTCCTCAATTTGTAATAATCTCCATACCTCCTTCGAACATACTGTCGGCTGCACTAGGGAGCTCTAAGAAGACCCTCAGGTATACTTTTCTTCCTCTTCTCTATCCTATTCTAATTTCCATATGCAATCTGTCCCTATTTTCGTTTCATTTCTTTTATTCTTGCTTATCCTTGAATCCATGAAGTGTTGGTATTTGCTGTGCTGCTACGTCCCAATTCCTTTTATTTTATTGTGGATCGAACATTTTGATCATACGTTTGTTTTCCCACATCTTGTTATAGCATGATCCCTTCCCCAGATCTCATATTTGTTCTTCGAATATTCTGAATTTTGTTTGAATGTTTGAACTATGATGCTTGATATTGATCGTTAATGCCAATGTGTGATTCAGATTAATTAGTGATGTCAATTATTTCTTGTTCTTGTGGTTGTAATGAAGTCATTAGTCTTGTCTTATTCTTTGCCAATTTACACCTATCATTGTCACATTGTCCATGTTGTATTCTTTATAAATCTGCTACTAGAAACTTTTTGCCTCAATCTTTATAGTATATGGATCATTTGTTTTGATGTTCATGTTTGATTATTATGGGATTCATGTATGGATGTTTTATGAGTCTATTTAGTTTCTAGATTTCTTTGTTCATCATGTTGTTGGTTTTTTTTTATGGTTCAAAGTCTTCCATTTTTCTCCTGAATCATGTGGAATTGATAGCGATTGGTTCAATATTAGATCCAAAAATCCGATACCAAATTTGGGCCCATTTTTATTTGAGGCCAAATTGGATTGCCTTGTTGGTTTAGGATTGTGTCAAATCCGGCTTAGGCCTTTGGGTTTCTTTCTAGGCTAATCCAGCCCATTGGAAATGAGCATGGACTTTTGGACAGTGGGCCATGTGATCAAAATTGGGCCTGGGTTTGGTTTGGACCTCCAATATTGATAAATTAATGAATCGAGAAATGGGCTTAAATTTGAAGTTACAAAATATGGACTTGGCCCATTTTAAGGTATAGGTTCGGGGGCTACAATGACCCAAGTTGTTATCCATCCAATGTTCATGTGGGTTTTCTTTTGAGCTGAGTCTGGGTCATTGCAACTCCTGAATCTGTGGATTGGAGAGAGTTCTAGGTGGGTCGGTTCTTTAGGTATCTGGGCCACGGTTGGAGTTTGGGTTCCCTTTATCCATTCGGTTTTATTCGGATCAATTGTTGAAATGTGGGTTTTATTTGGGCGTCTGGCCCATATGAATTTGGGCCCACTTGACTTTTATTTCGGTTTGGGTATTTGGTCCATCAATCGAGTTCGGATTGAGGGGAGAGTTCGAGCCCACTGGCTTGGGCCCATGAGTGCATTTTAGTTTATAATTTAGGATCAAATAAGTACCTCTCTCAAATTCAAATCAATTTCGGATCGAGGTTACGGGATTCCAAACGAATTTTCAAAAACCATTTTGGGTAGAATGCAGGGTTTGATGTGATCTTGACATGCCATGAAAACCAATGAGCCTAAGACTTGTATCGGGATTTTAAATTCCGATCTTTTCGGCATAGTTCTCATGTTGGTCCCCCATCCCATTTCGGATCACTTGAGACCCTATTTAGGAATCGTCTGGGTCGTGGATACCCAAGCACTGGCCTCATGACCAATCATGGATTTAGAGCGTGTGAGAGAGAGGGTGCCCACCAGTGGTCATAAGTTGAAACACGAAACATATTGGGAACCCACGGGTCGTAGATGTGTAGGACGGGAGTTGGGCTAGCCCGTCATCTAGCCCGTGAATATTTTAAAAATCCTCATGATGTGATTAGCTAGATTATTTTGCTCCATGCTCCATGTTCCATACTCCATGCTCATTGTTCTGTATTTCATGCTCCGTGCTTAATATATCTTTGCATGTTTAGAGTAATGCTTAGGTAGTTTAATCATTTTGTCAAATTATTTTTTTTACACTTTAGCCTAGAATATTTTAGAAATTTGGTTTAGGTTGTAAACCCCTATACATAGATACCTAGTCTTAGGTGCCCAGTTTAGGATGACTTAGATCTAGAATAACTAGTTTTGGGGATTGCAAGCCAGCTTATGCAAACATGTGGTCAAAAGAAGGATGATCGGCTCTGGGTCGGACGGATTGGGTGCCTAACACTTTCCCAGTCTGTAACTTGACACTTACCGATTGACCTAGGTAAACCTCAGCCTTATCCAATGAGTCATTAGTCTCTCCCCCTTTCGCGGGAGAAATTTAAGGGTCCTAGACCCTTTCTAGGTGGCGGCTTCCTACTGACCCATTTACCCTCTTAGGAGGAATTAGGGTCCTTGGTTTAGGTTTCACCGACGAGATCCGGTTCACATTTGTGAAGAACCAACTCCTTGTCGGGGAATTTGGATTTTTTGGAATCCATGGTTCTTACAACGGTCCTACATATGCATCTACCGCATTGACGTCCTAACCATTCATCTAGATACGAAAAATATTGAATTATAAATAGAATGAACCTAAAAACTAAGAACCTTATTTGCCTAGGATAAAACCCAAAGTTGAGAGTGAGAAACAATTTAAAATGCTAAAATAAAATAAAATAAAAAGAAGAGAATAAGACAATTACCTTGGGGGAGAGGTTGCACTCCCCACACGATCTTGCAAGTTGGAGAAGCTTGAGTGATGAAGATGCTAATTAATTACAAATCCATATCTCTTGACCCATTCTTGATCGAACGATGGGAACAAACAGAAACATCAACTAGATAAATCCCTAACCCGTGGTATTTCTGTTAAACATTGGTATCAGAGCCTGTGTTCTTGTGGTCGCCAAAAATATGCTTGTCAAGAAATGATAACCGCAAGCATACGAGTCAATCGTAGCTACGGGTTGAACACGAGGAGGTCGACCTTGAATAAATTTCCACTTTTAATTACGGTGAAGTGTACAACTTACCAAATATGGAAACAATCTATTATGAAAAATATCAAATATAGAAGCAACTAGTTTACCAAAGTTAACAAATTAAAAATAGAAACTAGGATAGCTGCTAAGGAAATGGATGAATTAAAAATAGGAAAGTCACTTGGGAATGGGTTCCACCATGAGAATTAGGGTAAATCAATAACTAGCATATTAGGGCAAAGCATGCATACGACCTAGGTCTACAAGATATACGGTGCGGCTCATCATATCCTATGAAAATAACTCTCATACGACATGCAATGTAAACACAAAAATATATAAACATACTGGTGTCACAATGGATACGGGTAACGAACATGTATATAGTTTCCCTTGGAATGACATACAAGGTGTAGGCGGTCTATCCACTGTAAGTCCAATATTGATCATGTCCATTAATCACATAAACAATGCTAGCCATCAATTCTTCCTTCTCTCATGGTTTCGCCCACTCCCAAGAGGAAGGGTTTAGCTAGCCATGAAAGCAATGAAGCGGGAAGGAAGGATTGATGGAGAAAACAGACATGAAAATTACTGAAACTAAAATTTAAAAGAAGAAGAACTTAGATTTATGAAGAACCTTGCTTGAATTTAAGAAAGATAATAAGAATATCCAATAGCTTAAAGAAGAATAATTCACTTGAATCCAATAAACTTGTATTGCTCCAATGGAAATTGAAATTTAATATAAAAATTACACTTTGAATTAAAGAGTAGAAGAAAATATTACACAAAAGAGATGAGAAAAAGAAGTAACACTAAAACCTTTAATAAAAAAAAATCGAAAAGACAAAGCCAAGACTATCTCTCTCTGCCCGCGCCTCTCACTGAATGAAATTGATGTATATATAGGAGGGCGGGGATAAAAGGGAGAGAGAGATAGGGGGTTCAGAGAAGAGGGTCTCTCCATTCTGACTCGAAAACGACTCGACCCAAGAACGAAAAGTGCATCAAATAATTCTACAAACATAACGAACCTCATATTCGATATGTTCCAAAGATTTTCAAAATCATCAAAATTACCATTATGCCCTTATCTCTCTTTCTCAGGGCTCAGCCCGCACAAGTGCATGAAACTTGAAACTTGAACTCTTGACTTTAAAGTTGACGTCTCTTGCACACGTGGATGGAATCTTTAACCAACCTTTGATTTTTGACCAAAAATTAGACTTTGACCAAAAAAATTGACTTTTGACTTTCTTCACATTTTAGCTCTAAAATTAGCTTATTTTCCAAAATTTCCTTCTCTTCCGCTTGAATTGGCCTAAAACCTGAAAAACAATAACAAAACACCCGAGTAACACTGTTCCAAGTATGAAAATGCATGCTTTGAGTGTGAGTTGTATTCTTAAGGAGGCTTCCATCATTGCCTCTTGTCCTGGAGTATGGAATCTCCATTGGAGAAAACTATCGCGATTCCTACGACGGAGTGTACGTGGATTGTCGTGAGACTTGTGACGTTAGAGTCCGTGTGGATCGACGCGTGTGTCAACTAGATCCTTTCCGTTGTATGGGAAACATCGACGAAAATCCTAACCCATGTTGTTTCCGTTTAACACTGGCATCAAAGCTTGTGTTCTTGGTTGCCCACGCATCGTCACACCTCACCGCACTTGACAGCAATTGTGCCTTTTCTTTGTATGCATCACCGTTGCAGCAGCATTGGCTGCTGCCGTAAATAAAAAAATTCTAACAACAGATTGCAACTTGCATACGCGTGCATCGCAGCAAGAAGCACTGTCTTTTTTTTCTGCACATATATATGCTTGTGCATCATGTTTTCTGCATGTGGAATTCATACGATTACTATATCATGCATTGGAGAACGCACGACCATGCGGCTCTTGCTGCCCCTTGCTGCACTGTTGCCGCTAGTCCTAGTGCACATTGCCTTGGAGCTGTTGTTGCTCCTTGTGCGCATGGCCCATCTTGCCAAGAGCAAGGTGCTGCTCCAACACCGTTTTTGGTAGTGAAAGTGAAAGTTTTCTTTGATGGTAGTGGTGATAGACCATAACTCTGGTTTATCAATTCACTTTGATTACTGTTGTATGGCTTGGCCTTTTTTTTTTTTATCAAAATAAAAAGCCAATCCCTATTTACATTAAGAACATGTATTAATTATAACCTTAGGTTCCTCATGGACCAGACCTGATTTATATAAAATTGCTTTATGGCATGCTCCCTTGGGTTTATGACTTAGTGTCTGCTGCCATTTCCCGTGACCCTAGCCCATATTCCATTTATATTAAGATGAACCAATTTTTATTATAGAACCCATATGATGTTTTTGATATATCACATGGATCATTTAAGTTGGAGTCCCTGAATTTACTGTTTTGCTCATTTGATTGTATATTTTTATGAAATAGGCATGTTGTATGAGGAGTTGCTTAAGTGATTTTTTTTTGTGCGTGGCCATGTTTGATTTGGGTTTTTTTTTATTTGCATCTGTTTTAATGTGCTTTTAGCATGTATGAACGTGTGTTGCCAATTCAATCATACTCTCCCATGGCGGTTGATGACTTTTACGACTCGCTCCATTTGTTGGGATGCGTGGTCGATTGATCTCCATCCACCAACCTATGGATGTTTATGCATGTTCAAGGTTGGAGGTCGTGATTGATATTTTATATAAGTGTGCATATTCCATGTATGTACGTTAGAGGTAGTTTTCGTGTGTGATGTAAAGTGTGGCACTCCCTACTCAGTTGATTGATGTAGTAGTATTTGCCAGTATTATATTGGGATGGGAATGAGCAATATAAAATTATTTGACATTTCTCCCATGGTTGTGGTAAAATACCATTGTTTGGATATCGTGGTGGGAATATAGTTAGAGTGTCAGGCTTGTTGCATGTTGGTTGTAATTGTTGGCGACCAGGGTCTAATCAGTGATGAGGTGGCCAGTTCTGAGTTTCACAAGGCAATTCATAGGTCCAAAACAACTTACACATGGGTAGCATGAGATGGTTGTGTTCACAATCACCAGAGGAGGTTGCACATGTATTTGGATGTGTTCCGCAGCGTTCCAACATGTTTGAGAGGTGTTCAAAAGTTCTAGCAGAGTTTGAGAGGTGTTCAATAAGTTTGGGAGAAAGAACGCCACCCGGTCGCACTAGACACGTCGTCCCTGCATCCTAACATAGAGGTGTGCAAAATAACCGCTGCACCTTGTTCATTTCTAGGGTTCCAGGGGGTGTGGCGGTCATTTTGCGTGCGCTTGTGTCATGGAATTGGGCGGCATGCGCTGCACGATTGGATGGCGTTCTCTTTCCCTATATTGTTTTGTTTTCTGAGTTCCAGGGTTTGATTTAACTTATGGGCCTTAGTAATTAAAGTTGTTTTATGGGCCTAATTAAATTAGTGACATTAAAACACTATAATGGGCTTGACTCAATAAAACCAAAATAAAGGGTTTTATTGAAGGAAAAATTACTTAGACCCACTAGATAAGAACGGAAATTAGAAGATAAGTAGGTTTCAAATTTGTTTTACATCCACTACATTCAATTTTAAAAAGATTTACGTAATCCCCAAAGCTGGTTAGTACTCATGCCACGTTACAATAAAATAAAAGAAAACTTCTAAAATTGCCCCAACCTCATTTAACAGTTTTGAAAACTGTGAAATCCAATGAAAGTGCACCTTAATTGTAGGAGTAAAATCGGTTATTATCCCCTAAAAAAATTAAAAACAAAGGGGAGTTCTTAAAAAAAGAGGAATCTAAAGGGAAGTACATCTTAATTGTTGGAATAGAAAAAAATAGAAACATATTAAAAAAAGAGGATGGTTCACCCACCATCCTAGGGTTCACCAACCGCTCTTAGGGTTTAATAATGTTCCAAAATACCCTCTCAATAGTGAATACCTATTCCCGCCTTCTCCCGCCCTACGATGAATGGGATCTCATTCACAATTGGTTGAAGGAAACTCGATCATTAAAAATAGAAAAAAAAAAACAAAACAAAACAAAAAACAAAGTTGAGAGAAACAATTCAAAAAAAACCAAGTAGAGAAAGTTGCACACCCCCCTCCTATTATCCCTATCATGGTTTAAAATTCAAACATATTTATGGAGAAATTTTGGAAATTTACTTTTATTTTATTCTTACATGGCGTGACTATTAACCAACTTTGAGGATTGATTCAAAATGGAAAATAATGGAGTAAAACAAATTTGAAACCTATTTATCTTATAATTTCCATTCTTATCTAGTAGATCTAAGAAATTGTCCCTTTATGGAAAAGCAATGTTGAGGGCTGGTTCTGTAATGGCAGGTTTTTTGGGTTGGTTTGTTTTATTAAATCACTTAAAATGGACCTTATTGGATTATAAAGTAATGGACAGTCTGCCTAATGGGCTTTTATTAAAGATTCATGGTTGGCTCCATTATCTTGATCGTTATGGAATCTAGTCCAAATTGCTTTGTTTTGGGCATTTAAATTGCGCATATATTAATTGTTAATATGAGTGTTTTATATTAAAGTTCAATTTTACTCTTTTTAAAATAAAATGGGCCTTTTGTAGTAATCGAAGTCTATGGATTTTCATAATTGAAGTGAGGGAAAGAGAAAGCCACTCGGACACACAGCGCACGCTTCCCTTGTGCCTTGACATAGGGGTGCGCAAAATGATCGTCACATCCTCTTGCAACCCTGAAAATGACTAAGGGTGTGATGGTCATTTTGCACGCTCTTGTGTCAGGGCTCTGGGGCTGCATGTCTAGCGCGATTGGATGGTGTTCTTTCTCCCTTCAAGTGATTATGTTTCTACGTAGTGGGCTAATTATTGAGATTGTGGAATTGTTGTCATTGACTATTTTCGATGGATTGAAATTTTAATCTAAGAGATCTTATGATGAGCGATGTACTCTTGCCACCACAAGTAATAGAATTTTCAAAGAACTGTATTATTCATACATTTTAGCCTTACAACTGCTCTACTGCCCGGTTCCACCCGGTTGCTAAATGAGAAATGAACCAAGTCAAATGAAATGGTGACAAATGTACATACTTTACAATCAGAGTTAAATAAGAAATTCAAAGTATGTTGTTTCATTTCATATCCTTGTCTTCCATGTCTTGTGATGATTCTAGAAGATGAACAAAGAAATTTAAACATGGAACTCATTCTTAATAATTCTTCACTTTCAGAACCAAACATTCTCTGCATAAGAACCGTGAGCCTTTCAGGACTATCTTCATAACTAAATGGGGTTAAGATCTAGTAAAGTAGGGAGAACTAAGCTAAGTGATAAAGCATTGAAAGACGTTCACCATCGAGTTCCTTGATCTATCAAGGGATGAACTTGGCTTTTACTTACCAAGAATGCATCCTAAGGGAAAGTTCCTGAGTCAGTCAATTCAAATCAATGATATTACAATCAAACAAAACAAGAGCACTATACGCTCTCTACGTGCATCCCTAAATACCAAAAAAAAAGCACATTTCACATAAGAGACAACCTGTGGAAACTATACGTACAATGCCACACATATGCGAAAAATCATATTAGCTTAATTTTGTAAGTAATCATTGAATGTGCATTGTGAATGAACTCATAACAATCAATTCTAAGAATTGTATTCGTATCTTACTAACATTGATAGAAAGTGGCCGTTCACGTCAGGTTCTGAAGGAAACTATAATATCCTTTCAGTTTGTCTCCATTGCACGGTTATGTGTGCGACCGACCGTGCATATAACCTTTGACTAAATGAAATACATTTAAATAGAGGTGTGAAAAAATTAATAAAAAAAAAAAAGCCAAAAGCATATTCCTTTCGCCAATGATAGTGGGTCATTTTTTATTATTTTTTTGATAAGTATCAACTTTATTGTAAAAAATCAAAAGAATATGGATAAATTATACATCACCCCCTGATTTTCAAACGAAACTTAGATCACCTCTTGATTTTTGAAAAAACTCAAATCGCCCCTTGGTTTAGACCCCAATATGACAAATTAGTCCCTACTGTTAGTTTTATGCTGTTAAGTGATGATGTCAGCCAATTAAATAAATTTAAATCCCTAAACTACCCTTGACCAATGTTGAAGATGAAAGAAGGGTAGTATTGTAAATTTATTTCTAATGTTTTAGTACAAGAGTAAAATAATCCTTTCACACCAATAACTAACAGCAGATTAACACCGTTACTATAGAGGAGGTGATTTGAGGTTTTTCAAAAACTAGGGGGTGATCTGAGTTTCGTTTGAAAACTAAGGCGTGACGTGTGATTTACCCAAAGAATATATACAAGCATCTCCAGGTCCCCCACAAAAAAAATAGGTAATCTTGCCAAACTCTCTATGACATTCCCATGAGAGGAAATAATTCACTACTATAAATCATGATAGTCATCTCAAGTTCTCCTCATGCCATTTTAAGTTTGATGTAATGTGTCTCATAAGATTGATCCCAACATGCATCTTGCAGAGGATGAGGATGGGAAGATGCCTCCGATTCTTCGATTAAGTAACAGCCCGTCTCACTTTGAAATGTTTTTCTACCAGAAATTTTTCCAAATTAGGAGTGATAATATGACCAATGTCCACAAATTTTGAATATCAATGGAATTATTCCATGTGGTAGATATTTGGGCTGTGTAGATGATGAGCCTCTCTAAAGATATGCCTTGTTTTCTACCATTATCACAAATTACATTAAATAAAATTGGATTCTCTAAATAGAGGTCTATGTCAAAGTCAAATGTTCATCTTTACTATATGGCTCACCTTGCATAGGGTTTTCTCCCTTGAGTTTTCAATATTCATGGATTCAAAATGGATTTTAGTAGGATTTTCATGGGTTATATATGTCTCAATAATCCATTATTAAGCCCAAATCCACTCGCTTAAAAACATTATCAAACGTGCATCACACTGCCCTTTGCACCACAAAAGTCCATCCGACGGTGGCAAAAGGTGAATTGGTAAGATTTTAAAAGTGAATAGGTGCACTACCCAGCATTAGATGGACTTTAAGGTGCACTAGGTAATGCACCGCACTTGAGAGGATAAAGATCCTTTTTACATTGATTTACTAATTTTGATTAGTCAATAAGCTAAATTAGGTCTATACATGATAAAGATAAATGCTTAATTCTTTATTGCATAACAATTAACTCACTTGCTTCCCTATGATCCCACCCAAGAGGTCCCTTAATCCAAAATCAAATTGCTTGGATGCTGCAGTCAGGAGGGAACCCCAATTGTTGACAACCCAATGAGACCTTAAAGTTTATGTATCTTTCTCTCTTATGTTTTTCAGAAGTTTTCAAAACATATATTTCTTTTGTTTTCTTGCATTCTAAACATAACCTAAACTAATCCTTTTTGCTAAAGTTAATTAATGAGTACAATAACAAATATACTCCGTAAATAGAAAGTGAACCAAATCTGGTTAAAACCTCTAATCATGATTAAAACCAATGAATTAAAAATATTTTTGTTGTTTATGGTTGTCAAGTCAATACCTAGATAAACAACTTCTGCACAAACAGTCAAATACTCTCTACATAGCTTCCAACTATATTTGATTTTCAATGGGTCTATGTTTAAATAGGGGAGCTTCGAGAAGCTAAAATTTTCGCATGCCTTCAGTTTCTGCTTTGGATGATCAATATTATAGCAGAGATATTGGATTCGAGAAATTAATTACTGGATTAGGGAAAAAAGTCATAAGACACAACCACATTGGATTTAGGGTTCGTGAGGGTATTTGTTATTATTATTTTATATTTTCGTTTGTTTTTATGTAAAATGGTGGGAAAGAAAATTTTATAGTAAAATAGAAATTTTCATTTTTATTAAATAAAATGCAAAAGATATAGGGGTGCAAGTTTGGCCTTGACGGCCCGATTTTGCCCTGAGCCCGAATATGATCTGGGTTGAGATATCTTGATCCTAAGGACGGGTCAAGGTTGGGAATTTCTAGCCCAAAGAAGGCCAGAGTGGCGATTCAGGGTTGAGGCCTCGGGCTGCGCTCAACTAGGCCCAACCCAACCCTATCTTTTTTCTTTATGTTCTTTCCTCTTTTTTTTTTCTTCTTTTTTATTTTCTTCCTTCTTCCCAACCTGGCCAGCTCATGCATCTCCCTTCCCTCCTATGGTCAAGGCCAATCAGGGTTAGTCTAGCTCGACTCTGAGGGCGGGTTAAGGTTGGATTTTTCTGGCCCTGAGTCAAGATTGGACCGGGCTTAGACCCAACTAAGAAGAGTCAGGGTTGGGTTGGGGTTTTAAAAGGCCCGACCCAACCTGACCCCATGGCAGCCCTAAGAGATGGCATTGAAAAAATAATAAATTTTTACATAGTGGAAAATTTTCAAATAATATATCATTTGCACAGAAATTTTTATAATGAAACATAACCTTGAAAACTTTTCTTTTGACGACTCATGCAGAAATCTTGAAAGTTTCTCATGGCTCTCCTCTTTTGAACTATGTGGATGAATGGCTTGGTCAGCCAATTATCCTTCATGTATCATGTTCCATATGATTGGATTTAAAAAAAGGTTGAAAAGTCAAGCTTAATTTTTGAGAAAATGGCTTATCAGCCACTACATGCTTCATGTATCACGTTCCCAATGGTTGAAAAGTCAACTTATTTTTTGAGAAAATTGTTTTTCATGCATCCTGTGTTATTATTGTCCAAATTAAACTAAATGGGAGCACGTTTCTATGCGGACAATTTAAGAATGAATATGTACACCACAAGCAATGAGGGGTTAAAAAATGGTATCATTTTTATTGGGCCTACATGATTAAAATCAGAGAGAGAAATGTTAATGTGGACCCCAATATTTATTATGTGAAGAGAGCATAAATAAATTTGTACAAAGGCAGTGTACCAATCTTTTTCCCTAAATTTGTCATTAAATATTGAACTTGTATGTGGTCAAAACAACAAGGTGACCATAATACAATAATAAGAAACAGGTGCACGTTCTCTATCTAGGAGTGCATCTAGGCACAAGCACATGGGTCAGGATAGGGGTAGGATTTGGGGCATTAGGGGGGGTAAACCAGTCATTTCATGCACCCCTATGTGTCTGGGCGCACCCGGTGCAGAGAACTTTATCCCTAAGAAACAATAAATGGAAATGATTGTTTTTACTACTTTATTTAACAACACGAGACAATGAATTATGGCCTAACATCATTATCTGCTATAATATGCTATTACTAGTAGTGTAATAGTGGTTTTAAAAGGTTTAGGGTCACGGTGGAGTGACATGCCCCCTTCTTCGATCCCAAACAAATAAGGTAACATTTAATAGACTTGAAAGAAGACAATTTTATTTGATTTTTCTTTTTGTAAGGATCACATCAAAAAAAAAAATATTTCAAAAATTTTGAAAATTAACAGTTACTAACTTGTAGAATATATATTATTCCAAAATAAATTGGAATGTAATTTTCTCCTTTTTTATCCGAAGGAAACACTGTTTCATTCAATTCTTTCTTTCTAGGGGTATGCTGGTGGTATACCATGATAGAGGGATAGGTATTATGCTAGCACCCTATGTCCCTCTCTCTCTCTCTCTCTCTTCCATCCTTTGAAATGACTCCCTTACCCTCGAAGGGAGGAAGAGAGAGATAGACACATAGGGTGCTAACATACGGTATATCGCTAGCATACCCAACCTTTTCCCATTTATCATATTTTGTAAGGTTTTTGAGTACAAAAAAGATTTTAAGTTTGTTATACAATACAGAATTTGCAATTTAAATTATGGGTGATTGTTCTTTGGCCAAGAGCGCAGACTACTCACACACTTGAGGTGGAAATTTTGGCAATTCAGAGGGGGGGGAGCCATCATTTCGCCCACCCCCATGTGTCTGGACGCATCTTGCGCCCACGACACAGAGTACATTTGACCTTAAGTTATTTCACTTCCATTTATTTCTCTGCTGACTCGACGAAGCTGAAATGAATACTTTCTTCTTCTCTTTTCTTCATTTCACTTCACTTCATATCCCTACTAAGCCAAAAGGGTTTTACCTCCCTACTACATAGAGGTAATTGGAGGAGGGTAAATATAGTGAACAAGTCTGAAAGCCAAGACATTTGTTCAAAATCTTTTCATTATTGTATCCATAGAGATTTTTGTTTTTTTTTTTTTTTTTAAACCTTTTCAAAAGTTTGATGGGAAAATTATCACCTCAATTTGCCTGCCTGTCAATTTCCTCATTTCTCTCTAATAGAGGGAGATGGACCCCACTTGGGCAGTGTGTTCGGGCAAGGGATAGGATGGTCATTTTTGCCCTCCCTATTAGATGGAATTGAGGAAATTGAAGGGCAGGTAAATTAAGGTGATAAAGATCCGTCCAATTTGATGACTTGTGTTTGAGTGTTGAAGCCAAAGAAAACATTTTCAGTAATAAGTGCAGATTTCTACACAAGAAAAACACAGTCCAAACCTTGCGGTCCAAGATGGAGGCTGGTTGGGCCGTGCTGGGCCAGGTTCGCCTTTGTAAGCCCCTTTGAATGATTTAATAATGTATTATATATATACTTATAGATACAGGGTCGAACCGCGTCAGGCTCAGACCAAGGCCTTAAGTGAGGCCCAATTTCGAGTATAAAAATCTCAACCCTGCCCAGCCCACGAGCTTAAAAGCCCAACTGAGGCCCTGTTGGGCTCAGGGAAGGCTCGAGCTCACAGGGCCAAAATTGCAGCCCTAAGTGGAACTATGCCATGTGGTAGATATTTGGATTATGTAGTGAAAGCCTCTCTATAAAAAGTTGTGAAAATATGCCTTGTTTCCTACATGCCATTTTGGCAAAATCTATATTGGAAAAAATGGGGATTCTGTAATAGATACTTTGTCAAAGTTGGTGTCCATCTTAATTATTTGGCCCATGAGGTTTTCTCATGGATTTACAATGGTCTAATGGTCTAGGGAGGGTCATAATGTGCGCAACCTTACCTCTGCTTCGCAAGAGATTATTTCCAGAGACTCGAATCCCTGACCACTTGGTCACAATGGAGCAATCATACCGTTGCACCAAGATCCACCCTCTAAATTTTGGGATTTACCATCACGCATCACCCAAATATTTTTTGGGATTCACAATTTAAGGCAGAAGCAGTGATATAGGTAAGGGTGTCAATTGGACACCAAAATTGGAAACTGGACCGGGACCAGCTTGCAAAAAATCGGAACCTACACTCCCAAAGCTTATTTGATTGGATCTAAATCTACCGATAAGTTATTGGTCCGATTCTCGATCTACCAATTAAATTATTGGTCTACCTTGTATATTATATAATTCTTAAGATTTAATGTTACGAGAGCTAAGATCAAGCCCCTTATTTTTTAAGTTTTTCAATTTTGAGTAGTACCTCTTGTTACTATACTACCAAAGATTTGGTTGTTAATTAAAGGTCCATTTGAAGATTCTAACTTAAGAAAATGCCTTAAAATAATCCGAATTTACGAGGGTGGTGGACCTGGTGGTGCTCCTACTAATTAATTGAATATAAAACAAAAGGTACAATAGACTAGTTCTGTAATTGGAGGAAAAAAAATGATGGTTGGTTGCATATCTCATGGGAAATTAGGGTCTTATTATAATATTATTGAATATATGTACCACATGTTAGGAAGTTTTTTTTTTTTTTTTTTTTTAATTTTAAATTTTGGATTGCTTGGAACCGATTAGGACTGGGGCCCACCCATAGGTTAATGGTTTTGGATCCTAGGTATTGGTCCGATTCTAATCCTAACCCCTTAGGACCAAAACTATTAAGAACTGGACCAATACCCCAGAACCGGATGAATTGAAATCCTTAGATTTAGGAATTGGTATTGGATACCATATCGGTCTCGGTCAATACCGATCCAAATCAATTCGTATTGGTCTTGGCCAATATCAATCTGAATTGGCTTGTATCAGATAGATTTGCCCTTGATTTCATTTAAAAGCAATTTTTTAAACCATTTTACCCTTGGTCTAGATCGATCCACCGAAACAGAATCAATTAGGAATTGGTATTAACCCGTATCAATACAAATCGACCGATTCGATACCTGATTACTAAAACCATGGGCACAAGATTTTTAATGGTTTCAGTTGAGTGGTTATGGTTTTGAGTAGGTTTTAAGTCGAATTGTTGACAGCTCAATTAGACCTAAATTCATTTTTTTTTTCAGTCAACTAAACCTTTTTCTTTAAGTAATTATAAAAACAAAACTAGTTGGTCACCAGTAAATTAACCAAGAATAGTTAAGCTTCTAATCATGTTTAAAACAAAAGCATTAAAGAAATTAATGACTTTCGGTTGTTAAGTCAAATACCTATACGTAGATAAACAACTCCAACACGGCTTCTCTCTACTCTCTAACAGAGCTTCCACCTATTTTTGACTTTTCACTGGTCCCATGTTTCTAGTTTCAACTTTCGAATGATCAAATTCCATTTTAAAAACAAAAGAAAAAAAAAAAAAAACTTTCCATAATCAATATTGTAATAGAGATATTGGATCTAATAAAGTTAAAGGGTTCTCATAACCTAACTTAGGATTCCTAATAGCACTTAACTTTTTCTTTCTTTTTTTTCAAATAGATTTTTTTTTTCAGGTGGATCTCACTCTCTTTGGAATCATGTGGATGAACAACTTGGTTAATTATATCTCCTTCATGCATCATGTTCCACACTATTGCATTTTACAATTGGTGACAAGTCAACATGATTGGATTTAAAAATAGTTTCTAAAAGTCAAAACTTTTTTGTAAAATGGTTTACCAATCAGTTAAATGATAGGTCATTTGAGATGTATTAATTCATGGCTTTAGTATACAGTGTCCAATCGGGTATTGAAACGGATCGTATTATACCTAAGATTATCAGTACTTGAATTTTTTGTATCCGTTTTTGTTAGAAGCCTGATCTCAGTCCAGAAAGTGTTGTAGTGATTCTTCTGTAGGTCGTTTTGCCTTTGAATCGTATCAGAATGGCCAAAAGGTGCATACATCAGCGTCGTAGACCTTGATACCTGTAGAGCTCTTTACGATCTTTGATTTGATATGTATTTCGACAAATGTTGGTTCAGGTCCGAACCAGATCGGGTGGATCTCTAGGGGCAGTTTTATACTTTCTAGGTTAGGGTTTTCTTGCATAATGTTGTTATCTCTCAGAGAGATGTGAGATTGAGGGTTTGTATTTTGCTTCATAGAAGTAGTGGAATCGTTCTATCGCTCAAGCGTGGATGTGGCCTTCCTTCTTGAGGGTGAACCACGTAAATCTTGTCTTTTGTGTTTGTTCTTCTCTTTCTCTTCGTTTTTCTTCTACAAAAATCGTCATTCTGGGTATTGTTTTCCTAATAGTTTTACCCTCTTCTAATCCAAAACTACTAATATGATATCGATTAGGCATCAATAATGATCACACTGAAGCTGATACAAATCAATCAATATGACCGATTTGATACCGATACCTAAAACCATGGTTGTAGTCAATTTTATATAATATATCATTCATCCAAAGGTCATGTTGGCTTCATGTGGTAGATAATGCCTACTAGTATTGTATTTGTATGTTTTTTTTTTGTCAAGTCTACGCTTGCTAACCCTTTAATTTAATACATACATGTTAGTGAAAACAAAAAGAGATTGCAATAATAAGAAACAATGAATGGTAGTAATTGTTTATTTAACAACATGAGACAATGATCATGGGCCTAACACCATTATCATGCTATAATGCTACTATTAGTGGTCCTAAAAAGGTTTAGGATCGCATTGGAGTGAAGTGTCTTCTTCGGTCCCAAACAAAAGATAAAACATCTATAAGAGTTGAAAGAAGAAAGAACCATTTGATTTTTCTATTTGGACAAAAGTTTATTGGCGGGAAGTGCAACTTAGGGTTTTTATGAGTGGCAACACCATAGACCACATATTTAAAATCATTATTCACAAAATCTCTCTCTCTCTCTCTCTCTCTCTCTCTCATACACACAAATTTGGTTAGGAGTGAAACAAGCCCAAAAATAGGAAAAAAAGAAAACTAAAATTTTAAGCCAAGATTTTAAAAAAAAAAAAAATCATTTTCATTTTCCTTCCAGCCAAACACTTCAAGCAAAAGATTTGAGAAAGATTGTGTCTAGTTGAATGTAAATTGAAGGGAAGTGAAATGAATTAAAGCAAAAAAAAGAAAGAATAATTTTCTAATCATTGTTAAAAATGAAATTATAACTAATTTTTTTTAATAAACTTAGTACTTAAATTTTATTTGACTTTCCAATCAATTTATTTGGATTTGATTAGGAAAATAGAACTAGGTGAAAATTTTAATTATCATATTAAGTAAGATTTAAGTTAGTTTTATTTTGTATACCATTAAAAAAAATTGCATTTTTAATTATTTCACTTCCCTTAAGATTTTTTTTTTAAATTTTTGATAAAATTTCCCTTGAGAGACTTTATTTTCTTTTTTGGTAGTCAAATTTAGCCTTTGAGATTGCATGAGGCTGAAGTGAAGACTTTGTCCTCTTCTTCCTTCATTTTATTCACTTCATTTCGCCACTTAGGAAAGGATTTCTGAAAACTTGAATGAAACTTGAAAGGTATTTGTAATGAGCAAGCTTAGAAGGCAAAGGGGGATAAAGAGGATCGGGGGAGAGACAAAGAAGAGGAACTGAGCAATAGCAACAACTTGACCCGTTCATCCACAATTGTCACAATGACGAGTAGACGAACTATTTTTAAAGGAAAAAGAATGTTGCCTAGTCGCATGAATCCTGCGCCTAAACAGAAGAGTATCCAACAGAAGTGAGATTTTTTATTTAAGGGAGTGTGGTGGTCATTTCACCCATCCTTTGAACGCAGACACCAACTAGTAGCCTTTTTTTTTTCCCCTAATAATAATCTTTCACATCCACTTGAGCTCCTCCTAATTGGGGTTAAAGCAAACTCATAATTTTTTTAAAACTTTTTAATAATCAAAGCAAATTAATCCACTTGAGTACCAATTGAGCATATCTCTCTCTCTCTCTCTCTCTCTCTCTCTAAGTATTTCAACAAAAGATGTAACTGGAGTTTCAAAGTTTCAAAGTTTCAAACCCAAGACTCCCTTTCAACCGGCATAGTAAGGAGTTATTGTGAGATTTTACATGTAATACACATTCTCATTTGAAAAAAAGAACTCCGTCCAGGAGTGTGGCCTACGGCAACAATCCCATGAGTCTATCTCTCTCCTCCCCATAAGAAAAGACGTACACTTCTATCCCCTTGTTTTGAGGAAGAGAGATATAGACACATGTACTGATGTGTTAAAAAAAATGTAATCCTCTTACCCAAAAAAAAAATTAGTAATCCATATGGGTCCCACATTTAAGGTTACAAAAAATCTTGGTATCGTAGACCTAATCACCAAATCAAACACCACCAATAGCAAGATGGATCAGATCAGCCAATCCAGTTCGTGATGGCCCCACATTTAATGTTGTAAATATTCGTGTTTGAGTACTAAGTACTAACTGGATCGAATGCCGTCCAATCCTGAGACTAATCTGCTGATCGGCCCTGATCCACATGATCCAACACCAATTTTTAAAACCTTGACTACATTATAAACTATTTGAGTTGCATCATTCATGCTTAAGATCTAAAGTTGACCTTCATAATATAACTTTAATTAATAGAATTGGATTAATATCTTAAACCAATTAGTTTTCTTTGATGCCCTCTCATGGTTTCAGGTATCCGAAAATCTATATTGTACCAATACTAATCCTAGCCGATTCTACGGTTTTGGTTCTAACCGTTGATTCCTATGTTGATTCGGTAAGTAACCAAATCTCATCTCGGTTATGTTCTTAGTTCTAGATTGTAATCAAATTCTATTTGATATCGTATCGATTTTCAAGATGACCGATCCCAATCCGATACGGATCCTACATTTTATTTTTCTCATTATTTGGAAACATCCTCTAAACCAAACACATGCACATGCGTCACACGTGCCTCGTACATAACTTTGATTCATTAACTCCAAACCCTATGAAGGAAAAAATTCCAATATAAAGAAGAATCCAATGCCGCCTATACTATATAATACAATTAAAGATAAGATCTTCCAGAGTTTTATACTACGAATCACTTCTCCCACCCATACATTTGGAATCTAACTACCGTGATACCAATCAACCGTTAGATCTTATAACGAGTAGGCCCCACAGAAACGTATAGAGAATTTATTTTTTCAAAGTTGGAATAAGTTTGTCCAAGTTTTGTTTGTCGAGAAAAGAATCCCATGTGATGTGACTTATGGTTGACACTGGACACGACTAAAGAACACAAACAATAATAAAAGGAGAGGTGGGGAAGTGGGCCCACGTTCCCCGACTAAAGCGCGGAAAAGAAAACCCAAAATCCTTGCCTTAGTGGTGATCTAGGTCAACTCTGACCTCTCTGGCAACAACTAAGCCCCTCCGATTTTCAGTTCATGGATCCAACGGTCATGGATTAGTGTTTGACCTCATCGTCTCTTCTCCTGGTCACACCATTTAAATCTTTACCTTGACCGGCTTTAGCCCGTAAAAGAAACGGCCACTCCACCTTTCAAAACCCTCCAATCGATAAAGAGTAAAGAGGCGGTCAGGTCAATGTCGTGACATTTTCTTTTTGGACTCCTCTCTATAGTCTATAATATACCAGTAGTAACCCTAGATGCCACGTGGATGGATCTCATTTGTAGACAGATAGATGCCTTTCCTCGCAAGGGTAAAAAAGGAAATGTGTTGAATAACAGTTTGACTAAGAATCCTTCTTTTATTATTATTATTATTATATATCTTTCGCTCTTCTCAACCTCCCTTTTACTTTTTCCCTCTTTTCCTCATCTATTTCTTCTCGTTCCTTCTCCCCCATTTCTCTGCAACAAGAGAGCGAGAGACGAGAGGAAGAAGAGCGAGAGAACTTTTTGCCTCTTTTCCTCATCTATTTCTTCTTGTTTATGATATTCTGAAGACATGGCGGTGGAGCTTATGGGTTACAGGAGTGATTCCTTTGCAGCAATCAGAACAGAGGAGAATGCAGTAGAAGAAGCTGCTTCTGCGGGGCTACAAAGCGTTGAGAAGCTAATAAAATTGTTGTCTCAGAGGCAACAACAACAGCAACAGCAACAGCAACAACAAGAGCAGTATCAGATCTCGTCTAATCCTAAGGCGGCCATGGAGATTGATATGGATTGTAGGGAGGTTGCAGATGTTGCTGTAACCAAGTTTAGGAAAGTGATTTCGTTACTGGATCGGACCAGAACAGGCCATGCTCGCTTCAGAAGGGCTCCCATGGCTTCCCCTCTCCAAAATACCCTTACCACCGACGAGCCCTGTTCCATGACCAATCAGCATCAGCATCAGCAGCAAAAGCAGCAACAACAACAACAACAGCAGGAGGAGGAGAAAGAGAAGCAGTCATCTGGGTCCAAGATTTATTGTCCGACGCCGATCCAACGGCTACCCCCTCTTCCTCTTCCTCTTCCTCATCATCAACATCAACATCACCATTTCTTCCAACCCACCAACAATCCTAACCTGCAGACGACGAAGAACGGTGTTCTCGAAAGAAAGGAATCGGCGACGACTATTAGTTTCAGTGCTTCTCCGCCTATCTCCGCCGCGAATTCCTTTATGTCGTCGTTGACAGGCGACACGGATAGTAAGCAGCCTTCCTCATCGTCGGCTTTTCAGATTACGCATCTGTCTCAAGTTTCATCGGCAGGACGGCCTCCTCTGTCTTCTTCTTCGCTGAAGAGGAAGTGCAACGCATCCGTCGATGCCGCTGCAAAATGTGGAACCTCTTCTACCGGCTGCCATTGCTCGAAGCGAAGGTTTGTTTCCTTCCTTATTTTATGCGATTCTGTTGTGTTTCTCATCTGGGTAACTGTAAAAAGTATAAAAACTATGACGGAAAGTTTCTAAATCTGTATCTGTTACAATCTGATAAAACAGGAAATCGAGGGTGAAGAGGGTAGTGAAAGTCCCTGCAATTAGCTTAAAGATGGCCGATATCCCAACTGACGATTTCTCCTGGAGGAAGTACGGGCAAAAACCAATTAAAGGATCCCCACATCCAAGGTATGTAAAATTTCCTGTCAAATCACTCTGTCTTCCTCTGTTTTTAGTGTTTTTTTCTTTCAATTCCTTTACAAATTTAGCTTAAAATATCAATCAAACCTTTGGATGAGGTTGTAGAGTCGTTGACCCATTAAAGCTTAGATAAGTTATTTACTGTGATTAGTAGTCTGTTCTGTTGGTCTTCCTATTTTTGGCTGTCCACTCCATTATCCAGTCTTGAGTCTTGACTTTGAACTTTCGTCGAACGGGTTGTGTGCAATTCTGAATTTGCTAATTCTAGTTCCTTATGAGTTTACTTGTTTTCTTATTCTGATTTCTTTTGGGTCTTTTTATCAGGGGTTACTACAAGTGCAGCAGCGTCAGAGGTTGCCCTGCACGCAAGCACGTAGAGAGGGCTGTGGACGATCCATCGATGCTGATTGTCACCTACGAAGGCGAGCACAATCATGGGCAACCCGTCTCAGAGCCAACCAATCTCATTCTTGAATCTTCTTAAATTTGTAATTTTCGTCATCAAAACAGAGAAGAAAAAGAAACCCAGATGAGAAGAGAGGTAGAAGAAAGAAACCCCTAATTTGAGCAATCAAGCAAGAAAGAAAGAAAGGTCAAAGGGAGGGGCATGGAGCAGAGGCCAAGGGGGATGGATGGGGATTGGGAAGGGGTCCAGAGCTCCAAGTCTAAGGAGACTAAATGGATTTGTCCTTTCCCTGTAAAATACGGGATTCCTTGTTTTTCTTTTCTTTTTTAGAACTTTTTTCCTAGTACTGTTAATGTCCAAACTCCAAAATTCATAACTTCAGACTTAAAAGAAAAGAAATGAAAATGAGAAGAAAGTGGGGGCAAATTGTGGATTTGGTGAAAGGTTGAAACTGGAAAGTGGGTTCGGTACTTGGGTTCCGGTCTTCTGCTTTTGCTTTAACTTTGGTTCTTGTGAGGATAGAATAATATGTAGTGCTCGCTCCCTAATCATCTTTGCTTTACTTTAATTTACTTTGCTTTGCTTGGGTGATAATTTGTTGATTAAAATTTTAAGAATGATTAATAAGAGAAGAAGGATAGAGAAGAGGCTTATGGTCAACGAATTGGGGGTTGTGTAGAGAATAAACGGATCGAATACGGATTGAATATGGATCTCTTGAATCGATGTTGATACCCATAAATGGATACAGATACAGATACAAATCGTTTACATCCTTGATTTATTTAATTTGCACATTCCTTCTCTTGGTGGTTTTGTTTTGCTCTCAATTCATGTATCTAAATTGTGTAAGCACTTTTCTTCTCTAGAACTTTGCAGAAGTTTTATTCAAATTTGATAGATTATGTTTTAGATTATTTGATTTCATATTCGAATTTTATCTAATTAGATATGGATACCCTTAAATGGATACATAATTGAATTCACATTTTTTTTTATCAAGCCTGAAATTGAGACATGATAGATCTTGTTTAGACCTTGTGCCTACAAGTCGGAATCGAAACTTGGGTTTCAATCATGGGTTTTGCTTTGATCAGACCGAAACTGAGATAACTCAAAGATTTCGATTTTTAGTTTAATGGTTGGAGGGGAAGGGGAAGGGAAGAAAACCAGCGTTTTGTTTTCTTTGGTGAATGAATGAAAGGTCTAGGGAGAAGTGGGGTTGACAAAGATGTTACGTGACTGCTAATTTAGTATAGGTGGGTGGAGGGTTGTGCTTAGTGGGGACGCGCCCTCTTGAAGGCTTAATTAGACCAAAAAAGTAGATTAGAGATTAAGACTTTAGAGAGTAGAGAGAGAGGTATAGGTTAGACTTAGATTAGAGAGTAGGGAGGGAGGGAGAGATTGGAATAATTTTATGGGGGAAGGTTTTGGTTATTTTATAGCAAGACTGTCTGCCATGAATCCCATGGTTGGACTTTTGGCAGGAGAGAGAGAAACGATGGTTATAAAGACGAGCAATAATCCAACATCAGAATAGTTGTTTATTAAAAGGAGAAAAAAAACGAATCGGCAAGTCAAAGTATACGGTGCTGGTGAAGATGTTCCGGTCCCCACCTCTCTCTCATAGTTGGAAAATTGGGTTTTGATTGGGGTGAATCGTCCGAGTTAAGTTAAAATTTTGAAAATCTGGTCAAGAGTCATGTAGATTAGAATAGGATAAAAAAATGACGAGATTGGGTCATAAATGGTCCGAGTCAAATAAGACTCGGTACTTTTTACTCGAGTCATGATAAAATCGGCGAGTTTAGTCACTTTTAAAAGAATTATAATACTAGGTCACTTAGAAACGGAGTCAACTAAATAGTAAATCCATAATCTAAAACAATAAGAGAGCTTCAACTCCTCGACTCCCTTCTCTTGTTTAATGGTATAAACTCAAAATGCATTGATATGTGATTACTTGGGGTTTTTTTTCCCCATATTTTTCTGTATTTTTATGATTTTTTACTAATTTATACTTATTTATTGTATTATAAAATTAAAAAATGTGACTCATCTTGACTGGGTTTGATAAGGCCGAGTCACCAGGTTTTTCTAGAAGACAAGTAGAGTCCGAAAACCTGGTTTTCCAACGATGCTCTCAGTCTCTTCTTTTTTTTTTTTTTTTTTTATTTTTTATTTTTTTATTTTAAATATTTATAATGTACATAATTATCATATACAAAGGATAGCCTGTTCTACCGACTCCTCTCCAGGGAGCTCAATGCCCAGGGCACGCCCAAGTGGCATCCAAGGGTTGGGCTATGTCAAACACATCTCGGTGCATGCCTAGGGATGTGTGCAACACAACCCAATGGCTAGATGCCCCCTGGGAGTGCTGGGCTCTAGAGAGGAGCTCAATCCGCTCTATCATGCCATGTTAGCCAGATGAGAGACGAAAAATTATCTTCTCCAATTCCCTGCTCGGTCTAGTTCCCCAGTTCCTCTAATAGGGGGTGGTGGATACCACCGGGGCAGTGTTCGGGCAAGGGTAGGGTGATTATTCTAGTCCCCCCATGTTAGAGGAATTGGGGAATTGGGTCGGGCAGGGAACTGGAGGAGATAAAGATCTGAGAGACTATCCTAGATAGAAGGGGGTTTGTAAGTAACGAGAAGGAGGTTCCACTACAATAGTCAAGAATTTTCAAAAAATAAGACAACAGAGGTCATGGCCCTGCTTATTGAAATGGAGATGGAAGAAGACCAAGGATCTCCTTGCTAGAACTCCAAACTTCTTGCACCTTCAGTCTCAATTGTGTAGCATGTGTAAGACCTGTTGTGATACTAAAAACTTTTGACTCCAAAGCATGACGAGCTGTGAGAAAATCTGCAGCTACCAAAACGAGTTCTCCATCTAACAAAATGTAGTAGGACCAACCAGATGTAGTTAGGCACTTTTCCAAAGTACGACAAGCCGTGAGAAAACCTGCAGCTACCAAAATGAGTTTTCCATCTAACAAAATGTAGTAGGACCAACCAGATGTAGTTAGGCACTTTGAAGTGGATCATGTGCGTACCAAGATAGGAAACTTTATTTAGGAAAGTGAGAAAAACTAGATCGATAAGTTTAGCGCCTCATCGTGAAGAGAAGGACATACATTGTAAGTAGATGAAAGAGGGGGGGGGGGGGTAAATGCAAATCAGAGATCCAACAGTCAAACATCATCATATTTTTTAGCGAATTAGGCTTTTGCAAGCCTTTAACAACTTTGTTACTAGTACACCAAATAAAGTAGCAAGTAATTATAAACACAGAATAGAACCAAACCGGGTAGACTTGTCAAGTTTGTTTGTGGAGCAGCATAGAGGTGCCTAATTATTCCAAGGATGAGTGGGAGAGAAATTCAATTCTCAGTCCCAAAAGACCACCAACCCAAATATGCTTAACCCAAGAACATGATAGAAATATATTCCAGGTGACTCGACACAAGAGCCACAGAAAGCATAATAGGGAGCGATCAGAAGCCATTTCGAAATAGTTGCCTTGACAGGAAGTCCTGCATTCTCTGTGTTTCTCCTTGCTTCATATAGTTAGATTATTTTGTTGAAATAGATTATTTTGTTGGAAAAGGCTGAGTAAGCTGGCAGCTTATCCAACTTGGGTCTATTTCTCTCCCACCCTCATTGGAAATGACCCTCTTGCCCTCCTCATCCCAATGAGTCATCCCACCCTCCTCATTGGGCACAACTACTAGGATACTTGGAGTTGGCGGCTTACCCAACCCTCTCCCTTATTTTGTTGTTTTATAGTTTATTTTATTAAAAGGGGAAAGAGCTCTACCTGGTTGCGTGGTCCTTTCTTCTACACACAGGTGGGTGCAAAATGATCGCCCCACCCCCTTGGAAAGGCAGACATCTCATCCCCCATGATGCTTGTGCACATGCTCCCATTGTCCCCCGAGGTGGTACAGAAGCCACGTGACTAGGAAACATTCTCTTGCCCTTTAAAATTTTTAATATAAGGGTAAATATAATTTTTCAAAATAATTTGAAAATTTCTTGTCTATTTCATTCTTTAAAGCTGAACATTTTTTCAAGTAGGTATCTGAAATGATAGGATTACCCTCATTCAAAATAATAATTTATGTTACACTAAAAGGAAATAAAAAATAATAATAACAAGGTCATGATTTTTTTTTTCACCAAACAATTTTTTTTATACAGATTTTTATTTTATAAATAAAAATTAATTTTCTTAAGGAAATAATTTATCTTGGAACAAACGGAGCCTTGCTGAACTCCATTGAGGCTGAAACTTGACATAGAGGCACATCTCAAGGTGTAATCGACCACAAAATGTGGGTCATTTAGATACAGGCTAGTAAACCTTGCCTTTTTAATTAAGGAGCGAGTTTCCCTCCACCCACGATGAATGGGATCCCATTCACTGCGGGAAAGGGTATTTAAACCCTAGGAGGCCAGAATTTGTGAATCCTAGGATGGTGGGCGAACTGTCCTCTATGGTGGAATATGTTGAAGTAGAAGCAATACCATACAAGTGAAAGTTGCAGTGGGGGAGGGGTTTCATGCGGCACACGCATCACACAATGTCGGTTGGGTTTGTGCTTAAAGTCTAGTGGACATGTATGATTGTATGTATATGTGGGCCAAGTCATCACATAGTTTGTTACTATGTTCAAAAACTCACATCAATTTGGTTTCTCCATATGTAGTAATGCCATGACTATTGTGTGGAAAAATTATAGTCTACCTAGGGGATTCACTATTCATCCAATATTCTCCATTTGTTTTGATTTTACATGTGAAAATTTTACATGAAAAAAATATTATATGTTGAAAAATTTTCCAATGTTTGTTTTCAAAAGGAAAACAAATTGATGTGAATCAATGCTTGCATGAGACGTTGGAACGGTTATCCCAGATGCATCCATCGTGCTTGGGACTTTGAACGGTTGTCTTGTCCATCCTTAGTCCGGTCAAGACTCTAAATGCTCCTTGGTGCGGCAACCATAGTGGGGCCATATGCATATTGAGCAAGTTAAGAATAGGGAGAGGGTTCCTCATGTTGCAAATGTAAGAGAATCTCTCACACCACATCAATGACAGTTAATAAAAAAGACACATCGAAAAATTGCTTAAATAATTCTACTAGCCATTCTTCTTGAGATCCTTGAGTCAGCCATTTAGGTAGCTTCATGTCACCAATCCAAACTTCTATTCTACGTAACCGGTGTCCCAGTGCTTGGTGCAACCCTTGCAAGATGTTTGTGGCCTTCTGTGCCAACATGTCCACTGAAATTGGTAGCTATGGTATCTATTTTGTTTTTTTCAATTGAAGTAGCTATTGAAATTGGTAGCTATTCTCTCACCACAAAGACTACAAGAATGACAAGGCTGTTTGATCTATAGGGGGGCAAGCCGCCTAGGCCTAGTACAGTAAAAACACTAGGGAGAACCATAAATTTTTATCTTCTCAAGTGTGGTGCACCGTCTAGTGCACCTTTAAAGTTCATTAGATGGTGCACCTCACTTGAGCATATTTAAAAATCCAATGTACAAATGAGGTGTATCGTCCGATACACTTTAAAGGTGCAATGGGTGGTGCACCGCACTTGAAAGGATGAAAATCTGAACACCACAGGTTTGGTAGAACCATGAGAACCCTTTTCTCATTTTCCCCCTATTTATCAGAAGAAATTGATGTCATTAATTTAAATATGATAAAAAGGAAGTGGTTCTCTATTTGGAAGCATGCATATAACTACGTTTTCTTTATTTTTTTATATCCCTCTCCAAATAAGGGGTAGAGATGTTTTTTTACATGGAGAGGAGAAAGGGAGATACATGAGAGGCTGAGAGTATTAGCGTAGGCCACACTCTCTAACAAAGATCTTTTTACCTTGATAAAATTAACCTTCACCTGATTATTAGAAACAAAATCCTGATCTAGTATATTTATTTCTTACGCGGAATGGTGATGTGATGGTCGAAATATTCAACTCAAAATCTGATGCTAATAGAAGGAGTAATCCAAATAAGTATATGAAGGTATTTAAAGTCTCAAAGTTTTCTAATGTAGGATTATTCTTATATTCTTCCTCACATGTTGCCCTTCTTTTCAATAGCAATACACATGACACGAGTGATTCCTCTTTTGCGTGATCGTACATAGAAATCAATAATTTCATTTATGTTGATGCATATGTGAACGCTCTTTGCAGGGGCTACCCGAATACCATCTTATGCATTCAAAACATATTCTAATTTAAATTCGTGAGAGAGACCGTATATGGTAAGCTAGCGGGTGACACCAATAGGGTGTGGAGTATCATATAGGTGAGGTAGGGGAATCATTTCAAAAGTGGAAGAGAGATAGACACAACGAGTGCTAACTTGTGGTATATCATCGGTATACTCAATCTTTTTTCTTTAAATTAAATATTATTACATATTTAATCGATACATCAAAAATTTTAGAACTGATGAAACTAGTTAAATCAAACCCTTTAATACTACACCCTTTGGATGTAGTATAAATGCTTTTTTGCAAAAGAGTGGGATTGGGGAATACGAAGCCGTACCTTTTTGACTTAAAAGTTAAAGAAAGAGAGGGAACGGGTTTGCTCTTTTACACTTATTGGAGGAAGGGAAAGACCATAGAAATGGTGTTTGTTTACTTCCTTTTTGACAAAGATGAGAGGAATGATTATTATTATTGATTAGTGGTGTACAGGTGGGGATGCCATTATGGGAACACGAAAACGAATTTGATAGCTGTAGCGTTCTCTCTTCCCTCAAATTTGTCAATCAAAAGTCAACATTGGTGGCTTTAGATTATTAGGATACAAGGTGGAGGGCATGCAAAAGTATCAGATTATTATATATAGTAGTGGTTGAAATGGGTAAGATCTGATTCCGAAGATCTTTGCTTGCAATTCATTATTTAGCAAATTTTTGAGTGAACCATCAAGCCACCTAAAACAAAAACAAGAAGGTTGCGTTTGGTATGTATTTTTGGAATGCATTCTAGGTTGTTTTTGTATTTTAATTATTTTTATTGTTTTAGAATGTATTCCAAGAATGCGTGGATCTTTATCAATTTTGATTCAAATCGGATTGGAATTGGTCAAAATTTGGTCCAGGTCATAGTTTCAAATATTGGTATTTGTATCGATCTCAATCAATATCGGTATCGATACTTGTTGGGGTTATAATGTCTTGTATTCCGTCACTTGCATAAGTGGATTGATTCTGAAGGGTTGCCGATCAAAATTTTATTAGGATTATATAGGTATGTTGGAAAATTACCTGCATAGGATTTGTTATACATTTGTAGCGAGGGTTCTTTCTCTTTAAGCAATATGAGAGAAGTGTGAGGATATCCTATTCTCGATTGATAGTGAAGCAAATCTCATCTCAACACAAACATAGTCAATTATGTTGCACCATGTAAATTCTTATGTTCCATTGTGTGATTATTTATTTGTATGTTTCATTTTTTTCAACACCGTTTTAAGTTCACGTTTTTCTATAAAATTGATATCCGCATCGGATTAAATTGGACTGTTTAGTCTTTATCAAAAAATCTTGGAAATCTTTACCCCAAAACAATAAATAAATAAAAAAAAAAGTGTAAGAGATAAGGTCCATATATAGGGATATAAGTGCATTCATGATCAGATTCTAAATAACAAGTAGACCAATAAAAAAAATAAAAAGTCTAATAAACCCACGTATGGAATAAGTTAGGCGTGTTTGTCAAATCTGGAATCCTTTGTCGAGCAGAGCTAGGCCTTGGAATTTAAATAATCAATCCACTTGAGAGCTGGTGAAAATTTTGTGAGACTTTATTATCAATCGATCAGTCTTTCCCCAAGAGTCAAAGCTGCCCAAAAGCTAATTGACAAACCACTAGAAAACAAAAATAAGAACCATATAGGTAAAGAAAAGGAATCGACATAGTTAGGGAGAGCTGGAGAGGGTTGGGAAAAAAAAGCCATATAGGTAATGAAGAGGAATTTACTTAGGGAGACGGTTGGGAAAAAAAGTCGTATAGGCAAAGAAACGGAATTGGCATAGTTAGGGAGAAGGTTCGGGAGGGGGCGGGGAGGGACAAGGAGGAGGGGGAAAGGATCCAGACCTTTTACTGCCGAACTGTCCAGTAGGAGCATGCTGTCCAGACACAGTGAGGCATGCAATGACCGTGACATGATATCAAGGGGACCTGTGAAGCCACATGGCGAGGAACATGAAGAAGCTGGAGGAGGGGGAAAGGATCCAGACCTTTTACTGCCGAACTGCCCAGTAGGAGCATGTTGTCCAGACACAGTGAGGCATGCAATGACCGTGACATGATATCAAGGGGACCTGTGAAGCCACATGGCGATGAACATGAAGAAGCTGGTATATGGTGTGAAGCATCTTCCACGATCCAGCCCATGCGAAGGAGCACGCGGCAACGCACAAGGCCTGCTAATTTAGAGGATTACGTGCAAGGATAGGATAGGGTAAAAGGTAATGGTAATATCGATCAGGGACCACCAAGAGAGTGTAAGAAGTGTATTTAATGAGACCTTGGGTCATTAATGAAGCATGACAAATTACTGTCTCCTCTGTCTCTTCTCTTATCTCTCTTATCTCTTAAGCTTTCTCTGCAATTCTAAGGAGGTAGCTCCCTCGAAGCAGCAACCCAACCACCCTTTACTCTTACATTGGTGCTTTCATTCCCTTCCGCCATGGTAGAAGGCACTCGCTTTCGGATTTTGGAGGACGCTGTTCAATCCCTCCGTGACGCAGCTTCGGCTCAAGATGGCCGGTTAGACTCCCTTCAATCCAACTTATCAGACCAGCGGAAAGCACTTTCAGACATGGTCCTCCGTCTCACGGCGATGGATGATCGCTTGGTGCAGGCTCTGCGTAACCCCCCATTGTCCCCCGAATCGTCTTCTCATTCCCAAGCCCCCCTGTTACTCCACACCCCAGCCAACCCTGCCCCCATTCAAACTCGCACCATGCGCTTGGACTTTCCCCGGTGCGACGGCACCGATCCCGTGGGATGGATCCTTAAGGCTGAACGCTTCTTCGAGTATCACGTCACCTCTGATGCGCAGCGTCTCTTGATATCCTCATTCCATATGGATGGGCCTCCCCTCCAGTGGTTTCAATGGATGTACCGTGCAGTTCTGTTCACCGACTGGCCGGCCTTCACCCGTGCTTTGGAAACTCGCTTTGGTCCTACCGAGTTCGAGGATCCTCAAGGCGCCTTAGCGAAACTTATTCAGACCTCGTCGGTTGACGACTATCAGACCAGGTTCGAATTGTTGGCGAATCAAACCACCAATCTTCTGGCAGCCTTCCTCACAAGTTGTTTTATCTCCGGCCTTCATTCTGATATCCGAATAGAGGTAATGGCCTTTCGCCCTTGTTCCATGACTCAGGCAGTAGGCTTAGCGCGCCTTCAGGAATCCAAGTTTCTCGGGTCCCATCGCCCGGCCTCTCGTTCTACCCCCATCGTCATCCACTCGTTCCTTACCCCCTTTGCTTCCAACCCCACCCACTCCTTCCAATTCCCCTCGGATTCCGATTCGCCGTTTATCACCACAGGAGATGCAGGTTCGCCGCGACAAAGGGTTATGTTACAACTGCGACGAGCGCTATGCCCCAAGCCATCGCTGCAAGTCGCGGCAATTGTTCTTGCTGGAGTATGACGACACTTCTCTCCACATTGAACAGCTCGACGATGACCCCCCACCGGTGGACACTTCCTTGTCGGGTTCGCCACCCCCGACTGACTCCACCACGTCCATAGAGATCTCCCTACACGTGATGGCTGGTCACTTTTCCCCTACCACTCTCCGGTTGACTATTTCCATTTCGGGAGAAATGATACAGATCCTTGTGGATACAGGCAGGACCCACAACTTCCTACAGAGCCGGTTAGCTCACCACCTCCGCTTGGCCGTGGAACCAGCCCCAAACCTCTCTGTGTTGGTGGGCAACGGTGAACGAATCGCAAGTGAAGGGCTCGTTAGCAACCTCTCGGTTCGACTAGCCACCCACACTATTGTGATTGATGCCCTGGTTTTACCGTTGGTAGGAGCTGATCTCATCCTCGGCGTTCAATGGCTTGCACAATTGGGACCTGTAGTGTTTGACTACGGCAAGTTGTCTAACACACTCACGGTGAATGGTCGTGCTATTACTCTGATGGGTACTCCAACCACGTCTCCTGCTTCACTACAGTTCCATCACGTGCGTCGTTTGCTGGACACCGACGCTTGTGCTGCACTTTTCCATATTGAGCTCCAACCACAGCCTCCTGTGGAGCCATCTTGCGGCAATAAGGACTTGCATGACCTTCTTCAGTCATTTGCCCCTATTTTTTCCGTTCCCCAGGGCCTTCCACCAATGCGGGAAGTGGACCATTCGATTCATCTTCACCTTGGTTCCCAGCCCATAAATGTCAGGCCCTACAGGTACCCCCATTTTCAGAAAAATGAAATTGAACGGCAGGTGCATGAGATGCTACAGTCTGGTATTATCCGTCATAGCATTAGTCCATTTTTCTCACCGGTTTTGTTGGTTGAAAAGAAGGATGGCACATGGCGCTTCTGTGTCAATTACAGAGCTTTGAACGCTGCGACTGTCCGCGATAGATTCCCAATCCCTACTATGGATGAATTGCTGGATGAATTACATGGTTCGCAATTCTTCTCCAAACTTGATTTACGTTCAAGCTATCATCAGATCCGTGTTCGTGCTGCTGATGTTCATAAGACAGCATTCCGCACCCACGAAGCCATTACGAGTTCCTCGTCATGCCGTTTGGTCTCACGAATGCCCCGTCCACGTTTCAGGCGACGATGAACGAAGTGTTCCATCCTTTCCTTCGACGTTTTGTGCTTATATTTTTCGATGATATTTTGGTTTACAGTCCCACTTGGACCACTCACTTAGAGCATCTAACCAAAGTTCTGCAGGTGTTACATCATCATTCCTTTTATGCTAAACATTCTAAATGTTTATTTGGGCAGACCTCAATCGGCTATTTGGGACACGTGGTTTCAGCCACGGGCGTCGCCATGGATCTGGACAAGGTTTCTGTAATTCTCCGTTGGCCAGTTCCACAATCCTTGAAGGAGCTCCGTGGATTTCTTGGTCTCACTGGATATTATAGGCGTTTCAATCGCCAATATGCTCACCTCACTGCCCCTTTAATAGACCTGTTGAAGAAAGGCGCTTTCGCATGGAATGCGGCTACACAGTCTGCTTACGAGAGGCTGCAACAATTCATGACCTCAGCCCCGGTGTTAGCACTTTCAGACTTTTCGATGCTCTTTGCAGTGGAGACAGACGCCTCTGGTGTGGGAATTGGAGCGGTACTATCTCAAGGAGGTCACCCCATAGCTTTTTTCAATAAGAAACTCTCTCCACATATGCATGTTGCCTCCACCTATGTGAGAGAAATGTACGCCATTACCGAGTCCGTGATGCGCTGGAGACAGTACTTGTTAGGTTAGAAATTTGTCATTTACACAGATCAACAAAGCCTCAAATTTATGATGACCCAAACTATACAAACCCCCGAACAACAGGGTTGGTTAGCTAAGCTGATTGGGTTCGTGTTTGAGATCATCTATCGCCCAGGGAAGAACAATGCGCCAGCAGACACGCTTTCTCGCCCACCTAGCCTCGTAGCTACCCTTTTGGCTCATTCCATTTTACAACTACCCTTCTTGGAGTAGCTCCGGCAAGAGGTGGCATCCAATCCAGAGTTGCAGCAAATTCAACAAGGCATACTGTCCGATCCATACTCTTTTAAAGGATATTCCACCAAGGATGGGCTCGTCTTCTACAACAACCAATTGGTAGTGCCTTCTTCTTCCCCTGTGCGTGACGCCCTGCTAACTGAATTCCACTCCTCTTTAATTGGCGGCCACGCGGGCTACTTACGCAATACCACCGTGTCGCTGTAAGTTTTTTTTGGCGCACCCTGCGGGCTGATGTCAAGCGCTTTGTGGCCCGCTGTCACGTTTGTCAACAGACTAAGGCTCTTACCACGTCCCCCGCCGGTCTCCTCCAACCTCTGCCCATCCCAAGCCAAGTGTGGGAAGATAGTTCTCTCGATTTTATTACAGGCCTTCCAAGCTCTAATGGCAAAACCGCTATACTAGTGGTTGTCGACAGACTTACTAAATATGCACACTTCTGTGCTTTGGTTGGGAATTTCACTAGTCAGAACGTCGCCAAAAGTTTTGCTCAAGAGATACTCAAACTCCATGGAATGCCACGCAGCATCGTCAGTGATTGCGACCCCATCTTCATCAGTCAATTTTGGCAGGAGTTATTTCGCCTACAATGGACGACACTGGCCATGAGCAGTGCCTATCACCCTCAGACTGATGGCCAAACCGAGGCGCTCAACAAATGTTTGGAAATGTACTTGTGTAGTTTTGTGATGGATGAGCCATCTCAGTGGTTGAAGATCCTCCATTGGGCAGAATACTGGTATAAAATAGCTTATCACACCGCCGAGGGTATGACTCCCTTTCAAGCCTTGTATGGTAGACCGCCCCCCATACTGGTCCATTACATCCCAGATGCGACATCAAATGAGGCTGTAAATCAGGACCTCATCGCCAGGGACCTCATTCTAAAGGTTTTGAAGGCTAACCTCTCCCGTGCACAACATCGGATGAAGCTGCAGGCCGATAAACACCGCAGGGAAGTTCAATTTGCAGTCAACGACTGGGTTTTTGTCAAGTTACAACCCTATCGTCAATCTTCTCTGGCCCAGCGTCTTAATCAAAAGCTTGGACGCAAGTTCTTTGGCCCTTTCAAAATTATTAAAAAGATTGGGGAGGTGGCGTATAAGCTAGACTTACCCACAACGGCACAAATTCTCCCGGTCTTCCATGTTTCTTTACTTAAAAAATGTATTGGGGAACCAACGGCTCAAACCCAATCTGCGCCAATTCCAGCCATGTGTGGTGATATCTCCCCTACACCGATGTCCATGTTGAATCACCGTCGCATTCACTGACAGGGACAATGGCTTTCCTAGGTGCTAATCCAATGGACTGACTTACCCTTAGAGGACGCTTCATGGGAGGACGTCCACGTGCTTCGCCAACTATTTCCACAGTTGAACCTTGAGGACAAGGTTCTTACTGAAGCGATGGGTAATGATATGATATCAAGGGGACCTGTGAAGCCACGTGGCGAGGAACCTGAAGAAGCTGGTATATGGCGTGAAGCATCTTCCACGATCCAGCCCATGCGAAGGAGCACGCGGCAACGCACAAGGCCTGCTAATTTAGAGGATTACTTGTAAGGATAGGATAGGGTAAAGGGTAACGGTAATATCGATCAGGGACCACCAAGAGAGTGTAAGAAGTGTATTTAATGAGACCTTGGGTCATTAATGAAGCATGACAAATTACTATCTCCTTTGTCTCTTCTCTTATCTCTCTTATCTCTTAAGCTTTCTCTGCAATTCTAAGGAGGTAGCTCCCTCGAAGCAGCAACCCAACCACCCTTTACTCTTACAGACCGCCTTACCTCCACTCGGGCAAAGCGTTCGGGCAGGGGTGAGGCGATCATTGTGTGCGTCGTCATGTCTAGGCAGCATGGTCTTGTCGGGCAACTCGGCAGTAGAGGATCCAAATTGGGGGAGGGGGGGAATCCATATAGGAAAAGAAAAGGAATTTACATAGGGAGAAGGTTGGGGGAGGGGGTGGAAACCCATATTGGAAAAGAAAACGAATTTATATAGGGAGAAGATTGGGGGGGGGGGGGAAATCCTTATAGGAAAAGAAAAGGAATTTATATAGTTAGGGAGAAGGTGGTTAGGGGGTGGAGGGGGGGGGGGCGCGGAAGGGGGAATCCATATAGGAAAAGAAAATTACATAGTTAGGGAGAAGGTTTAGGAAAAAGGGGGGATTTGATTCCTCTCCTTGGAGGGTATCGCCCAATGAGTGCCCAATGAGGCATCCATCGGCTGGTTTTGCCTTCAACTTTAATAAAATTCAATTTTTAGACATATTTTCCCAAAAAATTAGAAACCCTCCTGCTGAGAGCACTTACGAGAAAAGGGGGAGGGGGGGAGAACTTTTATCCCCTGAGGTTCGCTGACCGGTACGGTTGTGTGGTTCCTCTCATAGGGGGCTGAAATGACCATTCCACCCCTTGACCGAACACACTGCCCGGGTGGGGTCCCCCCCCCTTTTAATAGAGGCACTAGGGAACCGTACCGGGCAGGAGAACCGCAGGTGATAAAAATTCAGGGGGGGTAACCACCAAACATGAGAAACAAAAACCTACTAACAGCAGAGGCTAAAACATGAGCCTCAAAATAGAACCCATGAACCGTAAAAAAAACAAATAGAAAGAAAACAATCACAAAAGGAAACAATATCATCAACAACTGCTCATTTCACCCAGTTAATAGAAGACTCTAGCTAATTAAGGGCCCAAATAACTGGAAGACAATCGGACATAATCCCTAAAGAGGTGATAAGTAGGCTTCTCGCAAGAAAGATGGCATCCCTAATTGCTTCAGCCTCCATAGCTGAGGTAAATACCCAAGGCAAGCTTTACGTTTAGCAGCCACAAAAGCTCCATTCCCAATCATTCTGTAAGATTGCAATCCTATTTTAAGTTGTGTTTAGTTTGCATTCTTGGAATGTATTTTAGGTCGATTTTGCATTCTCAAGCGATAAAAACAACTATTTTTATCTTTGTTTTTTTTGGTTGGTAAAAACTATTTTTATTATCTGAAAATGCAAAATCTATCTAGAATGCATACCAAATGTTGCCTTAATTTACACAACAAACACGAGTATCTGCTATTACTTATGCTGAAAAATAAGAGAAGACAGCATGCTGGAAAAAATCCCAGCGTATGATAAATTCTATTATTTTTTTAAAAGATTAAGAAAATGTTTACTGGATTATGACCGTAACAAATATGGGTGTTTTTTAATGGTGAAGATATAATAAGTTGACTCAAACACCTAAAATAGGACATAAAGTGAATATGAAATAGAATGAAAACCGAATAAAAATAAAAACCCAACCAATTCAGTTTTGGTATTGAAAATATGTTCTTATTCTCGGTTCGGTTTAATTTAGGTTTCTACATTTTTTACGATGTATCGAACAGATTGACATCCTTAGTTAGACTATGAGGAGGGCGCCTGACCAATAACAAAATAATTAAATTAATATTTATTACTAGTTTTAGGGAAAAAGAACCCTGAAAGGTAGTAGCTCTGCATTAGACATAGAGGGGTGCGAAATAACTGTAATGCCACCATGAAAGATAGAAATTATACCCTTGTTGATGCTTCTGCATACGCATTCCCATTGACTCGCGCTAGCGTAGGGGTCATGCTGCTTTTCAAGGAACCCTCTCCCCTAGTTTTATATTAAATATTTAAGCTACCCATAATTAATGAACTAGGCTCGATAGGGACAACAATCCGCTACCAGCCCACCTAAACTACACGAAACCAGCCTGATAAGGGATTAATAACCAGGCTGCTATCGTATGGGCCCAATGTGAAGAATTATTAATGGGCTGCCTCATGGAATGATTTCTACATTCCAATGATGCCTTTGGAGTAAATTCGTTAACCCGTCCAAAGGGTGAGTCTATTTTTTTTTGGTCTTTGTGTTTCTGTTTAAATGATGGTTAAAAGGAAGAGTCATAACTCATAACAATTAACAATCACAAGAGGAATCCATCCATTCTTTCTTTTTTTTTTATTTCTGTAAGAGATTATCGATAGCCAAGCTGATCAACTCTCCGAGTATGGAATAAGTTGTTAGTGTTTGTGAAAATCTTAAACTTGGATTCCTGGTCAAGCTTGAAATTAAATAATCAATCCATATGAGAAATGGTGATCAAAATTTTAAGATTTGTAATCAATCGATTTGTCTTTTCAGGGAAAATTGCATTCTCTGGGTAGGGTATTGTTCCGTGGACGTAGGTAATTTGGCTCAACTGCATAAATTTTGTGTCTTGTCTACTTTACTTTCCATTACATATATTGGAGTGTGTTTGATTTACAGAGTGGGGTGCACTATGTGGTAGACTTGGCCATATAGTGGTTGCGAGGTGGGCGTGCATGTGTTGTGATTGGTTGGTAAAATTGGGTTTGGTCGAAGACATACATCTCTGTGAGTGTAGACAGTGTTAGAAATTAAGGTTTGGATTTGAAGAATTTGCGTAGACACTGATTCACCCCCCTTCTCAGCGTCAACCTGGAATTCACAATAACCTTTCAAAAAATTGTTTCTAGTGTTTTTTCTACTTCTAGGGGCAGAAATGGAACAAATTCTATATGTGTTACCCGGTCCGTTTTTGTGTTTTCTTATACAAATCTAGTAATAGAAATGATTCTACCACAATTTTGAGAAACACAAAAAAAAAAAACCTTCAAAAAAACATAACCACAAACTAAAAAAGCAAAAATGTGCACGATACAGATTCGATATTCACGAATCACCACTATCGCTGCCACCACTACCTCCACCGCCGTCGCCGCCTCCACTGCAGCCGCCCCCACCCCACCGCCGCTGCCACCACCTCCACCTTTGCTGCCACCACACTACCACCACTGCTGCCACCACTTCCAAAACTGAAAATTAAACCTTATTCAGGCGTGGTCACTGGTTTGTACTTACCTACCTACCTTCTACTTTGGAGGTTTGATTTTAGGGTTCATCTTCCCCAAATGGTTTAGGGTTTAATTTTCAGTTTTAAACCCTAAACCATTTGGAGAAGATGAAGGCATTTTGGTCATTTTTTTTAAAATTTTGGTGGGTTTTTATCGGAAGGGTATTCTGATCATTAGATACCCTAAAACTAACATATAACGTTCCAAATTAACGACAGGGACAAAAGTGCTACACTGTTTTGAAAGTAGGGGGAGTTTATAATTAGAAAAGCTGTTGGGAGCATTTGAACAAATGGGCATTTTTAGGAGGGCATTTGTCAAAAACCCTTTTTTTTTTTTGGTCTTTTGGCTTGTTATATCATTGGATCATGCATGAATTAAGAGGAAAATCAGAATAAATTCAGAATTAAAGGCAACGGTAAAAGGATTGTTAGATGAAAATATCCTGAGTTTCAAACCTGAAACCCTAACTCCACACAATAATCAAGAACACGAATACATAAACACAAAGAATGGACTAGAATTACCTTGCACCTTGTATACTGATGAAGAACAATAAAATATAATCCTCCAATGATCTCCTCTACAACCCTTAACGAATCAAGCTCTGAAAGGATCTTCTGTAGTTTCCCGTTCTTCACTCAAGAATACTCTTTCTTGTGGGAGAAAGAGAAAGTAAATGTACGTAACTACAGGGACCCTTCTGATTAATACTTATAGTACTGTCCCAAAATCCAAACTCACTTCCACAATGAGTTGGGTTGGCTCATCTCTATTTGAACCGGGCGACATGCTTGAACTAGCCCATGTATTAGGATCCCCATCTTAAGACTGGGCCCAGTAATTAATTAAGCCCATAATAAACCTTGAAAATATCTTACAATCTCCCACTTGGGCTAGATTAATTACAGAGTCCATACCTCTTGATGTGGCCATGGAATCCCTCTACATATATATGTCACTAAACTTTGATTTACTCAACAATTATACCATGTTGAACAACAACAGAAGATACACCTCAATATACGGCATACAACTTTCTGTTATCACGAACATGACACACTTGTCAAATAAACCACCTTGAAATGTGAAACCATGAAGCTAAAACCTCATGTAGGTCCTATATCTGATTATAAAATCAGAATGCCTTAAGTAATCTTATAGATATATACTTTGATATTAACCAATACTTAGGCAAACCGCCATAACTTTGGGTTAATATCGAATTTTGGAAAACCACTTGTAACTTTGACAAACCGCCATATACTTTGGTTAATCCATAAGTTTGGTAAACCACCTTTAAACTTTGGCAAACCGCCTGTGGCTATTACCGCCTTGAACTTTGGCATTACCGCCTAACTTTGGCTATTACCGCCTTGACAACATTGGTTAAATAAAATAATGAGAATTACCAAATAAAATGAACAATGGAATAATTCTTCATAAAATAAAGGTAAGCACCATAACCAATGTCAATAAAAACTATGCCCAAATATATAGGATAAGACTCCAAATTAATATAAATAAAATAATCGAGAGGATACAAAGCTCCCACTAACCCAACATATCAAAAGATTCAATTGCACTCATGTTAGAAACAGTCTTTGAACACTCCCATTGGCAAAACCTTTGTCAGAGGATATACCAACATTCTGTCAATCATAATGTGTTCCACCATGATATGCCGCTCATTAACACTTTCTCTTACTATGAGATACTTGATCTCAATGTATTTGGAACCGCTGGATTTCTTATTGTTCTTTTGTTTTTCGAAAAGATCCCAGTTAAACGGTTATCGTAATACAACATCATAGGCCTTGAGATAGAGTCTACAACTCTTAACTCAAAAATAAAACTCATTCTTCATGGCTTAGTTGCCAAAATAGGATTAACAGGCATAACATGATCCATTATCTAACCAGTAGGATCTGACAATGCAATTCCAGTCAAAACTGGCAATTCATCCGAGTGAAGTGTCTCAATAGGAATTTCAACACTCACTTCCTCGAACACTAGGTTACTAGGCTCTAAAGGCTCACCATCATGTTCAGTTGACTTAACATGATGACTACTTTCAAACAATCCTATAACAGAATTAATACAGTAAAACCTGCAACCTTTGGACCTCTTTAGATAGCCTAGGAAATAGCAACTAATAGTCTAAGGGTCAAACACTTTTCATATGAATTATACAACTGATTAAATAAACTAAATAAGAATTACGATCGCTACTGCATCCTTATCCTTTGGGCTAAGAATGCACTGGTCCTCTTATAAATCCACATTTGTCACGAAAAGGACAAGAACTTTAAAAAATCCCATCTGGGCAGAAGGAACCCCTAAGTTACTCTCCTTTCCAATGTATTTTCCTTAACTTAGATGACATTACCTTTGGGTAAATGTCACCAACTTTACTGTTGGAACAAAACCATAAAAGAATAGGATGTGTCATTTTGATCACTTTGGTGGATTCTACTCAATCCCTTCATGGTTTCTCCTTCTTTTTTTTTTTTTTTTAATACTTTTGCTTCTCATCTGTGGTGCTAGAGGCAGTAACTATGGGCTTAGACTCTCTAAAAGCTAAGTCTAATTCCATCAGACAAAGTGCCACATCTAGGTCCTCTTTCCATTTCTTAAAATTGTCCCTAGATAGGATAGGAACAGTGGAGAAAAGACTACCCTGAATAGACATCTTAGAGACAGTATAACCCAGATGAATACTCACACAAAGTCTATGGGAGCAAAACTTAGGTATGATATAAACACACCAAAATATGAGTAAATTAGCTAACATAAGAGACAATACAAAATACTAGCAATATAAACCACATGAAAGTCACAACTGGACTATACATCTTTATCCTTTGGGGAATAAGATGCACTGGTCCTTTCATAAATCCACATTTACAGTGAAAGAAATGATAATTTAGGAATCCTATCACCTTTGGGCAAATGCCACCAACTTTGCTGTCATGGTAGAACTACTGAGAAACTTGATGTGCCACTTTGGTGGTCAACATCTTATTCTCCTACAGTTCCCATAGAAATAGTTTTGCAGCCAAACATGTGCGGAAGCTCTCATTAAATAAGATAAACACACCTAGTTCATTTCAGTTTTAATCATAGGGTGTTCCAAACAATGACATGCAAACATAAAATGCATGAATTCTCAACCTATTTTGGTCATGAACAGATTTCCAATCTCATGGTAATCACAAACAAATTCAGAAATAGGTTTAGATAGATATATTTATGAGACTACACATTTAAAAGTGTTTCTAGCTATTTATGTCAGAAACATAAATAATGCATAAACTGATTATAAATAATTCAGAGAACAAAAATTCTGAACAAAACTTGGTTATGGAACAGAATCGCAACCAAAGGGTATTTCAGAATAATTATGGATATGTAAATCCAGATAGAATGGCGTGGACAGTGCGCGTTACTCGTGTACCATCATGGTAATCGATATGCATGCGCCTTATGGTCTATACTCCTCTGAAAGGTTCCCTAGTACTTAACATGGGACATGGTGGTTAGCTTTATGGGCCCCAAAACTACCAGTATCCTTCTCCTTATTATCGGCCACCAAACCCCCATTAGTGGTCCTTACTCTCCTAACCAAACAGCTGCTCCACGAGGGGAAATCATGGATTCGACCTATGTTGCTTTGAGTAGGTGCCTTTACCTTTTGTAGTGATTATGAAGGAAGTGACCACATAGTAGTTTATACAACTCAATACAGATGACATGATCATACATGGGTAAACACAAGTCGATCCAACTAATGCTAGATTAAAATTGCAACCTTTCACCTTCCATGTACAAGCATTTCTCCAATCTAAATTAAGCCACGTACATGCCTTTGAAATTACATATTTCTCATCGCTCAGGTACGTAAGTCATGAAGAATAAGGGAACTAGCACGCACAATGGGCAATCAGATACTAACATGGTCTACTGTTGGGTCAATGAAGAACCCATGGATGTGCAAAAGGTAAAGTACCATTATATCTTGCAGCAAATAGCTTAATAAAAGAAATGCAACTACCCGGCCACTATTTACTGTGTAAATTTGTGGCACTATGAATAAATTTTAAAACGTACAGCTGCTCTTTATAAACAGTGTCATTTGAATCTAATACCCTTTTTTTAGTGAACTACTGTTGTCATTCCTTCAAACAAAGCCTATTGTTCAAAAGAAGTGAATAGTATTTCAGTTAAGGCAAAAGTAATGGGGCAGTGGGGCGGTTGGTGAATTTAAATGCAAAAACATTATTTAATACAAAACAACCTTTTTGGAGTTTGGAGTAAAAATAAACTCTTTGGCTTTTATTTATCAAAGAAAATCAAAAGCAATGTGATCGAACTAAGACGTTTAATCACAACACGAACGCTGTTTTTAACAGTTTGAATACCATCAAACAACTATTCTTCACAAACCGCCTCTTAGTGCCTGAATCTACTGTGGCTGCCAAGGGATGCCATATGTGGCCGGAAATTCATGAGGAATTAGGCTTATTAACAACAACAACAACAACAACAACAACAACAGCTACAACAGCATTAGCAGCAGCTGATCCAATTCTCCCTTAAACGGTGATAACTCGAGACAGAAAGAAAGACCAAAGTATTTGATTCCCAGCCTTTTCATGACCGACTTTACTGCTACTTTAGCATAATTCCATAGAGGGTCGAGCTCGCTCTCAACAGAAACAATATATTCTATTTAGCAATACAATTTCAAGCACATGGTCCAGAGACTGGATTACCAGACACAGACAGGGACACCAAAGGTGTAAATGAGGGGATACTTGGGTTTTTTTTTTTTTTGATGAAAGGTTAAATTATATTAGAAGCAAAGGAACTAAGTACAAATAGAAATAGAACAAGGTAAATTAGGTACAGAGACATAAAAGCTTTGAAACCAAGAAAAGAAAGGGATTTCAGGGTTAGTTCGATAGGTTATATCATCCGATTTATCCGCAATCCTAAGACAAAAATCCAACACCTCAAGCAGCCACGGTGAAAGGGATGGAGATGGAAGAAGTCCTGGTAGCATGGGATGGGAATACCAAACTTCTTGCAGCTTCACACCTCTAGAAGTAGCAAACTAGAGAGCGTTGAGAATCCCACTGAGCTCAGGCTCCAAAAAATGATTGTTTTTGCTTTGACTAGCATTGACAAAAAGAAGCTTACCATAAATCAAAAAACCAAAAACCCAGCTTGGCTTACCTAGAGCTTTGGAATTGAACCTTGTGCATAACAAAACAGGAAAATCTAAGGTAGGTAAATGAAACTAAGACACAACAACAGAGCTAGTGCTATCCACAGAATCCAACTTGAAATTAAAATCAGAACCAAGCGGGGGTGGGGAAATGTTTAAGTGTATCAGCCACTGGTTTATCCGTCGAAGGATTAAACCAGGATTAGGAGAGACAGATTTAAACAATATATTGTTCCGAGCTTGCCAAATAACATAGCAAGTGATAATAAAAACAGAAAAAAACCACACTAAAAACTACTTGTCAAGCTGTCGGTCCCTCAATGCAGAGATGCAGAAATGTCTGAGAGAAGGAAAAGAAATGAATTCAGTCCTCAGACCCAAAGGATCAGCTACCCAGATGTGCTTAACCCAATCACATGAGAGAAAGATGTGCCAGAGGGTCTCATTGCAAGTGCCACAGAGAGCACATGTGGGATCGATTGGAGTCCATTTCGAAATAAGATCCTTAACCGGAATCCCTGCATTTAATACACGCCAGAAAAAGAGTTTAAACTTAGGAAAAATTTTAAGTTTCCAAAAAAATTTTCACCAAGCGATGGAAGAGAAATCATTAAAGGAAGAAGATGCTAAAAAAGATGACGCCAATTTAGTTTTAAACAAACCCTTCCTAGAAAGAGTACACCACCAAGAGTCATGGGACTCAGAAAAAGGAACAACCATAATCTGCCTAATACAAGGCAAAGAAGTATGGTTAAGAAGCTCTAGATTCCAACCATGATTAGTGAGGAACAAATTGACCCGCTCAGGGAAAACTCTATGTCTAGCATCAGGGTTAATGGCAAAACCAGGAATCAAGGGGATCCAGGGGTCAGTCCAAAAGAAAGTCTCCCTGCCATTCCCTATTCTACGAAAGCAAATAGACTTTAGGGGTTGAATGATTTTAGTAAGGCTATTCCAACACCAAGATCCCCTCTTAGTCAAGTTAGAGGAACAGAAAAGAGAGGAGTGGGGAAAATACTTGGCTTTAAGAACTCTAGCCCACACAAAATTATTCTCCGTAAGGAGTCTCCAGCCTAACTTAAGAAGCAAAGCAAGATTCTGAGTTCGAGCAATTCTAAAACCCAGCCCTTCAAGGTAAGACGGGGAGCACATAGTTTTCCAAGCAATCATAGAGTGTTTCTTCTTATCCTTAGTGCAACCAGCCCAAAAAGCATGACAAATAGAATCAATTTTTTTACAAACAATCTTAGGGAAATAAAAACAATTCATAAGATAACTAGGCAAAGATTGCAGAACTGATTTAATTAGCACACCACGACCTGCATAAGAAAGATGATTAGATTTCCGTAAAGAAAGCTTATTAGATAACCGCTACAACAAAGGAAAAAACTGTTTTGTCTTAGATCTTTTAGGAAACAGATTAGTGCCCAAATAAATGGACCCTGGTTTCATAGCACTAATGCCAGGTATGCTGCATAAAGAGGTCCTGTCAGCCATAGGTACATTCTTACTAAAATGTACTCCACTTTTCAAAAAAGTGTTCTCCTGTCCTGAAAGATCAGAGAAAAGATTAAGAATAGCCCTAACAGTGGATAAATCTTCAGGAGTGGCTCTGCAAAAAATAAAAATATCATCAGCAAAGAGTAAATGGGTAACTTCAGGAGCACCACGAGCCACACTCACACCCTTAAACATTCCTAGTTCCCTATAAACTGAGATCAGCCTTGAGAGGACCTCCATACCAGTAATAAACAAATACGGACTGAGAGGACACCCCTGTCTGATTCCCCTAGAACCCTTGAACCAACCAAACGGGGAACCATTAAGCTTTATAGAAAAAGATGTAGTAGAAAAAGTATTCAACAGAAAATTGCACCAATCTTGGCCAAACCCCAACATCCGAAAAATACCCAACAAAAAAGACCACTCCATACGATCATAAGCCTTGGACATGTCAATTTTTATAGCCACGCAACCTTCCTTACCAGACTTATGGTCAAGATAATAGAAAATTTCTTGTGCAATAACAATGTTGTTTGTAATCTGTCGACCTTGCACAAAGGCCCCTTGAAAAGGGGAAATAAAGGAAAGAAGGAGAGGTTTCAGTCTCTTAGCAAGGAGTTTAGCAATAATTTTATAGAGGACATTACATAGACTAATAGGCCTGAAATCACCAAGGTTAGAAGCCTCTGAAGATTTAGGGATCAGGCAAAGAAGAATATGATTTATATGAGGGGGGACGGACAAGGTAGAGAAACAATCGGTCACAAACCCAAACAAAGAATCCTTAATATCATCCCAGAACCGTTGGAAAAAACAACCTTGGAACCCATCAATTCCAGGGGCCTTAAGAGGGGCAAAAGAGAACACCACAGATCGAAGCTCATCCAAGGTGGGAGGAGAACAAAGGTTAGCTTGCACATTTTCAGGAATACATGGGGAAAAAGGCACTCCACAAAATCCACATCCAAAAGTTCAGAAGAGGCAAACAGTTTAGAAAAATGATCAGCCAAGGCCGAACTAATCTCTTTAGGGTTAGAGAGTCTGGTCCCATCCTCTAAACACAGAAATTGAAGGTTACGACACCGGATATTATGTTTAGCAGTGGCATGAAAAAATCTAGTGTTTCTATCCCCCGAGTTAATGTAATTAAGCCTAGACTTTTGAAGCCAAAACCATTCCTCAGCGTCCAAAATCCAGCCAAGTTTGTGAGTGGCTGAGCGAAACTAAATATCAGAATGAAGATCCATGTCCTCCATCAACCTAATATCCTCAACTAAAGCACTTTTGAGACAGTCAATATGCCCAAAGACATCATGGTTCCAAGCTCTCAACAGATTAGAAAAAGAAGAGAGCCTAGAAGGAAAATTGTCCTTAGAACAAGAATTTGTATTTTAGGTTTTACCAGATAAAGAGGACTTCAACTTTCCAATAATCGCAATTCCTATACCCACTGTGTATCCCATTGACAAATTAACGGATATGATTCTTTTATTTATTTATTTTATATATACATTAAAAATTTCTCTGGTCAATGCTGGTCAACCGTCGAAGGAAGACGCCGTCGGCCGCCAATATCCGGTGGTTTTGCGGCCCAACCCAACGGGTCAAACTTCTAGATACTTAGACCGACCCGTCTCAGCCTGGTTCACTATTGTTGGATTGGCTTGATTTCTCTTTGACCCAAACCGGTCTGGTCTATTTGGTCTTGGTTAATTCAAACCATTTGACCATGCTTTTGCTTTCCGTTTTTTTTTTTTAAATTTAATTTAAAATTAGGGAATCTGGAATATTCTAAGTCCCTAACAAGTAACAACCCATTTTCCACTATTTGAGACTTACGGTTTTGTAACCGTAAGCTGCGGCGGTTGCACAGTAGACGGCATAGAAAGCCATCATCCGTCAAGCCACCTGCCGCAAAATGATCGCCGGCCTCAGGCGACGGTCATCACCCAACTGTCTTCTGAAAAATCCTTCCTCGTCGGCTGAAATCCTAAAGAAATAGCCACTGTTTTGGGTTTTTTTGTTTTTTTTTTATACCGCTACAAAACAAGACTGTGGCCAGCGATACAGTCCATTGCCGGGCAGACCACCGCCTAACGAATGCTCGCCGGACTCCGATGACGAATGCTAGCCATGATATGGCCGGGAAACCTGCTTTTCCTTGCCAAAACCACCAAAACCGATCTTGTTTCACCTCTTTAATTTTTTTTTTTCATGTAAAACAGGGAAGGAGAACTGGCCATCGTCGACGGCTATACAGCCAGCTAGGCACTGCCCAGCAAGCAGGCCACGACACAAAAACAAGAGAAGGAGATTTGCGTACAGCCGCGAGCTCCAACCAAACCTTGCACCGTCAAATTTTTTTTTTTTTTTTGTGTTTTAAATCAATCGGTCATACAACCCACAACTTAATTGCAAATTAAAAACCAATATCGATTCTGATCTTGTGTGGCCGGCTCTGATGCCAATTGTTAGATGAATATATCTTGGGTTTCAAACCTGAAACCCTAACTCCTCACAATAATCAAGAACACGAATACATAAAACACAAAGAATGGATTAGAATTACCTTGCACCTTGTATACTGATGAAGAACAATAAAATATAATCCTCCAATGATCTCCTCTACAACCTTTAACGAATCAAGCTCTGAAAGGATCTTCTGTAGTTTCCCGTTCTTCACTCAAGAATACACTTTCTTGTGGGAGAAAGAGAAAGTGAATGTACGTAACTACAGGGACTCTTCTGATTAGTACTTATAGTACTGTCCCAAAACCCAAACTCACTTCTACAATGAGTTGGGTTGGCTCATCTCTATTTGAACCGGGCGACATGCTTGAACTAGTCAATGTATTAGGATCCCCATCGTAAGACTGGGCCTAGTAATTAATTAAGCCCATAATAAACCTTGAAAATATCTTACAAGGATTACTCTTTGGACACATTTTGAAGATGACAAATTTTCCACTTCTGTAAGAGCTCTCCTCCAATTATCCACTCTATCCATTTCCTCCTTGAAACCCGGGTGATTTTGGCTTACATTGGACATCCCTTTGTTGGGAAATCTAGAAAAGTAGAAATAGATTTGTTTTTTCTTTTATTTAGCCGAACCCTCATACTCTAATGTCTGCCTTTTATTTGTTTTTGGAGGAAAGTATTATCGGATTTCGGACTTCTCACTCACTACCGGTCACACATTTGGCTGATCCTTGCCCTCCCTTGAGTGTGCCATCACATTGCGCTTGTGCTATTATTGACGGTGCATGCTCTGCCAGTTCTTCCAAAGGCGGGCGTGGGGTAATTCTGTTCGATTGTTCAGGAGCTTTTATGGTAGCTCGTTGCAAGTCATCTTTTGGATGTTCGGCTACTATGTTAGAGGCTTTAGCCATTCGTGATGCAGTTACTCTTGCTAGCAGTCTTCAGCTCCCTTAGTTGCGGATTTGTTCAGATTGCCTCCTTGTTGTCCTTGCGCTTCAGAGGTCGCCATCCACTTTGGATTGGGCATCACAATTAGTCGTTGATGATATTTTAGTTCTTTGTAATAATTTTTCTTTTGTGTCCTTTTTGCATGTTTCCCGAGACTGTGTCAAAGGGGCTTATTTCCTCGCTATGGGGGCTTCTAGGTTTGATTTGTCTCGTTTTTTGTGGTTTAACCCACCTCATATCCTTGTAAATCTTCCAACTGATCAGAGCTTCTCTGTTGTTGATTTCTTTTAATAAAATCTGGTTTATGACCAAAAAATAAAAAATCTCCTCCTTGAAACACTCTTTGTGTCTAGCGAATGCCTCTGCTAAGCTCCCACTTATAGAAAACAGGAAGAATAGATGATAGAAACCCTTGATTCTTCTATTTCCCATTTGTCTTCAATTCCCCACTTAACAAGTTGTTCGCAACCTCTATCATTTGTTTTGCTTTATTTTCGTTTACCTGGGTCTGTAATAATCCCTCATCCCCCGTCCCTATGTTATTTGGTTCATTCCTTTGCACTGCTCATCCATTACTCATCTTCAATCCGATGCAATTCTGTTCTCAAACCTTACCATTGCTTGCTTTCTTCTTCTTCTTCGGAGGTTTTCTTTTCCCTAAACCCTAAACTATTTGGGGAAGATGATGACAATTTGGTTACTTTACTCTTTAATTTTGGTGGGCTTTTGTCACAAGTGCATTTTTGTCATTCCTTGAAACTAACGTCTAACGTCCCAAACTAGGGGTGTCAATAAAGCCCGGCTGGCCCGAACCCGCCCTGAGCCCGGCCTTGACCCGACCCTGATTTTTCAGCCCTGAGGGCGGGTTTGGGTTTAGTTATAGTCTGGCCCCGGCAGGGTTGGGTCGGGTCAGGGTTTAGACCCCGCACTTAGCCCGGCCTGGCCCGGCCCGACCCTGTCTTAATTATAAATGTATAATATTATATATATATATATATATATATATATATATATATAGCCTAACTGAAAACAATTAAAAAGCAAAAGACCAAAAAAGCCCTAAGGGCACATACGCAACTCGGCAAGTATTGCCACAAGACAAAGAAAAACCCTAAGCCAATCTATTTTCGCTTTCAACCTAATCTCTTTCGTTTTAAGGGCGCCGCTCACGCCTTCCTCCTTCCCTCGGTCTCCTTCCCGAGTTCCTTGTAGGTTGTAGCGCCGATTCCCACGGATAAGTTGGTGTGCTATCCCCACTAAAAGCTTCAAATCCCTAATTTTTCGAAATTGGCCTAACAAGCATTCTCAATGTTGGATTGTATGTCTTTGTTCTTTCTTCTTCTCTGCTGGAGGTTTACCGTGATAGCTCTTAGTTCTCTGTGAACTTCTGGAGTCTCCTCCGCATTCTCGCCTCTTGCGTCGCTACATTTGTGTTTAAAATTACGGAGAGCCAAAATGGAGATATTTACAGAAATTGTAGCATCATGTGCAAGGTTGGTTACACACACTTCTGTCTTTCTCCTGAGTTGTTATACACATTTCTCATTCTACTGTTAGTTGGTGGGTCTTTTCTTCTTTAGTTTTCGTTCTACTTTATCTGTGTAATTCGTTTCTTTTATCAATGTGGGTTGCTATTTGATCTTGTTGAAGCTGTAACTGATGTTGAAAGGATACTTTTGTATACAGTGATAGTTTACATTTGAAACTCTTAGGAAATAAGCTACTTCTCTGAATTTCAAGAGTGATGGGATTCAGGGATTGGAGAACATTATAATAATTTTAGGATTGGAATTGAATAGGTTGAATTTGGTTTGTGGTGTGTGTTGGTATGATCTCTTCCTTTCTCCCTCTCTCCCTCTCTCTCCTTCCCCTCTTATTCTTCTTCTTTAAATGAAATCATTTTTTTTTAACATAGATAATTACTTGATCTAGATGGGATTATAAAAGAAAATCAGGGTCAGGGTCAATCAGGGCCAACCCGACCCTGCCAGACCCTATCAGGGTCGGGCGGGGCCGGGTCGGGTTAGGGAAAACCCTGGCAGGGTCGGGTCAAGGTTGAGGGTTTCTTGGCCCTGCCAGGGTTGGGTCAGGGTCAGGGTTTAGGTTAAGGCCTCTAGGGTCAGGGTCAGGGTTTAGGCAGGCCCGGGCCAACCCAACCCATTGACACCCCTATCCCAAACTAGAGGACTGGATTAAAGTGTTATAATATTTTGAAAGTAGGGAGCAGGTGTAAATTGTAAAGTTGTAAGGGCGTCTTTGGACAAATGGGCATTTTGAAGGGGGGCATTTGACAAAAACCCTTCCTTTTAAGCTTGCCGTTGGATCTCGACGGACACGAGGGGACGGGCAAGGAACTTTTAGCTGACTGGTTTGTCGTACCAGCAAGGGTCGAGCGAGGGATTCTCTCGTCTCTGTATTATCGGGAAGTAACGGCGATGGCCGCTGCTACCTCCGTCAGCTTATGAGGTTCTCCCGTCCCTCTATTACTTTCCTTTGCCGAAAGAATTCATCCCTCGAAGGTCCACTTTCTACCTTTTTCTCTCTCCTGTATCGCATCAATAACAGGTCTTTCATGGCCACTCCCATCACTCAAACTCCCACGCCTCCCGTCGACTCCCAAGAGAATCTTGACGACCTTATCTGCTCTGATGTCAGTCATTCCTGTTTTCTCGAGCAGCATCTCTCTTCTTCGTCTTCGTCTGATTTACCTTCTCCTTCGTTTTCTTTGGGTTCTCCAAGTCGTTGCTTGAATGGAGAGTGGCGTATCGAACGAGCTTGGGCTCACTGGAAGAAATTAGGGCAACCAAAGTTCATTGTTGCTCCTATGGTTGACAACTCTGAGCTTCCTTTCCGGATGCTTTGTCGCAAGTATGGTGCTGAGGCCGCCTACACCCCGATGTTGCACTCCCGCATATTCTCCGAGACCGAGAAGTACCGCACTCAGGAATTCACCACCTGCAAGGTATTACACTTGCCTTTTCTAAATCAAGCTAGGCTTTTGCCTTCACTATCTTGTTGATTTGAGTTTATTAGACTTTCAATTATTTTGCTTTGTCTTCTCTCTCTGAAGTTGATTTCCTCACTTGTGTCTCCTGCACCAAAAATTATATAATTATATTTTTTCCTTGATCTGGGTATTAGGTTTTCAGGTGTGGCCAAATTTAGGGTGTTAACTGTTCAACTGGAGAAATTTCTGCATTTTACTGCTCTCACAGAAACCAGAAACCAGAAACCAGAAACCAAGTACATTGTCTAAGAGACAGTTTAGGATTTAAATTGAATGAAATCAAGGAAGCAAGAAGTATTTTGGCTGGGGCTCCAAACTTAGGCTCATTTAGGTTTAATTGTCTTTTTGTTTTCTGCTAATACGAAAGAACAGTAAAGCCTTGAGTACACAATCAGGTGAAATTGAAAAAATTTAATTCATAAGACTTTCAAATCTACCTGAGGAACAAGAAAGCCCAAGAACCACTTTGAAGGGGGGACTGGGTAAGCACAAGTGCCAATTGATCCAAGATGCATCATCAGGTAATTTTTTGTGACTTCCCAAAAAAATCAGGATGAGATTATTCATTCTCTACATACTGTTCAATGCATTCCACTTTTCACAGCTGTAGCTGAATAATAAACCTGTATTCTAATATCAGGGATTGCTTTTTATTTATCAGCATCTACCAGTTTGCTCGTTTATTGCATTTTTTCCTTTTATTTTTGTTTGGTTGGTATTCTAGTTCATTTATTACCTTTCAATCTTGAGTACATGGAAAATATTATTCTGCCAGCAGTGGGATGAAAGAGCTGCTTTCGTGTTACAGTAGTCTTATATGATAATGTTAACTTTCATGAAAATGGCAGGAAGATCGTCCATTATTTGTCCAATTTTGTGCAAATGATCCAGATATTTTGTTGGAAGCAGCAAGAATGGTGGAACCTTTCTGCGATTATGTGGACATTAATCTTGGGTAAGCAATTTTTTCACCCTATATTTTTATTATGGATGTGATGTATGTTGTATGGAACACCATAATTTGTGTTGTAAGAAACTATTTCTGGATCGAAACAACAGCAAAGCTCTGTACAAATTGGGAAAATGATACCAGGGCCTCCTATGTGATATTAACTAATCATGCTTTCAATTGAGAATAACCTCTCAGAATCTGTAGCAAATTGTTCCATCTTGGACTCTTAGCTATAATTCAAGAATAGAGTTCTTCTCATGGACCAGTGAGACTAACTCTTCATAATATTATCAAATCAACTTGGATTCACAAAATCTTGATGTTGGTGGAAAGATAACTGAATTACCTTTGAAATGAGACCAAATCACAAAAAGGAAATTTCTGCATAGCTTAGGCCTTGAATCAAGTACCACCAAAGTTTTAGAACTTGGTTTCACCAGGCCACGAAACGGAGTTTTGCCGAGATCTTGTATTTTTTCCCATCTTGACTCGGTGATGGGTTTCGATGGCCATATGGCCAAGATAGGTCCTGAAACTTGACATCCACCCTATTTTAGGTCTTCTAAACACAATGGAAACATTAATTACAAATTCAAACCCAAAATGGTACTTTGGGTTGGTAGTTTACAACGTACGTGAGATCTACCCTAGGCTATTCCACACAATATTTAAAAATAGAAAAATAATTCTGCTCTGTCAATCTATAGATCGGTGGATATTGTATCACATACAATAACTACATAGTCAACAAAAAGGTATTTATCATGTTTCTATGGGAAAAAATTGTTTTTGAGAAGTAATTTTTACCTAAAAGTGTTCTTGAGATGGCAATGCAACTCCCTCTCTTGATGTTGAAGCTTCAATGTTGAATCTACAAGGTTTGATCTTTAGTTGGAGGTGGGATTTGCCAAAAGAGAGCACCATCTTTGTGTTTTCCCTTCATAGCAGACCAAGGGAGGCGAGACAGAGTGAGATTTCGAGTCAAATCTACTCGACTTCTCTCCATTTAGTAGGTCACAAATATACCCATCCCATCTTTTCACAATGTCCTCATCCCTTACTAACACTCTTCCATCATCACCCTTTATACACCTTTCTGGATTGAAATCTCTACTCTTCCTTTGTCTCATTTTAGTTATCTTATATATAGCTTTTCCCCCTTCTTTTATGTTTAGGTTGATATAAAGATCCTCATATTTTTTTCGCCCTAGCTATCCCCACAATCTTCCTAGCTTCGTTTTTGACATCATTATACCTCTTTTTTATCTTTTATTTCCTTAGTCCTTTGCCACTTCTTAAAACAATCTTTCTTAGACTTAATGGCTGCTTGGACCTCATCGTTCCACCGCCAGATCTCCCTAGGGGTATGACGACTACCCTTCGCTTCCCCTAGCACTTCTTTGGCAACCCTTTTAATATAAGTCATCATCTCATTCCACATCGTATTGGTGTCTCCCTTAATGTCTCACATTCCTTGTTTGACTAATACTATCTACAATAAGGCTTCTAATTTGAACCTCAAGCAATTATTATGTTAGTTGTGGCGAACCTATGTATTGGATCTATGTTCCTACATGATGCATGCAAAAAAGACGAGCTTGGATTAGGACAAGTTCCCCTTGTCAAGGAGCACCATATTGTACCTGTCACAGTTGTGTCCGTAGGTACGCCGGCACATCCTTTTGTATACCCTTTTAAAGAAATAACTCTATAAATCAATCACAGTACTGTCCAATAGTGCCTTCTAGGGCACACCTAAATGTATGTCCAAAAGGTCACTAGGTAATACATTGATTGATATGATCAGTTGTGACTTAAAGTTCTATAGTATCAAGGATTGTGATGCCATCGGGGGAATCCCACAACTGCATGTGGGGCCTTACCAATAACGCCACGGGGGTAGAAGCAGACCGTGTTGTGCACAATGCAAGAGTATGAGTGCGAATGTATGTGATGCAAATAATAAAGACACATCAATTAACAAAAATAGAATTACAAGCAAGCTAAGTAAACAATGATCAATTAGGAGTTTGACGGTCCCCAACGGAGTCGCCACTTTAGGTACAAAGGACCTTCACCGATGGAATCTCGATGATCCGATATGTATAGCACGTAACCGGGTGTTGGGAAAAGATTGTGTGGACACACGTGTGCTCGAGGGCAAATCGGAAGAAGCTCTAATCACCCTCACCTAATCACCAGGATTACGATACTCCAGTCCCGATATATATGTAGTGCAATGCAAATGGGGTATGACAAGGTTCAATCTCTTAGATTAGGAGAGAGAAAGAAAGAGCGTGCACTACATGTTATCATGTTAAAAGGGAGTCACCACCTAGAAAGGGTCTAGGACCCATAAATGTATCCCTCGGGAGGAAAAACTATGACTCACGAAGGATAAAACAACTGGAGTATAACCAAAGACACAAAGGTACGTGCACTACATGTTATCATGCTAATATCTTGCCAAGGTGTGTTGGGAACGAGTAGTGGAGAACATAGACCCGTATTTTGCTTAGTCCCTTTTGCCAACTGACACACTCGGCATCTTTGTATCATGTGCTCCACGTCCTTCTGTATCCAAGGTTAATAGTATCTATCAACAACCTGCAGAAGGGTCTTGTCTTTCCTAAAATGTCTTCCGAGTCTGCTACCATATAGCTCCCATATAATATGATGTTGGAGAGATGTTTCCTAGATGTAGAGAAGAATGCCATAGAAGAGAAATTCATCATAAATAGAGTATTTAGAATCTGTTCCACTTTATTGCGCCAGTTGGTAGATGGAAGAGAAGTCTTTGTCTGCCATCTACTCACCCTTGATGTGGTCAGTATCCATAGCATGTGCCGAGAAAGTCTGCAAAGTGAATACTTTTCGACTCAAAGCATCTGCTATTGTGTTCTCCTTACCACCTTGTATCTCAAGGTGAAGGTGAACTCTTGAAGAGAGGCTACCCACTTGGGGTGCCTAGTGCTGACACTCTTCTGTGAGTGAAGATATTTCAAGGTCTCATGGTCAGTGAATAGGACACACTCTTTGCCGACTAGATAATGACGCCAATGCTTGAGTACTTGTATAGCATCATGTAGCTTTGTATCATATGTAGAGTACCTTGTCTTGGTGTCATTCAATGTCTCACTATAAAAAGGTGATAGGTGATAGGATGTCCTCATGTCCTCCTTGCACAAGAATGCTGTGTATGCCAACATGGGATGCATCAGTGCCACCTCGAACATTTTGTCAAAGTCGGGTAGCTGTAAAACAGGGTCCTCCATCATCTTCTTCTTGATATGCTCAAAGGCCTTAGTGGTTGCAGTTGTCCACTCAAATTTACCCCTTTCTGGTTTTCATACATTTAGTAATTGAGGCCGTAATAGTGCTGAAATCTTGTATAAGCCTGCGGTAGAATGATGCCGATTGTCAAACCTTGAAAACTTCTAGCTTTAGTGGGTGTTTTAGGTGCTGGCCACTCTATGATGTTTTTGATCTTCTCTAGATCTGCCTCGACGCCGCTTGATGGTATGTGTAATCCATGCAATTTAACTTTGGGTAGCATAAAGGAGCACTTCTTTAAGTTAATAAAGCTTTTCTGCCGTACCTTCATCACATATCTTGAGTGGTTTAGATGGTCCTCCTTTGGCTGTATATTAAAATATCGTCAAGTAAGCAACTAAAAATTTACCAATGAAGGGCGTAATACCTGAGTCATTACACACATAAATGTGCTGGGTGCATTGGTGAGACCAAAAAGAATATCTTTTCATTCATACAGTCCAATCTTTGGTTTGAAGGCAGTTTTCCACTTGTCACCTAGGAGGATGTGTATCTGATGATATATGCTCTTGAGACCAATTTTGGAAAAGATCTTTGCACCGGCCAATATGTCTACTATATCATAAAGTCTGGGATAGGAAACCGATACTTGACGGTGGTGATCTTGTTTATGCCTCTGCTGTCCAACACACATATGCGCAGTCCCGTCCTCCTTTGTACTGCACATGTACTGCACATGTACTCATACTCTCATGTATAAAATCTGTTTTTAGTAGGTCATCCACTTGCCGTTTCAACCCCGTATGCTCTGTACGGCTAATCCGATAGGCTAGTAGATTTGAAAGTACAGATTTGGGTACCAAATCGATGGTGTGCTGAAAGTCGCACATTGGTGGTAATCATAGTTGTCATGGCGTCGCCATGGCGTCCTGGCGCTGGGAGAGGTGGCATATCGAGCTACGCCATGGTGGATGTAAATATATCGTTCGATATGGCGACGCCATGGACGCCATACCACGATATGTTGGCATATCGGTCGATATTTTGACAGGTTAATCTATATTTTCAATTTTTCATACTTTCATATACACTAATGGATATTAGTTACACTTTCATGAATTAAACCATAGTGGCATAGTATATTAGTAGTAGTGTAGTACACTTTCATGTTGATTTTTTATGTTATAGGACATATATTATAGCATACTAAATGACATTAAAAATACAGAAAATAAAAAATTAAACATGGTCGACATGCTCGCCATGGCAACGCCATGGCGGGCGACATGTCGATATATCGACGTGACACCCTTCCACCGACTTGGATCGCCGTGACGCCGTGACAACTATGGTGGTAATGCATCGGGTAGCTCCTCGCGCACTAAGTCAGAGAAGTCTGACAACAAGTCCTGAAGATAGTCCTTAGGAACTCCTTGTGATTGAGTGCCGATACCTTCGCCACTGAAGTGGTCTCCTGATTGGTCCTGAGAGCCCATCGCTTGGCTTGCTTAACTAGTTTATGAAGAGGATCCATTATGATAAAGCTTTTCATTGAATTCGAAAATGCATTGGTTCTTCTTGCCACCTATCAACATGTCATTGTCACACGTTTAGGGCCGTCCCAAAAGTACATCAATCAGCATAATGGGAATAACATCTCACAAGAGTGCCTCATCATAACAGCCAATTTTCAAAGGCAATTGACACCATTGATTTACCATTGTAACAAAGAGACTCTATAAGGTTGTGGGTGCTTCTCGGAAACCAGCTTGGCCTTGTTGGTAAAGGCTTTTGAAACAACATTTACATAATTGCCACTATCAACAATTACCTGTGTGGGCAAGTCCCCAGTTCACATGCAGGTATAGAAGATGCAATTCTGATGCCAATCCTCTCCCTTGGTTTCTTGTAATAGAATGCAACTAACCACATGTATACCATATGCATCCTCATACTTTACAACATCATCAAAACCAACTGCTATATCACATTATCACCATCATCCAGTGGAATAGGATCCATCGCCTCTCCCTCATCCACATCATCGTCATCATCTTCAATTCCCTAAAGTATAACATTAAGCTTTTGTCTTCGAGGGAAGAACTTGGCGGTGTCCATACTCCTGACAATGAAAACATCGAGTTTTACTACCACTAGCCATGGGGGCTTTACCCTTGTTATAAATGTGAGATGGTGTCGGGGTGGGGGCCGGTCGACCCCTGGGTTTGGTAACTGTGGTGCTTCTCCTCTTCTCTGCTTGAGGGACAAATCATCTCATGGAAGTCCTTAATAGCTCCTCCGCTCAAAGGCCCTTCTGGAAGCAATTCTGAAGGTTGTAGATGTCTGTCATGCCCATCTCCTTATGGGTTTCTGGTCTCAGTCCCAATTTGAAATGGGAGAGCAGCTGGTAATCATCCTCGTCAACTCTGGTACGTGAGACAAGTGCATCAAACTGTTGCGTATAGTCTGCGCTACTGCTGATAAGGCTCCTTGTAGTGAGTTGAGCTTGTAATGCAGTCGCTCTTTGAATGGAAGATACTTGCCTTTCATTTTCTCTTTCATCTCGAGCCAAGTATTAGGGGCTGCCCCTTGTTGCTGTAATCTTTTCTTGTAATGTTTCCACCATTCTTGGCCCTGTCCTACTATCTTGCTCTGTGCAAGCTTCATCTTCTTTGATTCTGTCAAATCATTACCAATCAAAGTAGTCATCTAAATATGAAAACCAATCATAGAATACCCGTTGGTCGTGCTTGCTGTTAATATTCATTTAACTCCAAGTATACTTTATGTGAGTCATCAGTACGATGGTGTGGCTTGTCCTACGTCAAAGTAGGTGCAAACATGGTTCTTGAAGAATTGGGCGTGTATGAAGGTTCATTGAGGTCCTCTCCACATAAATCTTTGACCATTATTGGGGGTGGAATAGACTTGTTTCTCATCATTGGCTCTTGGTGGTTTGGTGAATTCAGCCATTGGGTCATGACTCCTTTGTTCTGTGGCAGCCACTCAGTGGGTGAGTTGCCTAATCATGTCAGTGAGCTGTTTCGATGATTCTTGGACACTAGGTGGATTAGAGGATTGTGGATAACACTATTGGCCATGAGCTCTGATAACAATTGATGAGTTCTTAGTAAACCAAAGGAGGATTTATTGAACTGAAACAACCACAGGACAGAAACGCAGTGAATTAGCTTAGGGAAGAAAATGGAAAGGCCAATATCTTCCAAAACCAGTCAACCGATGCGGCTGAAAGTTTGATTTAATGCTGGCCTAAGGCTGCTGAACTTGTGACTAAAATATCTTTAAGAATAATGGTTAGATTAGGAATAAAAGAGGTGGACAGAAAATAGAAACAAGATGAACGTAAAATTAGTAAGGAAAACTTGGATAACATCAAATCAGCAATATCAATGGACTCCAAACTTAGGTTGATGGAAAGCAATAGGGAACGGAGTGAACTCATCAAATTTGATCTCAATCAAAGGGTTGAAACTATAGTTGCAGCAACAACAACTAAGGGACAGAACTGAAGAAGGAAACTAAAACCGCAAGCTGCTGTACCTTAGTAGAACTGACAATAGATGTTGATTGGGTATAAAAGAATCCTTCACAGCAGTATGGAGAAGGCTGAAACCCAATTTTTACCCTCAAATAGTAGTCCAAGATGCAACAGGAAAACTCCCACGCAAGCTGAGAATATGCAGAAAAACAGAGCAGATAAAAGAAGAAGCAAAAGGGGTTCGAAGATATGCCAGGGCTTCACTACCACTGGCTTGCTTCAGGTTTTACCAACCACCACCCAAGAAATCACCCCCTTGGTTGCCGCTACTTCACCATAGGAGCTGCTGTCTCATTGAAGAAGACTCAATGTGTTTGCCAAAATCGTGGGAGGGGTCTCGCTTCTATTCTATTTATTAATTTGAGATGTAATACAAGAATAGAAGCCTTGCCTACCAAGTAGCCTACAATCAAACACAATTGAAACTTCCTAGGAGATCTAATGATTAAAACCAAAGCGGAAAAGAATAACATAAAAAATAGAAACTATAATAGTAGATACCCTCCAACATTGGATCAAAAGATACGTCCAGAAGCTCCACCAATCGATGGCCCATTAGGAGGAAAATATGGGCCTCAATGTAGTAAGCCGATGACCTATGATGGGCTTAAGTTGTAACCGGAATATGGGCCAAAGTGTGGGTCTGAACACAACTTAAACTGACGGGCAGAAAATGGACTTGACTGGACTGGTTATAACTTTAAACCAATGGGCCTCAAATAGGGGCTTGATTCTGCTTCCTATGCTGGGTTGCCCCTAGCTCTGCATCAAAAAATGAGGGAAGTACATTTTATCTAGAGGATGTTTGGTTGTTGCTTTTCTCTCAGCTTCTCTCTCTAAGCGCTTCAAAATTTCAATTCATTTTTTGAAGGGTCCAAACTTGATAGGAGCTTAAAATAGATGAAAAGTTCCAGCCTGATATCTAGAGATACATCTACTGTTACTGCTTTTTTGTAAGAAATATTAATTCAGGCATCAAGATAATTTAGTTTTCTTCATCTGGATCGTTGTCACCTTTTCTCCTTTTAGAAAAGTCAAGCTTGTTATCTAAATGCTGTACCTATCAGTCTAGATCCTAGGTACCACCTCTTTAAAATTCCGGGGAGTCCTTCTAAATTATCTTGGTTTTAAGTATCCTCTAAATTTTTACCCCCTCTTAATTTCTAGTTTCAAGTGCTGCAGGAACAATGTGACTTACAGTAGATATCTGGAAAGTATCTTGAAAGGTACACTGGAAGTTGCACAGATCACTCTCTAAATTGCTGACATGTTAAAAGCTTAGGTTCCATTGTCTAACCTTATAACCACAGCTGCAATATGGCTAAATACCATTATCAGCTGCATTCTGGTAACAGCATTGCTTTTATGCTGTCCATTAACTTTGAGAAATAATCTTTTTGCAAACAGTTTCATTTGCATGGATCTTTAGGAGCTCAAATTACATTATCCATCAAAACAAATAACTGTTGTGTTGGTCTTGAATATCCTCTTCTCTTCCACATTACATCTCCATGTATCTGTATCAATTGCTTTCTGAAGACACACGGAACATCTTTTTTCAGTTGTACACTTTTGACCTTAATTGGTTGTAAGACCCATAGTTGTCAAGGCTAGGCGACACCTAGGCGTCCAGGCGCTTTGGTCGCCTACTTGGTGTCGCCTTGATTTTTTGCACTCTTCAATGCCTTGGGGGTCGCCTGACTGCCGTGACAACTATGGTAAGACCATAATCTTGTGAGGCTAATAGTTACTATATCTGTATCATTCTTTCTCCTTGGTGCAGTTGAATTTTTTTTACCCTATGCACTCTCAACCTAGATTGTTGTAACACCATAATTATCTGAGGTTATGTTGTCAATATGTTTTGCAGGTGTCCACAGCGCATTGCCAAGAGGGGAAACTATGGGGCTTTTCTAATGGATAATCTCCCCGTCATCAAGTCACTAGTAGAAAAATTGGCTGTTAACCTTAATGTTCCTGTTTCATGCAAAATCCGTATCTTCCCAAATTTACAAGATACTGTCTCATATGCAAGGATGCTTGAGGAAGCTGGGTGCTCTCTTTTAGCTGTCCATGGTCGAACTAGAGACGAAAAAGATGGAAAGAAAATCCGAGCTGACTGGAATGCCATCAAGGCTGTAAAAAGTGCTGTCAGGATACCGGTACTGGCAAATGGAAACATACGCCACATGGATGATGTACACAGCTGTTTGGAGGCGACGGGTGCAGATGGCGTGCTGTCAGCTGAGACTCTTCTGGAGAATCCGGCTCTCTTTTCTGGGTATCGGACTGCTGATTGGGAAGATGGCAGTGATGACAGCATGGTAGATGCAGGACTAGACCAGGCAGATTTATGTATCGAGTATTTGAAACTCTGTGAAAGATATCCGGTGCCATGGAGGATGATCCGTTCTCATGTGCACAAGATGTTAGGAGACTGGTTTAGGATTCAGCCGCATGTGAGGGCGGATCTCAATGCACAGTCTATACTCACCTCTGAATTTTTATATGATATGGTAAATCGGCTTAAGGAGTTGGGCACAAGGGTTCCACTTTATACGAAGGTTAGTGATGCAGGAAGAATTTCAGCAAATGGACACATTTAGTGCAGGAGTTTGAGCTTCTGACAGGAAGGTTTCAGGTGCTAATCAAATTGGATACCTGGTGAAACTGGGACCAGATAATGCTGCCACAGTACTTTGTTTCTTGAATTCATTTAACTCTACGGCCCTCATCAATCTTTTTCTTCCATTTAGAACTTTTAGTGTCCATCTTGACTAGCACCTTGATACAGTGACCTAGTGATATGAGATGCTGTAATGTTGGTGGTTGAGGAGAGGAGTCGAATTGTAGCAGAAAAAAAGGGGAAGCAGAAGAAGAAGCTGTAACAGTGGTTATCATTGCTAACTTTTAAATTCTTTTTCCAGCAGTATAGGATCTGCTTAACTGGTTTCCTGGTCATTTTTGTTATCCTGATCAGAAAGAATGACATGAATCTATAATTTTTGAAATGTATTGTCTTGGGGAATGGCTGTGACATATGATTTGAGAATGTGTTTAAGTCTGTCAGTGCTGTGACATATGATCTTATTCTTTGATTTGCATTGGTCTGGTATTTAATCATGGATGTGAAGCAAATGGTAATCAAAACCAGATAGTCAAGGGGAAGGTTCTTGTTTGGAACGTTTTATCAACTGACTCACAGGTTTGCCTAAATTCTCTCCAGTCTTTAGATATATGAATATGAGCTCAGCTTTCATTCTTAGTTTATTTACAGTTATGCTTCCTGTTCACTACAGCTGTGGGGTTGTCCTCCTTGGGTTCCAAGTAGATGGATGGGGGGCTGATGATATGGATTCAGGCTCTAAAGCTTGGATCTGAGGCTCTTAACGTTGAGATAAACAATACCAATTCCAGTTCAGTACTCAAAGCTATGACACCCACAAAGAGATTTTACAGTGCAGCAGTTAGTGAGTGGCAGTGTAAAAATGGATAATTCCAATCAATCATCCATAATCCCAACTTCTTTGTGCTAAGACTGCAAGTTGGCAACTTTTATGCAATCTTGTGTTGACTCCATTCCCTTGTCCCTCTTGTATGATGATGCCTTATCCTCGTCTCTTTTCCCATTGATACCCCTTTGAAATGATCCTTTAACCCATTTGTATGATGTCCCATTCCCCTCCCTTCCCCTCCCACTCTCCCTTAAGGTTATCGCACATGAGCAGTGTGCCCATTCCTTTCCCATATAATTAATATATAAGCAAGAGATTGCTATTTGGTTATGTAGTATATGCACCAGTGTGGGGGCCAATGAGAAGGCATGCAGAGGTATCAACATAGATGTGATTTTTTATTTCATTGGGAGATGGGGGGTGGGAGTGTTGGAGACAGTGATGTACTTTCATGTGCTCTTCTGCATATGTGTAGGAGCCATACGACCAAGTAGCGTTTTTTTACCCAATTTATCATGTATATATAAAAAGGAAAAAAGATTTGTGTCTGAGAATGTAGCCTATGTTATTGCTCCACTATGTTTGTCTCTCTCTTCCTTCTCTTTAAACTTCTCTATCCCCTAAAATATTCCTGTCTGAGGCAGTCATTGGTTGTTTCCCCTTGGAAGGAGTTTCTGAAGTGATAAAGCTGAAGGATTGGTTGGTTCTCAATCTTTGTAACTTACAATGCCCACAACGTGCCAATTTCGATAGCCATAAGGTTCCATTACAACATACAGATTATAAAAGCTAGTAACGCTCGCCCCATGGGGGCCAGGAGCCCATTTCATTGAAGACCCGACAATGGGCAGTGAGTGCTTTTGTTTGCTTTGTGTACCATTAGTATTTCACTAGTAAAGCCAAAAGGCTAGACCACAAAGATGGAGAAATGACAACAAAAGGCAAAGTATCTTTGTTTCTCCTCCCGAGGTTTTGAGAAGTGTCAATCGAATCCGGGTTTAGACCCGGCTCTGTGGCGTCCACGTACTAATGGGGTAGCTGCGTGGGAACTGCGACCTGCTTGCTTGGGTAAGTCAGCCACTTAAGGTGGACTTTCTTTTTGGTCTATAGAGTTTTTATCCTATTAGGAATACAGATGGGAGAGGGGAGGGGAGGGGAGGGGGGGGGGGGCTATAAAATAATTGTATTCACAGCCCCCTAACCCTAATTGTTACTTGCATTAGTTGTTAGAATTTAGTCTCTCTCTCATCTCCAAGTTGTTATTGTATTTTCTATAGGATTCTATCTGTTTTTAAGGATTTGTAGTGTGGAGTTTTTTGTGGAGAAGCTTTTCAAGATATCTAGAGATTGTAGAAGATCATCAACATTTGTGAAGCTTGTCACCATTCATGTTCGAGATCCTCTTCCGTTGTGTTCATCTCCATTTTAGGTAGCACCCATATAGTGTTGATTTATTTGTTTACATTGGTATCAAGAAGAAAAATGACAAATAAGAATATGGGAGAAAATGTTGCCCTCTGAAACTAAAATCGAGAGCTTAACTGGTAACAACACCCAAATCCCCCGGGACGAGAGATCAACAGGGTGGGTGGGTCACCTGGTCAACCGGTGATAGTTTTTTGCCCTGGTGAAATTCTTACTGGTGCAGTCTGGTTTGCCTTTTAAGGGTCATTTATTTAAAGGGGAAGGAGTGAGAAATTTGTACTTGTTTTAATGTTGGGACGGAAAACTTACTAGACAGTTTTGAGACTGATTTATATTCTCGTGCAAGAACCATTCTTGTACGGGTTAAGCCACACAGATGAAATCCATGAGTGGGCCCCATCTCTCTTGAATTCCATTTGTATGGCTCAAACTGTACGTGAATGGTGGTTCTTGTACGAGAACCTGAGATGCACTAGACAGTTTTTAGAAATGTGCTGTTTTTTGGCTACTGATGTGGCACCCTAGGTTGACACTCTAGTTTGGAACTATTAATGAGATTCCTTTTTTTTTTTTTGGATTGAATATTAATGGGATTCCTCATGCATTCAAGACTTGTGCACCCATCTTACCAAATGTTGATACAGTAAGTAAGCACTCGAATTCTCTCCTTCAGGCTTCATAAAGGTTAATTCAATGAGACACTTTAACAATTTGATATGCTCTATCCCAAACTCTCGAATCTGGGTATTACCATCTTCAAGTTGAAATTAATAGTAAGGAGGTTGTCGCCTACATCCTTGGTTCGCATCAAATTCCACCACTTGACGTAACAACTATTAATGATGCGAAATGCTTTGTTTTTTTTTTTTTTTTTTTTGTTTTTTTCTTTCAATCGATGTATTTCACGGACTACAGATGCCCTGATTAGAAAAGCCATGTCCATTGTGTGTGTGTGTGACAGATTAACTGCTTATCATTTCGTGACTTCATGACTTTTATTTGTCCAAAACTATTGGTTTATGATCAGTAAACTGTCTAGTGACAAAAAAAAATATATATCCTCATTTTTTATTTATCTTTCCCTTCCATGTCCCGTCTCTCCCACCTAATCCCACCTTAATTCTATTTCTTCTGTCTTCCACTAAATCACACCCCAGTATCCAACGGTCCAACCTCAATTTCTTCCCGGACAAAAAACCACATGTGGGTCCCACTATTATAACTCTCCAATCCCCAACAACTCCCTCTAAACAACTGCAACTAAAAAAAAAAACCTCCCCGAACAAACTGGCCAATGTGTTCGGTAGCTGGAGCCTAAGGGGCTGGTGCTTGGATTAGAAACACTGTTAACTAGGTTGTCTCATCTTCTGGCAAGGTAGGCCCTAGTAGCCATACCCATCCGTATTAACAATGACCATCAAACAATTATCGATGCGTGGCGGCAAGAAATATCTTCATCAGGGCTACCTTTGAAAAACGAAGTGGAAATATGGTTTCAACTTTCAATCTTGGAAGAAAAACTCCATCCAAATCTATTGAAAGTATCGAATTAACTCGTTTTCGTTCGTTTTTGAGCAGAGTAAGAAGGGAAATTTTATAAAATTTCACGATTTTATCGATTTCGATGATTTTGATTGGTTTCGATCATATTTTGATAGTTTCGACATAAATGATCATTGAAACTAAAGAAAATTTGGTTCGAAACTAAAATAGATAGATATTTATGTTAAAACTTAGGATAACCACTGAATTATGTCTAATATCAATTAAATAAATATTTTTGTATTTATATTTCATCTATTTATGATATTATTCATAAATAAGCAAATGCCCTCTATTTAAATCTAATAAAATAATTAAAATTTAAGAGAGGAATTACAGTGGCTTACCTCAAAGAGATAACCAAAATTGAGTTGACGACAAAAACCCAACAAAAAACTTAGCACAAAGTTCAACACGATGAACGAATCAACCAAACAATAGGGAGATGGGGATTATTACAGACTAATTAATAAAAATAAAATGGAAGTTAAGTAGGGGAAGGGGAAATCCCACCAGGAGTTACAATGTGTGTTCATCAAAATCGAGGAAGGAAGATGGAAGAAGGGGGAATGTCCTCACCCACTACTTAGGTTAGTGGGTATCTAAGGATAAAATCATATTTTCATATCCACTCTCAATGCCATGTCATCAGTTAACGTTGGATGGCTAACAGTCAGTTAGTTTAGCATGGTTTTGAAACTATAGGGGGTTGTACTCGTTCACTTTTTGAAACTTTGAGTCAATTTGTATTTAAGGCAAAGTATAGGGGGTGTACGCGTAAACCCCGATGGAAGAAGTGAACCAACGGTAATCCACATGTATGTCGATTGAGAGAACTCAACCATATGGCCTCAAATTAGAATTGGGTTTCTATTCCACAATTCTGTGAAATCTTAGAAGTTAACAATAAAAAAAAAAATAGAACTGAGAAATTATTCCAGGTGTTCAACTCAGATCCAACCTTGGTTGCAGCCTTGCAAGGGTATGTTACTCACAACATTAGGGGATTTTGGAAACCAGTACCTATAGTTTGAATCACCCGAGGAGAAGAACACCCCCAAACCCTCAGCCTCATATGTGAGGATTCAGCTGAGTTTGAAACAATTTTTCCCCAAATCCGAACTACCGCTATAGCAAGGAAGTAGGGTAGAACATGACAACAGTGAGACTGATAGAGGAAGAAATAAAAGAAAACATAGTGGATTGTTCCTGAGTTATGAGGAGGATAGGAAGAAAAAACAAGAGAAATTCAATGGTTGTTGGAGATGCGAGGGACATCAACCGGAGGTGCAAGGGACGCGTTGGCAAGTTGTTCTAGGTACTGGTTTTGCAACGGTTACATGGGTGAGGTATGAGTGGGTTTGGGGATTAAAACAAATTACTACGGTAGGGGTATATGTTTGTAAGGGTATTATGGGCATTTAGATTATATTTGGGTGATGACATCATCACTTAATTGTTCTCATCTAACGATAGAGGTACGTTTATAAGAATCTTTCGAACTACATGGGAGGTTTATGAAATAGAATTCCAAGGGTGATAAACGTAATTGTTTGAAACCCCAAGAGTGATAAACGTAAGTTTCCCATAGAAAAAAGTAAAAAAGTAAATACTTTTCCTTATTCAATGCCCGATTGTCTTGAGAATCTCTTTTTCTTCTTCACTATATAAGTAATACAATGGTTTTAGTGCATGGTATCGAAATGGGTATCGGCAAACGCAAAACCAATACAATCGATATCGGCTGTATCAGACAAAATTATCCTTGAATTTTCGTAAAAAATGAATTTTCTGACCATTTTACCCCTTGTCCGTACTGTGCTATCGATACATGATTAACACAATATTGGTATCGATGACTAAAAAAACCAATACATATACGATACCGATGCTTAGAACCATGCCATATAGTATATACAGCAGTCTTCTTACCAAAAACACTCTTGAGATGTAAACCTCCTAGTAAGTGACGACAGCCTGGCTAATTTTTTTCTTTCCAAGGTGCATCAAGGCGACATGTCTGCTCAATTTTTAAATTCAAGGGAGCCTAAAAACGTACAATCCTCCCTTGGTTGACAATACAAATCGAGGCAACAATTTCTCCAATCAAGCAACTTAATGTATTAACCATCGTTGAGCGTATAAATATGTAAAACCATCAATACAAGACAAATTGGGGTTCACGCCTAGGGTTCCAACAAAGCAAACAACCTAGAACATCAAAAATAGGTTTTTCAGAATGGAATCTACCTCTTACAAAGTAATCCCCAAACTAACCCATCTAGAAATATTTTCATAAACTTCAATAAATCGATGCATTAAAAAACTGAAACCAATAGTGGATTCCAACCTTCAATGACCTCCTCTAAACAATACCCAATTTCAAAAAAACTTGCCCATTTGAACGATTCTGGTCACTCCATCATCATGTTATTGGCATGGCCCACCTCAAACGGAGATTGTGATGAGAATCCACCTCTCATATTGGGTGACATCCCATTTTCAACATAAAATATTAGGGTGTCAATTCCATGCCCTGGCAGATCCGGTGGAGCCCACTCGTTTAAAGAATCCGGTCCGGCCTTACATATTTAATAATTGGGCGGTCTCGTGTGGGCTCTGACCGTTGGGCACTCGACTAGACCGATCAATTCAAAAACCCAACCTTGTCCGTCTAGTAATAACTGACCTGGTAGCCCGACCTTTTAACTTATACACTTTCCCTCCCCTTCCCTCTCCTACTCATAGTTATCGGCATGCAAAGGTAGCCTATACCAACCCAATACCAGATTTTAGTCCCATTTAGTTGTGAGGCCCATATTAGCTACCGTCCAATTTAAAGAGGTGGGTCCATGCTGATTGGATGGAAGACTCAAGCCCATGAGAAGCTAAGGATTTGAAGATATATTCATTCATGTACAATGAGTACGTATACGATACCGATACTTAGAACCATGCTATATAGTATATACAACAATCTTCTTACCAAAAACAGTCTGGAGATGTAAACCTCCTAGTAAGTAAGTGACGAGAGCTTGGCTATTTTTTTTATTTTCCAAGGTGCATCGAGGCGACACGTCTGTTATTTTGGAGGGAGCTAAAAACGTAAATTTGTTACTGTCATCGATCATCAATTTCTTTGAACAAAGCAACATGCTAAACGTTGGCGTTGAATATGGCATCATCATGGAATTGGGCTCACGTTCCCTTACGTGAACTGCTCAGAGTGGTTCAGATGGAATCTACTCCATATGAGTCCCACCCCATTAGAATATTTTCATAAATTCAAAATCTCATTAAAAAACTGAAGAAAGTGGATTCCACATGAACGGCTGTGAATCATCTAAGTGAATGTCATCATCATGTTATTGGAATGGCCCACCTCAAACGGAGATTGTGATGAGAATCCACCTCTCATATTGGGTGACATCCCATTTTCAACATAAAATATTAGGGGTGTCAATTCCATGCCCAGACAGGCGGACCCAGCCCGCTCGGTTAAAGCCCGGTCCGACTCGACATATTTAATAATTGGGCAGTCAATAACTAACCTAGCCCGACCTTTTAACTTATGATACACTTTCCCTCCCCTTCCCTTTCCTACTCGTAGTTATCAGCATACAAAGGTAACCCATACCAGCCCAATACCAGATTTTAGTCCCATTCTTTATTTAATTTTGATGAAAAATAATTGGCAAATCCATTATTATGAAATTTTTTTTTTTTTGGGATTAAGAGCTTGTATAGTAGGGTAGTAGGGGGAAGGGAGAGAAATAGAGAGAAATAGGGGATGAGGATAGACCCTAAGGTGGTTTGAACTCATGACCTTTTATTTGAGGAGTTGGTCTTTTGCCAACTGAACTGAACTGAACCCTTGGTGTAGATTATTATGAATTTTGAGTGGTATGTTCATTGATTTCCATCTTAAGTGTGGGATGTGGAACCGTCGATTAAGGTTGTCAATTGGGACGGTTCCGGTACTTGGGAGGGCGGCACGAGATCGGTACCAAAAGTGTCAATCCCAATGCCGACGTCCCATTTAGTTAATAGGACCAAATCTAGATCCCGGTCCCGATTACTAGCCAGACGGGCGATACCGGTTCCTAAACGGTTCTAGGCACTATAGAAAAAGGAGAAGAAGTTTAATTGTTCCTAACGAGGCGGGTTTATTAGTGTTGTGGAATTTTTTCACTATCATGAAATCTAAGTTATCTACTGCTTTTTATAAAGCAAATTAAATTATGAAATCATAGTTTTATTTTTCAAACTCCCTAAGATCACATGTAATAAGCTTCTCAAGGTTATAATTAAGAGTTAATGATAATCAAATAAACCAACCCAAATATCGTTTTAATGTCATCACCAAACAAGTTTACAAAAACAGAACTAAAAATCAATCACTTGAAACCTCCATAAGAGAAAAGACTCTAAAAAAAGATCTTATATATTCTTTCTTTTTAAGCGGTACTAGTAGGTCTGTACCATCACGGTACCTAATTGGTATTTCGGATCTGGTACCGTTGGGAATCCCATCCCGAACCGTATCGTCCCATTTATCATTCGGTACCAAAATCGATGGAGTATAGAATTTTGAGTGCTAAGTGCATTGATTTCCATCTAAAGTGTGGGATGTGGAATTGTCAATATTGATTTTCATTTTCCTGATTTTTCAATAATTTTTAGGTAATTTACACGTACCTCCCCTAAGGTTTGCTTTAATTACATTTTCACCTGTGAGGTTTGGCAAATAATGCGTACCTCCCTTGTTTTCCAAACTAATTAATAACTAATCCCACTCTGTTAACTTGGAATTTTTATCCTCTGCTGTTCGTTGCCCGAACAGCAGTGTTGTCCCCTCACATGGGGCGCGGAATGACCACTTAACTTCCTTCGGGCAGTGTGTTCGGGCAGCGGACAGTAGAGGATAACGATTCATTAACTTGTGATTGAAAACGTTAGAATTATTTATTGGTTGACCAAAATGCCTTTCATGCTAAAATGGTACGGATCTTTATCGTCTCCATTTATTTGGTGTTCGGGCAACGGACAGCAGAGGATAACGACTTGTTTAACTTGTGATTGACAATGTTAGAATTATTTATTGGTCGATCAAAATGCCTTTCATACTAAAATGGTGATGGATCTTTATCGTCTCCATTTATCTGCACCCTCCATGTCATCTCACAGGGGTGAAAATGATCACCTATCTGCCCCTCCATTTCCTCCATTTTATCTCACGGGTGGACCACCCTACCCCATCCCCTATTAGATGAAATGGAAGAAATGGAGGGACAGGTAAATGGAGACGATAATTTTCCCATTTCATTTGGTACTCCTCGTCTAACCCTGCCAATTAATCTTAATGAAGCTACCTTTCAAGGTAAAGGTAGCGGAAGTAGTAGGTGGTCTTGCAATTGAGGTAGGGATTGACGGCCTGGTAGCCTTCCCTGTCGCCAACAACCATGGAAGAGGCGACGTCATGGCCTTTGGCTTGAGTCTTGCGAGTCTGAAGTCATTGGATTTGGACCTCCCATTTGTGGCGCTCCTGGAACTAGATGATAGACTCCCTACGACTGAAAGAGCAGGTGGAGAGCTAGTTTCTTCGAGTAGATGTAGGTACTGGTGGGGCAAGATTAATGGGAGACAATGAGAGAGAGAGAGAGAGAGAGAGGGTGAGGGTCCAATTTAAAACAAAAAGAAGGGAAGGGAGGGGAGAAGACGGGCATGGTAAAGTTACAAAAAAGACCTCACTAAAAGAGGTTGTGATGGGGCCATGGGCATGGTAAAGAGGTTACAAGCATGGTTTGAGGTATCGGTATCTGATCTCTCGATACGAGCGATACATACTGGTTTTGCAAGTAACCAATTCGATATTGTGTTGATACCGTACTAGTGACATAGTACAGGACAATTGACTGCAAACTGATGCGACTTGGAACAGCCAAGGAAGGTGTTGGTGCCAGCCAGTAAATATCCACCATTATCATGGATCAGGCACTAGGGTCAGAATCCAAAGGTTTTTTATTTTTTTTTGCTAAAAGAATCCAGAAAGTTATAGCTAGCACTTGAATGACCTAGCAGCCTATGCTCTCTCATGGTGAGTCTAGGTTTGGTTTCAAAAGTCTAAATGGACTGCAGTAGAACCCGAGGTCAAGAGGATCAGATTGTTTGTTATTTGCGATGGTGGAAGTCCAAACCTTGTTGGACTCTTGGTATTCTCTAGTACAGATTTGGAACAAGATCTTACGGTTCCTTAGGATGCTACACTCTCAGGGAATACCAGATCGAGAAGGAAATGAAGGAGTTTGATTCAATTAGGAAGCTGGGATTCCATGTTTGTGTGTAACCCTCCAATAAGAAATGATAAAACCATGATTGATAAAAATCAACTAACACAAATAAAAAAAAAACCCTAGTTTGTGAAAAATTGCAGATCTATATAAATCTTATGAAGACAAACACACGCACACTCACACACACACACACACACACATAGAGAGAGAAAGAGAGAGAGAGAGAGACCTGCATTTGATGGTTATTGACTAGAACTAGAGTCTTCGAGGTTGATCAGAGAACCAGAGTACGTGTTCTCCCTGATTGTGAGAGTAGATGGTTTGCTAGAACTAGAGTCTTCGGGTTTCAAGTTTGGGGGGTTTTCTCACCGGTTTTTGGACTTTTAGGTTTTAGTTTTTAAATTTATTTAATTAAAACTCATAAATCTATATTAATACGTAATTAATATGACAATTAATACGCATATAGTACGGTGTTTCTTCAAAGTTGCATATAAAATTATACTACTTGATAAAATACAGTAATAGTCGATTTATT